>NW_027206179.1:15827397-17027397 GCF_024711535.1 Dipodomys merriami | reverse complement strand
TCAGTATAACATGTGGAGGAGATGGGGACAAACAAGTCGTTTAAGGATTCAGGTGGACCTGTTGCAACAATGAGAAGTACAAAATGTCATGTCAAAACCAGCTTTACAATGTCGGTGTGCGGGGGGGAGGGGGGTATAATTGGGTGGGGGGAGGGGGGTAAAATTGGGTGGGGGGAGGGGGGAGGCGGGGAAGGGAAGTGAAGGGTAAACAAAGGAGGAGGCTGCAATGCTTGGTAAGAAATGTATGCATTATCCTGCCCATGTAATTGTAGCCCCCCTGTACAGTATGTTCTCAAATAAAATAAAATACAATTAAAAAAAAATAAAGAGCATTCTAATACTGAAATTTTACTTTTTATTTGCTGTTTCATTTACTTTGTTACTTTCTGTTTTATTATTAAATTATTATTCTTAATAAATTATGTATATTGGTTCATTAATATTTTATGTCTGGAAAATGCATACATATCTTCGTTAAAGGCCTGGTACTTTTTACTTTTCTTTTTTTTTCTTTTTTGCCAGTCTTGGGGCTTGAACTCAGGGCCTAAACACTGTCACTGAGCTTCTCTTGCTCAAAGCTAGTGCTCTACCACTTGAGCCCCAGCGCCACTTCCAGCTTTTCCTGTTGATGTGTTGCTGAGGAATTGAACCCAGGAGTTTAAGCACTCCATCACTAAGCCACACTCTCAGCCTAGGCCTAGTACTTTTTAAGTGCAATATCTTGGCTAGATACAATGACTCATGCCTGTAATTGTTCAGAAGTAGAAACTGGGTGGATGGTGGTTGGAGGCCATTCTAACCCTACAAAGATACTATCAAGCCTCCATCTCATTCAATAAGCTGGGCATGGTGTCATCATCATGGGTATTTATACTACTCAGGAGGCAGGAGGAGAAAGCTGCTATCTGGGTTTGTCAGCACGAGTAACAGGAGACCCTTCCTGAGAAAGAATCAAAGTGAAAGCTTAAGAGTGAAGCTCCAGTGGTAGATTACCTGCATAGCAAACAAGAGGCCTAGTCACTGGGGGACAAAACAAAACAAAACTAAGCATGTCTCCTATCAGTAAAAAGGAAAGGATGGCAAGTTGGTCCATAAATAAAGAAGTCTTATAACTTTTGGGTGGAAGAAGAAAGAATGAATTAAATATTTAACTGAATTGTTGATAACAGACCCAATGTGCTTTTTTTTAAGTAAATAAGAGTACATTTCAGTATTTAAATGGTTGGTTCAGATGTTGCCAGCGAGATTGCTATTTCCATGAACTGTATAGCTCGTCCTGAAATTCACAAAGATTGAAGTATTTATTAAACTATAATTCTTATACTTTAGAAATAAACTATTTGTGAACTATTTAAAATTACCCTTCTAATTTTTCAAAATGCTATTCCATAACCATAAGCATATCCCTTTTCACTTACTTCATTATGAAAATTAATGCGAAAGTTAAGACATTCTTATAACACTATCTTATGTTTATATAGACTATATTATAGATTTTATTACGTCTATGCGAATTTTCAATCACATAAACCTGTTACAGAGACTACATATTTAGTATGACTTTATTCTTGGTCCAAACAATAGGTTTGGATAGAATAATTACTGGCCAAGACTTTATCTTTCTAATTACTTCAAGTGTGTAAAGTGTTGGAAAATAGATTCTTTTAATCCCCAGTTTTGAAAGTGTTCACACATTAGCTCCATTACTTGTCATTGGTAGTGCGTGCGTGTGTGTGTGTGTGTGTGTGTGTGTGTGTGTGTGTGTGTTTGTATACTTTATTTCACACTGTGCTCTGAACTCAGTGCCTTACCCTGTCTTCTTTCATTTTTAGCCCGTAGTTCACCTACAGTCCCATCTGGAAATATTATTAGATGAGAAACAATTACGTTGCTGCTGAGAGACTGAGCATTATCCAAAATGCTGTTTGATGGTGTACCGTCCTGCAGGATGTAATACTGAAGCTGTCACATACTACATCACACTAGCAGCAACTATGGCACTACACCTGCATGGACCCCTCTATAAAGTTCTGATTACCATCAACAAGAGGTTAGCACTTGAGAGAAAGAGTACAATGTGCAGAAGAATGGCATCTGACGTGTTCCTGCAGCTGGCAGAGACATGCACCAGATGAAAAGGTAGCACCTAATATAACTTTCATTCCTCCGCACAGGCACACACTCTACCGTGGAACATTTCAACAACTCCTTATGACTTCTGTTGGATTTTTTTCCCTTTTCTCCAAAAAATGCAATTAAAGGAGGGAAGGCTGGGCTATATTTTATATGAATATTTGTGACAATTCCATGAACACTCCCCAACAATTCCCACTGGACTCAACATTTTTCCTTCTTGAGCAAAATGTCATTGATTGCCATGCTTTGAGGCTAAATGCTTAAAACTTTTATCTAAACTTCTCTTTTTGGTCTCCCGACCTTCTCTGCCATGTCTTTGTAGAGGGTAACAGTTCTGCTTAATGAGAACTACAGAGAACTGAGCAGATTTCTTTTATTTCTCCTCCAAACATATGAAAGATTCTGTCTCCTAGGAGTCTGCTGGGGACTAAGCATGTGCCTCAGTGATCATAGAGCTTTCCTGTCCTTTCTACCTGACTGCCTTCTTTGGGGGAGAATGTGGAGTAGAGAAATCAAAACTCACTTTGTGTTAGAACTTTATTCCTCCTTACCTTTTACCATAGAGAAGATGGTATAACTCAGAAATGGTTAATGTGAATTATATGAAATTCTTAACCTCTTCAGAGAATATATTGTGACTGTGTACATTTAATAATAACATAGTCTTTAATGGAATATCTAAATACCTGCTATGACTTTATTCTTGGTCAATTACTATTTGAACAGCATAATCATTAACTAGGATTTCACCTTTGTTATAGAGTTCTGAGCATTGATTCTCTTTGTTTCTCTGACTCCAAAGCACACAACTTGCCTTCATAATCAAAAGTTACTTGAGGAAAATTAGATGATCAAGACTTGATAGCATCTGTGCTGCACTGGGGAGTTATATTCTGTATTAAACATTTAGCTGTGGGGCTAGAAGACAATTACAAGCTGTAACTTCACTTTTTCACAATACACAGTAGTCAAACCATGTTCAGATAGTCTGATTATACTTAACCCAGTTAAACTTGATAGAGTTGGAGATGCATCACAAACATAAAGATTTCAGTAATCACACTGCACAATTTGAGAGGAAAACAAGATATTTTCTTTGCCTTGTGAAAAATGAGTTACAGCTAAAAATCCTCTCACACTATACCCATGGCCACACTCAGCCCTGGGTAGGTGTAAAATAACTGTTGGCGGGCTGTAATCATAAAGAAAGACAATGGTTTCAATATTTTAAACATGGTTTATATCAAAGCCATAAATGTAAAATTTAATGTTAGGAAGCACTGGTTAAGACTCCCAATATGCTATTAATATAGGTCATTGCTTTTGCATGCATTTTTATGCTCTTTTTAAAAAAAAAAAAAGGAAAGAAAAAGAAAGCCAGGCCCCTACCTCAAAGAAGGGCTTCAAACAGTATCGGGAGGGTTTATGACGAAGTCTTTGATCTCCATGTACATCTAGTAAATACAAAACATTACTCCATTAAAGATGTGCATATCGGCCCACAATACGACTTGAACAAATGTTTAAAACTGTAGTTTGAAAGTTATTGGTTTGGTAAAGTTCCAAACACATTTTTCCTTAACTTTTCAATGCTTACGCGATGGGTTCCACTGTTTGATGGTTTTGAATCTTTCAGGGGACTGCACATGCTGTTTCACTGTTTCTCAGACATGTTATGCTATGTTTCAGATGATGAAAGCAAAATGCAAATAGCTATAAAAACGAATGGCTGGAACCAGCAACTTTGATATGAGCACCATCATAGGCAAGCTTTGTGTTGGAGGGCTGGAATTAGTTACCAAATATGAAATGCATTATACTATTTATAAAATTCTACTGAGTCTTTATTTTGTGTAGCTCCAGTGTTGCTAAGTATTTGCCAAAGGTATCACATGAAGTGTTAAGACATAGAATATCATTTTCTTTAATTTGGAAAAGTTTTATCTGTTGTTGGAAACCATTAATGATTTACTTTGTGTGCAATTTTGTAACTAGAGACCAACAAGTAAGTTCTATGTGGGCTTAGAGGTGAGCAAGACTAGATTAACAATTGAGTTGAGCAATTATTAATTATTATCACAAACAATATTTAATAACAAAATGTCCTTCAACCTTTAAACTATCAAAACATTATAATGTAGAGAAGTTAATAATGTATAGTAATATATTCGTGTTTGAGTCTTGTTGACTCAGTACAGTGGAAATTGAGAAAGGATCTTTGAAATCATGAGATGATCTTTTCCAAGTGGTGTTAAACAGAGTTCTTGGCCTGACTGGACTTTTAAATGTGATAACAGTCAGAGGTATGAAAGAGAAACAGAGGGGAGAATAGAGAAAGAGAAAGAGGGAGAGAGGGGAAGAGACAGAAAGAGAGAATTTCTAAACATTAGGAAACAATTTCAATATTTTTTTTTCGCTTAAAGATGAAAAATTTGTGTTTAGTTGTGTTTATTTCTTGACATTTTGCACTATACTTACCCAGTACAGCTTCGGCCATTTTGAACCTATGTGGACATATAAAGACGTGGTTTATAGAAAATTAGGCATCAGTATACATCTTAAGTTACACAGATGCAATGACTTTATGATTAGAAGTGAGAACAAAGCTAGGTTACATTGCTTTGGATTCATTAGTTTATTTTTTATTTAAGTCCACACACTTTTACTGATTAAACCTTAGAAACTAACTGCAAAATTGATAAAACTGGTATATAGATGGCTAGTTCAAAATCACTGGAAGCACCATAATAGAGTGAGCCATGGGAATTACGAGGCCAAGAAAAGAGGAAAAAGCATACGTACAGTAGCCTGGCTAGCAGGAGATGTGGTAGGCTGGCTATTGATCAAGAACATTTACTAGGTCCACCAATGATCCTGACAATGACGTATTATTATTCTTTTTAATGGATGAGTAAAGTTCTATTGTGCATATGTACGACATTTTATTTTTAATTTAATTTAATTTTGTTGTAAAGGTCATATACAGTTTACAGTTACATAAGTAAGGTAATGAGTACATTTCTTGTTGAACTTTGTTACCCTCTCTGTTGTTGATCTACTCATCTGTTGGTAGGGCATCTGGGCTATTTCGATAACTTGGTTATTGTGAATAAGGCAGCAATGAACATGAATGTACAAGTGTCTTTACTATACCCTGACATAATGCGCTGCGCCTGACTTATGTAATTCTAACACCTCTCTCAAGTTGCTTAATAATAACAACAAAAATGTTGTTAAACAAAATAGAAAGAAACTTTTCTAGGGGGATAGTAGGTAGAAATGGAAGCAAAGTCACAGAACATACAGGGCTCCATGCCGGAGATTTGAAATGATCTTTGGAGGAGATCGTAGAAACTAGAAAAGGAAAGGTGGATGGACAGGAGGGTTAACACTGAGGTTCACCCACTTGGCAAATCAGCTAGTTTCTGTAGCAGTTGCTTCACAATCTCATTATCATTTTTTCTTATTTCTTTTTGACATTATGCCCCAAATGGTATAAATTTCAAATGCAATAGTTACAGCTTCTACAGTAAAAGGCTGGAGAAGAACAAACTCAATATGTATATTTACTCAGTGATGTGATGTGGGTGATATGTAATCCATTATATGATGTTTTATACTTGGTATATGTATTCCAATTGTCCATGTAAGCCATTGTTTCTATTAATATAGCCACATAGGGTTCAATATACAAATTAGGCACAATTAGAAATTACTGCTAACAAAATAACACAATTATAAAATTTGTCTGCAATAAATTGGTGTAAGGGTGGTCTTCCCCAAAATACTGTATTGCACTCTTAGTGTTAGGGGGATAGGAGAGGATGTGTTGCCTAGGTGATCAGATGAAGGCAAGTCAACAACACAGAGGTTGCACAGTAAGAGACCTCAGCAAGGAATGCTATGGTGAAGGGCAGAGTCCTGTCAGAGAATACCATTTTGTATTTGAGTTTTAACATAATTACATTGAAACCTTCTATGTTGTTAGAAGAGCTGATGCATGTAATGCAGGGGGAATTGGTGAGTGGTCAATAATGACCAAATGCATAGTATTGAGAAGAGATAATAGACAGCAAAGTTGAGAAAGTTCCAGATCTGAAATCACAGGTTGGCTGACCGGCGACAGGCAGAGACAGAACTGACTTGCAAAAGAGATGAAAATGGAGGAGCCCGTGTAGGAAAGAGCTGTAATGCCAAGAAAACCCAAGGGTCAGGAGGGACAGGCCCTGGTTTGAGTGGCTAGGGCATGGTCCCAAGTCAACACAGGCACATGTGGGTAGATGAACTCTAGTAGGAGAGGTAGCACTCCAAGAGACTTGACTTCTTGTGGGTTTAGATTTAGTCACCAAGCTTTTCCTCCCCAGACTTATGGTCATCCTTTCTGCCTACTTCTCTCTGACTTGCTTTACTTTTCTTGCTTTGTTGCAGCTCAGTTTCTTACATCTCCAAGTTTAAAGTTTAGTATTTCCCCTACAATATACCCAATTAACTGTCCATCTGTTGGTAATTATCACTACCCATTCTCAAGCCAATTTTCAGCCTCAGATGTTTAAGTCTTAGAACTTCTTCCAGAAGTTCCAACTGGAACACTAGACTATAGAGCTGCACCTTTGGTTCTTCTCTTCCTTCTGACTCTTGTATTATTGTCCCATTTAAATGCCTATCTGTTGATATTTATTACCACCTGTTCTCAATCCAAGTTGAAGCCTCAGATGTTCTACATGTGCCTTTTTCCAGAAACAACTGGAACACAAAACTGGAAGGTTAGAGAAACCACAGAAAAGTCAGACTAGGAGAACAGACACAGGTTCCTGAGCAGGAAGAAAAACCTGTTTCAGAAAAGCCAGGCCCTCCCTATCTACTTCTTGCTCAATATTAATTGAATGTGTTACTGTTTAGATAAGAGGTCTTAATGCCCTGTCAGTTGCAGGACTCAGGTGCTTGGTTATAGTAGTCTGCTATGAAGGTGTGGATATTTTCCTAAGTCCTTGTAAATATGACTTTTTTGAACTATTTTGCAGCATAGCTAAATGAGAATAAAATATTCTGTTTAGATCATGAGCTTCTCTTAATATTAATCTGTTGGGTTCAATAAAATAGAAAATACAATAGTCAGAAGAGTATTAGCTTCACATATAAGAAAAGCAATGGTCTCAGGAAGAACAATTTCAAGTTTCACTCGCAGCTGACTGAATTTGTTACCATTAGACATTAGGTTAAATGAGGGGAAGTCAGTCCTTCTGGAAGTTTCAGTTTTCTTTGCTAAAGTAGCTTATAGTTTTTTTTAAACAACAATAACAACAGCAACAAAAGACTTTAATGATATTAAACTATAAAAGTTTCTAATTTAAGCATTTAATATCTATTGATTGAAAAGAGATAAATTTTTTGGAAATGAAGCATCTCATAGGTGGATTTCATGCCAAATGATCTCAAATCATGGCTGGCTCTAACCAACTCAAGTAGTTCTGTGATGGTTAATTTTAGCTAACTTGATTGAGCAATGCTAAGGGAATTCTGGGTGTTCCCGGGAGGGTGTTTTGAGAGGTGGCTGGCATTTGATCAGTGAAGTGAATGGAGAAAACTTGCCCTAAATATGGGCAACACAATGCAATGTGCTGGAGCTTAGATAGAATGAAAAAATGAGGCAAATAAACTCACTTGTGCTGTGCCTTCTAGAGAACTAGCCGTTTTCTGCACCGATCTCCATGTTCTCCAGTGTTTGAATGCATGCTTGAATACATTTCTCTTTAGGTGTTTCCAGTCTGTGGCCAAATCATTGTACACTCTCTCTCTTTCCCAGTCTCTCTTTCTCTCCTCAGTTTTCTTTTCTCCCTCTCTCTCTCACTCTCAGTCTTGCTCTCTTTCCTTGAAGTCTCATTCTCTCTCTTTCTCTCTCTCTCTTGCCCTCTCTCTGTCTTCACACTCCCTTCCTCTTTCATAAGGTCTAGCTTTTGTTCACTGAGTAACTGGTTTTCCTCTACCCTCTCCAGCCCTCAGAAGAGGATGCAGGCTCTTCTGTCTCTGATCATGTATACAAATACAGTAAATCCCTTTTTATGATTATATATAATCTTTCAGACCTATTTCACTAGTGAGTGCAGACTAATGCAAATACGTATGGTGAGTTGTGTGTTCCATATTTTAGAAGCTAGAAATGAAAGGCACATGATTCTTGTGAGACCTGGTATCTTTAAAGTGGTATATTATAGTCATAAGACCCAGATGATCTGAATCAGCCAGGGACTGAAGACACAAATCTTAGAAGAATCAAGGCATGTCTACGAGGTTTGCTCCTTAAACTGTCATTCTTCCAGTCATAGAAATTACATTTTTAGATCAGATCATTTCCTAACTTGAAAATTGGGTTGTTGAGTCATTGTTAGTTTAGTTTTTTGAGTTTCCTATATAATCTGGTTATTAATCTTTTGTCAGTTGTACAGCTGGAAAAATTACTTCCATTTTGTAGACTGTTTCTTCAATCTAGTGGCTATTTCATTTGCTGTGAAAGAGCTATTGGTCAATTCTTGTTCTTATTTGTTGAGGTATTGAGTTCTCTTTAGAAGCTTACTGCTCATCCATAAATATGCTAGTGTTTTCCTTATTATTTCCTGTAATGATATAAAAACTTCTCATCTTACTTTAATATTCTTAATCCACTGTGAGTTGACATTGGTGCAGAAGGAGAAAAAGGAAACTGGTATCACTTACTAGTATCAGTAACTGCATATCCAGTTTCCCAGAACCATCTGTTGGATTTGCCGTCTTTTTCATTAATGTATGAGTTGGGCAAAGGCAAGCTTTGAAATTCACTTTTGTGATAGTAGCTTTGGAACTGTAGGATGTTTGTGAAACTATTTTGTTATATAGACTAATATTTTGATATTGCAAAGTGATTTAATACTTTAATAATTATCATAAAATGGACAAGGATATAAGTGATGGGTACATGCTGCATAATTTAAGGCTCATGTCACACTAAGGTAAGCAAAAATTTTCATCAGATGATAAAAAATGACAGAAATATTTATGTTAAAGATGATTTATGTGAGATATAAGAAATGACAAATGAGAAAATGGAAACTAGAAAAGGTTATCTTTAATATGATGTGCTACAAACTTCGGGTGAATTGTGGTCTACTATTTTATGTGTGATAGAAATTGTATTCTAACATATTCTAACTTGTATTCTGATATTTAGTATGAGTGTTCTCAAAACTATAATGAAAGTTTAGTTTGGTATTTGTTCCTATGTATTTATAGTAAGATGCAAAGGAGAATGTATACTGAATTGCATGTTCAACAAAACTTGTAGTTTTGAGAAATTCTTATACAGTCATATAGAACATGAAAATTGTATGCTCAGAAGAAAACACTAAAAGTGAGGACAAGCAACATTTGGCAGAAATCAGGAAAGAAAATCATAACACCCTGCATAGATTAATCCAAGCACCAACATAATAAGCATTTTACAATCCAACCTTCGTACAATTGTATTACCTCTTCTGTTCTTCAGTTTTTGTTGTAATTATTGTCACTGCTTACAACTTGTTGTCTGAAATCTTCTTGTAATGATTAAGATATAATCTCTATAAATTAGATATGCACACGTTAAACAATAAACTATTGCAATATGTGTATATATTATCACACACATAAACATATATTATATAGTATATATACATACACATTTATCATGTGCCATCCAATAAAGAAACAGTTTATTATAAGACTGTATTAAATCTCAATCATGTGATTTTTAGTGTCGACAAAAGACACACAGCTATTCTAACATCAAAGAAGAGGGTAGAAGTCATAGTAATGGGAAATGAATTTTATTCCTTCTTTTTCTGCTTTTGAAGACAGATTAAGGGAGAAGCAAAGTAAAGCTGATGTTTCTAAGTTTTAGCAAATACTTTTGATGGCTCTTTGTGACACCATGGATTTTATTAATGCAAAACTAAGCCCAAATGGAACACCATATCCATGTAATAAAATGCAGAAAATGCATTTCTTGGGGGAAAAAAAACTAAATGGAACTCACTAAAACAGTATGGAAGTCTGAAAGATTCTATATTTTGAGGTAAGTGGACTTAAAGAAGGGAGATTAAAAAACAAATGTTACAGTAAGTAGGATCTGGGGCCTGCAAAGGAACACAAGCCATTCCCATGGCAGTAAATGAAGGATATGCAGTGAGTGAGAAAAATGATATGAAACTTTGATGTGTTGGTCCTGGTGTCACTTTAAGCTACTGAAGTCCTTCGAGTATTGTATAAAGGAATTTTCAGGGCAACAAAGGACTGTTTATAAATTAACAAAAAGCAGGAAATGAAGAACAAATCTTTCAGGTACCATCTTCATGGAAACATAGATGGACCAGGACATTGGAGCTGCAACATCAGGGACTGTATTCTTTTGTCAAGGCTGACTTAACGGAACACCATGGAAGGGTCAATCCCACTGAGTGGACTGTGTAGCCACGCAGAGAAATCAAATATAAATAAGATAGGGTAGATCAGGATTTTATTTTCAAATAGATTCTTTTCAGACATCATGCATCAAAACATGCACATATGTGTACTTAGATGTTCTGTGTCTTCTGCACTCAGAGTCAAACACATTGAAAATGATTGTTCCCATTGACCCAGCTCAGTCAGGGAAGAATCAGTATTGACAGATGAAAGTTTTTCCTATACAATTTTAACAGTAAATATATATTACATCATTGTTGTAATTAAGGTATTATGAGAAACCAATGAAACATTTCATATTGAATTGAATATAATTGAAAATTATCTTATATGCAGACTTATATTTATGCACAATATTGATATGAAATGAAATATTCATTTCTATTATTATGGATGAAATTCATTTCAACTATATTATAAAATAGGACACAAATATTCCAAGTATTCTTATAAAAGCCCAGCTTATAGAATCTACTTTAGGGTCACTAACTGTTCTAGTTTGCATTATTTCGAAAGTCAGAAGGATTTCTGAGAATATCCCATCATACAATTGATGTCATGCAGTCACCCTTTCTCTTTAGGCCTGGGCTCTGACTTGGTGGATGGAAGAGAATTGGATCACAGGAAAACAAAGCCTGGCAGTGATAATGTAGCCAAGTATGGCAAAATACAGTGATCAATAAACCACTCCAACAAGAATATTTTCTCAAGAAAGAAAAGAAACAGATGGAGTCCTTATGACTGAAAGGATCTCAGAAGGAGTTGTGATATGATGACGAATATCATGGCTTCGGTACCTGTTTGATGTCCACTATCCAATCCATTTATAGGTTTGTCTAAGATATGTCATTTCTGTAAAGATCTTCTGAAGCATGAGTCTGTTCAGGATGTCTGTTTTGTACAGTTAGAAAATAGATGAGCAAGAAGGGACATACGGACAGTTCCCAAACCAGTCCAGTGCACAGCAACCACCAATGAAATGATTATTTGTATCAATGAAAGATTTTTCAATACTTTGAGACAAGCCATTTTAAAAGATAATTTTTAGTTTTGCTTCTACATTACAATATAGATAACATAAAACATTTTTTTGTGTAAACCTTTGTAAACAATGACATTTTACTCTGTATTATTGTGGGGGTAAATTCTCAGGCATCTCTTCCATATTTTTATGGTTCTCAGAGGTTAATTGGTTACCCAATGTCTTTCTTGGAGAGAGGGGTTTACAAGAATGAAATGTGATGCCAAGCGGAAACGTCTTACCTTCCACAGAGACCTAAAAATAACACTGCGTGCACATACATAAACTATGTGGAGCATAGCCATGCTCTGGGTAAAGGCAGAGCCAGTTAAGATCTAGCCACAACTTTTATCTAATAGCTTCATCACTCCAGTGCATTCTTGGGAAAAGAAGATAAATAGCAAACCAATAGTCAATTAGAGCCCCATTGAACCACCTAAAAGGACCTGTCAGTCAGGAAGAACCACTTCATTCTTCTGCAATGTTCAGGCTCTGACACACCTGTGAAAATACCACCCTACAGCTATGAACTGCCAATGGTATTCATGAATATATTGTCACTCATTGATGAACAGGCTCCATGGAAGAAAGGATTATTGGAAACACAGGAAAACCTCCATTAAGTAGATGGCACCTCTTGTTTGAACATCATTTAGTTAAAGGCTCTAAAGATCTTCAACTAGCAAGATGTGAAGACATGAGTCCATCCTTCCTATCCTGCCAATACCTGTTACATAATTTTAATATCTAGCATCATTTGAAATTCTAGCCTTCTTCAACATACATGATTTCAAAGTTCACACATGCAATTCAGTCTGTAATGCAGAGGTTTCAAGAAAAATTTACTCTGCTTTTACATACTTTACTTTATCCAAAGGGGGGAGAAATCAGTTGATGTCGACATTGCTTGCATCAAACAGCTAGTTTTATGTTTTATTATGATACTGTGGACAGATTGAGACACACATCCCAGAAGTCACATGTGTATACGTACAAATAAACACATCGGCACACTATTGTCTCAAATGGTTTTCTGCAATTGTATCAAGAAAATAACTCCTGGCACCGAGTCACTCTAATATATATCTGAATGAAACTCATAACAAATAAGAATTTGAGTCCCATTCCTGTGGGAGGCATAAAGAGAACAGTAGAATGACAGCATACTTGCACTCAGCAGAGCGGGTAAGTCTGTGCATAAATTTACAACAGAACTATTTTCAGTTTGCACTGTAATATTTTCTCAGATTATTTACTTTTATTGCACTATTTATTAGACTTACAATAGGGTTCTGTGACCAAGACGAGGTAATGGACAATGTCTGAGGAAATGTATAATGAGGATGAAGGTAACACACAGGTGCACTAGTGCAATTGAACCATTTATTAACTTTATTAGCTTTTTTATTGCACATGCCCATACAAAAGCTACATTGAAAAGGGGAAAAAGTTCTGGTGTAAGCCAAAACCAAAAGAAGTTAATGTTAAGGATGCACTTTTATTTTTGAAATGCCCCATTGGAGAATATATGTAGACATAAAATGCAGAATTTTAGTCTTCTAAAATAAAAGATAGGGCCTGGAAATTGAGTGAAATTACTTTTACAAAAGATGAAATATACTCAACCACAGTAGGGCAGATTTCATTTTGAAATAAATAATGTCATGTATTTATGTTGGATGTGTGGAACAGATGACAAGAAGGCATTTTTTATTGATTTTTATCAATTTCAAATGGAGTATAAGAATAACATTCTAAACATTTCTGTCAGTGTAAATCAGGGTTCTGCAATGAACCACAAATATTAAAATGACAGAAAAATGATTTGGAATGGCAGGGCCAAGGGACCTTTGACAAAATACAGAAAAATAAAGACAAATACTTTTTTTACCCCCATCTGAAAAACACATATTTCTCTCTTCTGGCCCCTGTCCTGACTTTAACTCCAAACCCTTACTTTGAATTCCTTTCACACTGGAGTAGAACATTCAAGTTCCTTACCTGGGAAAAGCTCGAACCCTGGCTCATTAAGTGCCCAAATGGCAGATCTCCCTCAGATAAAACAATATCCTGCCTGTGGCCTGTGTTTTGAGTTCTCCATTTGGATCTGAATGAGTGAAAATTAGATGCTAAATATCTGGTCCAGTATCTGCCATGTACTTCTTGCTTCTAAATAATAATATTATAAATTTCCTACTGTTCTACATCCAGTCCTGTGCTGGAAGTAGCCCTGGCACCACGAACGGACCCCCTCACAAGTCAGGACTGCACCCTGGGAGAGCCACAGTGAAACACAGGCCATCAGGAAGCTTTTGGGCCATTTCAGCCATTATTTATGCTGAGATGTTCTCTGAGAGAGACATCAAGGCAAGTCAACTACTCAACTGATTTCAGAAGTACAGCATTTATATACATGTTTCACACTTTTGTCTTTTTCCTATAACTTTATAGTTATAGGAACATTATATGTATATAAGGTACACGTCTTCATCTTGACATAGGTTTTGATTATGGGCAGGGCCTTTTGATCTTGCCTGTGTCTTGGAAAGCTAGCTTGGCCTATTCAACAGATTCACCACTGATGTCCAGCTCATCTCCCTCCCATACATTTCCTCCTCTGGGACAACAAGAAATCTTTTTCCATTCCTCTTTCTTCTCCAGACTACTGCTTTTATCTTTTCTTCCTTCTGAGCACAGAATGGGCAGGAAAGTAATGAAATGGCTTATAAATCCTAGGAAAATGGTTGGCTGAGGTAGGGTTTCCTGGCTTTCAAACATGGAGTATAGTGTTCAGTCAGCGTGAAAGCGCCAAATTATGTTCATGTCCTCATGCATTATTTTCAATGAATCATAGTAAACAGAAAATAAAAATTCTAGAACAGAGATTGTGTCACTTATAAGGGTTTCATGGTGGCTTCCTAAGTGAACTTTGAAAACTAGTACACTTGACCTAGAGTAAGCAGTTTCAAATAGAAATGTTCGAATAAATGCCGTGAGTTTTAATAAGCACTGAGTATCTGTAAGCTTCAGCAAGGACCTGGCCTCCTGGAAAACTCAAAGCTCATCATTCTTCACCAATTTAGTAACTCCTCTGTATGGTATTCTCACAATAAAAAAAAAGTTTGTTAACAAATTGCTATCTCCTGTGCAGTGTTATATTCTGCTAGTTGATAAATGATGAGTATTTTAGATAAAAGACTTAATGACAAGTTCTTCCATCTGAAATGTTTTTAATTTTATTTTATTGTCAAGGTGAGATACAGAGAAGTTATAGATATATACATAAGGTAGTGAATACATTTCTTGTCAAACATTGTTATTCCCTCCCTTGTTTTTTTTCTTAATTTCCCTCCCCCCAAATCCTCCTACAAGTTGCAAAGTTCATTTCCAGCATGTTGTCTTGTGAGTACTGCTATTGATTAGTTCACTTTGTACTTTGTCTCACCATTTTGTTGTTCCCCTTCCCTTCCCCAATTCAGATAAACACATTTATAATACACAAGGTACCAAAATCAAATGCAGTGACAACAAGGGATAAAATATGGAAAAAAGCAAAAAATTTGTTAGGAAATGAAAAGACTTGAAAAAAATTATATTAAGTGAAACAAGGCAGGCCCAAAGAAACATAGGTCCCATCGTTTCCCTTATTTGCAATAACTAGTATATGTCTGAGACAAGCAGAAAAGTTCAGATAAGATGATGTTAGGTGAAATGAACCTCAAGGTAAGGACACAAGTGTTTTTTTTTCTTTCTTGCTATGGTTTCTAATGTATTTATAAGGTGATTTTTTTGTTGCTTTGTACTTCTCTCCCTCACAGTATAACCTCTGTTTTCACTGTATTTGATGTTGGTATAATTTGGGTAGGGGAGGGAAAAAACAAATTGTTTAAATAGGGATACAGGTGAACCCATTGCAACAATGAGATGTACAAGACGCTATGTTGAAAAATGAATTTTACAACTTTAGCAGGGAGCGGGGGAGTGTAGAGCAGGGATGGTAGGGGAAAAACAAAGGAGGAGGCAACAATGCTTGATAAGAAATGTACTCATTACCTTGCTCATGTAATTGTAAGGCCTCTGTAGGTATTTTCATAATAAAAACTTATTTAAAAAAGAAAACAAAAACAAAAAAGAAATAAAAAATAATTTCACGTTGTATGTTAAAAGCAACAACAAAAAAGGAAAACCTCTTGTTTTCATAACTTGGAATTCATTTCTCTTAGCAACATATGTTCACAGCTATTGAAATATTGTGATCATCTTCTAGGACTATCCTATACATATACTAATTATTACAAATGAGAGAAACTATGGAGACTATGTTTCTTTGAGTCTGGCTTATTGCAAAGGAGATAGCCAGCAAGATAAATAGGAAGCCCATAGATTGGGGAGATCTTCACTGGTCATACAACAAAGGCTTTATATCTAAATTATACTTGGAATTCAAAAGAATTAAATTCCCCAAAAACAAATTCCCAAAGAAACAAACACCTCATTAATAAGTGAACTAAAGACTTAAGTAAGACTTCTCAGAAGAAGATTTAAAATTGGCCAAGACACATATGAAGAAATGCTCAACATCACTGGCCATAAAAAATGCAAATCAAAACAGCATTGAGATTCCACCTCACCCAGTTAGAATGTCTATCATCAAGAAATCTAATGACAAAAGATGCTGGTAGGGATGTGGCCAAAAGGGAACACTACTACACTGTTGGTGGGAGTGAAAACTTCTTCAATCACTCGAAAGTAGGATGGAGGTTCCTCAAAAGACTACACATAAAGCTTTCTTATGACCTAGCAATCCCATTTCTGGGCATTTACCCGAATGACCACAAACAAGGCCATACTAAAGCCACCAGCACAACCATGTTCATTGCAGCATTATTTACCATAGCTAAGATCAGAAACCAACCCAGATGACCCTCAATAGATGAATAGATCAAGAAAATGAAGTACATATACACAGTGAAATTCTATGCATCCTTCAGAAAGAATGACATTGTCCTATTTGTAAGGAAACGGAAAGACTTGGAAAAGATCTGGAAGATTTTATTAAAATTATTTTTTATTCTTCACTTATGAAAAGAAACCTCACACATTGTACTTAAAAAACACAGATATTCACACATAATGAGAACAAACTGATATTCTTAGGAGAAGACCCGAAGGGCTCAATATCTACATGCATAAGATCATATAAAGTGATGCTTATCAAAATGAACTCCAAGAAACTGAAGAAGTATTTTTATGTGTGTGTGTTGAATGTTCTTTATTTTTATTGTGAGAATACAGTACAGAGGAGTTACAATTACATGGGCAAGATAACGAGTATATTTCTTATCAAGCATTGTTGCCTCCTTATTGTTTCCACTTCCCATCCCTTCCCATACTCCTCCCCTCCTCCCACCCTATCCTCCCTCCATCTGATCTTCCCCCCACCCCCCATCAAAGTTGTTAAGTTCGTTTTTTGACATAACGACTTATACATCTCATTGTTGCAATGGGTCCACCTGTATCCCTAGTTAAACGATTTGTTTATTTCCCTTCCCCTCCACAATTTATACCAAAAAAAAAGTTTTGATTATACTTTTCATGGTTATTTTCTTTCTTTCTTTCTTTCTTTCTTTCTTTCTTTCTTTCTTTCTTTCTTTCTTTCTTTCTTTCTTTCTTTCCTTTCTTTTTTTTGGTTTATCCTATTTGTCCCTGGTTTTCATTTCTTTGCTGTCTTATATAAGTTTATCTGATCTGGGGAGGGGAAGGGGCAGCACAGAAATTGTGAGACAAAAGATGAATACATTTAGTGTCTACTGACACTCACTAGACACTGTTGGAAATGAACCATACAACTTTGGGGGGAGGGTAGTTGAAAGGGGAAAAACTGGGAGAGAATGAGAATGAGAAATGAAATGTTGGGGCTGGGAAGGTGGCTCAGTGGTAGAGCATTTGTCTTGCACGCCTGAGGCCCTGGGTTTGATTCCTCAGCACCACATAAGCAAAAAGAAAAAAGCAGGAAGTGGCACTGTGGCTTAAGAGCGCTAGCCTTGAGCTGAAGAGGTGAGGGACAGCGCCCAGGCCCAGAGTTCAGGCCATACGACTGGACCCAAAAAAACACAAAACACAAAACAAAACAAAACAAAAAAAGAAATGAAATGTACTCATCACCTGAATTAGGTAACTGCAACCCCTTTGTACATCATCTTTAAAATAAAATTTAAAAGATGAATAAAAATAAGAACAGAAATGCTATGATATAAAAAAATTTTTTTAATTAGAAACACAGAATATCATAAAAAAATCAATCAGCTCTATCTATATCCAGAAGTTACTACTGCTATCAGTGTACTGACTATCTCACAGTTTGCATCAATATAAATATATGAATCTATTATGTTAGAATTATGTTTTTATATTATAGAATCAGAAAAATGATAGATACAATTTTCTATGATTTAGGCATTCAATACATGGTCATGTATTCAAGATTTTCATTTTTTATGTTATGTACATTTTAGTTTTAGTCTTTTAAAATACTTATGTTAAATTTTATTTATTATAAATAGGTTTAAGTTTTAGCTTTCCATTGTATACAGTGGAAAATTATCAAAATGTCTTTTATTTACCAGCTGATTTAGTGACAAACTATACAAGAAATCTTTTCATATAACTCATAGTATAAATACTTTGATAAATAAAAATCCAGTAAAATTTTAGAGGTTTTTAACTTTAACATCATAAATGTTCCTCCCTTCATAAAATAATTTTGCAAAAATAATGATGATTATACCTAATAGCTATTGGACTGCATTGTATTGTAAGTTCAATTCTTACAAATACCTCTTGCATTAAAAATTCCAAAACTTAACTGCCTAACATAGTTTCCCAACTTTCATATTATCTGTTAATCTTTTCCCCATTTATTTAATCAGTTGAAATCCTTAAAAGTTGTTTTCATGTGTAAAATTAACAGCTTTCACAATAAGCACTAATTACTGCAACATTTCAAATTTGCAAAAATAATTATACATTTAAAGTGCCACTGATGGAAAGGCTTTCAACATATAAAGCCCATTAAGAGACATTCACTGGAAGACACTGGGAACTTCACATTGTGGGACCATTTGTCTCTTACCGCTAAGCCTGTATAGCACAATTTAGTGTCCCTGTTGGCACAGGGAGCCTCATTAGATGTGAGGACGCCAGGAAGGACCTGACAGCGGCATTTGATGGTGAAGCTTCCCAACCTGATGGTGGAGGAGATACTCATTGACTATGGGCACATTTGGGATTCCTGTAACTTTCAGGGCACTACAAACAGCATCTTGCTGTTCTAAGTAAATTTGAAATCACGAAAGATCCTCACAGGTGAGTCCTGAGCTATCTGGGGAAAAAATTGGAGGGCAGGTTAACTCCAGAGGCCAAGCACCAGTCATCACAGTACCTGGGCCACAGCGGTGACTGTCCCACAGTCTCAGTGACCAGACCACAGTGGTGACTGTGCTCTTCCAGGTGATCCCAAAGGAATCAAGAATCATGGACATTTCACTGTTTATGACGGATTTTGGATAACTAATTTATAATTCAAAGTTAGTAGACATGGTGATAACTAAAATAAGGTGACTGGAAGAAGGAAATTCTAACCTGTGTTCTTCTCCTCCAGTCTTCTAGACAGCTTTACACAATGACGAGAAAAGGAAGTCCAAAGAGGTGAAGGGAAAACCAATCAGAGATGTGCTGATGCGTTTATGACCCAGCCATGATGTTGTTATTGCTGGTGGCTGGACTTTGCTATGTCACCCAGACTGTTCTCAAATGTATCATCCTTTTGCTGTAGCCTCCTGTTGTCATGACAGGTGTGGACCCCCACACCTGGCTCATTTGGCATGACAGAAACAAGATTACAAACGAAAACAAAATCCATGTAAGCCAGAACCATTCAGATAAACAAATAAGAAAAAAAATAACAAAGTTTAAGAAAAAAAATAGTGGGGTATATTTAACCTACTTGGCCCCAAAGTTTTTAATAGATTGACAAAGTCAGAGGTACTGGTAAGACTGGACTTCAGTCGTAAAGCAGCATGGGGGAGAACTTTCCAGACAGAGAAGACAGGAGGTGGGTGAGTATCTGTGACTGAGGCTCTGGGAATCAAAGAGAAAGTTGTTAGGGCCGTGTTCCTCAGGAGCTAGAGGCTCTGTCAAGAAGTTTGGATTTTATTTACTAACAGTAGAGAAACCATTGGAAGGTGCTAAGCAGGAAACAGGCATGACCGTTGATATACAGGGTAGTGTGCAGTAAGTGAGATATCCCAATACAACTCTAGAAACAGCATCAGTGTCAAATATACAAGAATGGTTATCTGATTTTATGGCAGTGATTACAAAGGAATTCAAGTTGTGACATTAAAACTGTAATATTAATGGAAAAAGCCAAGACTAACAAATGATCAGTAAAACAGACAAGAGGGGATAGCAGGGGAAGCTCAATTAGTTGTGTTAATAGTGTATGATGTTATCTCACTGGAAAGTCATGAGTCCTGATCCAGTCTTCCTTCATCTTGTCTTAAGACCATCCTGTTCCCCATTTATTTCCAGAAGAAGACTCTTCATATGCATGGACAGCTATTATCACAACCAATAACTAAATAATGTGCCATTTGCCACCTTAGGTCAATTTATGAAATATGTCCATTAATAGGTAATAAAAAGTAATTGAAAATAATAGACCTGATCACTTTTAAAAACATGCTGTTGGAAGAGTTGCTGTGGTTCAAGTGGTAGAGCGCTAGCCTTGAGCTGAAGAGCTGAGGGACAGCGCTCAGGCCCAGAGTTCAAGCCCCATGACAGACAAAAAAACCCACAAAAACAAAAAAATGCTGCTGCTACACAGTCCAGTACAATTAGCTTAAAAACCATAGACAGTGAACAAAAGTTCTTTTGTGAATTAAAAATACTCTTGTTTCTTTTGTATATTCTTTCCCCATCGTATAATCCCTGTTGATTCTAGTTGATTCTGGTGTCCTGCATCTTGTATACACATTTTAATAATTTGGGGAGGGGAAGGGATATACAAAAATGCTTAAATAAGGATACAGGATGACCCATTGTAGCAACAAGATGTACAAGACACTATGTTAAAAACAAACTTTACAATTTTGGGGGGTAGGAGAGAGGAGTTGGGGAGGTGGGGAGGGAAGGGATAGTAGGGGAGAAACAAAGGAGGAGGTAACAATGCTCAATAGGAAATGTACTCATTACCTTACTCATGTAACTGTAACCCCTCTGTATAGTATCTTTACTACACACACACACACACACACACACACACACACACACACACACACACACACACATATGGAAAGAAAAAAACTATACATGCTCCCAAGGAGGAGGATGCACTGATTGACCCGCAACTGTACTCACCAATTGAGCAAACTGCTTATGTTGTATGCATCTACTTACATAAAATTTAAAAGATATAAATCAAAATTATACCAGATGATTCTACAGGCTATGACAAAATTGCAAGTAAAACCAGGGAATTAAAGAACAAAACTCCAAGGTTGAAGGATGATGATTTGTACTGGTACTTTTGGGAAGGTTCTGTATCTCAGATGAGCTCTGGTAGATCTCAGCACATTTTCTTTTAATTAATATAAAATGGTCATTTGCATAGGTCAAATGCAGTGGGCTGTGTTGTGTGGCACAACCAAGTATAATACATGTATTCTTTTGGTCCAGCCATAATTATCATACTAGAATAGAAAGATAAAACCCTCTGTACATGGAATAGATGGTGTTAAGACGTCTTCATCAGAATCGTGACCTCAAGTATAATTGATATAAAGAGTAAAGTAGCAAATTAATCTTTAATCAGAGATGTTCCATGATGATACTTTTACTGTTTCTATTGCATTTTGTTTACCATTTGTGTGTCATTTTATGTTTAAAAAGAAAATTTGGAAAATACACTTTACCCAATTGGAAAAAACAATATTAGCTGGAGGTTGCACAATTCTCCCCAGTCACCAGAGTCTCCCACATGACCACCCTGGTGTCCCATGGTTTTCCTGTGATGGCAGTGCTATGTCACTCGGATTGAAGCACAGATGTGGCAGACTTTTAAAACATTCTGTTCCTTTTGCCAGACCTTCAGTCCTCATGCACCCTGCCAGTCCAATGATACAGTACAACATGTCTGCTGAAATAGTCACGAAAGTACAATCTGCTTTAAAGTTTCTAAAGTTTATTAAATATAATTCAAAACACTGCTGGGCATTGAACCATTCTAATTAAGAAAATCATGGGTGTGGGACTAAATCTAAGCCATTTATTTGCCCTAATTGAATTTGTTCATAACTTCAAAAGTCTTTTGGTATTTAGAATCATCTATATGCAGCATTGCAATTACACATTTGGAAACTCTTGTGTTTTAGTATCGGTGCAAAATTTCCTCATTTGGATTTTCTTCCTTTGGATACAAACAATGCTTATGAATTTAACACTACTTATTTCCTTTATTCTCAGACATGGACTCTACATGAAAACTAGCCCTGCATCAACTACTACCAAAAGTAAATGATTGTTGTCCATCAGCCAAGTTTTACCACAATCTATCCAAATTCCCTTTTCTCCGCTGCCTGTTCCGGTTACTTCCCTGTCTCCATTTTTACCTTCTTCTTCCTTTTCACTTATCTCTCAGTTGATCTCTGATCTTAAGGCCAGGCAGGAATGCATCATCCTTCTATAGAAATTACCCATAACTCCCCTTATGTAGAAAGACTAATGCCTAGGTGAGATGCACAAAAATCTAATAGAGTTGACCACTCCAAGAAATGTTAACAAGTAAGTACTTTTTAGCTACTTAGCATTCACAGCATACTCAGTTAGATGTAGGCTGACTTGTTAGGCATCAGAAGTATGGGAAGGACTATATTAATTCAGGTTATTAAGGAGCATTAATTATGAAGAAGCAGAGAAAATGGGAAACAGTCTTACTCTAAGATCTCTGAGGTCAGCAGGTGAGAATGTTGAGGGAAGTGAGTTGGATCCTTTGAGGGCAGCAGTGTGCTGTCACACAGGAGTCTGTGGCTATCACAGCTCCTTCTAGTCCCTTCCATGAGCCACAAGTCATGTGGAGCATAAACTCTGACAAGAAACCTCTCACACCTGCATAGGTTGCCCAACTACATTCAGATACCACAAAATATTATTTGATCAACAATGAGCAGAGATATGATGGTAGAATTGCCACATTATAATTGAGCTGAAAGATTCCCAAACCTAAGTTATATTATAGCCAGAATGATGTCACCACACAAACCACTGTCCGTGGGAATGTTCGGGCATACACACCTGCACTGTGCCAATTCTTCAAAGGTAGAGCACATCCAAGTGTGCATACACATAAAGAGATAATGGTGCAGGGTGATGATAGTAAGCCATTATTTGTCTACCTTCTGTAATTTCTATATTATAATTCATAGTGCTATTTTAAAGTTTTCTATATATATTTACCATAAAACACTATCTATGTGAAGCTCCATACAGCTTGTGTGCATATTACTCTCACTTGCATTATTTCTTCCTGTAACTGAATTATGCTCAATGCTGTTTTTGTTCATTATGGCCCTATACACAATAAAATACTGAGTGTGTGTGTGTGTGTGTGTGTGTGTGTGTGTGTGTGTGTGATATCATGTAAATGGCCAATGTACATTTATAGGTGTGTAGCATGTATACTGTTTATATATATGTATCTATTTCATATGTATATGTATCTCCTTAATATCCATTTAGTATACAACCCAGTAGCACCTAGGTCTGTATGTGCTCTGTGACAGTCATACAATGAAAGTATTAAAACACACACCCCAATGGATTGTATTTCTACCCATATGCATCATGGGATTTAACTCATTTTTTCTGTATTATAAACAGTTGATTTAAGACTATTATAATCAGTGAGACTCATGAACACATACCACTTTTACTTTTTTTCAGACTCCCATACACACAAACACACATTCACTCAACTTCTGTGTGAGATGAAGACATCTACATAGAGGGAACCGAGCCAAATTTACAACAAGAGTGAACAGAAACCCTGACCTTTGAATACGTGGCCGTGAGGCCTGTGCCTCACTGTGAAAGTTCCTTTTTCATGCCATGACATACTTCAGCAAAAATGTGGATCCTGCCTTGGAGTTGGTCTTGGCATCGAGGTATGAATTCTATAATCCTACCTTAAGCCTTGGGTGTTCTGTACCCCTAATTTAGGAAAGGAACTTAGGCACATTTTTTGAACTTAGTCCAGTTGAATGTGTTTGCTGCTACTCAACTATTAGTCTACTAAGTATTCAATTTCAGACAGGAGTTTTATTAATGTGTGCTTATTAACACCTCTGACGACTTCATAAATAACAATTATAAGTTGAAAAAAATCCAACCTTAAACCATGAGAAATGGCTAGCTGCTAGAAATGGAAAACAAGTTTTACTGTTTGAATCAACAGAAGCTTTTCAGTATACAGGAATAGACAGTTTCAAATCCAAGACAAATTTTGAAATGAGCATTTATTTTTTTTATCCGAACAGTGTTTTCTTTAACTATCACTCTTCATTAGCTCAAACAGAAATAGCTCATTCTCTGAATTGTTTATTTACCTCCTGAGTTTTCCATATTTATGTCTGCAAAATTAACTCTGTTTCTATTAGAACAGTGAATTTTAGAGCCTTGGAGGTAAATTCTGTACCTTCAAAAATTCTTTATCAAGATAAGCTACATTATTTAAACATTGCATCACTTTTCATCTTTACCAATGATTTCACTTTTTTTTTTCGGTTGGTGGTGGGGCTTGAACTCAGGGCCGGGGTTCTGTCCCTCAGCTCTTCAGCTCAAGGCTAGCATTGTACCAACTGAGCCACAGCTCCCCTTCTGGTTTTCCTGCCCAGGCTGGCTTTAAACCTTGAACACCGATCCTCAGAACTCAGCCTCCTGAGAAGCTAAGATTACAGGTGTGAGCCACCAGCGCCTGGCTTGATTTCAGTTTTTAACAATTGTAATTCCAGTATGAAACACACATCTAGAAGTCACCGTACCTTCATGTCCACAAAGCACTGTGTGTGTACTAATCACTTATAGAAAACTGACTAGGGACCAAGGTAGAAGGACACAGGCCAATGGGTGAGTGCCAGTTTCAACCATCTCTGATTTCTGTCATCCCTTTAGTTCCATTCCCAAGGGATAAAAATGCCAGAGATCATTATCCTGGGGCTGTTGAGTTACAGGAGGTGTTTATTCATAGCAAAGGGTCTTAAACATAATGTATAACGTGGGAACAGGGAATGAAGTCCTTTCTATCCATAATAAATGAAATAACAAAAGAATCTTGTCCAGACAATCAGTAAACCATTGGTTTCATAATGATATTTTTCATTTTGTGTGACTAAGTCTATGCATAGTAGACATATGGAGTACAGAGTAGTACCTTATTGACTGTAGACATTATTTCTTGCTGAAAACCTATCTGAAGATTCATGCTATCAGTAATGTATCTCTGTTAAAAAAAAAGTATAGTTACTTAACAGTGAAATTATAAAATCCTAGGCTGTGAAAAGATGACTTTATTGAACTTTCTATTTAATGTTTTGAAGATAAAATGTATGAAAATTTTTATCAACAATTTGGCTTGAGTTTGATCTAACCACAGAAGGATTAACGTTTTAGAAAAGTCGAAAGATATGAATTCATCCATATTATAAACACCGAAGAAAAATAAGAAGACGTAGAAGGTGATGTACCAAATTATGTAACTAGCTTTGAATAATACAATTTTCTTCCTTTAGACCTTAGGAAGCATCAAACACATGTGCATTTTCTAGGATTTCTGTTCACATTGAAAAATGTGTATTTTACTTGAATTATTAGGGATATCAACTGTGATCTGAAAAAGTAACCACCACACACTTAATAAAAAAGAGCACAAAAGAAGGCAGATCTTTCTGTAACACTTAAACTGGAAAACTACCTTGCCCCTGGTACAGTAAATGGTCTTAGATAATGTCTTGCTAGCACAGCACAAACTGTGTTAATGGATAAGAATGATGAGAGGGACAGAGCTTATATGCCTAATGATATCTCAGAGACTGGATGAGCCAGTACAGAATCATCTCCATCCAAATTTCTTACTATATATGAAAATGAGACTCATAATAAAAGGATGGCTACTTTCTTCAGTTCTCCCGTTATTTGAAGGCAAATGCCTGTACGTGGTTACAGATGCAGGCTGAATTTCGGAGAGTAAGAATTGACAACCTTCAGTCTGGGACAGAAATGTTGGCAGAGCTTCCGAGCAAAAAATTGTGCAGAGCTGAGAGGGAGAGGCGTGTGGAACAAAGGATTAGCAAGGAAGTAAATAACCTTGATTTCTCACATTGCTATCTAAGCATTTTGGCACTTACTAGATAGTTTATGAAAATGCTTATTGAGCACAGATGTTATCTGTTTGCTTCCTTTACAACCTGAGTGCATACTATGTAAAATAATCATATTGTAATTGCAGAAGCAATTTTATCACATTGTTTCCTGAGAAGCATATGTGTCCACATGAATAAACCACTTAAAGAAAATTTTAGCATTTAAGACTTATTCTGTTTCATTTCTGAACCTTTTCAGTTGATTGCTATTATTAAAACTAATTTCCAAGAAAGTGAATATTAAATAATTTTAGCTAGGACAACATTCAGCCTACAGTTACAGAGGGGATACAAAAAGCCAGTTCTAAGGTTAGAGTAAATGTCTAGAATTTTTTGTAAAACAAAAATGTAAGATCAGAACACATTCAGGAATAAAGAAAAAAGGTGTTCAGGGCAAAACAGGGCAGAATACAAAGATAGCTTTGCATTCTACCCATCAATACTTCTCTGCATCTACCTCAGTCGCATTGTCCATCTATAAATCTTGGACCATCTGAAGGCTCCAAGCTTCTCATACTTCTAGTTGACTTCAGCATCCTCTGGAGTTCCCTCACCTACCTCCCCTGTTACTCCTGTTCCATAGAAACTCTTGGGTTTTTGTGCTCAGTACAAATTTCTATGTAATTAAAGGTAAAAAGACATTGTTGAGGGGAAGGGAGCCTAGGAAGGGAAGGAAAGCACAAAAACACAAGGGAGGGGGTAACACTGTTAGAAAAGGAATGTATTCATTTCCTTACTTACATAACTGTAAGTCCTCTGTACATCACCTTTACAATTAAAAAATGTGATTAAAAAGACAATGTTAAACATCTCTGTGTAAACAGAAACCACAAGACAGGATGGAGGTAGAAAATATTTTAGGCCTCAAGAAAAGAGGTAATATGTCTGTCCATCTTTGGATTCCTATTCGGTTTCTGTACCTTCATGCTCACACTGAAAAGAGCAAATCTCTTTTGTACTAAGCAGATCTTCTGTAGTGATGCAAATCAAGTTCTCACATACAGCCATATATAATGTTTTGCCAGCTCTTTGGGCATTCTTTACTATAAAAATTGACATATAAGATCAATCACCACAAAATATATGCATTTGCAAACAATTTCTAGAAAATGTTTGCTGTTCAAACACTTCAGAATTACAATACACGGAACTAACTTTCAGATTTGAAACCCCAGTACTCACTGAGCACTGACTGACTCATGTCTATAACCATGATAACTCAGAAAATTGAGATATGAAGATCTCAGGGCAATGGCAATTGACTTAATTAGACAATCTGCAACATTCTTATCTCCAATCACTGAGCAAACAACTAGAAGTGGAGCTGTGGTTCCATTGGTACAGCTGTCAAGGTGGGATACCTAAAGTTCAGGCCATCATACCAGCACAAAAATCACAGCCCAGCACAACTTGTTCTCATCTTGTAATGCTTTGTCAAATGAATGATATTACCATGAACTCTAATAACAGAAATCGGAAACATTGTCTCTACCACCTTCCATGCCAAATGTATAACTATCAGCCCAGTGTCTAATTTAACTATGACTTTCTTTCCCACATATAAAATTTAACTTCTGCATCACCAAATTGCTTCACTTACAGCTTTTAAAACTAGTGTCAATTTCTGTTTACTTTTCCTTGTTCTCTACTGCAATGGTTAAATGTTTGGCAAATTTAGTGTTACATTATTTTGGATGTTAGAATATCTGTCATCTAAGATTATTCAAGAAGACAGATGACATTAAGGAGGCAAATATTCGAGTTATTTTCTACGATGTAAATAAATGGTAGAACTTACTTTATGAAAACCTATACTAAATATTTAATATACTACTATAAATGTTAGTATATTCATTATAATTCTATATTTCAAATTATTTTAACATTTATCATACTTGGAAATAAAGCTGAGAAATTGATTAGTATCCTTTCCCATTTAGTGAAAATGGGAATGAAGATTCAGTGAGCTCAGACATTTGGCACAACGTCACACAACCAGTAAACTGTAAACCCAGGCTCTAAATCACATCCTCCTCTTTGTACCACACTCTCCTAGCCTGAGAAACTCAATTCAATGATCTTTAATACACCCTATAGTTTCAAAAACTGCTAAAGATGCCGTTTATATTTATTGCTATTGTATTTAAAGAAGACATCTTTTAATCATCCTTAATTAGTTTGGGAAGCAACCAAATTTCTCTGTGATATTGTACTTCTTATTGGAGCATGGTTCAGTTTAACACATGGTTCAGGGTTCAGGTATGGACTGTGGCTTGAGGGACTCTATCTATTTATGACTAGGGTATATGCAAGCTAATTAATCTACGTACTTTAAATATCACCTGGAGACAAACCTATCTCTAGATGAATTGAATATCAAGAGGATATAGTTCACCCATCCCACAAAGTCACCCATGAACAATTGCTGTATGGCTTGCAGAGAAAACAGAACTGATCTTGAAATGCCTCAGGAGATTGATGTCAAGGGAGGCATCTGCCTCTTCTCCAGGATTTTCTGTCTCTTATGTCTAATGGATCTCGCTTCAGGAGCCATCAGGCCAATTAATCTCATCATCAGGATCACCTTACAGGCTCATAAATATCATCGAACCACACATGCTAGTTGATGACTTATTTTGAGAATGGTCACAGTTTGAAACAACAAAACACCTGGCACTTGCCTTGCCTACAGAGCTGAATTTTGATGCAGAGATTAGAGAAAACAGACAATATAATAAGACATAGTGCATTTAAGCTTTACAATTTACTTTTCCTTTTTCATGAATATAAAAGATGACAATAGAAGAATGAGGAAAGTGATACATGAACAACATATAAAGCTGTAATACGGATTATTTTAAAAAATTTCCCCATATTTGGTTTTTCTATTGAAATAATAGTGAGCACTGTATGGATAGATGGAAAATGAAGATATTCACATAAGTATCCCATATGATTATTATACTCACAGTTTAGTAATACAACTAATAATATGACAAACACAGTTTTCTTTAAATTTACAAATGTAATTAGGTACAAAAATTAAAAGAAATAATTTTGCACAGTATAATCATAAAAATCACGATTAAAGTATATGAGTACAATAAAAAAAGCAAAAGACTGATAATTTTCCAGTGTTCAATGCCAAAATTCAAAGTTATTAGTCAGAAATAATTTTAACCAATAAATGTAAATATTTCATTGCAATTAATAATTGCGTTATTTTAGAAATTTGGTTAAATTTGGTAAATAATATTTTAAAGTGCAAACTTATGGGGCTAGGAATGTGGCTTGGTGGTAGAGTGTTTGACTAGCATGCATGAAGCCTTGGGTTTGATTCCTCAGTGCCATATAAATAGAAAAGGCTGGAAGTGATGCTGTGGTTTAAGTGGTAGAGTGCTACCCTTGAGCAAATGAAGCTCAAGGACAGTGCCCAGGCCCAGAGTTCAAGCTGCAGGACTGGCAAATAAATAAATAAATACACCCATGCATACATACATACATATGCAAACTTATTTTTCAAATATTAAATTTCAAGTTTTCAATGGTTATTGGTTGTCAATCCTTCGATATTAGGAATGAATTGTAATAGTAAAGAGCGTGGGTGTTTATAGCAGCAGAGATACTCCCTCTGATTAAGAGGCTAGCCCTGGTATCCCGAATAAAGTACACAGTAGAAGGAGAGAGAGGGAAGGCATTGGACATTGACTATACTAGGAAGAGCTCAAGTGTACATTTAATCCGTGTCATCTGAGAGATAGCATTTCAAAGGAATTAATTTGCCTTGCTCTCAGGCCAGTGCATGCACTGCTCAATTACTACACACAGTACCAGGCAACTGCACACCTGAGGCTGGCTGCAGCACCGGTGAATCTGCATTGGTACCGTGAGCCTCCCTTTACTCGACGTGGGGAAGAGCCGTGGAGACCACCCTCCCTTCTCTGGGGACTTGATAGGAGGACAGGCAGGCCTACGCCCTGTGACCTGGAGTGGGATTTAGTCCACACGACGCTCCTCCAGCTTCAATGTGAATGTGGCAACTTGGGCAATGCCCAGTGACATGCAAACATAGCTTGTGCCTCTTTGGATCTGCAGGTGAGCAGAGGCACACTGAGCCTCCCTGTACCCCGCAGGGCTGGCCCAGATTCACTGCTGTGCTCAACACACAGGCGAGGCTGCTCTGCAGAGATGGAGACTCCTTTCCTGCTCAGCTCCCTCACCATGGCCAAAGTTTGCTCAGTGTATTCCAACCTAACCAGAGGGATGCTCCAACATTCACTCTCGAAATACGCTGAACAAACAAGTAGGTGCACATCTGCATAGCTCCTGGAAGGTAATTTGTGTTGCATCTGCACAAAGTAAGGTAAGTACGGTGCTTTCCTTTTGCCTTATATTCACCTTAAACATTTCCTTACAGAGGTCAAAAACGTTGGGTCTACCAGGTAAATCCAGAATAATTGGCTCCACCACTCAATTCTTGAGCATCATAAAGTGACTATTAGTCAGCTTAAGCTCTCTCTCTTGGGAAGAGAATTCAGTGATAGGAGCAACTGTCACAGTGCACACACAGGAAGGGTTCGCACCCATTCGCTGAGGTTTTACACCAGCTTCCGGGATTATTTGGGTTGGAGATGACTCCAGCATAAATTATTGTGTGCTTTCTTTATCAATAATATGAAACTGTAATTCCAGTACTAATAAAAGAACATCACACATCCTTGTAAGTTTTACTGAAAAAGAGGCTGGGGCTGGGAAGGTGGCTCAGTGGTAGAGCACTTACATTGCATGCATGAAGCCCTGGATTCCATTCCTCAGCACCACATAAGCAGAAAAAGCCGGAAGTGGTGCTGTGGCTCAAGTGGTAGAGAGCTAGCCTTGAGCTGAAGAGCTGTCCACAGTGCCCAGACCCAGAGTTCAGGCCCCATGACTGACAAAAAAAAAAGAAAAGAAAAATGTAAAGCTAACTTTTTGGTACTTAGTTGTCAGAAGGTATAGTGATGACTCATTAGGATATATTTGGAAAAATTGATTACTATGTTATTTTTAAATATTAAACTTTCTCAGAATAGAGATATCTTGTTGCCTACATATATATATATATATATATATATATACACATACATACACATACATGCATAAACACATACTTTTATGAACTTAACCGAGTAATTAATAAGGTATTTCTTTTACTATCTTTTTTCTTTTACATCTTGAATGACTGGGAAGACTAATATTGGTATAATGACAACAATTAAAATAACATATTTAATAGGAAATCACCACTAGATTCTAGTAGATGGATAGTTTAGTTCCAAACTCTCATAACCATGTCTTTTTTGTTCCTTTATTTATAAGGCCTGACAACGATTATATGAACTGAATAAGCACATACATATATGTTATATATATATATATATATATATATATAACATATATATATATTTCTTATTTGGAAGACACAAGTTTTATTAATAACATAGAATCATGTAATTTATAGTCATAATAAATAGTTTTTGAACATGTATGGTCTTAACCTATAAAAATTTAATGTGTTTAGCTACAACTGAAGGTTGTGCTATCACTATGAGTAGTGACATTAATGCCCTATTAAGTATACTATAAATTTAGAGTATTTAATATTAAGGGAGAGCATCCATACTTTCTTTTCTGTGATGTTAGTTGGGCCACTAACTGGTTATAAAAACACACCCATGCTCCTGTGTTTAGGGCTTATCTATTATATTTTCTACCACAAGGGTAGAAATACAGGCACATCATAGAACAGTATAGGTCTAAAATTCATTTTCTATAGTTCTCTAAATGAATGGTCAATTCCAACTAATTCATTTGTCAATTAGTAATCTACACAGGTAAAAAAATCATTTATTGTCTTCACATATGACAAACATACTAGGAAATCTAAATCCATATGAAGTTAAATCTGTTAAAATATCCATTTGTTCAACAAATATTAATTCAAAGTGTCATATATGCCAATGCTGTGTGAATGATACCACATAGATTAGAATGTAAGAAAGGAAGGAAGGAAGGTAAGCAGGGAGAGAAAAAGGAAGGAAGTGGTATCCATTGCTATTTCATTCAATGGTGGCCGACAAACATGTGTCTGCTCTCAGGACTTCAATCTATGAAGAAATCCATGGTACTAGGGAGCTGTAGCTGAAATCTGAATAATTGTAATGTTCTATTTTTGCTCTAAATGAGAACAATTTTGGCTTCATTTGGAAAATGAGTGCTAGATGATCTCAGAGGAGAGAAAAAAGAGAATAAGCAGATTGACAAGCATTCTGTCAGCCTGGTGATTACTTGTTTCTTTCATTGAAAACTACAAATAGCTATCTATGGAAGTGTATTAAATAAGAATGTGACATAATTCAGAATGCAATTTTTACAAACACATTTCCACAATTAAAAAAAAATGAATAGGTGCTGGGAAGGAGGCTCAGTGGTAGAGTGCTTGCCATGCATGCCTGAGGCCCTGGGTTCAATTCCTCAGCACCACATATGCAGAAAAAACTGGAAGTGGGCTAGGAAGGTGGCTCTGTGGTAGTGCTTGCCTTGCATGCAGGAGGCCCTGGGCTTGATTCCTCAGCACCATATAAGCAAAAAGAAAACAGCCAGAGGTGGCATTGTGGCAGAGGTGGTAGAGTACTAGCCTTGAGCTGAAGAGCTGAGGGACAGCACCCAGGCCCAGACTTCAGACCCCACAACTGGACCCCCGCCCCCAGCAAGAAAGCTGGAAATGGTGGTGGCTCAAGTGGTACAGTGCTCACCTTGAGCTGACGAGCTTAGGGACATCATCCAGGCTCCACCACCAACAAAAAAAAATAGATCACACAGATATAAGGAGTAGATGCATAATACCACTAGAAATTATTAAACCAGTCTGTTCACAATTAAGAAGATATAACAAAAGTATTTTCACAATAAAAAAAAAAACAAAAGCAAATGCAACCTGATTCAGTACTTGAAAGTCTGTATGGAGAAGAAACTTTCAATGTCTTCCCAGATAAAGTTAAAACTCAGTAAGTAAGGAAAACTGAAGCCTCTAATGTAGGTCAGTGCTTGAAAAGAGATGATTTGTTCCAGAATTTGAGGGTCTTCAGAAACAAAAGACACATTTCCATCCTTCAAATAAAAGTAAAATCCATCAGACTACAAAGCCCACATATCCAGGGTGAGCTGTCATGGCATTTCACAATGTGGACCCAAGTTTGGGGTAATTATCCTGAAAATACACAAGGAAGCTAAGCTTCCATGTGGCTGGCTTTTATCCATTCACTTGTCATCTCTCTCTCCCCAAAAGTGGAATATTGTAAAAACAACTTTCAGTTTGAAATACCATATATATTGGGATTGTGGCTGTTTTAGCCAATTTAACAGTATATTTATAAAAATTCACGTAAAAATCTGATGAAAAATTTGGCTATCCAGGAATAAGTTACAGATTTGGCTGTGGCTTTAGTTCATTATAGTCAGTGTGTCATTTCACATTGTGCTGTACCTTATGGTCAGAACTCTTTCCAGAGAGAACATTATTTTATTCCCAAAATAGTATGCAAATGATACATTATATTCCATAGATGTTTATTTTTACATGGTATATGTTATGTGTGCATTATATATACTAAGTGAACTTTTGTGTGTGTGTGTGTGTGTGTGTGTGTGTGTGTGTTCCTGATTTAATTGTGTTGTAAATCTAATGCTTTAATCTCCCACCTTTAATAAAGGAGTAGGGGTAGGAATGTAAACTTAAATAGATGAGAATTGAAACTTGGAACATTTTAAAAATAATTGAGTATGTAAAGCAAATATTCAATTAAAGATGTGATTCATTCTTAACTAAAATCAACACTAAATAACAAATTAGTCGAAAACTGATATGTGATTCATGGCTCCACATAGAAGACTTATTAAACTTTTGAAGAAATTACATTCATATGAAATTGTAATTCAACTGCAAGAACTTTTCAAACTTAAAAAGTAACCAATTAAAAACAGAGAGTAATTATTTACAGGGTAATATGCATAGACATAAAGAATAAAAGAAAATCTGGCATACATGATGTTAAACATTAAGGGTCTTTTCATGACAGAAATGAGAGTGTGATTAGACCTTTATGATATTTAGGGGTAATGGTCTAAAAATATCTTTGTTCTATAAAGAATTTAATCATCAGCAGACATTTCTCTCTCTCTCTCTCTCTCTCTCTCTCTCTCTCTCTCTCTCTCTCTCTCTCTCTCTCTCTCTCTCACACACACACACACACACACACACCACATACACAGAGTAGACCTAATTCCAACTGGTGTTGGATAATGGCAAGACAGGATATTCTGAGGAAGCAACATGAGCTTCTTCATTGCCTACAATGTCCTTAGTTAAAACATGAACTGCACGAAGGCCCACTGTGCCCACATCAATCTAGACAGAAAACTGGAAGAAGCATCGAGCTCTCATTAAGTTGATTTACCTTACACATATGCTACGTGAGGGTTAAAAGAGCTAGATAGTATTCAGTTCCCTATCTGCTTCCAAAATTCCTGACCAAAAGTCAGAAGCATTTTACCTAAACAAAACCTAGTTAGATTGTTTGTGTGATAAACTATGATAGACATAAACTTTATACAAATTCTCTTCTCACTTTCCAAATGTATATATCTATATATGTGTGTATGTCTCTCTCTCTCTCTCTCTCTCTCTCTCTCTCTCTATCTATCTATCTATCTATCTATCTATCTATCTATCTACCTATCTACTATCTATCTATAAAATTTTTCTGAATAAGTAACGCCTGAAAACAGTTCTGACAGTGGAGTGTATAAAACAAGATGACAATTTTTGAATGATGCACAGAACTCATAGTTAATTAACTTATAACCATATATGTGTGAATATATATTTTCTATCAGTAAACAGCCTATAATTTTTCATCATATTATTTGTAAATTTCTGTGAAATTTACTGTTCAACTTACTATTCATTTTAGTATTGAATAAGGTAAAATGCAAATGAAGTATTATTCACTAATTTAATTTAAAATATTAATGAAATTTAACATTAAGTTAGCAAGGATAGATACAATGTATGAAATATATATAATCTATCACTCTATAGATTTACTATATATATTATTTATATATGGCATATATATGGGGTATATAGATACACAGTTTTTCCAAGATGATTCATTATAAAGAAAAGAACATGACTTTGGTAGGGGGGGAGGAGACTTAGGTATGGGGGGGAAGGATGGGATGGGAAGGGTAAACAAAGGAGGAGGCTACAATGCTTGATAAGAAATGTACTCATTATCTTGCCCGTGTAATTGTAACCCCTCTGTACAGTATTTTCATAATAAAAAAAAGAAAAAAAGAGAAAAGAACATGACTTTAAATGTGACCAAATTTTATGCATTTTGTCGTATGCTTCTTTCTCATCAACATATCTAAATAGAAATTTCAAATTCAGAACAAGAAATCATGTAATCACTAATTATACTTTCTTTCACTTGAAACCTGCATGCAGTAAGCCCTAGTTTTAGTTCTAGTTTTGAACATGTCTGTATTTTTCACCATTTTCCTTTATCTTTTGTTGATCAAGGCTATTATTCCAGCCTCATCAATCACATAATTGTAGCTTCTCCTTTATGCTATCCAGTCTAGTGAAATTGATGACTCATCCAGCAACTAAGATTTTTATAGAACAAATCTGATTTACTTTTCCTTTGCTTACAAGCCTCTGGTGGCTTCCAAATAGAAGTAAAATCACCTTCTGACTCTTATAAAGGGCTACATGTGATAAAAGCTAGTAGTAAGATTTTATATGTAGCTTATAAATAAGAACAATTATAAAGATTTCTCCTGGTTATAACCTCAAGATATCAGTCTTGGGCTATGTACTATGCAGCTGAGATGTTCAGATTACCTTTCTATAGATGATCAAATCCTGAAGGAATGTGCTACATAGTTAGAACAATAAAATTAAATGTGATCATGTTTACCTAGACTACCACTTGTTTATCAGTTTTTCCACGATTTAAAAATGTTCTTCTATTCTTTATTTTTGAAAACAATTATTAAATGATCAATTATTAATTTACTATTGAATTAATACATTATCATTCAATTACTAAAATAATTAAATAAATTATTTACTAGTCATAAATATAGATTTTATCTAGTGATGTCTGGCCAATATCTTTTTGAATTTCCTACTCCTTGGAGAGAATCATGTTAGGTACTTTGTTTCCACAGTTATCCTTTGATGTGTTTATTAGTAGTTCATTTATGTTGTCAGTTTTATAATTTTTGAACCAAAATGTATTGAATAAAGGATTTCTTTTTACTACAGTTTGTGAACAAAACAGAAAAAACTAACACAATAAAATGCTCAAGTTTAAGCATTTATCACAAATAATACTTTCAGCATGCTTACAGAAATGTATATAATTAGAACAAGTAATACCTGATATTCCAGAGGCACAAGTAGGAGACAGCTTAAGAGAACAATCAGGTACAATGAATAAATGTGTTTTTTAGTTGTTGTTTTAATTCTTAAATATGAACAAAAGTTCTGGGGTTTGGCTCAACTGGTAGAGTGATTTCCTACCTGGATCCATTCACAATTTAAAGAAAAATTGGGATTATTCTTAGTGGAGAAATATCTTACTATCCATCAGTAATAAATTAAGTATAATATAACATTATAGTAACAAAATAGCAAGTGATGAAAACAATGTTTCCATTATAAAAACAAAAAGAATAAGATTTCTTAAAATGGAAGTTCTTCACCTATATTTGTAAAATTAAAAAAATGTATTTCAAGTTGGAAGGGTGTTTCCACGTGACAGAATGAATAAGCATTTCCTGGGGTTGTTCTCTATTTAATGTTACATGTGTGCCTTATTTAAAAAGTTTAAAATTAAGAAAATGAAGTTTACAATGTCGGGGTAGTGGGGTGGTGGGGGCTGGAGTAGTTGGGGAAGTGGGGAGGGAAGTGATGGTAGGGGAAAACAAAGGAGGAGGTAACAATGCTCGTTATGAAATTTACCCATTACCCTATCCATGTAACTGTAACCCCTCTGTATAACATTTTTTCACTATATATATACATATAGTGAATAAATAAAAATCACCTATAATGAAGGCTTTTTGATAATATAATTAACAAAAAAAAATATTATGTTACTCTAGCAAAATGTCATTACAATGTTTTCAAGAAAAATCAACTTCATTTTATAGACTAGTTTGCATTTCTATATATTATAAGGAAAATGATGCATTTCAACTCATTGCAAGAATGAGTGGAAATAATAATGGACTGTTTGTATCTCATTGTCTCTCAGCCCTTAGGCATCAAATGTAATTCACTTTTATTGATACTAGTTTTTTTTTAAAATCACATTTTAATAACCTGTAAACTCAGGAAATAGCAACAAAAACAAAATTTTTGATATGCCATTTGATGATTTATCATTTGCTTTTTAATTTCTTGTTCCTATTTCTTATTTGATATGTTTTCTATTGTCTAGATTTAAAATATAATGTCAAGTTAAAACAAATTGCAAGGAGGATATACTGAAAGTGAGATGAACCTTTAATGAGTAACCTGAGAGCAGTTATTAAACAAATAGTTCAAAAAATCAAAAACACAGCCAGGCACCAGTGCCTCATGCCTGTAATCCTAGCTACTCATGAGGCTGAGATCTGAGGATCTCAGTTGGCCGAGGCAAAAAAAGTCCCTGAGACTTTTATCTCCAGTAAACCACCGGAAAACCAGAAAGGGGCACTGTAGTTCAAGTGTTAGAGCACTAGCCTTCAGCCGAAGAGCTCAGGGACAGTGCCCAGAGCAGAGTTCAAGTCTCCCGGCTACAATATAAAAGCAGAAACATAGCACAGCACTGACTTGCTTTAACATATTGCAGTACATAAGTTAAAATAGTTATTTCACTCATTATATTCATCAATCACCAATTCCAGAGGGGGGAGGGGAAGCTCTTTTTAATATTCCTTGAGACCACTGAAAGCCATTGCTTTTAATTGATTTTCATTTTAAATGTAACTAAACCTAATTATCAGTAGTAGTTATCATATATAAAGTCACTTAAAATACAGAATTAGAAAATGAGAATCATTACTCCTAGAAGAAATAGAGATTGAGAAACTTTGGTCACAGTTTCAGTAGTCCTCAATTTGTATTCATGTTTCTTGTGTCTTTTTGTATAAAGATTCCTTATTTAATATATATTATTGATTCATTAATACTGAACACAGAGCCAACAGCTCTAGAGCTTAGATGTGAAAGAATTCATAGATGAAGCTCAAGCGTTGTCTCCAGCTGACTATTCACAACTTATCTGTGCTTAGAAACACTAGACAGATTTTATCTACTCTATTTGCTGGAACTTTTAAATAGCAGAATCACTCCAAAGTACACGCATGGGAAAAATAGGGAGCTAAAGTGAAATGATGACAACACTTGTTTACATATGAGTGCAGAAGTAAGATGGAAAAACATCCCTTTCACAGTCCCATCTGGGAAATTTTATCTGGAGGAACTAAAGGTTTTCACTACTTTACATGATGCATGAGAGTGACCTCAAAACTATTTTGCGTCTCAGTCTTGGGATTACAAACAGATTTCAGTGATGAGTTAAATGTGCAGGTATGGAACTATGAAATGGTGAAATTTAACAACATCTCTTTCATTGATGGATTCCTCCTCAAACCGTCCAAACACTTGCATCCGCAATGGCATGACCACTGGGAGAATTCCACTCATAGCCACTTACGACTCTTCCGCAGGTTGTGTGCATGCTTTCTCTTCCAGTTAGTGAATCTCATTTATAGTCAACTGGGTATAAAATGAGGACCAAGTCAGAAACATTGAAGAAACTGGACTTTTAAGTTTATATACTAGATATTTAACTATATATCTTGTAGAGAGGAAGTTTTGTGTGTGGAAAATCGAAATTATCTGCAGGTTATTAGAGAGTTCAGGAGTAAGGAGGCATGTAGTAATAATTTATATATGGCACACATGCATTAAATTTCATATTTTCCAAAACATAAGGAGATAAGACAAAGGAAACAAGACTCAAGAAACAAAGGACCTCCACTCATCTTGTCATATCATTACTAAATCACCCATGCTGCTGACCACATAGATGGTATGTATGTGCACACTAGAGGGAAACCAGGAGGAGGACAGAAACAGAGGGAAACACGGGAAATCATACAACAGCAGGACCCATCAGCTGCACTGGACATAGATCAAAACGAACTAAGCAACTCAATGGCAGGATGGGAGGGAGGGAATGAGTGACACTAAGCAAAAGGAAAGAAATGTACATATTACCAGATGTGGAAGAAATAACTGCATTGTCAAAGCTCAAAAAATTCACAAATTTTATAGGCCATGATAAAGACAATTTGCCCCATGAAGGTTAGAATGTGTTTGTGATTTAACCAAGTATCACCATCTCACAATACTGTGAAATCTGTGAAATTTATGTAATCACTTAATCACAATAAATCACAATAAAATACAAAAAATCATATTTTCAATCAAAGCTATTTTTTAAATTTTCTCCAAAAATATTGCCTACAAAAACCCTGGCACTTGTGGCTCATGGTCACAATCTTAGCCACTCAGGAGACTGAGATTGAAAAATCACAGTTCAAAGCTACTCTGGGCAAGTAAGTTCATAAAATTCTTATCTTGGATTAACAACCAAAACCCAGAAGTACAGCTGTGGAAGAGTTCTAGCCTTAGGGATAGTGCCCAAGTTCTGACTTCAAGGGTCAAGACTACACCATAAATAGAAAATCTTTTTTAAAAGGTATATGTACAGCAAAGTGGATTTCAACTACATCCACACCTCTCTTCTGCCAATTTCCTCTGAGCTTGTTTATCTAGTGATCACACTCTAGAAGGTTACCTCTCTTAGTCTATATCCCTTGTGATAATGACAAGGTCATTATATTTTGAGACCTTCAATAATACATTAATATCAATCGAGAGGTCAGTGTGAGTACTTTAAACTCATGAATGTTTTCCAAGGTTATTTCTTCAGGTAGATGAATCAACCTCCCTGCTAATCATTAACACAGAAAGCCCTTGAACTTGTGTGGATGTACTTATGCTGTCATTTGTTAACAACAAAAGGTTGAGTATGGACTAGATGGGGAAATCAGGCACCTTGAAAACTGTCCTACAGCAGTATAATAAAAGTAATACAACGGACAAGGGTCTCATATATAAAATATACTTGGAACTCAAAAAATTAAACCACCCAACAACAAATCCTTAAAGAAACAACTGCCCAATAAATAAGTGGGCGAAAGACTTAAAGAGAAGCTTCTCTGAAGAAGAAAGAAGGATGGCCAATAGACACATGAAGAAATGTTCAACATCCATAGCCATAAAAGAAATGCAAATCAAAACAACATTGAGATATCACCTGACTCCAGTTAGAACAGCAAAAATCAAGAACTCTAACAACAACAGATGCTGGAGGGGATGTGGACAGAAAGGAACCTTACTTCATTGTTGGTGGGAATGTAAACTTGTTCAACCACTTTGGAAAGCAGTATGGAGGTTCCTCAAAAGACTTCACATAGACCTCCCCTATGATCCAGCAATCCCACTTTTGGGCATTTACCCAAATGTTTACAAACAAGACCACACTAAAGCTACCAGCACAACTATGTTTATTGCAGCATTATTTACCATAGCTAAGATATGGAACCAACCCAGATGCCCCTCAGTAGATGAATGGATCAAGAAAATGTGGTATATATACACAATGGAATTCTATGCCTCCATCAGAAAGAATGACATTTCCCCATTTGTTAGGAAATGGAAAGGTTTGGAAAAAATTATATTAAGTGAAGTAAGCCAGGCCCAAAGAAACATAGGTCCCGTGGTTTCCCTTATTTGCAATATCTAGTATAGGTATGAGTCAAGCAGAAAAGGTCAGATAATGTGATGTTAGGAAAATGAACCCTTAAAGATGTATTTTAATGTTTTCGTTTCTTTCATGCATGTGTTTCTAACGCATTTATAAGATTATTTCTTTGTTGCTTTGTATGTCCCTCCCCCACAGTGTAACCCCCGCTTTCACTATATTTGATGTCAGTATAACATGTGGAGGAGATGGGGACAAACAAGTCGTTTAAGGATTCAGGTGGACCTGTTGCAACAATGAGAAGTACAAAATGTCATGTCCAAACCAGCTTTACAATGTCGGTGTGGAGGGGTGGGAGGGGGGTATGATTAGGTGGGGGGGAGGGGGGAGGCTGGGAAGGGAGGTGAAGGGTAAACAAAGGAGGAGGCTGCAATGCTTGGTAAGAAATGTATGCATTATCCTGCCCATGTAATTGTAACCCCTCTGTACAGTATGTTCTCAAATAAAATAAAATAAAATTTAAAAAAAAGTAATATCTACAGAGGATTAATACAACAATTCTTTTTTTTATATTTTATTTTATTTGTGAACATACTGTACAGAGGGGTTACAATTACATGGGCAGGATAATGCGTACATTTCTTACCAAGCACTGCAGCCTCCTTCTTTTGTTTACCCTTCATGTCCCTTCCCAGCCTCCCCCCTCACCCCCAATCCCAATCCTGCTCCTTCCCACCCATTCCCCCCACACCGATGTTGTAAAGCTCGTTTTGGACATGACAACTTGTACTTCTCATTGTTGCAACAGGTCCACCTGTATCCTTAAACAACTGGTTTTTCCCCATCTCTTCCTCAAGTTATACTGACATCAAATATAGTGAAAGCAGGGGTTATACTGTGGGGGAGGGACATAGAAAGCAACAAAGAGATAATCTTATAAATGCGTTAGAAACACATGCATGAAAGAAAAAAACATTAAAATACATATCTAAGGGTTCATTTTACTGACATCACATTATCTGACCTTTCCTCTTGACTCATGCATATACTAGATATTGCAAATAAGGGAAACCATGGGACCTATGTTTCTTTGGGTCTGACTTACTTCACTTAATATAATTTTTTCCAAGTTCTTAAGCCATCGCTTTGATAGAGAGTAATCCCATGTCCCTTCCAATGAAGGCCCTGTGTTGACCTTGAGAGCAGGATCTATCAACTTTAATTAATGACTTGTATACAAGCCCATGGTTACAGGTAGCATGTCCTCTGCTTTATGCTGCATATGCAATATATTCTCAGTATGGCACTTTTTAAAAAAACAATTCATCCCTTATAATAGTTATTTGCTAGGTCATGATTCATATCCAAAATAATTTTATTTTTTTAGACCTAGAAAAATTGTAAGGACTGAAATGTGTTAGTTCAATTTTTAGTTGTATGGCTGTTGTTGCACAGACTGTGGCAGATTTACGGTTCTGGCATGGGGACTTCAAGTGTAGTAAACCATATTTATATGAGGACAGAGGACATAACACTTGGAAATCTCTGGGCTCCCTGCTCACTTCTCTGAACCTAAAACTTCTGTGAGAAGTAAGGATTTGGGTAGACATGTTGGTGTACACTTGTAATCCTCACCCCCAAGGAAATGAGTCAGGAGAACCTCATGTTTAAGGCCAGTGTATGTGCATAGACACAGGCACAGACAAATACATACAATCAAAATTATATATCTAGATCCATAATATGTTTTTACCCATAATTGTGTATTCACACAAAGGCCATAAAGAATGCAGTTACTCACCCAGAAAGAAATAAATTGTGGATTTATCTTTTCACTGACATTAATTATACTTCAATCATATATTCCCAGGTCAACATTACATGGCCTAGCTGGGTGGGGAAAGACTGCACAGATTAGTGATTTTAATTCTTAAAACTCTGTCACCTTCTCTCAGTGAATTACAGAGCAAATTCCCCTTTTGTTCTAGGTAGTGGATGAATAACCAGAAACATTTTGATACACATGTGAAGAATAGATCATAAGAATATTTTTAAGAGCAGGCAAATATTCACATCTGAATGACCTAACAATTCACCAGAAATTCTCATTTTAAAAAAAATATTGTGATTTCACACCTATTACTGCACATGATCATTCCATCTTTTTTTGGGTTTAATAAAACATGCTGCTAAAACAGTGTTTAGTAAACAGTGTTTAGTTATCAATAAATACTGATGCAAAAGACTGGTTTCCTCAAACATCAGGATAAGAAGTACATTGAACAGGAGGGAAATGAAACTGTCCCCGAAGAAGAAACTCTGAGCTGATGGAGCCTCCCCTTAGAAGGATCACTTGAATAAAGATGACACTTCTGTTGGCCATCACAGGGGCAAAGAAATGGATAGGTGTTTCAATCTCCCGATGCTAGGGTGCTCCAGCAATACATCCTCAGTCCTCCTAACTCAAGGATAAGCCAAGTGTGGAAAAGCAGTTTTTAAAGTATAAACATATGTTATTTTCCAAAGAAAAGTGTATTTGACCTTCATGAGCACATTTTGTCTTCTTTATTATGTATTGTACATCAACAGGTTTGTGAAAATGTATAGGTAATAATGATCCATGGAAACTAAACTGAGTGTAGTTGAATGTAAGTAATCACTGCATATACATATATACCCAGAAAAAAAAGTCAGTGTATTTGCAATGGTTTTTCACTTTTATGCTTTTGAATCATCCAAAGATCTTTTCAAAATGCAGATTCATCTTCAGTAGCTCCAGGGTAAAGCTTGAGAATATATGCAATAAGCTCCAGGTGTTTTAAAACTTGTTCATCTTTCTACCATTTCCTTATCTAGTAAGGGAGACCGACACTTATGAAAGTGAGGCAGCTCTATTTTGCTTTTCATTTTCTTAAGAAAAATTTACCAAATTCAAATTCACACCATAAATATATCTTTAAATACCCACATCCATATCTTTCCCTCTATCACTGTGATTTGATTTTGGCTACTGTACTATCTGGAAGTTTGCTGTTCCTTGATAATATGTGCAGTCTTCTTGGCTCCAACAATAAATATTAACAGATTAGGTTATGGTGTTTACATAGAAACCCCTAAACTAACATCCCTCTATCTTCCAGTTTGATGTAAGAAGGTGAGAAGCTGACTTCATTCAGAGAAGTAAACAGCTGAACAACTGAAGTAAAAACAAAGCAAACACACAAAAACCTTTCCGTAGATCCATAAGAGAAGTGAGGTTGTAGGTGGGACCTCTAACACAGGTTGTATAGCTTACAACTAAAGGTACTCAGGAAAGGCATTATCAGAGGAACCAGGGCCAGTGGGAAACAGACTACAAATATATTAGAACTTCAGTGAGACTCCATCTCATGAAAAAATGCAGGACTCAGTGATATATAAATGTCATCTCAGAGTTTTAAACAGGAGATAACAGTAAAGGTCAGCTCAGTCAAAAAGAAAAAAAAAAAAGAGAAAGAAAAAAGAAAGCCTATCTCAAAATATAACTAGAACAAGTACGGCTGGGAACTTAAATCAAGTGGCAGAATAACTGACTAGATGCTATGAGGTCTTCAGTTCAGACCCAATAATGCCCCCTCCAAATAAAATAAACACAGAGACAAGAGAAAAGAAGATGAAGCCAGCCAGGTGATGAGTAACAGTGTGAATAGTGTGAATTAATGATATTATTTCAGTTTGTGATGTGATTCGTTGTAATTTTTAGAAACCAAAGTTTACTGGAAGTTAAGTGTCTGTCTTGAAACATAGATACTGTATATTACTAAAATATAATATTTAGATGATAGTGACATTTTCATTTCAGCAGACTCTGTAGATAAAGAAAAATTAGCCAACATCATTCACAATTACTCCACACAGTAATATTGAAGTCTTCATGTCAAATAAGAAAACACTATGGGAGCTGGGAATGTGGCTCAGTGGTAGAGCGCTTGTCCTTACATGCATGAGGCCCTGGGTTCGATTCCTCAGCACCACATAAGCAGAAAAAGCTGGAAGTGGCGCTGCGGCTCAAGTGGTAGAGCGCTAATCTTGAGCTGAAGAGCTGAGGGACAGTGCCCAGGACCAGAGTTCAGGCCCACCACTGACAAAACAAAAAAATAAAATTAAAATAAAATAAAATAAGAAAACACTATGGATCTGATATAGGAGAGAAAAAAACCAGATTTAATAGTTTGAAGTACGAATATTTATAATTTATTTGTAAAGTCCCAATAAACAAAATTAACCACCTGTGGGAGTCAGGGGGGTAGGGAGGGTAGAGAATCTGAAGAAAAAGGGTGAAAGGTGATTAGTGGAGTCCATCAGACATAGATGGAAGTGAACTATGCAACTCGTGGGTGGAGATGGGAGGAAAGGAAAGAGAGTGAGTGAGCCAACAGACACTGTATGAAAGGAATCATACTTATTACCTGAAGTATGTAAATTTACCCTGCTGCATATGACCTCTAAAATAACAATAAGGTAATTTTTAAAAAGAAAATAAAAGCCTGGCGCCAGTGGCTCACCCTGTCATCCTAACTAGTCAGGCAGCTGAGAACTTAGGATTCAAAGCCAGCCTGGGCAGAAAAGTCTGTGAGAGTCTTATCTCTAATAAACCACCAGAAAACCAGAAGTGGCGCTGTGCTTCAAGTGATAGAGCACTATCCTTGAGCTGAACTGCTGAGGGACAGAGCCCAGGCCCAGAATTCAACCCCCAACCCACAAAAACAAACAAACGACCGACCATCAAACAAACAAATAAACAAACAAACAAATAAATAAATAAAATAAATACACCATTGGAAGAAAAATCTGGGTGCCAGCTTATAAAATATATAATAACAAACTAATGCCCATCAGTGCATTGCCATGGCTAGACTGCAAGCATGTTTGGAAATTCAACTCAATTTCAAGCATCCTTTCTCAGTTCATTGTTAAGTCAGGCCTATATTTTATCAAAATTATACTCCTTTCACAACATACTAATTTATTGATTTACAAAGAGCACAAGAGATATGCAAAAGACAAGCAAATTAAGTCCTTTTCAAAGCTTATAGAATTAAAGAAGGAATCTTCATTGAGCAAGAATTCAAAACTATGACAGCATTTACTAACATAAATGAAAAATAGTTGTCCCCCCACACACACACACCATGGAAATAATTTCTTCTGGCTATAAAATTGCAAATTACATGGAACTGCCTTTTAAACTCAGTAGGAAAAATCAGAATAATATGGCCTGAACCGTGTTATCATCCGAAAGGCATGCATTTTAATAATAATACTTTTGTACTTTGATAGAATTTAAATCCCAAGCATTCGTGATCATTAAACATTCATCCATCTTGAAAGAATCTGCAAAATAGGCTGCTGACAGATATCATTTTTAGAGTACAATAGGAAGGAAAAACAAACACTAAGAAACCAACAAAAATACAAGTACGCCAATTTTTATGTTAATGTCTTGGCACAATAAACCATTTCTTCACTCAAGATAGTAGGTAGATCGGGTTTCTGAAAGATTCACCTCCCAGCATTTGACAAGTAATAGCACCATTTGGGGAGAAATGGGATGGTGGGAGGGACTCAGAGAATGGCAAAAAGCCCATAGAAGTTGGTAACGGAAGAACAGTTTGAAGAATAGAACATATAAAACTTTATAATTTATTGATAAAGTGAGGTAAGGGACAAGAATATATGGAAAAGTAATTTGGTTAGTTTTGTTTCTCTTAATTTAAATATCTTGAACCCTCCTCCTTCCTAACTAGGCTGTTTTACTATGAGCTGTGGTAAAACTCTCCCCAAGAATGTTTTTTACCCTCAACGCTCTACTCAATACCCCAGCCTGTCTCTGTGGTTTAGACAATCTTGTATAGATTAAGAGACAATTTAATGAAATCCATATAAATGATTTGCACAACTCAACATTAATTTATCTGAGTCCTGGGCCTTTAGGAGAATGTGGTCCATTCCTAAGTCTCACATATAGGAGCCATTCACCAAGTGAAGCCAATTCTTTTCTTCACCTTGACCATTTTTTTAAAAGAGTTATAGTCATAGTTCTGAGCTCCATTAGCTTTCCTTTATAAGTCTTGGTTCTCATTGTAAAGAAAGAAAACACAGAACATTTCATGGGATAGAATTACATAGTTTGCTTTAAAATATCTCCAATACAGTGCTTATTAGATAAATGTTCCTCAATTGGAAGACCTCAGACTATAAACACGGAAATCTCCAAAAAGAATTCAAGACCCTCTGCAAGACTGATAGAAAATGTCAATATGAATCTAATTTGTTTTGGGAGAAAAATACGTAGACTTCTGAAAACTGTATTTGCCTTAATGGTCTAAATGCTCCTAAATCCTTTTACAGATTTCATATACCTTCTTTTATTGTATGTGCTGTACTTGAGTTTATATTCTTAGATGTGAATTTTATTCATTTTATTTTATGTCTATAAATACATATTTAATATCAGAACATACCTCATAAAAATTGCTGGAGGGCATTATATTTTTTTAAAAACCATCCATGCATTTTGAAATGAATCTACATTTATATAAAAATCAAATGTCTATGTATTGAATAGTTGTTACTCCTAAACCAATAGCTTATATTTTTGTCTGGAAATTTAGAAAATAATCATATCATTTAAATGACCATTTGAAACTTGGTAATTCATATAAAAATAAAATAGCTTGCAATACATGAAATTTGATGAGTCCCAATAAGGGAAATATAAAAGATCATTCTGACCTTTAAGAGCTCTGAGTTTTAAATTACCAGTCTCCCCAGGAATCAATGGGGAATCTGATTTCCAAATAACTCGATGATGAGGAAAACATGGAGATAATTGTAAGCTCCTTCAAAAATTCGTGTAGGATGAGACACTTTTGTACAAATGTGCACAAATTAGACTTTTATATATTTTCACTCACATACATTTTCCATTTATTAAAAAACTCTTAGTGCCTCTGCTAAATGTTTGGAAAAAAATGTAATTTCATCTGGAGATTATGTATACACTATCAATATGCTTTAATAATATCTTAAATTGACATAATCTAATTTCCTTGTTGAAACTGGTTGAATATTCACACTTGACTCCTTCTTGTGATTTACATATTGGGAGCTTATTTCAAAATAAAACCGGTACCTGTAATTTTAATGGAATGTCTTGCTGGCAACTGGAAGTGATTTGTATGAAGTATGAAAAGCGAGCCAGAAAATACATTCCGTGCAGAAATTCAAATCACCTGTTTGATTTTCTCCATGTTGAATTTGAACTGGGCCAGGATTTGGTGAGATAAGAGGAATGTAAGCAGAATTTATAAATGAGGTGAAGTGTGAATTTAGAGTGTGTATGTTGAGAAACACCACCTAGGATTCACTAAAAGGACCATCTCACTACTGGTAAGGGAATCCAGAGGGGGCAGACAGGTCCAGCATTTCCTGGGGAAGGGAAGTTGGTGGCAGGTGTATCTGCATGGCTGGGAACCTTAAGCCTGGTGCAGTGGTCTTGCCTGTGTTACTGATAAGCATGGGACAAGGAAGAAGTTGAGCAAGGAAAGTCTGTACTCTACTGGTATCTGTAGGTTTTACTAGAGTTACTCTCAGAGGATAAGAACGGATTCATTTTTTCCATTCTAAATCCTGCAAGAAAAAAGAAAAACACTCTCTTTTAGTAAATTATTTTATGAATCACTCTACCTGAATTAGATTTTTCCTTTATCTTCGCTCAAAGAACATTGGAGAGTTTAGATATCACAAAAATTCCTTCATCCCCTGTGTTCCAATGCCAACCATCGATGACAGCCATGGCCAATCATTCCTTCCCATGGAGGAGCCTTTTCTCAGGAAGGGAGTCCAAGAAGGTCAAAATTACCATACGGCAGCCTCAGCTTCCCATTAATTTTTAAATTATTTTTATGTTAATATATATTTTTATTGTAAAGATACTGTACAGAGGGGTTACAGTTACATGAGTAAGGTAATGAGTACATTTCCTATGGAACATTTTTACCTCCTCCTTTGTTTTTCCCTTACCATCCCTTCCCTCCCCACCTCTCCAAATCTTCATTCCCCTTCCCCCAAAGGTGTAAAGTTTGTTTTCAACATAGTGTCTTGTACATCTCATTGTTACAATGAGTCAACCTGTATCCTTGTTTCAACATTTTCTCTTTCCTTTCCCCTCCCCAAATTAGAAAAACGTATAAACAAGATGCAGGGTACTGGACTCGAATACAGTGAAGACAGGGGTTATACCATGGGGGAAGAACATACAAATTAATTTTCTAAATTTTTCTAAGTAGGGTCAGTAACAACAATGTTCCAGTGCAACTTAAGACTTCTAAACAAATTTTCATAAAAGGAATATTTTTGCCTACAATTCAGTGTAGTTAATATGGAAAAGGATTATTTCCATTTTTTATTGTTGATTATCAGATCTTAAAATCCTGGCTAAATTGAAGCAAAACAGATCATAGTTCTTTACCATGACTGAGTCATGGTTAAGCTCATAGCTCCATTCCATCAGTCTTCAGGTAAGGTAAAACACTGACAGAACAGTAAATTTCATCTACCAAGTTCATGCTTTGTTTCATTTATAGATAATTAAATTATTTGCTTATTAACATAGGGATGAATTCAACCTTACTGTTTGGATGATGATTTTTTTAATTTATGTATTATCCCGTTTTTTATGTTTTTTTATTGTGAAAATACCATACAGAGGGGTTACAATTACATAGTCAAGATAACGAGTACATTTCTTATCAAGCATTGTTGCCTCCTTCCCATCCCTTCCCATCTCTGACCCCCCCAACCTTTGTCCCACCCCCCAGTTAAAATTGTAAAGTTCGTTTTTCTACATAATGACTTGTACATCTCATTGTTGCAATGGGTCCACCTGTATCCCTATTTAAAAGATTTGTTTTTTCCCTTCCCCTCCACAAACTATACCATCATCAAATAAAGTGAAAGCAGGGGTTATACCATAGGGAGGGACATACAAAGCAACAAAGAAATCATCTTATAAATATGTTAGAAACAATTGCATGAAAGAAAAAATTTTTGAATACTTAATTGGGGTTCTTTTATGAGAGTTGCATATCTATAGAAAAGTCTATTACAGTGAGTACCATGTCTAGCCACTTCCATGATGAAAATGGTCCAACATAATCAACTAGACCAATGCAATTAATCTATATGGGATCAATCTATCTATTATCAATCTATCATGGAATGCAATCTGTCATGGAATACTGTTAGTCTCTCCACAAATGCAGCCATCATATATTAACTATTCCTCAGAATATTTGTCACCCATTTATTCTCTTACGTTTCTTCTAAATACTTAGCCCCTCACCATTACATATGCTTAGGTTTGTATTTTGGCAATTGCTCTCCAGGACTACTATACTGATGGCATCCTCCACTGATAATGCTGTTGTATATCAGTGAGCCTTCTAGGTACCAGCTATAAATTCCTTCTCAAAAAAAAGTTCCTTGGAATGATGCAATGGACATGTGGATCATTCTGTGAATGTGTATATTTTTTTTGTCCTAAGTGTCTCTTTCCACAAGAAGCAATAGGAGGAAATAGTAGAATTATAGCAATTCTCAGATACTTCTGTAACTCTATAGGTAGATTATTAGATCTCTTTGATTTCCCCATTATATCACCACAAAAAATAAAGAAAGAAAACCCTTAGGAACCAAGCAGTATTCGATCAGAATACTTGAAGCTTTGTGTTTGATCCCAGCATCAAAAAAGAAAAGAAGATGATGGAAATTTCAGATATCTCTGTGGAACCCCAATTTCCATCTGCCCACCTGAGTATGAATTTGTCTGCTGTTCATTAAATTTGTTTCATTTTAAGAAGATCTTGAATTTTGTGCTGAAGTCTACATGTGCCAGTGATAGATTTGCTCCTGACAAAGATGTTACGAACTTCATTATGCTGGTTATAATAACTTCTTTTCATGGTCACTGTCTGAACCAAGTGGAAGAATGGCTTCAATTTTCTATGGAAGATGCAGGTCAAGTTATTAACCTGACCATTGCTTCCAGAAGATGGAGTCAGTCACTGTCTGTTTTAGTGTCGTCTGTCCACCCTCAGTTGTGTAGAGAATGAGAAGAGCATGCTAAGTTTTTCATGTTGCAGGTGATGCTTTTTGCAGAAACTTTGCCATAATTTTTTAGTCAATTATTTTCAGTTCCTCATTTTAGTTTTTAAAGTAGTATACTTTTAGTGTTTCATACTTAAACCTGCTAACATCCACTGGTAAAAGTTCATTGTCTAGGTTAGACTTAGAAAGAAATAAACAGAAAGTTCTAGGTTATGGCTCAGACAGCTCAAGTGGAGAGCAACTGTCTGACATGTATCACACTCCTGGCTCAGTCCACAATACTAGCAAAAAAAGAAGGTTACGCATTTGAAAGAATCACTTAAACTTTGCTAATGATTATTTAAAGAAATATACTGAAACCAATGTTATTAGCATATTACATAATATGGGAAATTTTTAGTTTTAAAAATGTGACAGCCAGGTGTCCATGGCTCACTCCTGTAATCCTAGCTACTCAGGAGGCTGAGATCTGAGGATCATGGTTCAAGGTCAGACTGGGCAGGAAAGTCTGTGAGACTCTTATCTCCAACAAACCACAAGAAAACTGGAATCAGTGCTGTGGCTCAAGTGCTAGAGTGCTCACCTTGAGTTGAAGAACTGAGAGACAGTGCCAAGGCCCAGAGTTCAGTCCTTACGACCTACAAAAAACAAACAAACAACAAAAGAATGATTACAGGTGCCTTTATTTTTATATGCACATGTAATTTAACAACAATATTGTAAGTTAAGAAATTACTTTTTGAGAAAAAATAATTATAGCACATTATTTAATATTTTTAGAAAACCAGAATAATTAACTGAACATGCTCTTTTGATTTGATATGGGAGCTCAGGAATTTATGATAGTACTTGAGCTATGCCTCAGTCCAGCAAAGTAACAGTTTGATTAATATTTTTGAAAAATAGCTCCAATTTATTTATTTATTTATTTATTGTCAGTTGTGGGGCTTGAACTCTGGGCTTAGGCGCTGTCCCAGCACTCTTCAGCTCAAGATGAGCGCTCTACCGCTTGAGCCACAGTGCCATTTCCGGTTTCCTAGTGGTTTTTATTGGAGATAAGAGTCTCACGGACTTTCCTGCCTGAGCTGGCTTTGAACCTCGATCCTCAGATATCACCCTCCTGAGTAGCTAGGATTACAGGTGCGAGCCACCGGCACCCAGCTTTGCAATTTATTTATTGCCAGATAATTTACAGTGTATTTTTCTGAAATAGAAGCAGCTAAATGCCATCCGTTCATTTTATTAGGAAAATGAAAAACAACATATAGTCCATAATATGGATTCAATCTTTACAATAAACATTTTTAAAATGATCTTTAAGTAGTTGTACAAAGGAGTGGCCATTCAACAAAGCAGTTTATGATACAATGTGTCTTGGTCAATGTCATTCCTACCCCTTTCTGCTTTCCCTCTCTTTTCTGTCACCCATACACAGTGAATTTTACCATTTTTATTTCCTTTCTAGAAGGTAAAAGTCACCTGAACGAGCAAATGAGAAAAGGTTAAGATCAAGCTTCAAAGAAATAGTAGACAACTAAATATTTTATTATCTAAATATTTTACTAGAGCAAGCAAGTTTTAAATCTTCTTTAATTTTATAGTCATTATGTGATTTTTCTCTCAGGATTGTTGTGAAAATGATCATATTTTCTTCCTACTTACTTTGATGGTTTTGTTCCACATTTTTTACTTAAAATGGTGTCTACAGACAGGAAAAGATACTTCTACAGTATAATTACCTGGGATGTCTTATTTAAAAACTCTTAAAATAGATATCTAGAATGGAAATCTTCTAATTCTCTCTTTTCAGCTTCTCATAGAACATGCTACGCAGAAATTTTCTTTTTATAGATAATTATACTTCCATGACAAAAACCAGGGGAAGGATAGCTGAAAACAAGCAAAGTTCTGAATCCTTGGGAGTTCTTGGAATTTAGCAGAATCAGATTATCTTTATTACAGTATGACTTGTTTTGGTAAATATATTGGCACTTTAAATGTCTGGTACTTAATTGTTGTTTTCCAGATGTTTTCTAAGTGTTTAAGTGTTGACTGATTTTCATATTTTCCAATCACATATGTTCACTAGTCACTTAATTTTTAGCCATAGCTGTGAGGTGTAGTAAACATGTATTAATAGGTCATTCTCACAAATGTTACATTGGAGACTGAGAACCAGTACTGACTATCCCCTCTCATGTTATCATAAGGGTATGGACTTAAAATCTGAAAAATTTTGTGTTACAGTCTCATGGTCACATTTGTAATTCTGAGTGATTTACCAAATTTTAGTGAGATTTTGTTTTCACATCCACAAACTGAGAAATGGGGCAAAATTTGGCATTTTACCTTTTCATATTAACTTAAGTCAATAAAATATTGTGTATTTAAGATAATTAATGCAGCAGTAACTACATATGAACCTCAAATAGCTTTTGGATTGACCTTTTTAGTGGAAGCCCCTCGAATCTCTCATACAGGCACCAAAATGAATCAATTTAAAAACACTTGAAATTGAAAATTCAGTAATCCTTATTGAAGTATTATTGAATGCCCAAGAATCTTCCTATTTCAGATATGTTTGTTTGTGTTGTGGGTGAATTTATCTCTCTCTGTGTAAGCTGATGTCCAGAACTTTGAGGAATTCACTTCTTCCATGGATTCAAGAGATTTGAAAATCTTTTTTGAAAATCTATTATTATCGGAGCTGCCTAGATTTGGAGACATTTTCTCTATCATCTGATTAGAGAAGTTAGATCTTAGACCTTGAAAGTTCTACCAACCACAGTGGCTTCTGGTTGTATTTTTTATCTATTCTTATTCTCAACCCTGGGAGGTAAGTTTTAATTTTACATTTTTAATATCATGGTTTATCCTCTTTGTTTCCCTAACATATTAGTCCTTTCACATGGTTATTGAAATAACCATTTAAAATAATTTTAACTTACTAAAATCTCAAGTATCATTATTAGAACTATGATATTTAAATATTAATTCTTTGGTTTTATCTTTTCTTAAAATACTAGTATCTAAATGGCATTGATCACAAGTGCATTCAATAAGTAATTGATCATCTTTTCATAATATGATCTTCGAATTCATTATATTTACGAAGTTATTTTGAATTTTAGTGCAGATAAGGAGAATGTTTTAAGTATATCATAAATAACATTTATATCAACAGGTATCAAAGTTATTAAATTATTGGTTGGTATGCAAAATTCTATATGACTTAAAATAGTGTAGTAGCTCTTTTCCTAATATGACTGATGATGCTTCCTGAGTTTCTCCAAGTAACAAGGAGACTGTTTGCACTAAATCAAACTGCGGGCAGGCATGGAACAATGGGTGGAGAAGAGCTTTGTTTTTTATCTGCAGCAGCTCTGAACTGCAGCTGCTTGTGAAGCAAGCATTACAGCATTCATGAAGAGACAACGTGAGAGAAGCAATTAAAGTGGCGGAAACAACCACTTGACTTTTCATCAAACATAGAGAGATTCATGTAGATCCCCTTCAGATACATAGAGGGAATGAGGCCTAATTATAGTTGTATTTCCTAAGACCCTAAGGAATCATAAAATTCCATGTCAAGAGACAATTCATGAGGCTGTCTGCATCTGACCTCAGCATGCTGCAAAGTCTCCACAAGTTCCTACTCTCCCAGCCTTGATTTGCAGCTTCCTGATAGAAGTGATATAAGTGTGACGGGTGGGGGTCAAGCTGAGCATGTGGCCCATTGGAGAGAGGGGGCGAAAGAACTGGAGGGGGGGGGGGGAGCAAGAAGGCAGAAGCAGAAATCAGGAGTTCTGGATAAGGCTGGTGACTTCTTTCATGCTACAGTCAGTGGATGAAATGTGTCACACAAAGTGGTTTAGGCTGTGAAAACTAAGGACATGGCACAACAAGCAATTTCTCAGCTAGCATAACTGTATTTTCTCAGTGACAAACAAGCCAATGGGGATGTAGATACAAACAACTGGTTTCATGATTAAAAATCTTTCTTTGGGCCTGAGAGAATCATTTAAGTAGCAGAGATCGTCATTTCCTGTACAACAGCCTTGCAGAAGGTAAAAAAAAAAATCTATCAGCCTGAAATATTCACATGTACTTCCCACATTTATCAATGTCATGCCAAGGGCATTCTTGGGTTTTCCCACACTCATCAAAAGCTATAGTGACACAACATGAGCTAGAGCCACCTAAAGATACTGAGTACCAATTCAGCAACTCATTTTTATTTTACTTCTAATTATTTCTATTCACTCCTTTTCTAATAATATGTGAATATTAGTGCTTATTTTAGAATCAGTCAAATTAATTCCTAAAAATATGTTTTTCAGTGGAATCTTGACTTTTTGGAAAGATTTCATAGAGATGTTGTTTTAGTCTACTATTTTGTGATTCAAGAAAATCAAGATTAATATGAGTCTAAGAAATTGAGTCATACTGAGGGCTAACATTTACTTCCACAACCTGGGTGTTTTAATATAAGCCACTTTATCCAAGGAATTATAGTTGCAAAATTATACTATATTTAAAAAGAGACTCTTGTTATAGTCACTGGAAAATTCTAGGATGATTGGTCCAAACTCAACTTACTAAACGTTCTAATAAACATAAAGAAAAATGATTCTTTGGCATTAATGCCAAGTTCTTCTCATTAGATATTAGGAATTATAGGTTTTGAATAACAGAATTAATAAGAGGTTATAGTTGAACCAATTAACATCACAGTTTTAATAAGGACTGAAATTTTATACTAGATTAGTTTTAGGATTTGGTTAACTTAAGAGAATTTAAATAGTCTCTTGTTCCACAATAGTTGCGTATTTTTTTTAACATGGAATAAAATTGATAAAATTCTCGGCTTGTTTTTTCATATTTAACTTTCATATTTATATTGACTTGTAAGTATCTGCTAAGTTTGAAATGAATTAAGTTTATCAACATAAACACTGAGGGAACATGTTTTATATCCTTATTGAAGGAAAATTCCCCACAGTGGCCCTAAGCTTTTAAAATAATACAAATGCTTTCAAAACAGACTCTTCAACTGTTTCTCCAACGATGATAGATGAGTTTTCTTTTCTGCCTAAATAATTTACTGCTCTAATTTTTTTTATTTTCCTGTTTATAAATTGGTTCAATATCATATTGAGTTCAAAACTGTTTTTATTGGCACTGTGCATTTTATGGTCATAGATTAATGGCTTCCTTCTACTCTTGCAGCATTTCACCATCTCAGAAATTGGTTTTGAGATCTTTTTATTCAACTGCTTCTCAAAACTCATAAGCCAACATGATAATGTTCTCCAATGCAAACTAAGGTGGCAATTGGAAGATCAAGCTACATATATAGAGATAATTTTATTCGAGTTTTTAAAACTGAAAAAGAATGAAAGGTGTCCTTGTAAAAATGTGTACAGAATGAAATTGGAGGTGTCCCTCACCCATGTGTGGATTGATACAATTGTACAGAGTAAAATGATCATCGTATTTCTACTTTCACTTGAACACTGGACTGGCCATGAAGCTGCTAGGAAAATTTTATGAATTTCTAAGGCATATTGAATATAAGGAGACAAATTTTCCTCTTCAGTCTATACATTTTCAGAAAGCTATCTGTACTAGGACCCAACTGGGTCTGATACTGTTTGGAAGAACCAGGAGTCAGCACTAGCTTGGTGAGTACAGGGTATTTTGGGGTCCATGCACAATGTGGGAATGAAGTGAATAATCGCTATGATTTTACTCTCCTCGTTTAAAATATTCATTCCAAAATCTCCTCATTTAAAACATTCATTCCAAAATCATTCTATTACTTAATACTTCTGCCCGAAATCGATCTTCTGAGGTATTTTTTCAGGAAGTAACTCTGAGATTTCTGTGAGTGTCGGAGCAGAACACTGCACTAAATTGGAGCATGTAGTTCAGCCTGGTTATGAACTATGGAATATCTGCTCTTCACTCACAGAAATGTATACACATCTTCTGATAGCTCTTATTAGTTAAAAAAAATAGTGCTTAAAGTTGTGCCGTTCTGTTTGATACTCATCTTAAGTAGAGATCTTAGGCAGAGTTTTCAGAAAAGCCTGAGACAGATTTATGGAGCTAGTATTTTCAATGGGAAAAATGAGAGAGAGAGAGAGAGAGAGAGACAGACAGACAGACAGACAGACAGACAGACAGACAGACCGACAGACCGACAGACAGACAGACAGACAGACAGAGACAGAGAGACAGAGACAGAGAAAGAGAGACAGACAGAGACAGACACAGAGACACAGAGACAGAGAGAAAGACAGAAACAGACAGAGACAGAGACAAAGACACAGAGACACAAAGAGAGAGGCAGAGCATAAAAGACTGAGGAAGCATCAGCACTTGCAAGATCCTAAAAGAGCAGTGTACACTGAGAATCTCACAGGGAACCTCAGAGTGCAAATTGCCACGCAGGACTGCTTGTGCCCACAAGCATGGAAACCAGCTCGATTCACCGTGAACGTCATCCATGAGCTATAAAATCCTAGTCGCCCCTGGGAGAAAGGGAGTGAGACATAAACTCCCAAGCATGTCAGGGCCAGGCTGCTTCCAACAGGCAAGGGAGAAGCTGGCAGCTGAGAGTGATTAGCATCGCTCTGCAGAGTCACTGGAGGATGTGCTGACCTGCTCTGGGAAAGGTCTGCTTTGGCGACCAGCCGCATCCACTATCTCGGTGTCACCGGTTCTCACAATAGCTTCACTCTAGGTGGTTATACTTCCTTCAGAGTTCCCTGTGCTCTCATGTCTGGGGAAACTTTCTGATAGCGATTGCAGAAGGGAGCTGTGGTTCCCATGTGTAGTACACCACCTGCTCTCCAGTCTGCACACCCGTTGTACCTCATCCTCCACTTAGACGATTCAGCGCGGGTATAACTGTTCTGCTCCACCATCACTGTTCTGCTGGACCAGCTACAGAGGGAACTGGATGTGGGGAAATAAGAAAGGGCCAACTGGTTACCAAATGACTCCTTCCCTATCTCCTTATTGCAGCCAAAGCTCCAGTGGCTTGTGTTAATTAGATCAATTACAAATGTCACAGTGGAATTTCCTGTCTTTGTCCACTTGTCGGTTGGCACACACAGCCCAAGGGAGTGAGCTAAATGCAACCATGCCTTTAGGCTTAATGGGAATTAAGTGGGACACTTCTGCAGGCTTGTGAAGAGAGGGTCCTCCCACAGAGCAAAGGAGCCTCCAGATGGACAGTCCCCGAAGATTCATGGACAGACAACTTCCCCAGAAGCGAGCTTCTGCCGGGAGTGAAGACAGTAGAGGCCTCCTTCGCTGTACTTCTGGTTCATTCCCAGTATCAGAGTTAGACTAAACTCCTAAGACTTCTAAGCTGGCCTTTTAGTTCAAATTTAGCAAAGCAGGACATCTTGATGGCTATTTCTTCCTTTTATTCCACAAAGCACACACATTGTCAAAAGTTAGTTACACTTACCACCCTAACATACATTATAGAGTTGCCAAAAATGATAAATGTTTGATGCTTTTAAAATTACACTTATCTCAGCGATTCAAGTTCTGTTGCTTGTGTTAATGGCAAAGATGGATTTTGCTTTTGCTCTTAGGAATATGAGATAGCCCAGACAATGAAGATAAGTGATTCATTGATAATGATAAGGAAGATTTGTTCTCTATTTTTAGGGCATGTCATCTTTATGCATGTTATTGAAATATCACTAATGATATCATTTAAATACTACCAATATTTTATTTACATGTTTGTCAAGGACAAAGTATACAAAAATTCTCACAATACGAATTTCTCTCAAAATCTTCTTATATTTCGGGTATATTTATTATATATGTAATAGCACACACACACACGTTTGTCCTTTACATATTGGGTCTTCGATGAAATTGTCTTTTATACCTCATTTAATTACTTTTCTCTTAAATTCTTGGTTTTCCAGTACAAATATAGTGAATATCATTTATTTTGCCTGGTGTATACTTGCCTATCACTTTAATTTATACATTTTATTTTGTTTGTTATGTCTTAGTGTGTTGTATGCACTTGTCATGACGATATGTTTTATTGCAGTAAGAATATATAAAACATATAAATATACAAAATATCACTTGCTTACAGTTCAAGTAAATGTGTTTATGTAGCTACTTAGAATGTTTTCAATAGCTAAGTAGCACACTGTCATTAAATCTTTTGTCTTTTTATTAAAAACAACTTGTGTTGACATACAAGCATTTGCCTTAGTTATATTTTTAAGTATGTTGTATTTTTTCTATTTTTTCTTTTAGCAGTGTATAATATTTATTTTCATTTTCTCCACTTAAAAAGGTTCCATCTTATTTTTATTACATTTTTAAACATTGCCTTTCTATTGCCTTAAAACATTGCCTTAGCTCTCATTTCCAAAAAGAATTCCATCTAAGTTATATATAATAAATCTGGACTCTCTTCTAAGTAACATAAGGAAGTGAGTAGGCACACCCATCCCTCATTCTCCCACTTCCTGACATTAAGAATATAAAGAACATCCCCCAGGAGCCCTAAAGATGAAAACGCTCTGTGATATAACCTACAACATCCTCAAGGAAACACCGGTTCAGTGGAAACTGATCTTAGCAAAAGGATGCTGTTTCTTCTATTATCCATGAAAATAAGGCAAGCCGAAGGGAGATTCAAAACATCATAACTCAAATTGATACAAAGGCTCCAGGTAGCCATTACAGCGGATTCACAGCCAGTGATTTTTGGGTGTATGGCCTTTAGAGCTTATCTCATGATCTATTTGAAAAAGACTCACTTTCATGGCTCTGAAAGTTGTTTCTTTTTATAAGATAAGTGGAACATTGGTAAAACTATTGTTTTACAAGATACTTGATATTTGTACTTGATACAAGTACAAGATACTTGCAGTAACAAAGCCTAGAATAACCAAGAGATCGTGACCAGAAAAATTAAAAGGTCAATATTGAAAGTTTTCTAGAAATGCAGAAGGTTTTGCTATCATAAGAGAATTAATATTGTGGAGTTTTACTCTGTTAAACCCCTGATAGATAGACGTTGGAAGGCAGTAAACTTTTACTTTTGACAAGTTCTCAAGAAATGACTTTTCTTGAGTTACCATGTTAGGGCAATTCAGTACTGAGCATGGCAGTTAACTGGAATTCTCTAGAGAAAATGAATAATTGTAGGAAATTCTTTTTTTTTTCCAAAGTTATTCTTTTTTATTTTTTGATTTTTAATTTTATTTATTTTTTATTGTGAAAAACTGTACAGGAGGTTACATGGGCTAGATAATGAGTACATTTCTTATCAAGCATTGTAGCCTCCTCCTTTGTTTCCCCTTCCCATCCCTTCCCATCCTTCCCCTGCCGCCCTACCCAATCTCCCCCCCCACCACCTTCCCCCCTCCCCCCAGGCACCAAAGTTGAATGAAAAGCTACTTGCTTCCCCAATGGTAAATAATGATCCAAGGAAATCAGTGCAAACTTGAGAATCTTCATAGTTTTCTACTACCATTTACTATGGAAACATTAATACCCTGATATTTTATATCTGAGTTTCATATACAACTATTCAAAAATGTTCACTTTTAGAAAATAATATAAAACAAGGAATAATGACATCTATTGATATTTTATATCTGAGTTTCATATACAACTATTCAAAAATGTTCACTTTTAGAAAATAATATAAAACAAGGAATAATGACATCTATTGATGTCATCAATATATTTGAGCTTATTAGTTTAATGAAAGTATCCTGGCAAGGGTCATTCATATGTCTTTATGTAACAAGATATTTTTATTTTTTTTATTATTGTTGGTGGGACTTGAACTCAGGGCCTGGGTGTTGTCCCTGAGCTTTTTGTGCTCAAAGCTGCACCCTACCACTTAGAGTCACAACACAATGGGAAATTTTCTGGTAAAGTTAAAGATAGGAGTCTCAGAGATTTTCCTGCTTGGTTTGGCTTTAAACCAATACAGGTGGTTCAGGTACAGATATGAGCCACTGCTACCTAACTAAGAAGCTATTTATATGATAAATCAAATATGTTTAAACCTAGCATTGGTGGCTCAGGCCTATAATCTCATCTACTCATTAGGCTGAGCTCTGAGAATTCTGGTTCAAAGCCAGACCAATCAGGAAAGTCCCTGAGTCATAGTAACCACCAAAAAGCCAGATGTGGTATGGCTCAAGTGGTAGAGCTCTAGGTTTGAGCAAACAAGCTCATGAACAGGTCCAGGTCTTGAGTTAAAAAACCCAGGACTACTACATGTGTTATGCTAGCTTAATCCTGACAGAAGAAAGTGAGGCAAATTTGTATTTCAAATAGTAATGTGAACTTAAATTAGAAGATGTAATACCTAATAAATAACTAGTGTAAAATGACTCTATATTGTCTGGCTATAGAAAGGACAAATGGATTTGAATAAATGGAACTGAATAAATAAAAAAGGTGGACCCTATATTATATAACACTGTAATGCAGAAGAATGTTGATATGTTAATTTGGTAGAAGAAATTATGAATGATTTAATGTAATAATAATGTAATCTAATAATAACCTAATAATGTAATAATAATGTAATATTTTGTATAGGAAGAATAACATTGAAAACTAAGAAAAAAAGAGGTTACTAGATGGGTTAGTACTATAGGTGCTACAAATTCAAAGCATTGTTGTTCTGCATATGAATTCTGCAGAAAATAAACACCAGGAAAAGAGAAGAATGACCAAATAAAGTCTTTTATCCATATGTTCTAAAGTAAAAGAATGAGATATTGAACTAAATTTTAAAAAGATATTTACTTGAGGAAGCATCATACAAACTCAAGAAACAATCAATATACTGGTGGAAAAAAATTAGAGTTTAGCCAGAAGATACAAATGTGAAAAGGAAAATGTCACACCATAGTGAAACTGAAGAGTCATAAAAAGATACTTTAGAGAAGAGAAAATCCAAATCTTGTATTAAGCATTTAAAAACATGTTCTTTCTTGTGCTTATATAAATGAGTAATAGACTGACAATCTGACAGCATTACATTCACAGTCTTGTTGGAAGTGATGTGACAAAAACCAACTACATGAATGAGAAGGTCTGAAAGTCTTTGTACTTTGTTATGTAAATTCAACTGAACTCTGCAGTCAAAAGGAGACAGTCAAATATTTCAAACTGACTAAGGAGTGGAAACTAGAATTTATAAATCAGTTAGAATATTATATGAAGATCATTTGTGTATATCTTTTGGGACATTATCCAAGATAAAAAGCAGAGAAAAGAGCATAGATTAAACAAACATACTGCAAGTCTGATGATAGGAGCAACTCTGTTTAATAGCTGGGTTATGGTCCTTACTAAGAAAAGATACATATTTCTAAGTAGCATATTAGCAGAGGTTAAAGTTCATGTTACAAATGGACATGAATAGTTCTCAAGGAAGTGAATGGAACAAGGGCACATGTACCAGTGCCCCAAAGAGCAGACATTGTGTTCTAGTGCCTGAAGTTAGAGAGCTACTTTGCTATTCTGTGTTTTGGAGTTCTTAGAAATAAAAACAGCAGCAGTGTTATTTCTGTTCAATAAACGTTTTGCCAGAGTTTACTGAGAAAAAGAGCTGAAAAAAGAAATTGTGCTATGGATTAGAATATAATTCTCTATGCATGAGTGCCCACTCAAATTAGCATATTTAGTTGGCACCAACAACTTTATATGTATACAGAGCCTCTTTATTGTTGATAGGTTTGCTGATATATAGTTTGTGGTCTTTAAGGGAAACTCATTGAGTTTTTGTGCATGAACAAAAGAATGGATTTTATTAATGAGAGTTTGTATAAAGTGAAATATAATCGTGCATAAAAATGATCTTTCATGTTGATTGCTGATGGCCCACAACTGTAATCCCACCTACTCAGGAGGCTGAGATCTGAGGATCACAATTCAAAACTGGGCATTGGAAAACTAGAAGTAGTGCTGTGGTTCAACAGGTTAGAGAGCTAGCCTTCAGCACAAAGAGCTCAGGGACAGTGCTCAGGCCCTGAGTTCAAGCTCCATGACCAACAAAATAAAAAGAAAACAAAAATAAAAACCTTTCACTAAGTCTTTAGTACATTGATTAATTGGATTGTTGTTTCTTTGAGGGTTTAATTTTTGGGAGAGAGTTAATTTTCTGAGCTCTAAATATAGTTTAGATATAAGGTCCTTGATGCATAACTATTACAAATCGCCCATTCTGTGGGCTTTTTCTATATCTTGCTGGCTATGTCCTTTGCATGCAAAAACTCTTCAGCTTGATACAATATGATTTATCCAGTCTTTGTTTGGTCTGTTGTGATTCTGAATCTGTTTTTGTCAACAGATCATGTTTATTGTAAAATAAAACCAAAAAGAGACATAACTTTTAAAAAATATAATTTTAGGGAATAGAATTTGCCTTATAATGATAAAATTGACTTTGTTAACTAAGTATATAAATTAAAACATTATGCTATATCATAACAATATTTAACCTATTTTTGCCAAGATCTAAGAGTGAAAGTTACTTAGGAAGTTTTAACAAGTGACTAGGGGCCCTATTAAGAATGGCCAACAATTTACCCAAATGTTTACAAACAAGACCACACTAAAGCTACCAGCACAACTATGTTTATTGCAGAATTATTTACCATTGCTAAGATATGGAACCAACCCAGATGCCCCTCAGTAGATGAATGGATCAAGAAAATGTGGTATATATACACAATGGAATTCTATGCCTCCATCAGAAAGAATGACATTGCCCCATTAGTTAGGAAATGGAAAAACTTGGAAAAAATTATATTAAGTGAAGTAAGCCAGGCCCAAAGAAACATAGGTCCCATGGTTTCCCTTATTTGTAATATCTAGTATATGTATGAGTCAAGCGGAAAAGGTCAGATAATGTGATGTCAGGAAAATGAATCCTTAGATGTGTATTTTAATGTTTTTTTCTTTCATGCATGTGTTTCTAACGCATTTATAAGATTATCTCTTTGTTGCTTTGTATGTCCCTCCCCCACAGTATAACCCCTACTTTCACTATATTTGATGTCAGTATAACTTGTGGAGGAGATGGGGAAAAACCAGTTGTTTAAGGATACAGGTGGACCTGTTGCAACAATGAGAAGTACAAGTTGTCATGTCCAAAACGAGCTTTACAAAGTTGGTGTGGGGGGGGGGGGAGGAATAGGATTGGGATGGGGGAGAGGAGGGAGGCTGGGAAGGGATGTGAAGGGTAAACAAAGGAGGAGGCTGCAATGCTTGGTAAGAAATGTACGCATTATCCTGCCCATGTAATTGTAACTCCTCTGTACAGTATGTTCACAAATAAAATAAAATTAAATTAAATTAAAAGAATGGCCAACAAACAGATGAAAAAATGTTCAGCCAGGCGCAGGTGGCTCATGCCTTTAATCCTAGCTACTCAGGAGGTGAGATCTAAGGATCGCCGTTCAAAGCCAGCCTGGGCAGGAAAGCCTGTGAGACTCTTGTCTCCAATAAGCCACCAGAAAACCCGAAGCAGCACTGTGGCTCAAAAGGTAGAGCACTGGCCTTGAGCTGAAGAGCTGAGGGCAGAGCCCAGGCCCAGCGTTCAAGCCCCACGACCAAAAAAAAAAAAATGTTCAGTCTCTGGCCATAAAAGAAATGCAAATCATAACAATGTTGAGATTCTACCTCACCCTAGTTAGAATGTCCATTACCAAGAAAATTAACATTAACAGATGCTGGCATGGATATTGTCAAAAGGGAACTCTACTATACTGTTGGTGGGAATGTGAACTTGTTCAACCACTATGGAAAGCAGTATGGAGGTTCCTCAAAACATTCAACATAGAGCTCCCCTAGAGCAGTTCCACTCCTGGGCAGTTTTCCAATAGACTACAAATAAGGCCGTCTTTCAGTTCAACCACATTCATTGCAGCATTGTTTACCATAGCCAGGATATGGAATAAATCTAGATGCCCTGTTAGAGATGAAGGGAACAAGAATATGTATATACACACAACAGAATTCTATGCTTCCATCAGAAAGAATGACATTGTACCATTTGCAAGGAAATGGAAAGACTTGAAAAAAATTATATAAAGTGAAGTAAGTCAGAAGAAACACAGGTTTTGTAGTTTCCCCTCATTTGTTGTAACTATAAAGTGCCTATAATTCTAAAAGTAAACTCACTGAATGGTAAAAGACAAAAATGCACACTTGGACTGATAAATTATGCAAGACTCTAGATATTGACACAGTGAGACCAAAGGAAGATATTCTTATGAGAGGATCATGAAGCCTCAATAGATATAGACATATTATCATATAAAATGATGTTTCTTGAACTCCAAGAAATGGAAACAAGAGGTTTTCTGTTGTTTTGATCCTTGTTTCTTTTTTTCTTTATCACTGTTTTTTTTTTAACTTTCTGCACATTTTGTTTTGTATCTGTTTGGGGAGGGGAAGGGGAAGCACAGAAATGGTGGATCAAAGGGCAAACAAATGCAGCAGTGATACTCTCTAGACACTATGTTGAGAATGAACTATGCAGCTTGTGGGGGGGGGAGTGTCAAGCAGGAAAAATCTAGGAGAAAATAAGGGAAAAAGTGACAATGTTCAAAAAGAAATGTACTCATTGCCTGACTTATGTAACTGCAAACCCTCTGTACATCACCTTTACTATAACAATAAAATAAACAAAAATAACAAAAACTAAAACAATAAGGTACTGACTAGAAAATTCAAGAGAATTGTAATATTCCCTACTGGTTTGTCAGTGTACTGGGTAATTGTTTTTGCTCTTCCCTCTTTAAAAGATCTGGCTTGAATGCTGGTTCATGCTTGTAATCCTAGCTACTGACTCAGGAGGCTGAGGCCTGAGGATCACAGGAAAGTCTGTGGCAGGAAAGTCTGTGAGACTCTTATCTCCAATAAGCCACCAGAAAATGGGAAGTAGGGCTGTGGCTAAAGCAATAGAGCACTAGCCTTGAATTGAGGAGCAGAGGGACAGCACCCAGGCCCAGAGTTCAAGCCCCACACCGAAAAAAAAAATAAGATCTGGTTTGAAAGACAAACTAAACTTCATGATAATGCAACAATAATGACCCAGATTTTTGAACTTTGTCTTCTCTGCACATCTCCTGTAGTTTATTTAAAGTAATTCAAAAATATTTTCTTCCACTTGATTTTAGCATTGTGTAATGAGCCTCACTTTTATTTCTGTATTAGAATATTTGAACAAATAACTGGTTGAATGTTTACTGAGTCATCTATGTGTCAGGAAAGCATGCAATACTTTTAAGATAATAATTTTAAGAATCTCCATCATTAAAAATCTAATTGTAACCAAAGAAGACAAATAAAGTACAAGTTATAAACGGTTCTAGAATTTTAATGGTAGAAATTATCAGCCAGAGTTTTGTAAGAGTGACTGAAGACCTCACAGAGAAAAAAGTTGGAACTGATATGCTGGATAATGGAAATTTAAAAGCCGAGATTATGATGAGCTTGTAGTCTGAAAGACCAGTTTAAATTGGACTAGTCTCTATCAGCTTCTGTGTCCCTTGTAGTGAAAAGTATATAAAAAATAAGGAGAGTTTTACTTTAATTTTTCTAAACCTAGAACCAAATAATTTTCTTGGCATATCACATACAACAAGTAAAGGAGACTAGAAAATAAGTAAATGTCTTAGGAAAGAGAAATAAAAGATCAAAACTCACTCTTCTTTATAGCTCCAAAATCCAGCTTTCTTATTTACATGTATAAATCATACTTACATGTATAGGATTTGAGTCAGTCATAATTTTAACTGAACTATTTGATTATATGAGTTTGACCTATATTTTCCACTGCCACATGATCCATCCACTTATACCGAGATATTATGTTACATGCCTTGAGGTGTTCAAAAATACCATACAGTAACTTCCTCGTCAGAGTTTGTAACCAAGTGTAGGAGATAAGACACTCAATAAAGACAGATTTCCCAGAGGGAAAAGAAGCTACCATATTGCATGCATGGTGCAGTGAATCTAAAATTCTATCATTGCAGAAAAGAAAACTCAGAGAATGAATGCCCAAGAAGAAAAGCAAAAGCTTCCTATGGAAGTATACCTGAAGGGAGTCTTTAATGTAAAGCATTTCCTCATTTTATTTAGAAAAGTTGAAGATCACTGCTCATCTGGTGCATAATTGGTCTGAGGTGTAGGTTCAACTTTGAAGGTAAGCATTCCACTTTGGTCAGTCAAAGCCTCTGTTGATTCTATCCTATGAAGTCACTAGGAAAATTCTCAGTGTTGGAATAGATATGGGGGTCTCAAATCAATTTTATGCAAAAGGGTGGCTATGCAATGTTTTATACTTTTTTTTAAAGAAATGAATGCTTTTGCTCCTTTAAAAACACCCCCAAAATGTATTTCCTTCTGATGGACTCATCGATAGTTAGCAAGTTAGAGATTATGTATAGAGGTGGCATCCATTTAAAGTTCTCTGTGTGATATATTTCATGAAAAAATACCCTCCTGTACACTACTATACCTGACTTTATATAAGCATACAGTAAATGATTACTCAATGCCACAGTGGATGAATGCTTGGAATGCAATAATTCAGGCTTTCCTGCTCATTTTGTGCACTAGCACACCAGAGGGCTCTCCAAACAAGTTTTAATCAGCAGAGTTTTTTTGAGATGAATAAGTTCTAATACAATTAGACATATCCTGAAAAACTCTAAAATAAGCAAAAGCTAATCTCTAAATGAGGAATATTTTCCAAGAAAAACTTCCTAATACTACTTGTAGTTCATCTTCGGCTTTGGATCATAGTTTAATATATACCCATATTTACAATCTCTTGACTTCTTAGTGTCTCCCTCATTTCATGTGAAATACAGGACCATCTAACATCACATCTGTTGCTCCCAAATAACTTTTAATGCCCATAGTTTTTAATTACATCTCCAGTGTGAATTTGTTTTGCTTGTGAGCAGTTTTTTAGAATTACAAGAAAAAATACTTTTAGCAGAAGACTGAAACTGAGTAACCATCCTCACTGCACATAAATCCTCATTACTGTTATTTACTTTATTTATGGCATCATTAATTTTAAAAACTGTGTCATCCTTTATTCTCTTGAGGTATATATTTACCTTTAGTGGAATTTTTTAGATTGATATTTTAATAACATTATGATTATTTTTGATTCCGTGTAATTCTGAATATAATGATTATCAGGCGGAGAAGGATTTTTTTCTTACATTTTAGTAAAAATAGCATGTGCAAGACAAGTTTGCTCAGGACCCCATAGACAAATACATGGCCTTCGATAATGTGTTATGCTGTCTTCTTTAAAAAAAAAAAAAAAAGCAGCTGGTCTGAAAGCAGACGCTCAGTGTTCTCATTCATGTAAGTGTTGACATATGGGCTCCAATTTCTATTTTTAACTATGTAAGCCATTTTGTAGTTCAAAAATAACATGGCCCAGAGCAATTTTTGTTCACTTGTGTTCAGTGCTGTTCATACTGAGGGTCAGGATCTCTGGCCGTGGGGTCACTAGGGATGTCTAAAGAGACTGTTGATGAAGAAATAAGCAAAGATAGTCTACAATAGCCACTCTTGACAAAGAACCATATGTGAAAATTTAGCATCCTTTCCACTTCAATTTTCTCCATTGGAGCCAACATTTCTATTGTCCTCTCACTCCCCCTTCTTTGTGAAACTTTTAACAGTGACATTATTATATTTCTATTCGTTGCATCTACATATGGACTCTCCCATTTAAATTCATCTTTACTATTAAAGAACAACCCCATGATGTTATAGAATAAATTAAAAATTATTATTTACTCATGTCTTTTGCTTCTTGATAGTGTTGGAATTGAGTATGCAAAAACAACAACTTTAATATTAGAATATTAGCCTTATCTTTCTACTTGTATTTTAAAAAAATGGCAGGTATTTGTTTACTAATTTTGTTCCAATAATTTTTCTTTAAGAATAATATGATTCTTAATATAAAATATGCATATCTTCATACAAAATTGCATCTTTCTACTTATTTCTCACTAATATGACAATAACTTTTCTTCAAACACATTATAATTTTAATTAACCTAAAAATTGAATTCCATTTTAAGAGGTGCTATGGACATACACTAGAATATTTTAAATTTCCACTCAATTCAAAATATCATCAAGAGAAACACTAGAGGGAACAGGCTAATGAATATAATAAAAGATATGTTTTTGACAATAATAGAACAACAAAAATTATTTCAGAATTATCACATTCTACAAATATAGTTTGTAACAAAGGATCATATGCTCAAGATTATGACATAGAACCATTTACAGGAATACAAATTCACTGATAAGCCATATTCAACATTTGAAAAACAGATAGATCACTTGACAAAAGAACTCAAATATAATTGTAATTTTTATTTAGACAGAGTGAAATTCCTTTAAGATTCAGAGATATATATACCACTAGGCATTAATTACATCAGCCATTGTAGTGTCTTATTTTTTTTCAAGCCCCAGGACTGGCAAAAAAATTAGAGGGGGGGGGAAGCAAACAATTAGCCTCTATACTTAGAAAACATTAAAACAGATAAACCCAGAAGCATTCTATTATGGTTCTCAGACTAGACTCAAGCTACCCATGTAGTTTCAAGCATAAAAATCTGTTGATCTAACCATAGTTATTTAGAATAATTATAACTAGAAACTAGGTCAACTTTAAAGATACGTCTGAAAACTTGCTGCGCCTTTTTTTCAAATTCTTTATTGTGATTAAGTGATTACATAATTTCACAAATTTTACAATATTGTGGGTTAGTGATGCTTAGTTAAATTCATAAACACATGGGGCCAATTGTCTATTCTGGTAAATAAAGTTTATGAGTTCTATGAGCTTTGACAGTACAGTTATTTCTTCCACATCGGGTGATGTGCACATTCCTTTCTTTTTGCATAGCATCAGCTGTTCCCTCTTTCCTGCTCATTCCCTCCCTCCCATTGCTGCCATTGAGTTGCTTAGTTCATTTTGATCAATGTTCAGTGCAGCTGATGGGTCCCACTGTTTTATGTTTTTCCCTGATTCCCTCTAGTTCTGCGTCCTCCTCCTAGTTTCCTTCTGGTGTGCACATATATACCATATGTGTGTTCAGCAGCATAGGGTTATTTAGTAATGATTCAACGAGATTAGTGGAGAGCCTTTGTTCTTCAAGTCCTGTTAACTTTGTTGTATCACCTTATATTTTGGATTTAACATCAACTTATCAGGGAGACCATGTGCCATTTGTGTCTTTGCTCTTTGCTTACCTCACTCCACATGATTTCTTCTAGTTCCATCCATTTCTCTACAAATACCATTATTTTGTCCTTTCTAATGGCTGCATAATATTCCATTACACAATGGAATATTAGATACCACAATTTTTGGATCTATTCATCTGTAGTGGGGCATCTGTGTTGTTTCCAAGTGTCCTTGTAGTGTCTTAAAGAATTATCTTTTCTCCAATTAAAGAGTACATTTTGATAACATATTTATTCATTTTGATTCTACTAATATGCTATATATACATTATTGTCTAAGAAACAAATATCTGAGTCAATATTGCAATTTGACTGACATTTTGTAGAGTCTTTAATAGATTTTTATATTATGTTATCTAATATGTGTGAATTTAATATTTGGTATATTAGAAATAATTTTTGAAAGCATGAATCTCCATCTTTGGGCAGTATAGGTATTTTCGTGAGGAATGTGGGCAAATGCAATCATTGTATTCCACATACATGGTGAAATATAAATTGTGTGAATTGTGGGTATGTGTGGGAAGGGAAAAATGGTGGAAATCACTGACCAAGAAACATAATATTATATTCTGACATGGAATCTAAGCCATTTGTACAACTACTTAATAAAAGAAGTGAAAAGGATAATTAAAAAATCATGAATCATAAACATAACACTTGAATATTTTCCTGGTGGATTATTTTGCCAAAAAATACCCTGAAGTTATATCTTAAGATCAAAGAAAGATACTCAAAGAAGTTAATGAAAACAATTGGTTATATAATTGGAATAAAAAGCAAATATACATAAGAGGAAATCTTATTGCAGACTTAATGAAAAGAACAGCTCTTAAGTGTAGACCTTTGAGGACCACAGACATAGATCAAAGAATCTGAACAGGAAACTTCACTGATGGGAAGACAATATGACTGATATTCAGAAGAGACAACAGCATCTCCTTCAAGAGACTGTGGGAAAAGAGTTGAACTTGAAAATCATCTGCTAAAATACTCAGGCATTATATGTTATATACATGAACTATGGTGTGGCAGATATCCAGTTAGGAGGATCATGACTACACAAAAGTAGAGCCAACAAGGCAATCAGACAAGGAGATGCTAGACAGTGGTGCTACATGGTGCAGACAACAGGAATATCAAATGTGTATTGCTTTATTGAGAATGTGTAAAAATGTCATGAAATCATTGCAGAAGGAAAAGGAAGTGGGAGACACCAATTATCAGTGTCTTCCAGACCAATAGCAAAGTGAATTTTGCTCATGTTTTTACCTGCTGATTAAGGTACCTACTCCACTTCAATACCATTGGCATTGAAAATTCTTAATGATGAGGTTTTTATCATTCATTTCAAATAAATCCCAATGTTAAACCTCATCTCCTTCTTTGAGCTTTTCTAAACATTTTTCTAATATGACTTGGTTGATGTCTTCTTAGGTATAAGGTCAGAGTTTAGCACTTAGATTCAATTTCTCCTGAAATCACCTAGAAAGAACACCAAATACAGCACAGGTTGTAAACACAGCTCCTGAGTATTAGCCTCTGCCATCCGCCATAGGGAATGGGTATGTATAACAGGATGTGTATGAACTGGCTGGTGCTTCTGGGTCTGACTCAACAAGACAAGCAGTTGAGACAGAATTAAGAAATTGCTTCTAATAAACAAAAGCACTTACAATTTATGAATTATAAATTAAATTAGACTATACGTTTCACAAGCATGTTTAATTGATAAAGGCCAATAGTGCCACTGAGTGATATAAACCTGGAACGTGGAGAATTTTAACATGACTGAGATCACAGTTTCCTAATTAGTGGAACTTCATATTTAAATTCCAGAGCCTAGAGAAAGATCTCTACTTTCCAATCCTGCAGGACTTTGCCAAAATATGCTTTGGCTGTGAAACTCAGTTTTGTCTTATTTCCCTAGGTGCAAGTAAGGAAAATACAAAGCAACCCTCTTTACTCTATGACTCGATGCTTCCCAATAGGACAGACATTAAGATTTAATTATTGTTCTCTGGCTATTCAAAGCAAGTTAATTAATTTATGGAATTTTAAATGTTATAAGTTCTGGAACAATACGAAGAGATAATCTTCAGTCAAGCCGAGGATATTGGTGGAATCTCTGTATCCTAAGTTTAATTTTATGTTTCTACAATAAGTTGATGCTCACTTAGAAGACAGAGGAATCTTTGCAGCACGGTTCAAATTCATCTGCTTTTGGTTTGGGGCCACTTTATTCTCTGAATTTCCAATTTTCTTTGGTATGTAGTTCTATCGCCAATAGCTGGATCAAATCATTGCATGTTAAAATAGTTTCCTTCATATGAGTATATCAAAACATTTCATAGTATCTCTTTCTATACATATAAATTGTGGGGTACATTTCCTTTTCTATCCTCAATAGGTGTTGGAATGGCCCAGGATTTGATTTTTTTCAATGTTTATAAAGGTATTTTCTTGGGAAATTGTATCTTTGTGTGTATCATTAACTATCACCTAATGCACTGACAAAAATTTATAACATATACTGATTTTCCAAGACCCAAAATAATCCAACAACTTTGTTAGTAGAAATCATCACAGATGGCCCATTAATGTATTATATAACATTTCCACAGCACATAGAAACAATCCACTTCAAACCTTGCCATTTTCATATTCTCTCCCTCAGGATATTGTATCACCATCTACCTGAGGCTTCCTAATTTGTCTAGATGCTCTAGGGTTGGCTTAGTTTTTAGAAGAAGAAAATCTTGTAAGTTATACTGTGCAATAACTTAAGGTCAGAATTATGATGTATGCTTACCTTTCATATCATATTTGTGAATTCATATGATGATGTAAAACAAGGACATTAGGCTTCCTCAAAAACTGATCAGGTAATTCTAGTTGCAGACAGGCAGAAGGGTCTCTGCTAAGCTCAACCAATTTCCACAGGTAAACTTGGGTGAATATATTCATTTGGGGGAAACCATGTTTTTTTGGATATCTGAACATGCACTGTCCAAAGCTTTGGACCATCCATTCTATTTAACTCAGTTGTTTAATTCTAACTTATACAATCTACATTTGTTCATTTGCTCCCTAGAACTTATATACATCTTTATGTAGCTTTGAGGACCTTAGAGTCCTCTAATTACATCTCATCTTTTTTGCCAAAAAGAAAAAAATTGTTTGACAACAAAAATTCTATTATGTTCCTATCTTCCCCCAAGTCTTCCAGCAGAGTCCTCCAGCTTCCTTATCATCTTGTCAATGTGTTTCTTATAAACCAAATTTACCAACAAGAAAACCGAAGGAGATTGTCATGAAAACATAAATAATTCTAAATCTCTCATTTCCCCCAAGGGTTGTGTGGTGTATAAACACAATATGCTGACAAAGATTTTAGGCTTTTGTGGCAAAAGCATTTTCCATTGAGTAATGAACCCCAAGATAGGGATTCAAATGTTTTTTTTCTTTCTTGCAATTGTTTCCAACATATTTATAAGATGATTTCTTTGTTGCTTTGTATGTACCTCCCCCATGGTATAAGCCCTGCTTTCACTGTATTTGATGTTGATATAATTTGTGGAGAGGAAGGGAAAAACAAATCGTTTAAATAGGGTTACAGGTGGACCCATTACAACAATGAGATGTACAAGACCTTATGTCAAAAAACAAACTTTACAACTTTGGTGGGGTGAGGGGGGGGTGGAGTGGGTGGGGGTGGTTGTAGGGGTGTGTGGGGGCAGTGGTGGAGAGGGGAAGGGATGGGAAGGGGAAACAAGGGAGGAGGCAACAATGCTTGTTAAGAAATGTACTCACTATCTTGCCCATGTAATTGTAACCCCTCTGTATGGTATTTTCACAAGTAAAAAAAATCACAATAGTACAAAATGCCCAAAACTACAAGTCAATGTATACTTATACATACATTAGGTAACCCCTGTTTTCAGTTGTTGTCAGTATAATTTGGGGAAGGAAATGGAAAAAACAAAATGTTTAAATAGAGATACAGGTTGACCCATTGCAACAATGAGATGTAGAAGACACTACGTTGAAAAATGAACTTTACAATTTAGATATGGGGGAAGTGTAGTTGTGGAGGTGGGAGGGAAGGGATGGTAGGGGAGAAACAAAGGAGGAGGCATCAGTGCTTGATAAGAAATGTATTCATTATCTTGCTCAAGTAACTGTAACCCCTCTGTATAGTATTTTTACACCAAAAAAAAATAAAAAGGAACATGAATGACTGTTCAACAGAGATAATTACATAGTTTCTATCATCTACACCATTTTATTTATCAGTTGTATCCAGTTTTCCAACCAAACTGATTTGTCTTACTGATGTTGAACTGAAACTGAGTCAACAAGCTTGAGTGTTGCACACTCAAGGGGTTAAACAAAGAACAATCAGCAATGAAGTTGAACATTGGTGTCCCAGATGATGAGAATTTAGAAGCCTTATGCTTTCTGGTTTAACTAATATTTTGAAGATCAAATGACTGGCATTCTATCCCTAAGATGGGTTATTGTGTCTAGAACTGATAGCCATGTTTCTGAATAAGGACCTGAATACTGTAAGTAAATAAGGGTTTAATAGCTAGTGTGCTTTTCACAAAATGAAGACAAAATATAATCACTATGTCTAGATCATCTCTATTATCTATGCATTGATAGTTCTGAGCTATGTACCTTTGTCTAGCATAACAACTATTGCATTTCAAAAGTCTCACCACACAGTCTTGTCCATCAAGTTAAACAATAATTAAAAGAGCTATAATTCCAAATAATGCTAGGTGAAGCCACAGCAACAATTTCGTATGTTTTCTCACTGCCATCCCTATGATGTAAGAACTCAGAATTTTTGTGCTCAACTTCTGAGAGTCACAACTACTCTATGGCCTCTTCCTTTTCAGTATCATGTTGTGCCAATTGAATGCCTCTGTTGATTTTGGGTTACCTCAGGCTCCTGACCAACACTGATTCAGCACAAAATTCAAGGTTCATCTAACACAAGGTTTTCCTTTTAGACATTTTAGAGGGAGCTTTTATTTCTTGATGTGATTAAATTCTCAATGTATAAGATGTAATGACTGTCAGTAGAGGGAATTTTCCAAGGACTGGAGATTGTCAGTCTACTAGAAGAAAGAATAGATCTGAAGACAGAAGAAAAAAAGAATCTGCAGCTTTATGATTTTGAATGTTTCTTTTATACTCATGATACACATTAATGTTTTTCTTTCCTAAGTTGAAGTTATGCAACCTGCTTTGGATTTAATAAGTCAATTTTCTCCTGTAATATAGCTAAGTTTGTCCTACATCTGTCAGGCATGTGTTCAATCCACCTACTTAGTTGCCTTAACAGTTTTATTTGTTGAGACTCCATGACCTAATTTTAAATTGTATGTGTAATATGCATGCATAGTCATAAGAATATGAGCATTTCTGACATAAAACTATTCTATGGTGAGACTGAAAACAAAGGCCCAGTATTTTGCAACTCTATTAGGTGCCAGGGTAGACAAACATCTGTCCTTCATCAATGGTTTATCCAATGTTCACCAGGGAAACCAGAAAGAAGATGAGTATACTAGTTGTGTTAGTTGCTGTGTGATAAAATTTCTGATGACTGTGAAGCAGAGAAAAAAATTATTTGGCTCATGGTTTCAGAACTTTTAGAGTACGTTCAATAGGTTTTTTGATTCTGGACCTGTTTTGAGACAGAACATCACATTGGCAAGAGCTTACAGCAGAGAGGAAGAAGAAAAGGAACAGAGGAAGGGGTCAGCCCTAGATACACCCTAGTTATAGAATCTTGAAGATCAATTTCTTCCATTCAGACTCTTATCTCCCACCTTTTATCTTCTCCAGTTATAATAGCATATTATCAATCTATCCAGGGATTGACTCATTCATTAGGTCAGAGCTCTCATGGTCTAATTATTTCTAAAAATTCCCTCCCAAATACACCTTGAGCTGTTGCTTCAAAAATTTCCAAGATGTTCCCTAATCTAACCAAGGGAGAAATCAAGATTAACTATCAGAAAGAGACTAATATCCAAAAACCATAACCCCTATTCAAAATCATTAATCACTCTTTCACTTACTTATTCATCCTCAGTCATATTTTTTGGATGATAAAGTTTGGCTCCTTCTTAGGAGTCTGTTTAATCTTACAAATTATCACAGAACTATTATTATCTATACACTATACATAAGGTACTGTAACCACATCCTTATCTGTCACTCACATTTTCAGAGACATCAGTTGTAAATGAATCATCCCATATCTTCATGCAACTGGAAACTTTGTGATCTCTAACTGTTTATTAAATATAAGGTGAGGTCTATATTATGGCTCTTCCATGTTTATGGAAAACTGAAATACTGGTACCCACCTACTATTTGCAATTACAGCAATTACCTTTATTGTTTGTATTTGCCATGAACATATTTCATTCTGACGTGCTACCATTATTAATAAATCCTCTCAGCTATCTCCTGAACTAGGTTAAATAGGGTAGAACGATTTTGAAGGGAATGTAGATATAGCTCTACTAACACGATTGCTCACTTTTCACTTCATTCTTCCATTTATTATTGCAGCTGTAACAATGTGTTACCATTTATTTCTACATGGCCTGAGACCAACAACCTATCAAGATTAAATTCTGACTCAGTTGTTCCACAATCTAGTACCAACAAACAGGAGGAAACTTAGCTCTACTCATCTTCTTATCAATCATTCTTCTACTTCGTTCATGTGAGGTTTAGCTTAGTGTTTTGCTCACTTAGCCAATGTCTATGTTGCATTAGCATCTAACCATTTTACTCTCTAGTTATTATTTTACTTCACATTTTCAGAGGTTTCATTCCAGAGAACTAGGGAAGGCATGGTAGAACTATTTCACCTCATGGCAGACAGGAAGCAAAGAGTGGGCTAAAGAAAGAGGCCTGAGCTAGATTCATTCATCAAGGATATGTCAATGACTAACATCCTCTCATCAGGTTCCCTCTCCATTTCCTGTGCTTACTAAAATAGCACCACCTGCTAAGGACTTAGTTTTCAAAGATAAATATACTTAACTGGCGAAGTGAACAATGGATAGAGTTAGCCAAGTGAACAGCAGGAATAACAGATGCCAGAGCTATAGGAATGAGCCCAGAGGACACAGACTTCAAAGAATGAAGAGGTGAGCTATCAACCAGTAACTATTGGCCTTTGCAACTAGATGAAGTGGTTAAAATTACTACAAACGGCCTGGTTCACTACTAACAGAGAACTACTCATACAGTAGCAGGATTACATTATATTTTAAACTTTTGTTTACCCTTATGTCCTTCAGTGATGAAGAAAAAAAACCAACAGGAGAAATATTATCCAATCTTTCATGCTGAGTGCTGAGTCATTTATTAATTCTGCCAGAGAAACAATTAATATGAGGCTGTACCCACTAACCTCACAATGGATCATTGTATCCATAAATTTCTTGATCTGCTACTTTCATTTGCTTTTAATTCACCAGTTCCTCTTAACTTGGTAATTTCTACAAGAGATGACCCATGGCTCATAGAAATGTCTGGAAGCATGCTTATTCTTACAACTTTGAGATGCACCTAAAACCCAGTGAACAGATACTAATCATCTTCCCACTAGTGTACAATTCTCAGACCTCACCCCACACCCAGCCACTAGATAATGTTATCAGCCCACACTGCCAGTGAGCTGGACCACCCCTGATGTGAGGGAGTCAGGCTATTCTGCATGTAGTGGCTTAGCTGCTTTCTGTATGTCTCAACCTAACTCCTACTTTGACTTTAGCAATGGCTAAAGAAATGGGAAAGCCAACACTCTGTTCTCTATGACATCTTATTGATATATTGCTCTAGTTAGTGATAGCTCATAACCATGAGTGGGAATGTACTTGGGATTGAATGAAAAAATGGTCTATCAGGTACTCAAATTAACATACATCCTTTCTCTTCAACTGCTTAGGATCAAATTCTTTTATAGTAATATACTTTAGGCTTGAAGTTAAGAAAAGTGAGGGAAGGGGTGGTTAGGGAAGGGTTTGTGCGAATGTTGAAAGGGATGACATTGGTGAAGATGCATCGTATTTATAAACTGCTTTGTTAAATAGCAACTCTTTTATGTACCTACTTAAAGATAATAAAATAAAAAGGGAGCTATAAATGAATAACTAAATAAAATAATTTCAAAAGTATAGAAAAATATTTTTAAACCATTCTAGGAGACAATAAAATCACCACATCTCTATACTTTGTTTATAGTTTTAAAAGTGAAGTTGATATTATGACGTCCTACTTAGTCTATGGGAACTAGTGAAGTAACTGACACATAGGGAAATAAATATATGATTGACAATCTGGTAAAATTTGGAGAAAAGTTATAATTGTTAAATAAATATTGCTCATGAGCCAATAATTTGTACAGTAAAAATGAGTTCATTAGGATAGTAGAGGAAAGAAGTGTATGTTCACAGTATAGAAATAGTAAACAGGCAAATGTTACCTATTCATGGGCCTGAGGGTTAAAAATAAAATGAGGTCCGAAGGGAAGCTGCATGGCATCTCAAACAAAGATATTTACATTCTAACCACAATGATTATAATTCTCACTTTTTCAAAGTAAAACATAAGGGGAAAAAATTCAAACACATTCTAAAACTCAAAATGATTCTTGTTGTTAATTATCTCATTTATAGGGTTATGACAACTGACCAGAAGTAGGATGCTGGAAAGAAAGAGCAGGAAAATGGCTGAAATTCTCTCAAAGCCACACAACTGGTTCATATTCCACCAAGGCAGGGACTAAGGTTTGAGTGGTAGATTACTTGGCCTACGAAGAAAGGGTTCTGAAATCAGACCTCAGTACAGGCAAAGATTGTGTGACTATTTTATCTTCCTTTTGACAATGAAATCTTGGATGTGTAAGTTGAAAACATGAGAAGGAGAATTGATAAAGGTGTATCTGGGAATTGTCTGAACAATCTCTGTACTGCTTCTGTACGTTTTATTCTGTAAGAACTTCTTTTCAAAATGGCACAGGATCTTACAAAATGGATCCTCCAATCCCTCCCCACCCCCCACACTCCCGATCTTAAAGAGAAAGAGAAATGCCCTTATTTCATTGAGACAGTATGATGGGTGGGGGAAGAGGTGTTGAGAGGGTTATCTGGGAGTTTATAATAACTTCTGAGTGATTTAAGCAGCAACGATGCCTTTGCATTTGCCTAAGTCAGTGATTTAGAGATTGCAGTGCCAAGGGCTATGTGAAGGGAATTGAAATGGAAGGCCCCAGACTGGGAGAATTTACTTGCATTCATTTGGGGAAGATATTATGTTCACCTTTATGCCATGAGCAAGGAAAGAAAGAAAACCTAGAGATGGCCTAGAATTTACACTGAATTTCAGGAGCATAAATATTTTAGTATAAATGTGTTCCAAATATTGCATTTGTTGTTTATCTGAAATTTAAATGTAACTGGGCATCCTTTATTTTATCTGGCAAAGCTACATAGAGGAGACCCTCGGGGCCCACAGCAGACTGCCTCTCTCCATACAACCATAACTAAAAGTAGTTTACATTCTTTAGGAGAAGCAGCTATGGCCTTCCTAAGTTAAAAACATGGTACAAGGTAGAAGATTCTAAAATAGAAATTGAATGCTTTGAAATCTTTTGGAGGGAATATGTAATTAGGAAGGAAGGAATTAAAAGGTCCTAACAGGAGAGATGTTGCTTGTACTGTGTTCATAAGGAAAGCAGAAAGTTTGAAAACTGAAAGACTATATTCTTGGCCAAGCAACAATGCACAGAAGCTATACAGATCGACTCTGTAAATAATTATGGGTTGTGTAATGGGTGCAAGTCCTTATTCCTGGAACTGAAGAAACTAAATAAACCAAAACCCTCCCACCTCCTGGAGCTTAAATCAAGTACTGAGGAGAAATAACAATAACAAAACTCAGTAACCAACAATTATATAAAACATGGAGTAATACACAAAACATAAGATCATGAATAAATATTATAAATGATGTAAAGAAGGTTAAATTTTGAGCAGAGTTGAAAGAAGATGAAATAAAGTAAGGAGGTTCTGTGTCTGTCTCCTCTCCATCTCTCTGGATTATGTGGTAATTTTATTTGTCGATTTTTTTCAGATATTTCTGTTTTTTTTTGCCCCAGTAATATGTTAGCTATAGATCACAGTAGAAAAGTTATTTATGAAAATAAAATTAAAAGTGAAAGAAATTATTTTGGCTCCCCATTTTCAGAGGTTCTTGTCCAATGAGGAGTCTGAGTACCTAAGCAAGAAATCTGATTCTACAAAAAGCTCGACATAATACAGACAGTGATAAGAAGAAAGAAAAGAAAGCATTGGGGTTCCCTTATATCTTCAGTAATCTGTCCTAATTTACTTAATCCAACTAGACTTCTCCTTCTCATGTCCACACCTCTCCATAGTACCACCAGCTGGAGACAAAGCCCTCCACATACAAGTCCCTGATGACATGTCTCCTATAAACATGAATAAAGACAGTACTGGTTTGCAGTCACACTAACAGTATATAAGCATTGTCATTGACCATATTTATTTTTCAACTACTTTTTAATAATCAAAATATTATAGTCATATTCAGGTTTATTTATCTAGAATCATTTTTTATTGTATAAAATTTTCCAGTGCTTAGATCTTCCCACTAGTTAAATATTTTATAATGGTTTAATCTCTGATAATCATCCTGGTCAAAGCCTAGCATGATTAATTTACATCCAATTTTACTTCTGTATTATTATGTATTCTTTTCCCCTTTGAATTATTATTCTTGCTCATGATTTTTACAGACTCTATGTTAGTGATGGAGGTACAATTTTTTCATATTCAGATCCCTAATTTTACTTTGAATACCAGGCTAGTCAGATAAATATCACATTCCCTGGGATATTTTTTTGATTATATGTGAACGTGTTCTAAAATGTAAGACATTACTCTAACTAAGGGTTAAAATGGGCATCTAACTAGCCTTTCCACCATTTCTAGATTGCTGTCTGAAAATGGTGATGGTTAAACAAAACATGAAGGTTTGGTTACCTGGAAGATTTTCTGTATAATGTAACCTGGACATTTCTTATGTCCTTCAAGAGAAATTAATTTTATTATACAGTTCAATAAAAATATACCTTCTGCTTCAAAGGTGAGATACTTCAGAAGTGAGATTGAGAACTATTGCAAGAATCCTGAAGAGGACATTTTGACTTCTAGGTCTCAAAAGAATTGAAAGTTACAAAATTCTTGACACTCAGAGGAACTTCATGCTTGAAAATCAAATATGCAAACTATTTGAACAAATGAAGAGGATATTTACCTCCACATTGAGAGATACAGAAACAGAGATAGAAGGACAAGAGCCGGTAGAAATATCCCTACTAGATGGACATATAAAATATTTGCAGAAGTGAGATTAGATATTTTTTTAAAAAGGTCCACTCTCTAAAATTCACTAATTGTTTTACTGTCTCCATAGTTGTATTTTTTATGACTATATAGTTGGAATCATACACTGAAATGACTTTTCAGACAAGATTCTTTTGCTCAGCATTATGTCTGTAAAGTTTTTCCATGTCACTTTGTGGTTTTATAAAAGTGAATAACCTTCCATTGTCCAGATGCATAAGTCTCTATTCATCAATTCACCTAACGTAAGCTGTCATTGTTGTTTCTACAAAAAGAAAGAGGAGAGAAGACTAGAGGGGAAGGGAAGGGAGTGGAGAGGGAGAGCAGAGGTGATTCATATATATGTACAAAACTATTATTTCATAAAATTATACTTTTTTATTGTGAGAATACTGTACAGAGGAGTTACAATTACATGGGCAAGATAATGAGTACATTGCCTCCTCTTTGTACTTTTTTATAAAAACTATCTCAATTAGAAATCATCATTTAAAAAGTCAAAAATTGTTTAAAAAAGGAAATGATATATTTAAAATGTAAAAATACCTTCACAGAAATAACTGATGAAAGCCTGGTGAGTTTATAATTATTTTTGTGTTCAAATATTAAGTGTAACTTTTTAACCCCAGTTTTTCCCCTTTTGCTTATCTAAAGAAATTAAATGGCTGAGAAGGAAAAACAAACAAACAAAACAAAACAAAACAAAAGCATCTACCCAATGGTATACTTCGATGAAGGTTTTGAAGCATCCTGAATGGCTTGTGGTAATGTAGCTTCACATAATGCATTACGACAATGGAAGGAAATCAAGAACTTTGCCAAAGGCACAAAACACAACACATTTCCAGCAACAGTTACAATTCTGCAAGGGCCAATGGGCTGCAGCTTCATGGTATTACAAGAGCTGCTTTTAATATAATGACAAATATTAAGCACTTACAAAATGCCTGCCCTTCATAGGAACTAGTTTAGCCTGAAGATAGAACATAATTTATTTAATGTTATTTCACTTGTCATGATTAAATAAATACCTAGAATAAATTCCCAATGGTTTGCAATCACTGCTTTTTTGTTCTTTAGAAAGTACATGCTATTTCTGTTTTTTTTTAATTTTGGAAGATACTTGTAATGATAGTAACAGTAAAAAAAATTCCTGAATCAATATACTGTGCAAACCAATACTTTACATTTTTATTTGCAATTTCTATATTATTAGAGACCTAGTTTATCATACCCAATAAAACATAAGGGAATTGTCTCCTTCACCAATCATTTTATTTTATATAACAACACAGTTTCTACTACTCCTTTTTTTTGAGAAATGAGGGATAAACAGTGAATTCATTTTTAATGTATTCTAATGTTGATTGTTAAATTACTTATGTGTTGCAACTATGTTTTTTTGGGGGAGAGGGGGTCCGGTTGTGGGGCCTGAACTCTGGGCCTGGGTTCTGTCCCTCAGCTCTTCAGCTCAAGGCTAGCACTCTACCACTTGAGCCACAGGGCCACTTACGGATTTTTTTTGGTTTATGTGGTGCTGGGGAATAGAACCCAGGACCTCATGCATACAAGGCAAGCGCTCTACCACTGAGCCACCTTCCCAGCACCAAAACTCTGTTTTTTGTTTGGAGAAAAAAACAAAAATACAAGTTGAAAACAAAACATTTGCATTCTAGTATTCAAAATTTGTGATTACTTAACTTTTTAGTGGAAATAAATCAATCAAATTTAAACATAGATTTTCCTTTTTTATCAATAAGTTTTTATTGTGAAAATACTGTACAGAGGGGTTACAATCACATGAGCAAGATAATGAGTACATTTCTTATCAAGCACTGTTGCCTTCTCCTTTGTTTCCCCTTCCCATACCTTCCCGTCTCCTCCTCGCTCCCCCCAAACAAATTATTTAAATAGGAATTACAAGATGCTATGTCGAAAAGCGAACTTTATTTGTAAAGTTCATTTTTTTGACATAACATCTTTTACATTTAATTGTTGCAATGGGTCCACCTGTATCCTTATTTAAACAATTTTTCCCTTCCACTCACCAAATTATACCAACATCAAATACAGTGAAAACATGGGTTATACCATGGGGGAGGGACATACAAAGCAACAAAAAATATCATGTGGTACCTTATAAATATGTTAGAAACAATAGCAGGAAAGAGAAAAAAACTTGTGTCCTTATCTTGGGGTTCATTTCGCTTAACATCATCTTATCTGACTTTTTCTGCTTATCTCAGATATATACTAGTTATTGCAAATAAGGGAAACCATCGACCTATATTTCTTTGGGCCTGGCTTACTTCATTTAATGTAATTTTTCCCAAGTCTTTCCATTTCCTAACAAATGGGGCAATGACATTCTTTCTGATGGAGGCATAGAATTCCATTGTGTATATATACCACATTTTTTTGATCCATTCATCTACTGAGGGGCATCTGGGTTGGTTCCATATCTTAGCTATGGTAAATAACACTGCAATAAACATAGTTGTGCTGGTAGCTTTAGTATGGTCTTGTTCATGATCATTTGGGTAAATGCCCAAAAGTGGGATTGCTGGGTCATAGGGGAGATCTATGTGGAGTCTTTTGAGGAACTCCATACTACTTTCAAAAGTGGTTGAACAAGTTTATATGCCCACCAACAATGCAGTAGGGCTCCCTTCTGACCACATCCCCTCCAGCATCTGTTGTTATTAGAATTCTTGCTTATAGCCATTCTAACTGGGGTGAGGTGAAATCTCAATGTTGTTTTGATTTGCATTTCTTTTATGGCTAGAGAGTTTGAGCATTTATTCATGTGTCTATTGGCCATTCTTATTTCCTAATCAGAGAAGTTTCTCTTTAAGTCTTTAGCCCACTTATTAATTGGGCAGTTGTTTCTTTGAGGATTTGTTGTTGGGAGATATGAGATATGATATGAGATATGAGACCCTTGTCTGTTGTATAGCTAGTGAAGATCTTCTCCAAATCTGTGGGCTTCCTATTGATCTTGCTAGCTATGTCCTTAGCCATGCAGAAACTCTGCAACTTCATGCAATCCCATTTGTCCAACCTTTCTTTGATTTGCTGTGTTTCTGGGTCTCCATTAAGAAAATTTCAGCCTGTGACACGGAGACCTAGGGTTCTTCCTATTTCATCCTGCAATGTTTTCAGGGTGTCTCCTTTGACTCCTGAACACAGATTTTCTAAAAAGGATTTATAGAGAATATGTTCACTACTTTTTTAAAATGTAGCACAATGGAAAGTATAGTTCTATGGTTGTTTTGTTTTCCTAACAAGGATGTGAATAGGACATTTCAATATTGAACTAACATGGGGATCTTTGCTCTGATTTGTACATTATCTAAACCTTCTATTTCGTCTGTCTTGGCTATTGCATCCAGAATAACAAATTGAGTAAAAAATTCAATCAGTGACAAAGGACAGTTTTTATGTATTATACTTAGCTTATATAAATCTGATATATATATATATCAGATTTATAGGATAAGTTTATATCTGATATGTACATATCAGATATATATGATCTATCTGATTTATAACAAATTATATTCTATTAGTGGCATATCACTAAATACTGACCATTATAAACTTTATAAATTATATTGATAGGTTGGAGAAGTTACTGTTTGTGGAAAATATATCATTGTTTATGAACATAGTGGGTTACATGAAGTATTTATGTTTTGAAGGAAACAGACAACCTGTGTCGACAAAACCTCTGTTTTCTTCTTTGATGTCGCTAGGGGCTTCAATATAAAAATTCTTGTGGAATAATTATATTTTCTATTTTACTGGTGCAATGTACTTGCAAAAATGATCCCTGTGGTCCTGTTGCTTTGTTTCCACAGAGTTTCCTAGATTGGAAAACATCTCTGGGACCCGGCTTCCTGGTGCCTGACCAGAATGCCTGCAAGAAGGTGACCTCGGTTTGCGAAGAATTTCAAGCCTGTGTTTCACCAGACACCACAAAATTTGCTGTGTGAATGCAATTGATATCCAAGCACACAGGCACAGTTGTGCTTTCCGAAGAGCATTACTCACTGTTAGACTTCAGGAGAATTCATCCTGAGATAAAGGTGATGAACAGGCAGCCTGGATCTGAAAGGGATGGATGCAAAGCCCATCGTAAGCTCTTGCCATGTACTTCTGGTGTAATGTATTTCACACATCCCCATCCTATGGAAACATCACATGCCAGTGGCATACACTGATCTGATTTTCCTTGCCTATCACAGCTCATTTGGGTCGTAAGTCAGGCACTCCATTTATTTTTCACATTGACGACATTGCTTTGAAATGGCTAAGAATATCAAGTCACATCAGAACAAATAGGCAGTGCATAATGGCACTGGAAGAAAAGTTAAAAATGTGGGGCAAGAGGCAGACCATTCTTCATTCTGACCCATGTTTTTCACTTCCCCCTTCTCTGTGCCTGGCATGGTGTTCTGCTCAAGATTAAGGTTAAATAAACATATCTCTGAGTAGATGGCGTATTCAATCATGTTATGTAAATGAGGGAATAAATGAATATATGAATAAATCCTTCTGTGTGAATCCAATCCTAAAAATGAATAAATTGCTGTATAAAAATGCAAAAGAATGTGGAGAACCTGGGATCACCCTCAAGAAGAGAATTCACTGAAGCCACAATGACTTTGGGCATAAGAGGCATGGAGCAGACCAAGTTTCCTCTCTGGCTTCATCTTCTAATTCAATTTCATTAAACGAACAGATTATGAATAGGGCCTCTCTTGTATTCATGAACAAGAGGAATAAATTATCAGCCTCGAGATATAGTCCAGAAAAACATAAATGACCTCCTGGAAATAGTAGATGGTTTATTTATTCAGATAAGCAGTGTTACTATATTACATACAAAACAAGCATTCAAAAGCAATATTTGAAATGACCTGTGAAATTCAAAATGTTTCCCCTTAGAATTAATGTATATGGTACCAGAAAACATTAAAAAATTTAAATGTGCCAAATTTGAATTTGCTAAAAGTGTCTTCAAATACAATCTAGTAGGGGAAATAAATGGCTGGAGATACAAGCTTCCTATATCATAAAATTTTATCGGAGACATTAAATACTGCAGTGATGAGAAACAAACAAAAAGTAGAACACTATGGGGAAAATGGAAATGATATTCAAGTGTTTGAATTACTCCAGGACTAATTCATAGTGTTTGGCTGGGTTATGGAGGAGCAGCTTGAGAGTTTACAACGCACAGACAGGACCCTGAATCCCTAGAACCTTAGTTGCAGCCACTCTAACTGTAGTGTGCTTTATTCTACATCATTTCTAAGCCTCAGATTTCTCTCCCACACAATATGGAAGTTTACATCTATAGTGTAAATATAATAAGGGTTTTCATTCATTATTTTTAATAAAATATTTACCAGGCAGTCTATGTTCAATAAATATTAGATGTCTATGTTTTAGCATACTTACTGGCTTACAGAAAACATTCATTTCTGAAACTAAAACAATTTCTGAAAAAATTCAAAATGGCAGATATTGCTGAGAATTTACCTTAGAAGACTTGTTCTTTCATTTTGTTAAAAAAAATCACAAATTTGATGTCAGTATAACATGTGGAGGAGATGGGGACAAACCAGTCGTTTAAGGATTCAGGTGGACCTGTTGCAACAATGAGAAGTACAAAATGTCATGTCAAAACCAGCTTTACAATGTCGGTGTGGGGGGGAGGGGGGTATGATTGGGTGGGGGGGAGGGGGGGAGGCTGGGAAGGGAGGTGAAGGGTAAACAAAGGAGGAGGCTGCAATGCTTGGTAAGAAATGTATGCATTATCCTGCCCATGTAATTGTAACCCCTCTGTACAGTATGTTCTCAAATAAAATAAAATTAAATTAAAAAAAATCACAAAAAAGAAGTTGGCTATTTTTGAGTGAAATATTAATGGATTTTATATTAATATCTACACCAGAACAAATAATAAAGAGTCTTAATATTATTTAAGGTAAAGTTTGCTTTCGACATAACGACTTGTATATCTCATTGTTGCAATGGGTCCACCTGTATCCCTATTTAAACAATTTGTTTTTCCCCTTCCCTTCCACAAATTATATCAACATCAAATACAGTGAAAGCAAGGGTTATACTGTGGGGGAGGGACATACAAAGCAACAGAGAAATAATCTTATAAATGCATTAGAAACAATCGCATGAAAGAAAAAAAAACATTTGAATAGCAGGGAGGATTGGGTGGGGAGGCAGGGGGAGGATGGGAAGGGATGGGAAGGGGAAACAAAGGAGGAGGCTACAATACTTGATAAGAAATGTACTCATTATCTTGCCCATGTAATTGTAACCCTTCTGTACAGTATTTTCACAATAAAAATGAAAAAAAATTATTTAGCGTACATTAATTAGTTTTGAACCTACATAAAATGCTTTGATTGAAAGGAATTACATAAATACCATATTAAAACTTTAGGATATGTATAATTACAGAAATTATAATTTCTTATTTCCCCCAAATAATGTGACAATAGCAATTATAATTATGTCTAATGCTTATAAAGTAATTAATGTTTTGAAGCACTTTTCAGCCCTCTATTTATATTGTTTGAAAGACGAAAGATTGATCCAAATGGTCTCTCTCATGAGTTAATACACTTCACAGAATGTATTACTAAGTGCTCTGAAGGCTTCAAACAGTTTCTTAGGAAATTGAAGAAAATTAAATATGGCTAGTAGAAAATACTCAACTACGTCTTCAAATACATGTATAAGAATACAAGCTCTAGCAGTGTGGGACTGAGTGGAAATTAATGGTACAAAGGGAAACCTTGCTGGGGATCACAGAGCCTTGAGTGTCCAATAATTTCCTTCAGGTCAGATCTGCTGGTCTATATATTTACCTTTAAAGACAAATTAGGTAAGCAAGAATAAGACAGTCCTGAACTAAAGTCACTATTACTTTATTAATTTATTGCTTAATTCCAGTAGGGGGACTTTTTAATTTTTATATACTCTTTATCATACAAATAGTCATATATTTGAAACAATCACATTTTTGTGAATTTTCCCTAAACACCTCATTAAAGAATGTTGAGGAACAAAAAAACTAAATAACAATAGAAAACTTAAGATATTAAAAAATACCATTGAGAAAAGCAGAAATCAACATTTTTCATATGACTGTTACTAGTGTTCACTGTGGCTTCATGCTGATTTTCTGAAATGTAATCTGGAGATTCAAGATTCCTGAAACACAGAATGTTATTGTGATTGAAAATCAATCACCATTTTAAATCCTTACTGGTACATGTGAAACGTTTTGTTTGTTTGTTTTTAATATCTATTATGATTTGGGGAGTGGGGTAAATACAAAGACTGAGGAAGGCAAGTGAAGGCCATCACATAATTCTAGCCATCTTTAAAAAAATTATTTGGATAATAAAACCCCATTTGGCAAAAATGGGATTTATAATCAGGGATCCCTGCTTGCTGGGGAAATGCTATACCACCACCAGCATGCTTCAGGTCCAGTTGTTCTCCTCAGTGTGTTGTTCTTCAGTCCAGTTGTTCCCCTCTGTGTTTGAAATAGTCTCCTCCTTTTCCTCCTTCTACCTCTGCTTGTGAAACAGATGGGATTGTAGACAGGAGCCACCATATCCTCCCACTGAAGTGTATTTAGCTCCACATGACTACATGAGTATAATATACTGGATTGGGGGTTAGAATAAAAAATGTCCTTCAGAAGCTCATTTGGTGAACATTTGTTATCCAGCTGGAGGAGCTCTTCTGGAGATGCTCTGGAAAGTTTAGGCGTTTACCATAATTCAGGAAGTAGGTTATATATGGCTTCCTGCTTCTCTCAGTGTGTCTGTCTGTCTTTCTCTCTCTGTCTCTGTGTCTTTCTGTCTTTGTGTCTCTGTCTCTGTGTCTCTGTGTCTGTCTCTCTGTCTCTGTCTCTCTCTCTTTCTCCCTCTCTCTCTCTTCTTCATCCTGTGCACCATCACGTGAAGAGGCTCTTCCTTTACAAACTTCCAGCAAGGTGCCATTCTGCTCATAGGGCCAAGCAATGTTAGGTATTTTGTTACCCAACACAAAAGTACTTGGTGCTAGGAAGAAAAAAGGAGGGAAAGAATGCAAGGGAATAAAAGGAGAAACGAAAAGTAAACAACAGCTTGAACAAGAATTCACCTAATTGATTTCACAGGAATATCATAGAGTTTGTTCCCAGGCCTGTGACATGTTTTGGAGAACCCATTCGGAAATAATTTGAGAGTTTTTGGTGGCTTCCCTTCATTAACTTTCACCATCTGTGTGGCCATATGAAGACTCAAAACAAATTCACGGCTGGAGATGTGGCACAGTGCTATAGTATTCACGTAGCACTACAGAAAAAAAAAGCAGTCACTTTATGTTGTTTGTAGTTCATAAGTTGAATTTGAAATGGGAACAACATATTTATCATCATGCATTCTCTGGCTAATGGAATCTTTCCTTAGTTAACTTGATCTCTGATTATAAATATTTAATTTATCCATACAGAAAAAAACTTGGTTACATATCTCTGTGTTGCTCTTGTCAGTACGACCTCAGCTACGTGCAAGGTTCTGCAGAACTCTTAGTTATCTACATGACCCAGAGCTCATCATCCCATTATGTCCTGGGGCAAATGTTCTTGATCTGATCCCCTTGTGTCTGTCATTGATTTCTTCTTTGGTAAATCAAAATTTGGGAATAATACTTATTTACTTGTACCTTTGGAAAAAAAAACAGTAATTCTGCCATTAGCACAGAAATATATCGGCATATAAATAATTAGGAAGACCTGAATAAACTAAAATACCTCTTTTACAACATAGCAAGAAGCTAATGAAGTATAACATTACTATGTACAGAAATATTAAAGGCATACACCATATTTACAATATATATAATTATATTGTATATGTATATATTATATATTATATTGTATATATGATTATATTTTATATAATATACAATTACATATTACATACTATATAATATAGTATATTATATATAATTATAGGCATTACAATTATATACATGTATAATGTATATGTATATATATATAATTTTGATTGACTCTAAAAATAAAATATTTTGTTAGTAATCAAAATATTTTGGAAAAAGAAGACAGTTTGTGTTATTCATCAATTTATGGTTTACTGTTTCTAGTTGAGATATCTCTTGTGGACAATTGCTCTTGAAAGCCACAACAATTTCCTCATGCCATAAAATTTTGCTTGTATTATTTAGGTGTGGAATTACCCGGAAACCTTCATTCAGCTTGAACTTTGCCTTTGTGTCATGTCAATGTCACAGTTTAGGTGGCTGTGAATTGGGACCTACGTGGTGGTATAGACATCTTGCCAGAAGCCCAGCTCCCTTGATGCCTTCAAGCTTCATTAAGTCTAATAGATGGGCATTAGAAATCCATTCTAGCCCCAATTCCAGAATTTGTAGACCGACAATGCTTGCACAGAATCTAAATTACCAGTTTAATACTTTTTCTGCAAGCCAGATGGGTTTTTGGGTCCAGAATGGACAAGGATAATTGTGATTGTCTGCCTTTTCCTTGGATCTTTGCATTGGTACAGGAGCAGATCTGGCTTTCTCCTCCATCAATAGATGCTCGATCTAGGTTTGGATGATAGCAAGAAACACTTTCCTGACCCTTACATTTTACAAAGATGCATTGGTTTCCCCAGTGAAAAAGACACATACAATGCTGCAGTCTTTTTGGATGTGTGAATTATCTTTGTGGACCTTGGATAATTATTTAAATTGTGTCTGGATGGCTATGGCCCTGTGGATGCTTTTCCAGTGTTATAGGCAACGGACCTGCAAAAGCATCAATAAGTATAGTACTTGTGCTCTGCATATAAGCAACTAATGAAGCAAAAAGTTTATTTTGAAAGATTCTCTCCTTGCCTAATTGGCTCTGATATCTTATCTACCTTCACTATAATTTGATGGCAGATTTGAAATGAGAGGAATCTTTCATAATTTAAACCAGATGGTAACATCAAACAGCAAACTTCATGACAAAGACAACAGCAAAAATAACATCATAAGAAAACCCACAAAACTCCTCCCATTTGTAGAAGAAGGTGTAGCTTGTTAGATGACATGAGAAAAATTTACTACAGGATAAAATGTATTGCTAATGGGTAATATGCATCTATAAATTCTCACTGGGTGCTGCTATAGACTTCTTTGACCATCTTTAAAGGCTTGAAAACCCTTTGGGAAAGTTCGGAAAATCAAAAGTTGTTAAGTGTAATGAAAATATCTTGTCTGCTATGCACATTTCTGATGTGCTTACGAAAACAAAGCACATGTGAGAAAATATAGGCTGCCTTTATTTTATATCCATTGATCATTAAATTACGCATGCTGTAAATAGGAACCTGCCAAGAATTTTAGTTGGTACTCAATGAGTACCAGATCCTCCTTTGCTTTCGACTATTTAACTTTAAAAAAATGTAATGAATAGATTTACTTTATCTGAAAGAGTTTAACCAACTGGATTACTCCCCAAGCAAGGTAATGGGTTCATATACACATGTGTGCATACGTACACACAATAAAAGTTATAAAGCAGAAATAAAACCTGTCTTAAAATGGATCCTTTTATCCCTATTTTCTGAATCAGGAGAATGGTAATAATTAATAAAGTTATTTTTATTTGGGGATCTTTAGCGTTTTGGATCCTATAACGATCCCAGGAGCAATATAGAAGTGAGAAGGGAGATACCATTAAAATGCAAAATGTTTGACTCTTGGGCGGAGTAAGGGTTAAACTTTGGGGGAAAAATATGTTCTAACCCATCTGCATCTCTAACAGATGAGACCTGCAGCTGTGATCAATTCCAGCATTTGCTACGAATCACAGACTTAGGCACCCAGTAAAGAGGGGATGAAAGGATTCTGAAATGCGTTGTTCTCTCTGATCATTAATCTGCTTGTTTAGTCATGAAGATTTTGATATTTTACTACTGGTTTTACCATGTATCTCCTCTTTACTTCTTGCAAACACAGAAGGACATGGTGAGTGGCTACAAAAGGCACATTTTAGTTTTTCTATTGCCTGAGGAATGCTGCCAACTTCAACTGTACGAGTCTCTCGTATTCTACTTTGATATCAGTTTGCATTGAAATACAGATTTTGTAAGTGCTATCAAATAAGACAAATTTGCATAAATGGCTATTATAGTTGCTTGAATGTGGATGATTTTTCTCTCAAATAATCTAAAAAATGGATTTGTAGTTTCTTCTGCTTCCTCCTCTTTCTCAGTTACTCTACTTATTCCTTTTTTATTCTTCTATTTTTAACAATATGTAGGATCCTAAAGAGATTTATCATCACACTTCATGGAAATAAAGTGATATATATCACATTAAAACAAGCCAAACAATTCTTAAATGTTTTAGTGTAAACATTCAAGAAATACAAATTATTCAGAGTAGTATAGAATTTATGATGCTGGATTTTTAAGCAAGTTGGAAATTGTGAGATAAAGAGCAATTACTCTAATCACAAAATCTAACCTCTATGAATTCTAGTTTAATAAAGGAGAAAAGTAAAAAGTCCCTGTAGAGTCATACAGGAACACAGGTGAGGACTAGAGGTTAAACACAAGATATGAATTGTTTTGTTTTTCTTTTTTTCTAAGGTAAAATCAATCTAGAAACTACTAAAAATGTGTTATTAGTTAAATAGTTTTATTTCTCTTGCCTTACAGTCCCTTTCCAAACCAAGTTCCAAAGTTGTTCAATTATATTTGTGATTAAAAATGTGAGGGAAAAATAAGGAGGGAAAATAGGGAGGAAAGGTGAAGGGAGAAAAAAGCAGTAGCAGTGATGGAGAGGTGCCTGGCTATTATGTAAAGAAACAAAAACAATACCCTAGAGAAACCTGCTAAAATGGAGGAGATAGAAGAAAGCAAGGAGAATATCCTAATACACTAAGTGGAATTGATAAAATAATATTGAATATTGAGAGATTGCAAGGTTGGAAGACAACCTCATGGAGATGAGTAGTCTCCTAGATGAATCTGGAGGTAATGGATTTTGGAGATCTTCCTGGCTTTACTGTGATCCACATGCATCTCATGCTACTATCGTTAACTGTAGGGTAAGAACTGGGTAGTGGATGATTCGGAGGAATAAAGAAAAGCTAGATGATAAGGCCAGAAAATAATACAACACATTTTGAAACTAGAGTTTTAGAATAATAAAACTATTAAAAATCATTGATTATAATTTTGTTTAAATACTATTTGGAGGAAAAAGCTAGCAAGAAATGTAATAATCAGTAGTAAACAATAGGATTTATTAAATGATTTTTAATTGATGAATATTTTCTTCTTTAATATTGATGAGAAAAGAATTTTAATGCTTTTGCTACTAATAATATAACACACATTCAGTGAATAATGGTTTCTATGGTCAAGGCTAGGTTCAACTAAAATTGAACTTGGTGCAAAATTTACGATAGCAACAGAAATAAACCTTAGTAATCAAAATAAATAATATTGTAAACACTCCAAACAAAGGCGAACTGTTCATGATCCACAGGATATGAAAGATTTTTAAACACAAGGCTTATTATTTATTACTTCTACTATTACTTCTACTATTTTCTTTATTGCTACCTCGCTGAGCTTGGAGTTACTCAACTTATAACTTTTGTTTTTGTGTTTCCTAAATTTTGTTTTGTGAAAACCAGAGCAAATAATTTTAACAGAAAGGACACTGGTATCTTTAGATTTGATCAGCTTTGTCTGTGGCCAAGTCAGGGTTTTGGACTGCCTCAGCTTGCTTTCTCAGATGGTACACTACTAGTTGGAAAATACCTCCAGCTCAAATTTTTGCTGGTTAGTTTGAGATGGAGTAAAGGCATTTTATGGCAGAGTTGGCTTCAAACTACAATCTTCCATGTCTTGGTTTCTTGAGCTAGGATTATAGGCATGAGCTACAGGCACCTTACACTTAGAGTTGATTTCTGGAAGCAAAGATAATGTCAAGTTATGAGCATAAATATCCACAATTTTGCTATTGAGTAATGTGCACTTGTTCCCAATGTTCATAACTAATAATTACATACTTTGTGTATAAATGGCATCTATGGAAAATAAAATAATGCTATTTTATAATCCTCGTGTTTTATATAAATTACTTGGTGTTGCAAAATTCCTTTAACAGGTACAGAATGTAATTGGTCTTCATTTAAGAACAATTGCACATTTGAAATATAATTAGAAAAAAACATGCCTGTACACAACTAAAGCTAAAAAGAGTACCCTAAAAAACTGAAATATTATTTAAGATATATGGATACTGACTCTTTATTATATTTATTATGTTAATAGTAGGCTTCCTCTTTCACAGATCAGTAAACTCATTTCCAGCTCAGAATCATAGATGTTAAGAATTTCATCATCCCCCCCAAGGGAAGGTAAAGACTTTTTGAGAGAGATGAGATAGACACAAGTAAAAACATACTTGGTTTCATACCATTCTGTTAACATTGTAAGCTTACTGAAAATCTTGTTCAGAATGAATTTTTAAAATGTAATTCAGGAATGAACACCAATATCATTTAGGTTTCTGTCCCTTAAAGAGATGGCCGACACCTCCAGAAAGCATGATAGAAATGTGATTACTCAGGTCTTATCACTCCCACAAATTAGAATCTGCATCCTCCAACGACTCCCATGGGACATGTTCTGCTCAGAAGACAGTTATGCTGTTATCTAGGTGTACCTAGGCTGTATAAAAAAAAAGAAAGAAAGAAAAGAGAACACCTTGTAATCCAGTGAAGAAGCCAGTCCCAGGGCCTGCAGGTGGCTGCACATCACCGCTTCCCGGAGAAATGCAAGTGTTTCCTGAACAAGGGACTCCTGAACATTACCAGTCAGCATTGCGCAGGTAATGACATACAGCAAAGATCCGCCTTCGTAACAGTACTCACTAAATGAGTGTTTCTTACATTTCCTTTCTTTTTCTGTAGCCACTGAGACTTTAATAGTATTATTTACAATACTTATAGCCTATAAGAGAAGCAAGGTGGGGCAAGCCTGAAGCTATTAGTTTTAGTCATCATTTATTAGCTTCATGTAAAGACTTTTATATCCATATGAATGTGAAGTAGAATTCAGAGGTGATCAGTTCTTCATGCTTTCTCCCATTTCATATGACACCTATTGTGGGAACAATATTATATGTGTAATAAATAAAGTCCTCTAGCAATACCAAGGAAGACTATGAGAAAAAAATTCAGTTGCATTCCCCATAGACTTGATTAAAATTGGACATGTTAAATGTGGGTATGGCAGACCTAATTGCTGTGTCTGTGAGTGCTATTAATCCAATATTATAACAATGCAAATATTTACCCATCCACATGAGTTCATTTTAATTGAAAAAGACCATAATGAGACAGAAATTGTTCTATTCAACTGAGAGAGAAACAAAAACCAAAATTAGTAGAGAATTGTGATGGAAATGGTATTGAAAATGCCACTTACTGGGGAGATGTGTTTCCTTTCCATTGTTGTTAGCAAAACTGGAATGATGTAAACTTTCTCACTAAAAATAAATCACAGATTGTTTCACATTAGTCACTGAATTACAGAAGTATTTGCATTATAATGTGATGTGTCTTTCAGTTTCTTTAATTGATTAATGTAATCATCTGCAACATGATTTGCCACTTTAATATGGATTGAAAGTCAAATAGACCAACAATTAAGTTATTGACAAAGTGAGTAAAACTTTGAATATCAAATCTCAACTGGTTTCAATTGACCAGGTAAATTTGCAGCTAAAATAAAAATGTCACCAAAATATGGAGAGTTTCCCACAACTCAAAAGCAATAATTGATTTCCTTTGGATGACAAGCACTTAAACTCCAAGTCTAAAATGATTATTCAGGCTCTACTTCCAAGGAATTCACAATCTCTCATTGGTTCCATCATAATGTTCTATAGGATTTTTTGTAGATTTTATCCACAATAATTGCCTTTAAGAATTTTAAAAGTTAGTTGGGTTCCTGAAGATGTAAATTATGGATTCCATGACTGTGCCAAGGTGAAGAAATATTGAAGAATTGGGCACTGGTAGCTCATGCCTGTAACCTACCTACCTAGGAGGCTGAGACCTGAGGATCACAGTTCTCAGCCTTCCTGGGCAGAATAAGTCCATGACTCTTATCTCCACTTAACCACACACAAAGAAATTTATGAATAAAACAAAAAAAAAAACTGAAAGTGGAGTTGTAGATCCAGTGATAGAATGCTAGCCATGAGGAAAGAAAAAAACTCAAGGATAGTACCCAGACCCTGAGTTCTAGCCCTAGGACTGTCACAACACAATTATAAAAAGTAATTTTAAAAATTGCATTGAAGTTTTATATTGGAATTTTAAACAGCACAGAGATTTATTGGATAATATACTGAACACATCTATGAACACATGCAACATTTTGATAAGAAAATCTCTTTCACATTAGCTTCTCTCCAAACAAAAAGTGAAATGAGGAGGAAGTGGGTGATGAGGAAGAAGAGGAAGATGGGAAGGAAGAGGAGTAGGAAGAGGAAGAAGAGAAAAGAGGAGGAAACAGAAGGAGGGGAACAAAGAGTAGAAAGAGGACAAAGAGGAAGAAAGTTCACTGAATGATTTTGAAACCCCGAGAAATAGTTCCTTTATATCAAATTAGTACAAATCTACAATTTCTGCTAATATGTCCTAAACTTATCTTAAAATATTTCCTGTTCACTTCACTGGGCAAGTAGAGCAAACTCTTAAGTTATTTGCCACATCTATAATAATCCCCAGTGGTGTAAATTAGAAACCATCTGGTAATATATATAATTGTTAATCTGTTCAGAATTTTGACTCAGTTTGTTAGAAACCAAAAGTTTATTTTACTTTGAAACTATCAAATGGATTTTCTTTAGGACAGTAATATTTATGGTGATGTCCTCTACAGAGATTTGCTCCTCAAACCCACCATGTTGATAAAAGTATTTCAAAGAAACCATGCTGCTTAATACTATCTTATGTGGGCTGTCCAGGCTCTTCAAAGCAAACATCATACTCACACCCTGATCCAAAATTCCCTGCTCCAAAATTACAGTTAGATGAAGGCTAGAAAAGGCTCTTTCCCGGCTTTAGAGCTCTTAAGTTAAGCAAGAGTCAGTCCTTTGCTGAGAAGGAAAGTAAAACAAATGAAGGAGGCTGACAATCCATTCTATGGCACTGTGACAGGGAATAATGATTGTAAGACTTTCTGACAATGCTATACTGTTTTAGGAAAGAATATTATACAGACCAGCTACCTCCTCATTTGTCACATTCTGCCTCTATTAGCCCGGGCAGGTTACCAGGTCACAATTCTGTGACACTCAAATAAATTTTGTAACCAACTGGGGAATAGTTCACTCTTGGTTGATCCCATAGTTGACGGTCTTCATTTATGGTTAAAAATGGAGGATAATAAATTACATTGATTTAATAGCTATGGGTTTAATGTGCACCATTTATTGTATTTTTTAGGCCCATAGAATAACTTCTCTTGATTCTACTTAAATCTCTTCCCAAAGGAAAAGGAATGGAGTAAGAGTTGGAAGTGGACATTGGCTCTGGAGAGAGACTTCTGTTTCCTAGGATGTGAGTATTCTGCCAAACTCTGCTAACCTGGGTGGTCATTTTTAATGTGGACATTTTTCGAAGGAAGTAGACCAAAACCACTAAACATATTTGCTCCATGAGCTAAACGACAATAAAACAGAGGTCCCCTGTGTATAGCTTTCCTCACCCTTTCAATACAGCTCATTCTTACTTTAGTTCCGTAAGAAACAAATACTCTTCAGAAAGTTCTGCTTTGAAGTTTGTAGGCAGTCACGTGAGTGTGTGAATGCCGAGTTCCTCCGATGCAATTACATTCAACTCTCTGATTAAATGATGAAACAACCGTTACTTCAGGACGGTTAGTTCTCCTCTGAGAGTTGGAGCAAGCCCGCCTGTCATAACCCAGCTGGCCAATCAATCGTCATCTGCTATTGTAAATCTGAATGTATAAAGTAGGAAAAAAATCTGAAGGGCTCTCAGTGAGTCATGTTAACATTCCACAGGAATGTTGCTCAATAGGGCCGATCTGAAAAGAATAGTTGTTTGTATAGCTTTCTTCCAACTGTAAGTGGTCAACATCCGTCAGCGATGCCACTTTATTCAGTTTCTCTTTTTCCTTCATATTTCTCCCTCCCCCCTTTTTGAAGGCTTGTGTCTCTGAACAAAAGTGTTACCTGAATTCTTAGAGGCCACACAGGTCACTTAGAGGGCCCAGAAAAACGTAAGCAGATCATCTGAGATCGTGGTCAGGAAGCAGCCAACCAAGTGAAAGCCCACTATGAAGCTCAACTTTGAGCTTGCATTCTCCACTCCACGGCCACCAGGTCAAGGGCCCTGACATCTGTTCAGTCTGAAAAAAAGTACGGCTCTCTTAATCTTGTGATTTGTATTCATCAACAATGCCACCAATTTTCTGCATAAAAGTGAATAGAATTTCAGAGAGCAAACGAAAATCTACTTTTCAGTTTCCTTGGGTTAAAGTCTCTAGTTTGGAGATTATAGTTTTGTTTTCTTGTTTGATTTTTAGGTATGTTCATAGCTGAGTGATCATTTTCATTTCTGGGCGCACAGGTAATATAATGGAGTTGAATCCATGCACCGAAAATGTATATACAATCTTGAGTGTGAAAGGTACAGAAACTTGGAGCCTGGGACAGAGGCCATGTCACCTTCCACCGTGACATCCAGGGATGAACTTTCATCTCCCTGGTGGCCTGAGGTGAAAGGAAATGTCCCTGCTCCCCAACATGCAGAGCAGAGAGCGAGGCTGATCTGAATCTGCCTGTGACAGGGAAGAACAGAGCAGTGTCCTGTCAGTAGGATTAGGTATAGCCAAACATCAGTAGTTATGATCCATTACTCATACTTCCATAAACCTTGATGTAACTCTTGTTTATTACCTAAAAGAAATGGAATGCATTCCCTTGCTTAATATAAGATAGATATTTCTATTTTACTGATTAAGCATCAAGATTTTTGAACAACTAACATGCATGCTTGTAACTAGCTTTGAAATGCCATGATTATTCAATAATATGTTTTCCATGTGTATATCTTTACAAATCTAATGTGCCTATATGTGTTTGTGCCTAAATGTCAAAAGATTGAAGTTTTAGATTATTTTACTTTAAAATAAATGCTGACAGTAATATCTAAGACCGGAAAGCTCAACTCAAAAACAATTATATGTTCTTCCAAACAATATATCAAATAAGAAAATACCCTAATTAGTTTATCTTATCAGAACAGTTGCCAAGTTGTTTTTTTTTAACCTTTGTTACCTAGTTGGAAGAGGAGTCATTTTGCATTCAATGATGAAATAAATAACTGCCTTGTAATTGATGATATTTCAGGACAAATAAAGCACAGAGACAGATTGATTCTTGGTTAAAAGAAAGTGGATCTACTGATGATGGACACATCTGCTCAGATAGTTGGAACTGCTCTGGGAGCCTATTTAATTGTTAGCAATGATGGCAAAATTATCTAAACTATATCTGTAGCACAGACAGAGCTCCTGACTGAGGTGCAGTATTGCCTGTTGACCAATCTAGCACCTATACAGTGAAGTGATTTTAAGTCATTTTAACGCAGACATTTGTAAGTGTCTCTGAGCTAAGGCTTAAAGAAGCATCTAGAATATCTATTACACAAGCATCAATGCCTTTAGCAACACTATGTCTTATTTTTTCATAATGACTCCATAATCATCAACATGCCATTCATCGTCACAGCCTTACCCTCTCCCACCTCTAACTGGGTACCACTGCAGCTCGGTGATCCAGGGAAATGAATGTTGAAGAGCAATGGATTGGTCTTAATAGTTCCACTTACTGAGAATAGTACTTCTTCCCTGCAAATTAAGTGTGTAATTGGCAAGCCTTATTTATACTCTCATAGGGATTAACTTTTATTGATCTAATTAGGATGGAGCTCTGAAATGATATGCCAATCACCCTGGTGGAGTAGCAGCTGCACATCACTCTCTTCTTCAAATAAAAATTGACACCACTGGGTAACAAGAGAGAATATGGTTTCCTAGATCTGTGCTGTCACCGAAAGGAGAGTTTGTTTCAAGGCCTAAGAACATGTCCAGGAAGAAGGGTCCAGAAAGATCTATTTTACTAGAAGATGGAAATAGATAGAATATGTAGTGTTTTGATAATAAATAACATTGTATTGTTAGTAAGTGTTATATATGGGAAGAGGAAACCTTTTTAATCTGTTAACCATTAACAGATTAACTGATAAGACTAATTAACCATTCATCAGTCTTCACTTTATTTGAAATAACTTTCTTGGCCTTTGTATTGGAATTTCATATTTCTCTGCTACATTTTTGTTATCATTTTGATCAAAGGTTGAGTCTGGTGGTCTCATGTCTGTGATCTTAGATGCTTGGAAAGCTGAAAAAGGGAGTTCTAGGCCAGTTTAGGCTGGAAAGTTTGAGAGGCCCATTCAAAACCCATATTTCAGTTGTAAAGTTTGTTTTTCCACATAATGACTTGTACATCTCATTGTTGCAATGGGTTCACCTGTATCCCTATTTAAACGATTTGTTTTTGCCTTTCCCCTCCACAAATTTTGGTTGTGGGGAGAGGGTATGTGGGAGACGGGAAGGGGAAACCAAGGAGGAGGCTTGATAAGAAATGTACTCATTATCTTGCCTATGTAATTGTAACCCCTCTGTACGGTATTTTCACAATTAAAAAAAACATATTCCTTTCTGGGAATGAAGATGCATGCTTGTCATCTTAGCTATATGGGAAGATGAGGTCCAGAAGATTCTAATTCCAGGAAAACACAGGTAGAAATTTTCAAAGGATTTCATCTTTATGGAGGCAAGATAGGCATGCTGGTGTTTTCCTTTTAATCTTTCTATAGCAAGAAGCTTAAAATAGGTGAATTTCTGTTGAGGAATATGCCTGTGCAGGAAGTAGTATTCTATATAAAAAATAACCATTTCAGGGATAACCTGTTTCCCAGACCTGCTGCTCACTCTCTTGAGTGGCCTTAACTTTCACTTTACTAAATAAAGGCCTTACAACTTTACTCATCATACCTGGTTTTATTTCCATTGGAGAACAAGAACTCACCAAGCTCCTGTATCATCTTGGCACCCAGCTTAGGACTTAAAGGAAACGAAAGTTCAATTCTAACTACATATAGCCATGGATATAAAAACTAACCACCTAAGACCTGAGGACCAGCATCACTCCAACTGCTTAGAAATCTCTTGGGTCTCTCAGCCTTCTCTGACAGCTGTCATGGGCCCCTTTGAAACTCCCACTCAGCAGGGAACAGCCAGATCAGGAAAAAAAGTATCCCTTTCATTAAAGGACTGGCAGCATGGCTCCATATCGAGCACCTTCCTAGCAAGTGCAAGGCTCTGAGTTCAAAACCCAGTTTCCCCCCTGAAAAACTCATAACGAGAATAACTAATACATGTCTTTTTCCCATTTAAAATCAGTTTGGGAAATGATCATCAAGACTTCAAACTTCTAAAACAATTAGGAGAAATGGACCAAGATGTCTTTTCTCTAATAAAATCATTGCACACAGACAAGCAGTTTGAGCATATTGACTTAGTTATTAGCCTGTGCCCTGGGAGTCTGTGTGGCTGTATTCACTGATCTAAATCCATTAAGATTGTCTTACCGATTTATCCCCTAGCAATGATGAACATCTATGGACACAGAGTCAATATTTTCAAGAAGATTAGAGGATCAAGTACTGGCCTTTCATTTTCACGATTGCAACTATTTGAGCCATGATTCAAGACCTGAGCTCAGAATGAGAAGAAAAATCAAAAAGACATGTTGATTTGCCTAAAACAATGAAATTAGTTGGCTGAAGTTAGAGGAAGGTGTGTGCAATCAAGTAGACTACAAAGAAAATACTCAGGTTATAAAAGCTTTCATGAAGACTTGTGATATTTTCAAATGAAGATCAAATTAAAACTATACACTGGAATTTCGTTGCTTTCAAAAATACAATTTGCCATTCCTCTTCCTGAGAGAAACAAGATTTATTAGCAGTTAATTTGATTAAGTCTGAAAATTGTCAAACAACAATATACTTATATGTTTTTATTTCAGGAAATAATTTCATTTTCATTTACATGAAAATATCATTTTTCTTAGTCTTTGAAAGACATCTGTTATTTGTATCATGTGGATTTTTATCAATCAAAATATATTTAAGCCAGGAGCTGGTGGCCCACACCTGTAGTCCTAGCTACTCAGGAAGCTGAGATCTGAGGATTGTGGTTCAAAGCCAGCCCAGACAGGAAAGTCCTTGAGACTCCAATAAACCACCAATAAACCACCAGAAAACCAGAAAAGGTGCTGTGGCTCAAGTGGTAGAGTGCTTGCCTTTTGCTGAAGAGCTCAGGAACAGCGCTCAGGTCCAGAGTTCTAGCTCCATAACTGACAAAAATAAAAATAAAAATGTTCATATCATTGTACCTCAGATTACCTTCTACAGACATATATACATATACATGCATATACTGAAATGTGCATAGTACCTACATAAACAAACATGAACAGCTACTGGAATACTACTTTCCATTCCCAGATTTGTGATGAAACAAATCTTAAGTGAATAAATCTTTAAGTTGCATATTTTTGCTTTTCAACCTTTTTTTTTTAAAAAAATTAATTATATACTTTTTAAGCATCAGCAAGATAGAGCTCTTATCATATGAATTGAAAGCTTATTGGCAGAAAATAAAGGTCTTGAGGACGATTTGGAGTACTTTGTGATGAATGTGTCTCAAATGCCTTGACTTGAGTCTGCTCTGTAACTGTGCCTGCTGCTGAGGCTCTGCAGGAATCAGTGTGACATTATCAGCAGAGATTGTCCAGGCCCTGGGTGCAAAACACCTAAATATCCCCTGTGGTGACTGGCAGGAAGGCATACTTCTACAAGCAAGTGTCATGCCAAACCATAATGTTCGTTACACACTGTGTTAAGGCCATATGTAGGTGATTGAATTATACATAGAATACTCTAATGAGAGCAGAGGTCTTTTATTCAATGAAATACCATTCACATTCAATTTTTAGGACATAAATTTGTCAGCAATGTGCACATGAGAGGAACATTGAGGGAATCCAGCTAGCCAGAAGTCTACTATGGAGGTTATAAAAATAGTTCAGACAAGAGATGAGAAAATCTCAATAGGGTTGTTGTTGTTGTTGTTGATGTTGTTTTGGAAAGAGGTTGGAAAGGGAAGAGGTCAAATATAAGTTACTCGCTTTTGTAATTTTGGTAATAGATTTAAATTGAGAAAGAGGGAGACTTGGCAGGGGTAAGGACAGAAACAGACAAAAGAAGTTAATGGAGACTACTGGGTGTGTTGAAGATGGTAAAGGAGATGTGTACAACGAGAGAACTGGTGCTTCCTGGGTGACCGAGGCTTTTAAATCTATAGAGAAGAGCAGAGTCTACAAATCCAGGATGGAAATTACCAGAAAGTAGAAGAGGAAGGAAAGCCATGGCCAAAGCATCACATAGATACAAGAGCTAAGTTCTCAGGAGTGCACACAGTTACTGAAAGCTGGGGAAAGGAAGAGAAATAGATAAGAAGAACAATAAAACTAGAGTACTACAGAAGGAAGGGATTGTGCCTAAGAGCTCAATGGAGAGGGGAATTTCCAAAACCTGGTGGGTTTTAGCTGGTAGACAAGAAATTGAGCATGAGATTTTGCTTTACTTCTGATCAGGAACGATGGGAGGAAAAAAGAGGAAAGGCAAAGGATGAAGAAAAAGACAAGGAATAAAGAAAAATGAAGGGTCTAGACCTATTTTCCCCAAAACCTTTATCATTATTTGGTAAATTTTCTAATTGCTCATTTATTTGTGGAACTGGTTCAAGGAAAAACCAGATTAGTTTTTAAAGTAGTAATTTGTTATTCCTCTCCCAGCATGAGCTCTTGGTTGGACCAGAATGATCAACCAATCTGTTTTTATCAGAAATGAAGTATGGTAACCTTCACACTGAAGGGTTCAGAACCTGCAGTTTTAACATATGCAGTTTTCAGTATGTGAGAGTTTTGAGAAGATCTGAGCAAAACCAGTTTTCTGGGCATGCATGGTTCACACGTGTCTAGAGGTGAGTTGGCAATACAAAGAGGAAATTGAGATTTGTGTGGGGCAAAAATAAGCGGGGCCAAGTGAGGTGAACTCCATGCAACATGGTGGATCACCATTCAAATTTTCAATAAGACAGAAGGAAAAAATAACACGTTGTTTAGAAAAGGGAATGAAGCACTCAAATTATTTTTTCTTCTCTTTAAATTACATGATTTAGAGTGAGTGAAAATGGCAAGCAAAGGCAACTCACTCACTTAGAATGAGTTAAGGTGGAAAGTTATTCTAATAAATTTACTAAAACCAACTTGAATGCAAATGGAGGTCAGACCATTTGGGAACATAGTGTATTTTATGTCAGGATTATGGGGTAGTTGGGAAATCAGCATCAGAACAAATACTCAGGATAGTCAAGAGAGAATTATGTTCCTCTTTCCTCTTCTAACCAAAGAGATTCAGATTTCCTAAAGAAAATAAAACATTGTATCCAAAAGTGCATTGCTGGAAACAAGTGGCAGAACACACTCTGTCTTTCTCATTCATGGTCTATGGGTAATTGGAAAAGAATGAAAAATGGTTTGAACAGTGTTCACACACATTTATCTGGCTCCCCTTGCTTTTGAATTATTCTCTGTATTGTATCATGATACAATACAGAGAATAACTGAATAATTCTGTGTTCTTACTTGTAAGTATGAAACTTCTACCAGTAATTTATTCCATCCTCCAAAAGCTAATCTGTTTTTGTGTCATGTCTCTTATGTCACCCATATCATTATTTTAATATTGACCTGTTTTGCTTTTATTTTAATCTCAATTTGCATAAATGAACTTAAGTCCCTTTTAATAACATCCATTCTGTTCTTATTCTATGTATCTAGAGTCTATATATGATCATGTTATTGAAGGGAGAATTTTCCATATGTGATATTGGATTTTATTCTGTACATCATTAATTTTATCAACATATTCATTCTTCTGAATTTTCCTTCTCACTGTTTATTGCATAATGTAAAACATAAAATTGCTTCTTAATACTGAATTATTTGCTTGTTTTGGTAAGTAGTCCTTGTTAGTACTGCCTGTTCCCAAACCTCAAATCCTTTACGTAGTTAGGAATTCACCTGTCCATGATTTTCTGCCACAGTTCCTATCCCTGTGGCAGGCCATATATGGGGCTGGTAAGTTTATGAACCATGAATTGTAACATGAGTAGCAACACCCCAAATTCTACCTACAAGAGGGCAATATCTCCTTTCTCTTTCATTGAAATAAACTCAAAAATCTTACCAAATATTGTTCAACTTCCTGTGATTCACAGAATTGTTACTTCCTTCCCTCCTTCCTTCCCTTCCTGCCTCCCACTCCCTTCTTCCCTCCCTCCTTTCCTTCCTTCCTTCCTTCCTTCCTTCCTTCCTTCCTTCCTTGCTCTGTCCCTACCTCCTTCTTTCTCTTTGTCTCTCTGTCTCTGCTTCTCTCAAATTTGGCTGCTTTGTTTATGTGTTTAGTTTGATTAAAATTAAGATGCTTCAATTATCAGAAGCTACATTCTGAACATTTGCATTGCCAATGGATGCAATGCAATGCATAGAAAGAGTGAATGCTGAGTAATTTTGTCAAAAGCACGACTGATCAATATGGAGAAATGCCATTGATGCTTTCTATTATTCTTTTTAACGTGAGAATTTTTAATCATTCTGATTCTGCACCTCTCATTATTACCTAAATAAACTGATCTTCATTTTTTATTGCTTTTATTATGAAATACCATACAGAGGGGTTACAGTTATATGAGCAAAGTAATGAGTACATTTCTTATCAAGCGTTGTTGCCTCCTCCTTTGTTTCTCCTTACCATCTCTTCCCATCTACCCCGCACCCCCCCAGTTCCCTTTCCCCCTTCGCACCAAAGTTGTAAAGTTCATTTTTCAACGTAATGTCTTGTTGCAATGGGTCCACCTGTATCCCTATTTAAATGATTCGTTTTTTCCCTTCCCCTCCACAAATTATACCAACATCAAATACAGTGAAAACAGGGGTTATACTGTAGGGGAAGGACATAGAAAACAACAAAGCAATATCTTAAAAATATGTTAAAAACAATAGCAAGAAATAAAAAAACATGTGAGTCTTTATCTTGGGGTTCATTTAGCCTAACATCAACTTATCTGACCATTTCTGCTTGTCTCAGACATATTCTGGTTATTGCAAGTAAGGGAAACCATGGGACCAATGTTTCTTTGGACCTGGCTTACTTCACTTAATATAATTTTTTCCAAGTCTTTCCATTTCCTAACAAATGGGCAATGTCATTCTTTCTGATGGAGGCATAGAAATCCATTGTGAATATATACCACATTTTCTTGATCCATTCATTTACTGAGAGACATCTGGGTTGGTTTCATGTGTTAGCTATGGTAAATAACACTGCAATAAACATAGTTGTGCTGGTAGCTTTAGTATGGTCTTGTTCATGATCATTTGGGTAAATGCCCAAAAGTGGGATTGCTGGGTCATAGGGGAGCTCTATGCGGAGTCTTTTGAGGAACCTCCATACTGCTTTCCAAAATGGTTGAACAAGTTTACACTCCCACCAACAATGCAGTAGGGTTCCCTTCTGTCCACATCCCCTCCAGCATCCGTTGTTTTAGAGTTCTTGATTATAGCCATTCTAACTGGGATGAGATGGTATCTCAATGTTGTTTTGATTTGCATTTCTTTTATGGCTAAGGAGTTTGAGCATTTCTTCATGTGTCTATTGGTCATCCTTCTTTCCGCTTCAAATAAGTTTCTCTTTAAGTATTTTTTTTTATTTTTTATTGTGAAAATACTGTACAGAGGGCTTACAATTCTACGGGCAAGATAATGAGTACATTTCTAATCAAGCATTGTATTTATTGGGCAGTTGTTTCTTTGAGAATTTGTCTCAAGCTGATTCAAAACTTCAGCAAAGTAGCAGGGTAAAAAATTAATGCTCAAAAATCAATGGCTTTTCTGTATGCCAACAATGATAAAAGTGTGGCTGAAATCAGGAAAGCAACTCCATTAGTAATAGCCCCACAAAAAATAAAATACCTAGGAATTAACTTAACCAAAGAAGTGAAGGAACTCTATGATGAAAACTTTAAAAACCTGAAAATGGAAATCAAAACAGAACTTAGAAAGTGAAAAAAAAAACCTCTCTTGCTCCTGGATTGGAAAGATAAACATCATGAAAATGGCAATACTTCCCAAGGCTACCTACAAATTCAGTGTGATACCTATCAACATTCCAACCTCATTCTTCAAGGAAATAGAAAAGGCAATCCAAAAATTTATATGGAACAATAAAAGACCCCGAAGAGCAAAAATAATCCTTAACAGAAAGAACAGTGCTGGAGGAATATCAATAACAAATTTCAAACTCTACTACAAAGCCATACTAACCAAAACAGCTTGGTGCTGGCACAAGTACCGACCTCAGGACCAATGGAATAGAACTGAAAACCCAGAAATGAACCCACAGACCTATAGCCATTTAGTCTTCGATAAGGGAGCTAAAAAAAAATAGAATGGAAGAAAGACAGCCTTTTCAGTACATGGTGCTGGCAAAACTGGTTAACTATTTGTAGAAAACTAAAGCTAGATCCTTATATATCACCTAGCACCAAAATCAACTCCAAATGGATCTAAGACTTCGGAGTCAAAGCAGATACTCTGAAAACATTACAGGATGGAATAGGAGAAATCCTAGATCTCCTTGGCACAGGCCAAAATTTTCTTAAGAGACTCAGAAACACAATAAATCAAAAAAAGTTTGGACAAATGAGACTGCATGAAATTGCAGAGCTTCTGCATGGCAAAGGACATAGCTAACAAGATCAATGGAAAGCCCACGGATTGGGAGAAGGTCTTCACTATCCTTACAACAGACAAGGGTCTCATATCTAAAATATACCTGAAACTCAAAAAATTGATCTTCGTTTTTATTACTCTTTATTACTCTTGATTACCCTTCTGTAACAGATACTGTAACCAAAGCAAAATCTACTGCCTGTTCCTCATGTTCATGGGTAATGCAGGGTGAACACTCATTCCAATCTATTATCTAGAAGACTTTGTAACTGATATATGTCTGTTTTTCAAGAAAGAACTAAGTGATGTCCACTTCTTCAAATAAAAATAACTGTAGTGATACCTCTGTCATCAAGAAAAATTGCAGATAGCCAATGTAACAATTTTAGGCCAATATGAAAACAACACAGGCATTACATCTTCCAAACTGGTCTTTCAGGAAAATATACAGTGTTATTTTTTCCTGCCATCATGAATTTTTACTGTAGCTAATGGAAGTTGACATATATATATATGGTCAGCCTTTACTCCTTTAGAAATGAGTGAGAATTCTCCATGGTCAGATATGAAAAGGTGATTCTATGTAGAGGGAAAAGCAAGAGCAAAAAGCTGAAAGATGCTGTCCCCAGAGCAGCAAACAAACTGATGTAGCTGGAAGGGAGAAAGAAGATAGAAAGGCAGGCAGGAAAACTGCCAGAGTCATCATACAAGACCACAGAGAAGTGAACCTGGTAGCCTTCTCTATAAAACCACTACACACACGAAACAGAGCATATAGGCTCCTTGTACATTCCATTACCTTAAGAGAGGGGTAGAGGTTAAGGCCTCGTATTTCATAACTAAATACATTACTTTGGATAAAGTTATCACCTTTAAAAAATCATGTGTATTCTTGATCATCTTCCATAACATTAGTTCTATAAACTCATTCTTGAGGGCTGGCCAGAAACAAGGAGAAAGGCCATAGCATCCTTTGCTTTCAAGCTCATGATTCCAGTTCTGAATATACAAAGAAGTTTAGGAAGCATGCACATTTTCTATTTTCTTTTTCTTAAAATATTTCAAAATTTGGGGCTAAAACAGTAGCTGAGCGAAATCTTGGCAAAGACCATCTGCTACGAGGGCCAAGAGCCAGGGGAAAGAGAAGTGGCAACTTAAAACACCAGACTGAACTTACAGAGAACTGATACGGCATCGAGCAGATGTGTACCTCATGTCCATCTTTATAACTGTACTCCAGAGCTGGGTCTTCATTGTAGTCAATATACCAGCCAATCCTCACGTGATCTGTCTGGCATACCACTTCCTTACACCGTAGTACTTACCTAACTTTATCCTCAGATCTCAGGGTTTATGGCTCTTTTTTCCAAGCTAGGAAAGCAGGGGAATCCATAGGTCAAAAATAGGCCAAAGTGGAGCTACCAAAATCACAAAGGGCATTGATAGAAAGAAAAGGAGACTCTCGGGTTCCTCAAGTTGAAATAAAAAGGAACCATGTCATCACTCACCAAACTCTGGGGGAAAGTTGCGAATCATGTGTCTGCTCCCCTTGCCTTTTCCCTAAAAGTTCCCACACCCCTGACCTTCCCATTAGGCCTCTTGGCTTCCATGATAAATGAATAAGTTAAAAGTAATGAAGCTACAGAATAGTTTATCTGTTGAAATTACACCTGTCCTTTAACACATCATTTATGTGTCTCTGACTAATGCATAAGTTCCTACAGGCATTTCTTAATTATCTGCCTGGTTAGAGATAACTGTGTAAGCAGTGCTCATGGAGTTATGCAGTCTTCATGTCACTATAATCCAGGCTTTTTCAGATTCCTTGAAAAGTGTTAAGCTCATTATTGCCTTAGATTTTTATGTCTAATGAGTCATCTTTAATGAAGAGTAGCTCTACTAACATTTTTTGTTATTGTTGATTGTTGTTCTTGTTCCTGGGGCTTGACCTTAGGGCTCTGACACTATCCCTGAGCTCTTTTACTCAAGCCTAGTGCTCTACTACTTTGAGCCACAGAGCCACTTCCAGTTATTAGGTGGTTAATTAGGGATAAGAATCTCATGGACTTTCCTGCCCTGGCTGGCTTTGAACAAGTGGCAATCCTCAGATCTCAGACTACTGAGTAGTTAGGATTACAGGCATGAACCACTGCAAGAAGATTCTAATAATGCCCTTCTTCACAGGGCATTCTGTTAATTTTCATACTTGAGGTCCCTTCAGACACATGAATATGAACTCCGCTACTACATTTTTTCTGTGTTACTTATCCATGCATTTCCTAATGTTTCTCTGTCATAAATTATGTTTCAGTTATTACATATGATATTACACATCTTTGCCCAAGCAAATTTCTACAGATGAAGCACAAGTCTCTCTCATAACTACCAGCGATGTAAAATTGAAATTATAAAAATAAACCACTTCACATGCACCAAGATGGCTAGAAGCAAAAGACAACCATAGCAAATATGAGTGAGACTGTGAGACTTCGTAACGCTCACAAATTGCTGGAGGCAAGCTCAATGCATATGTATTATGAGAACACAGTCTGACATTCCCTCAACAGGTTTAATGTAGAGTGACCAAGTGACTCAGGAGTTGCATTGATAGGCAAATACCCTGGAGAAATGGAAACATGTGTGGATAATGCCATCAACCATAAAAAGCCCTAATATCCTTCAACTGATGAATGAATCCAGTGATGTGGTGTCCTTCTGGAATATTGCTTTGTGATAAGAAATATTGAAAATATTGATCGTTGCTGCAATGTGAACAAATAACATCACATGTTATCATATGGTTATGTTAATTTTAAATGTGCAGAACAGGCACAAAGAGCCAGAAAGAAGATTCATAGTTGTTCAGTGAGGTAGAGGATAGTTATAGAAAATAGCGATTGCAGATAAAAATAAAGTTTCTTTTTGGAATGGTGAAATGTTCTAACTGTATGGTAATAATTGAATAACAGCAAATATTCTAAAGAATCATCTAACTCAACACAAAACTGGAACTTTTTATGGTCTTCAAATTTTATCTCAATATGGTTAAAAAAACAGGTTTTCTAAGGGTAAATAAATGGACTTTATTTTCCATTTCCTTGTCCAAGCATACAACTATTTTCCATTTCTCTTTTATAATTTAGGTTCCTCAATTTAATTACCTTTTTAGGTGACATGGTAGTAATCAATCTAAAATATGATTAATTAGGAAGATACAATGAAATTATAAATAACTACTTTTTCACTTAATTTCAACTAAAATGTCCATTTTATACAAAAAAACAAGACACAGATACATTATTTGGCCTCATATGTGTAAGTATGTTATTATCTATAAGGTTTTGTGAAGTTGTGTCAGAATCTGAGTGTTTCATTGTATATTTTTAGCACCAGTTTTTCTGAGTGCAAAATCAAAAGTGTCCTGCAACTGGGTGGCATAGGCTTCTTGCCAGTTCTTTTATCTGGATGTCTTGCACCGCTATGAAACACTTGAAGTTAATGTACCAAAATATCTTTTTGGAATTACTTTGCCCTTGATTTTTGAGACTATGTATTTTAATGGAAATTTAATCTCCATGGTTTTGATTCATTTACATTCACACCATTAAAACATTGGACACCAGAGTGGATTGAAATCCTTCACAGTTATTGAGTCACTTTGGTAATTTTCAAAGCTCTTTAGATGAAATCTGGAAATTTGTTTTCTCACAGAATAAACCACAACGCTGAGCAATTCACTGCAGATGTGTTCTAAGTTTATCCTAAAAGTCTTCATCTGTAACAGGTAAAGGGACAAATGAGGGGCTTGTAAATGAATTACACATTTTGATGTTTTGGATGAGATATAGAGCTTCAGTCATTCTGAGTAACTTCGCAGACCTCATGGTCTTTTAGACCTTTTCAGGCTAATGAAAAGTTTGGAAGATAGTAATTTGCCTTCCTGTGGATGTGTTACTTGTCTACTTTTATGTTCCACATCTGAATGCATTACTACTTACTCTGTATTATGAAGCATTTTATTGCACTTTATTTGAAAATGTTCCATAATACTTTCAAAATTTATTTCTCACATGAGACATACATTTATATTTTTCACAAGGTATAAAAAATTACTATGCATTTTATATACCATTGATTTCATAAAAATGCTTTTCCCCCTCCTGGGTAACATTCATTGTATGTAAAATTACTATTGATATTAGACAAGAAAGCATAGTTTTGCCATAAAAGCCTATATGTTTTAAAGTTAGTGATTTCTTTCAGCCTGAATTGTTCACAGTTAAGTCAGCTTCACTCCTGATTTGTTGTAACTATTAATGATGCTTTAAGTGAGCTATACAGCCTCCAATCTTCCTTTTCTCACTTTCTGAGATGAAATATTTAATCCTGTATTTACTTTCTCTAGTCCATATGGATTAGCTGCTATTTCATCCCCAGTGTCCATTTAAGGATCAATTTCCCTGTATAAGAAAGTTACTTGATCTGACAATTAATAGCCTCATTTTATACAATTTTTTTCTAAGTAGATCGTATTTGCAGAGATTGATGTTCTACAGGAAAATTTTTCTAAAGTATGTCTTCAACTCTTTTTCAGTTGAATCTACCAAGAATTTATAGAGTTTCTGAATGTATGTTTATTTTTACATAATTTAAATTCCCTGTGCAAAAGAGTAAATGAACTGTTTTCTTTACATAATTACTGCATGTGTTTGAATGGATTAGATAGTCCTGAGGTTGAGCCAAACTGAAATTAATCTAGTTTTATATAGTATCTTTGTGATGTGTGATTAGCAATGAACTCGTTAATGGAATGGACTTTTACCATTTGAAAATTATGAACAAATTCAGTATGTATATAGATCAGTCAACATCCCTATCTGTGCATAACCAGTAACCATTACAATTCTATCTCAAATATACATGGAAACATTAAGTTTAGTATGACAAATCAGTGTCCTCTGACAGTCTAAAACAAATGACTCATCTCAACCCTGAAATATTATATATTTTGAATATGAAAAATACCTATGATCATTAAGCCAGTGTCTGTGGCTCACAACTGAATTCCCAGCTACTCAGGAGGCTGAGATCTGAGGATCAGGGTTCAAAACCAGGTTGGGCAGGAAAGTCTGTGAGACTCTTACCGCCAGTTAATCACCAGAAAACCAAGAGGGGTGCTTTGGCTCAAAGTGATAGAACAGTAGCCTTGAGTCTAAATGCTTAGAGACAATGCCCAGATCCCAAGTTCAATACCTACAATTAATAAGAAAAAATAAAATAAAATACAGCCATGATCATAGAAAAGCATGAAGTTATCTTAGCTCTTTAAAAATTCCCCTTGTATGTTAAAATGAAGAAATAATTTCATCACCTTTAAACAGTTAAGTATCTCAAATATTGGGAGAGATTTATCAAAAAGATGATTTTTCTGATATTTTCTTCCAGTGATGTCATAGGTATTTATAGGAATTAACTGATCTTCTATTTTAGTGTCCTAACATAAAGAGCTGGAATATTTATCCATAATAACATAATAACATAGCTAGTTGAGTTTGATTGTCCACATCATTGCTACTTAATGAAAATAGTTTACAATGTGAATTGAGTTTTACATTCAAAACACTGTCAGCGGGGGCTAGGAAGGTGGCTCAGTGGTAGAGTACTTGCCTTGCATGCATGAGGCCCTGGGTTCATTTCCTCAGCACCACATAAGCAAAAAGAAAAAAGCTGGAAATGGCACTGTGGCTCAAGGGGTAGAGTGCTAGCCTTGAGCTGAAGAGCTGAGGGACAGTGCCCAGGCCCAGAGTTCAGGCCCAAAAACTGGAACCCTCCAACAAAAACAAAAAACAAAAAACCCACTGTCAGCAAGACATAAGGTGTATGGGAATATATGTTTCAATGTGCTCCTTACTTAAGATTAATGACTAATAATGTTCTTGGGGTGCTTCAAAATATTAAAACTCTTACATTGTTATTGGTCTACAATTTATGCTAAATTATTTGAAAGATCATTTCTACTAGGCTTTAATCAGGCATTGATATCATCTGAAAATGTGTACCATAAATCATTTATTATAATACATCCATAAGTGTTCATAAGGTCTTAAAACCTGGGTTTAATATTAAATTGGAAGACATTTCTGCATTTTTTTGTGAGTGAGATAACATTTAAAAATTGCCACGACTACAGTTGTGTGTGTGTGTGTGTGTGTGTGTGTGTGTGTGTGTGTGTGTGTGTGTGTGTGTGTGTGACTTTCAAAGCTTGTGGGATAATGACTTCTAAGGTATATGATGACAAACTCTCCTGCTCTGCCAATTGCTTCCTCTTGCTGCCATGCCTCCACAAATAGATCTAGGCATTCTCTTTCCGGATGCATCCATCAACAATGTGTTCTGTATTTGGTTCCTATTGGACAGTTTTTATGTTCTAATCTTTCAATTATGAGGGCTAATTTGCATTGTGACTGTATGTGGCATGTGTGTATTAAAAAACAGCCTCTTCTATTCATACATTTTAAACTACCCTATAATTCTGAGTGATACTAATCTGAGGTTAATTTCAGATATCACTAAGTGCAGTTGGGATGGGCTTGGGTTGTGCAGTACCGAGGCTGCAAGTTACATTTCAACATTAACTGACAATTACATGACAAGTAAACAAGTTTAATTGAGTTATTCACCTCATTGACTTTAATGAGTCAATAATCAATGTAATAAGCACCTCAGGACCAGATGGTACAGGGATAAAAAGTCACCATGAAATAGCATTTTTTTTTCATCTCAAGTATCTGATAAATAGTTAACTTCCTGTGCTGTGGCCTTTATTGATATTTCTTAGCATCTGGTCATTTCCTCTGCCCTGAAGGAGCATCCCAATGTGAAGGAAGCTCTCCACTGTCTACCACAGAGAGGGTGTATGTAGGATGAACTGTCTTTGTCCTGAGGTGTATGGCACCACTGAGTAACTCTGTGAAACTCCCATTCATTCATTAAAATATTGGGTGGGAATTGGGTTGAAGAAAGGAATCTTATCACCCAGTCCACCAGAATTTTCACACTCTGTAACTTGACCTTAATTGCCAAAATTACAGTCATGAATACTTGGATCTGTGGGTTGATCTTTGGTCTTTATGTTTGAAGTCTACATTTCTTTCCTTATTTTAATTATTAATTGGATTATTTGCTTGCTTTTAGAAGTATTTTCCTTTGAAATCAAGAACAGGCAGATACTCTACCACTAGAATTGCACAACTAATCGTTTTTGCCTAAGTTAATTTTCATACAGATTTTCTCATTTAAGTCTAAGCCAGCCCAGACCATGGCCTTTCTATTTATGATAACAATGTAGTTGCATCAACAGGCTTACACCAACATGCTTGGTTTCTTGGTGAGATGGAGTCTTTGTCTTCTGAGTCACCAGATTACTGGCACTAGTTGATGTGTCAGTATTTATGTCCATACTATGTTCCTCAGTACCAATTCCTATAACCATTTTTATATTTTTATATTACATAAATTAATTGCAAAGTGTTTTTATTGTGATATTTATGACATATATACAATGTGCATGACATTTTTTTCAGAGTGTACAATCACTTGAAAATAAAAAGAAAGGTCTAAAAATTAAGCTCAACTAATGTCCGGAAACATACCCAGTTAATAATTTTTCTAATTAATAACAAAAGGTCAGGAAAACAAAAAATATATTTTCCATATAAGTTATTGAAAAAGTTTTTAATTTATTAAGAAAAATTGTCAAACTCACTTGGTTTTATATCATGCTCAGCCTGGGCTAAAGTGATCTTCAAGTTGACAATCCTCCATGTTCCTATTTAACCTTTTCTTCTGTCAAGTATCACTAACTTGGAAAAGCAAACTGTGTACAGCCTTGTCAGTGGAACAAAATGTGTTGGTTGTGGATTACTTTATATGTTTTAGGATTAGTGTTTGTGTGTATGATTTCCCATTGTACCGAGAATGTGTCTATTCTTCAGAGATGACAAACTGTTCAGAGAGTCATGATAAATCCACATTCCAGTGGCCTTAACTACCCCACATTTGGTCCTGTCCTCCAAAACTCAGTGTGTTTGTGTCTTGAAAATGGTTTGAAAATAGTCTTTTTAGGCATTCAGGGGAAATAAGAATAGTGAAGTTGAATTTCGAAGGTACATTTTAATAATAAGAAACCCTTCTAGAAACATAGAAATAATTTGAGGGACTATATGGGCAATATTATATACCTAGAAAAAATAGATAATAATTTAGAATGACATAACTTTCATCTGGTGTGAAAAATAAATTTGAAAAAAAAAACTACTAAGTATATTTTCACGTGGTAAGGCATGATTTGTAGCAAGACTCATTTCTGTGAATCTATTAACACAAACTTAGTTGTCCATCAGAAGAAAAGAAGTAAAAGCCAAATTGTGATTTGAATCTTTCCCTTGGAAGTATTTTAAACCTTATGATATATTAAAATGTACAAATCTTCATGTACCTATATTACAAGCTACTGCCAATATTATAAGAAAAAAATGTCTCTAATTTCCTCTCATAATAAAACTTGGAATTCTTTTACATGTCAACACCTATCTAAGGCTCTAAGTTTTTTCTAATATATATTGTAGGAGAAATTGTTTTAAGTGGACTGTGGCTCAAGTGTTAGAGCACCAGCCTTGAGCTGAAGAGCTTAGGGATAGCTCTCAGGCTCAGAGTTCAAGCTCCACAACCAATCCAATCTTTTTTGGTGCCTTTCTTTTTTTTTTAAGTTTTTTTTTTTATTGTGAGAATACCGTACAGAGGAGTTACAATTACATGGGCAAGATAATGAGTACATTTCTCATCCCTTTCCATACTCCCCCTCCCCCCACCTGAACCTCCTGCCCACCCCCCACCAAAGTTGTAAAGTTCGTTTTTCAACATAACAACTTGTACATCTCATTGTTGCAATGGATCCACCTGTATCCTTAGTTAAACGATTTTTTTTCCCTTCCCCTCTACAAATTATACCAACATCAAACAGTGAAAGCATGGGTTATGCCGTGGGGGTGAGATATAGAAAGCAACACAGAAATCATCTTACAAAGTTGAATTAAGTGGGCTTTATGGCTGGGAAGGTAGATTAGTGGTAGAGTGCTTATGTAGCATGCATGAAACCCTGGGTTCAATTCCTCAGAACCACATAAGCAAAAAAGTCCAGAAGTGGCGCTGTGACTCAAGCGGTACAGTGTAGCCTTAAGCGAAAGAAGCTCAGGGACAGTGCCCAGACCCCGAGTTCAAGCCCCAGGACTAGAAAAAAAAAGAAGAAGAAAAAAAGAAATTGTTTTACTTTTTCAAATATTAATGTAATATTTTCTGTGAATTCCAATAAAGAGCTAATGTTAAAGTAACATTTTATTTTTAATGTTATAGAATAACCTACAGAAAGATAATAAACCTTGTTACCAGGTGTTTTGAAGAATTCACTCTCTGTCATAACCAATAACTATACACAAAATATATAGAATATAAACTTTCAGTATATCTATTCACACATATATATGCGTATTTAACAGTTTTGTAAACAATTTTGACCTTAACATTGAAAGGCAAGGCTTGCATTTGTCTCCAAAAGGAAACTAAATAAAAACTATGTTTAAAAAGATAGAGAGACATAATTTGCTAGAGAAAGAAGGGAATTTAAGATGATATAGTACTATGTTGGAAATGAACTTTACAACTTGGGGGAAGGGAAGTCGTGCAGGGAAAGTAGGGGAAAAACAAGGGAGTGGGTAACAGTGTTCAACAAGAAATGTACTCATTACCTTTTTATATAACTGTAACCCCTTTGACATCAGCCTTACAATAAAATAATATTAGATTTAAAAATGAGATGACACTGCAAGTTGAAATGCTCAGAAGAGTCAGAAATCCAGCTTAGGCCAATGAGACTCAGACTGTGTTTCTCTTTCATCGGACATAATAGACTATCCCTCTCCCTGGGTAAAATACCAATGAAATAGAACTAGTAACGTTGTTAAGTATTTTTTATTAATATTACTAATGTTAGTTTAGGACCCGTGTGGAATGGTGTATTAAGCCCTCAGTTTACTCAAATGGAGAGAACCCTATTGTGTAGAAAAGTTCTAGGGAAGCTTACAGCCCTTCTTTGTGAAATAGAGATTACAAAGGTAGGTGATGAGAGGTTTTTTTTTTTTCCACAAAAATATTTAGTTCTGATAACTGCAGGCAATATCTGGAGATTCTACCATCACTAACGTTTTTGGCATGTCCTTCACATCCGTAATAAACACATTCCACCAATTCTCTCCTTGGACTTAGCTTTGTTCCTTTATCAGTGATTGGAAACCAATGCTAACCAATTTCTAGCTCTCCCTCCCCTCTGTTCTCCCAACCTCTGGTAGCCAGGACTCCACTCAAATCTATGCCAGTGTTTATCTGATCCACCTTTGTGTGTAAACATGAGATTATTTGTCTTTCTATGCTTGGATCTGTGTTCAGCTCCCTCACCAGGCTGAGTCTTAGTTCTATTCACAAATGACAGATTACATACTTCAGCATACTTTCAGGACAGACTCCTACAGTCTTCTGGAATTATTGTATTTTTAATACAATGGTATTAATTTAGAGCTCTTCGAACTTTTTTGAAGTATTCCATAGTCAGGTCGTGTTTTAGGGTCAGAAACAATTTTATATGAGATTGTATGCTCGGTTTAAGAATTTTAAAACATTAAAAAAAAAGATTTCTGGCCAAAGAAATCAGGTAACGACATGGGACTCATTGATCTTTGGGTAGCTTTTCTTACTGTATAGAAAAAAAAATGTGTGCTTTTAAAACCATAACCAAAATCCTCAGCAGAGAAACTGGCCCTTGAGCTCCGCCACTGGGCCGCTCAGCCACATGCTCTTCACCGGTGCATGGGCATCAAACAGCGTCACGACTTCAAAGCTGTCTGGAGGGCTGCTTGGGTTTGGAATCATTCCGCTCTTTCCACACAAATGCCTATTTCCAAACCAAAACATTCACACAGGAAACCAGACATTTATATTCTACATTTTTTGTTCTTTTTTATGGCAATTTTAGGGAGCATTACCTCAGTTTATGTCGATTTGAATAGTCGATTAAATGCTGTAAAATTACCCTAAAGTGAAACAACACATCAACCAATGATGTCGGAACCATAAATCATTACTGTTTCCTGCTGCAGACAGATGTTCTTATTTTAAGATCCATGTTGGGATTGATTTTGTTCTTCCAGATTGTGAGGGGAACTTTACGTTTTCTTGTTACCAAAATGAAGCCATATTCACGATGTCATTTATAAACCAAGGGAAATGAACTGCTCAGACAGGAAAGGTGAGTCAAATTCCACACATTGCCCTGTCCCAACTGGCTCCACATTTGTTGAATGATAAACTTACTTGACATCATTAAGCAAAGATGACATCTTAATTCCCATGGAAAGATCGTTATGTGTGATTTAAGCAGTGAATTGGACCAGAACCATTGCAGATTTTGTCTACAAAATCTGGCCTGGTGTCTCCTTTGAGAATGAACTACCACCACTGTACAGAAAATGAAACATTTGACAGTCAGCAGTAGATATAGATATTCATTGTTTTCTCCTTCAAATAATCAGGATCCTTACCTTCAGAAATTTTTAGATATGAATTTTCATGGAGATAAGTAATCAAGAGCTCCAAAAATTGATGGTGATTTTTCTCCTTAAAGAAAGGGCTGGCTAGAGAAGACAGTGTTTGAAACATATCTTAGTTTTAATTTAAACCATCAGCTGAGAAAGACAGACCCAGAGAGGTTAATGAAGGAAAATGAATGTTGGCAGGCTTATTTATAGGAAGTACAATATAAAACAAAGACTCTCACTTGTAATATAAAAATAACATTCACATACACACTCCATGTATGAATGGCATTCAGATAGTTTGTTTTCTCCATTGTTTCTTCTGTTTATGAGGAAGAGATAAAATATTGTAAGTTTGAGAGAGTATTCTTAAATATTTTTTTCAGGAATCAAATCAATGATAATGTGTGTGTGTGTGTATGTGCATGTGTGCATGCAGGTGTGCATGTTCATTTCATTTTCAGGGTTTGATTTGACAACTATTCATAAGTAAATTGATCATTATAAACTACATACTAATATATTACATTTATTTTATGCAGTAAAACTATGCTAAAGATATCCATTTTGATCTTTAGTAAAAGATCAAAAGTCAGAAATTTCAGTTTTAGTTGTAAACAGTTTCAGAATTTTATATAATGTGTTTTGTAGAAACACTTACTACTTCTATCCTCTCTGTCTGGTTGTGCTTCCTACTTACTTTCTCTGTTAATGTTTCTGCTTCTTCTTCCTTCTTAGATGCTTACTTCTCTTTGCTTTTGTTCTACAACAGATAATCTGTAGGTACCAGGTTAAAAGTCTGGCAGATTAAAATACCGTCCTTTATCTTTACACCAAGGTTAGGAAGGAAACATTTTTTGGAATGCTGCTAGAAATGAAGGAGGTATGTCAGAAAATATGGAAGATAGATGTTCACCAAGTGTTTATTCTTACAAAACTGACTATATTGTGCTGTTCAAAACCCTAATAATATATTTAGAATGTTTTAGTCATTGCTAATATCATTATTAGCAACATATGGTCATACTAAGTATTACATTTCCGAAGATAAGATAACGTTAACCAATTAAAATAATAGAGTCATTATCTTCTTCAATTTCCCATGATATATTAAAATGCCTGGCAATAATCTGAGCAGCACACAGACACTGAGGAGACAATGCCATCTCCACAGGCTGCTGAGTTACAACCAGGGAGTCACTGATAGCTGATGACTCTGTGCTGGGGTGTGGTCTAGACAGGTTCATAGACCTCCCTGTATTTGAGATCAGAAGGAAAAAAGCATGAGAAGAATTCCAGGAGACAACACACTTAGAAGGTGGTAAAGCAGCACTTTCTCTAATTGCAGGTTCTGTATCACCTTACTAATTTATTCATAAGGTGCCAATAATAGAGTTTGCCAAGCAGACATAAGTCTGTATGTTATATTTTTAGCATATATGCTTTCTAATACAAACGTAGAGCTCTGACTTCAGAGAGATTTGTTTGAACCAATTAGTATACACATGAACTACTAAAAGACACTATGCTTACTAGACATCTCAGATCATGAGTTCATTCCTCCCATTAGCAAACTAAGATTCTAGAAGAGAATTTGGAAAAGGTTTCCTTGCCGAGAGACAGATGGCAAGAAGCACTTGTGGTAAGAAGTTTTATGGTCCTTGTGTTTTTATAACAGCTACCTAAACTTGCTGAAGTTCACGTAGCTCTCTTCTATAGCATAAGAACTCACAACACACAGTCAGCAAAGTGAGGAGAGCGGCTATGTTTTCACAAAACTTCCTTTATTAAGGGTAAATCATGCCTAAATCCAGCTTTGAAAAGGTCAGATAAAGAAAGCTAATTCTCACAGCACACTGTATCATACTGTTTATGAATTAAATGTTGGTTGCCATGTGACCCCAAATAAGGTATCTTTAGACCCAGAAAAGTGCCAAGGCTGGGCTTTAACTCATGATATTTGTACCTCTGAATGCTGAGATTACAGGTATGAGCCACCATATCTAGCTTATTCAAGACTTCTTTGAAAGGTTCAGTATATCCTTACTTTCTTAAAATACACATCTTAAGTATTTTACTTCTCAAAACTTGTCTGTGTGTGTTAGAGAGAGAGAGAGAGAGAGAGAGAGAGAGAGAGAGAGAGAGAGAGAGAGAGAGAGAGAGAGAGAGAGAGAGAGAGAGAGAGAGAGAGAGAGAGAGAGAGAGAGAGAGAGAGAGAGAGAGAGAGAGAGAGAAAGGAAGAGAAAGAGAGAGAAAAAGAGAGAGAGAGAGTCCTAGGCTAACTCTACCACTATGAGCCACAGATCCATTTTCAGCTTTTTTTTTCTTTTGTGGTTATTTGGTTAATTGGAGATAAGAATCTCATAGATTTCCTGTGCAGGCTCACTTGGAATCATGATCCTTAAATCTCAAGCTCTTGAGTAGCTCAGATTACAGGTATGAGCCACTGGCTCCTTTCAACTATTTGAAAACTAAATTATTTTGTATATTATGAAACTAATTAATATAGATCAATACAATTTTTGGCTTTCCATATTTTTTAAAAGCCATTTAGTCCTGAAATGTTTTTGTGTCATCATAGTTCAACTATTGAACAAGATTCACCACCATCTACTACCAATACTTTGAATATTCAGTTTTGTACATCAACAAAGTTGGCAAAGTCTAAATCGTTTTGGGGTTACACAGATTTAACCAGAGGTTAGTAGTCTGATTGTATAGGGGTCATTACACAGGGGAAGTGTACAGATACATCTTGTAGAGAATGGAATATTTCCCCAAAGGACAAATGAGTACCTGCCTTTGAAAGAAAATTCACCTCTGAGGTCCATCACTTAACAAACAGAATGGCTGCAGTTTCAGTAGGTGGGTGGCAAGCAGGCCAGAAAGGCAAACTATTGGAGTAGAGCCCCAGCAAGAAAACCAAAGCCAGCAGAAAGGTAAATAATACCAAAGACTCAAAGAAACAAATGGGAACATTTTGGCAATAGAGACAAGAGGAACATGGGATGCGGTTATATTCTACAGCTTTTTTGGTAGCTTCAATGTTCTTTCAACTGTTTCCCATTCTGGTGGAATTAACAGAATTAGAAGTTAGCTCAGAACACAGAGCGGCATTTTGGCTTGAATGGAGAACAAGTCTCATCTTCTCTTTGGGAATGGAGGAAGAGCAGAGAAGAGACAGAAAAGAAGACACGAAGAGCCTCTGGGGTACAGGAAATGCTTGGGCAGTGCTCATGGACTATTTCAAAAGCAACTTTTGAAAGGAATCAGGCCTTCATGAAACAGTGAGAGTTCCTTCCTATGAATCAGTGAGAACTGTAATAAACAGACCAATATGGCAGACATGTATAATTGTTTCAGCCCCTGTATTTGTGTGTTTTCCATCTCATCAGCAACAATTACAATAGGAAAATTACACTTGAACACACAAATGTTTACAAATACTCATTTCAGAGTTTAACCTCCATACATGATAATTTGACTGAAAAATCAAAACATTTTACTTACCTGTAACATTAAAGAGAGTTCAAGTTGTGAAAAATATAGTTAACATTTTGCTCCAGATTAAGGGCTTTAAGATTAATCAATTTACAACTTTCCATGGGCACAAACTACAGCACTAGATTCTCGGATGTTACATAAAAAAGCCTTCAGAAAGTATAAAAGGGTGGATTTAAAGTATAAAAGATCTATGATTTAAATCCATAGCAGGGCCTGAGAGGTAGCTTAGCTGTGGCTCTACTCATTTATGTATTGAGCTCCCTTTCTATGAACAACCAGAATTAACCCAGGTAGCTCTAAGGAAAATACTAAGGATTCCTATAATATTTCTGGTTCAGAGATATTTCACAATTCATAATGCTTAGCAGTTTAGCAATTGAGATGATTTCTATTACAACTCAGAAAAATGACAATTCAAAAGTTACAGCTCCTTAGAGAATGAGGGCATTACCTACTCATTTCCATGCCAGCAAGAATTCATTTTCCTCTACTTGGAAAATAACTCATTTTCATTTTCTGTGGTAGTACTTAGCTATTCATTACTTAAAATAATACTTGATGTGTGTGCAAAATGATTTTTATTTCTAAAGTATCTTAATGGTATTCTGTCATTTCTAATTGATGTGGAAAGCCCCAGTTTAAACTTTAAAAGCAAGCAGTAGTAATGGATTGACTCATATTTACCAAGTAAGCTACACTTAATATTTTCTAATTTCTGTTGCAGAATGCTTTTCTACAAACCTTAAAATGTAGAGAACTTGGACAATGATGGAATCTTAATTTATCACTTAGTATATGTTTTCTCAGGAATAGCATATTCAAACAATTGTTAATGTCACAAACACATGAAGCAAAACATTGATCTAAAACTGCATGTCTTCCTAAAATTAATGTGTAATTGTGGAAAGAATTAAATTTATTCAGGAATAAATGCACAAAACCCAGAAAAACATATATGATATGGCTTTACTTTTTTCTCTAGAACCATTTGGCTTTTTGGAATGTATCATTGTTTGATTCCTGCTTTTTCTTGATACATATTTATAAACAGTGTGATGAATGTTGATCAATTAAGAGGGCTGAGCTTCATTTAACTACTTTCATCTGGTTCCTAATATTTCTTTTCATAACAGAAATCACTGCAAACAGACACAAGCTGATGAATTCATTAATAATGTAAATACTTTAGAGATAATTTCATTTTTATGTCAGCCTTGTAAAAAGAATTTTCTATTGAGAAATCCATCATATTTTTAACACAGCATAGCTTATGTTGGAAGTATGAATCGTAGGAGATAAGTCAGATTCTTGTAGTAATTTCATGATGACAACAGAAGAAAGAGCAAGTTGCTACACTTTACATTTATTCATGTGGATTTGGGATGCTGTGATTGTACAGAGATAAATGGTCTTTATCTCTCTTCTTTTAGTAGTGTGTGATTGAACCCAAGGTCTCTCCTCATATGCTGGACAGGGGTCAACTCCTGAACCACAGCTTAAGTGTAACATTTCCTTAAAAGACCTCTTCATTTATGGCTGATGATAACAAATTAATTTTTCCTGCGACAGGTCCATTGTCAGGCAGCAAATGTACAGTTTCTATAGATGAGAGGAAAGATGGCATAATGAACTTTCAGTATGCATATTGCTGAAAAATATCTAAACCTGATCCTGATTCATCCCTGAGAAGTTCTATATTCTTAAACCAATCACCCAATGCTGTAGTTGCTTTTACTATATTTGACTTAAATATGAATTGATCTATGCCATCTTACAACTCTACTGGCAACTGCTGACAAAACAGTGTCACTTCAAACTTATCCAGCTATGAAGGAAAAAGGAAGACTTAGTGTGAAAAAGGAAAACATTGTTTATATATGTATACATACATACATACATACATATGGTGGAATTCTATGTCTCTATCAAAAAGATTGACACTGCCTCATTTGTTAGGAAATGAAAAGACTTGGAAAAATCATATTAAGTAAGCCAGATCCAAAGAAACATAGGGCCCACAGTGTCCCTTATTTGCAAGAATTGGTATATATCTAGGATAATCCTAACAAGAATGCAGAAAAGTTCAAAAGCTAGGTACAAATGGCCACATAAAATAGTGCTAAGTGAAATGAACCCCAAGATAGGGACACAGAGGTTTTATCTTTGCAGCGGTTGTTTTTAATGTACTATGTGATTTTTTTTGTTTCTTTTGTATGTGCATTCACCACAGTATAACCACTGTCTTCACTGTTTTTGATTCCTGTGCCCTGCATCTTTTATATATATTTGTATATATATTTGTATATATATATATTTGTATATATATATATATATATATATATATATATATATATATATATATGTTTGTAATTTGGGGAGGAGAAGGGAAATAACAAGATGCTGAAACAAGGAGACAGGTTGACCCATTGTGACAATGAGACATATAAGACACTATGTTGAAAATGAACTTTACAAACTGGCAGAAGGAGGGATGAGTTAGAGAAGTTGGGAGGGAAGGGATGGCAGGGAAAAACAAAAGAGGGGGTAACAATGCTTGATAGGAAATGTACTCATTACCTTATTCATGTAACTGTACCCCCTCTGTACAGTATCTTTACAATAAAATAACTAAATGTTACCAAAATTCAAAGGCTTTGAAAATACTGAATGGTTTTATCAATAGAGTGGGTCCTGAGTTGGAGTGCCTGTGAACTCAGGCAGAGCAGAGACTAGTTGCTGTTTCCAGATAGTACAGCCGCCTGGTTTGATGCCAGGACTGTGTAGTGTAGCAAGAGATAGAAATACAGCAAGAATAGGGTGGGATTTGATAGGCACCAAGTACTTTCTAACCGGAACAAAGAAGGATTGTCATTGTTTTTAAAAGAAGATAATTTAATAACTGAAGACAAACTTGACAAGGGACTGTAGCCCATCTGGGGACAGTGTGCAATCAGGAAGTGTGCATTGGGCTGGGAAGGAAGGGACATAGTCCCTTTTCCAATAAAATGTGTGCTTGCCACCTTCACCATGCAAAGAGACCCTCTGCCTATGCAAAGCATACAACAGCTGGACTGAGATCAAGAATTCAAAGTGCCATGTTAGATTAAAAACAGCTAGATATGGTAGCCTTCTAAATTGATGCCACTTCCTTTCAGTGTGTGTGAGGGACATGTGTAAGTAAAAAAAAAAAAAAAGATGGGAAAGATATGGGAAGGCACAATGAGAGGATTAGAGACAAGGAAACTACAACTTGAAAGAAGTCCACCAGAGCAGACTCGGTGAGATAGGGTCAGGCAGAGAAAAGGAGACAAAGATGTCTGCACAGATTTACCCAAATGATCACAAACAAGACCATACTAAAGCTATGTTTATTGCAGCATTATTTACCATAGCTAAGATCTGGAACCAACCCAGATGCCCCTCAGTAGATGAATGGATCAAGAAAATGTGGTATATATACACAATGGAATTTTGTGCCTCCATCAGAAAGAATGACATTGCCCTATTTGTTAGGAAATAGAAAGACTTGGAAAAAATTATATTAAGTGAAGTAAGCCAGGCCCAAAGACACATAGGTCCCATGGTTTCCCTTATTTGCAATATCTAGTATATGTCTGAGTCAAGCAGAAACGGTCAGATGAGATGTTGTTAGGTGAAATGAACCCCAAGATAAGGACTCAAATGTTTTTACTTTCTAGCTATTTTTTCTAACATATTTATAAGATGATTCTTTGTTGCTTTGTATGTCCCTCCCCCATGGTATAACCCCTGTTTTCATTGTACTTGATGTTGGTATAATTTGTGGAAGGGAAGGGAAGAAACAAATCGTTTACATAAGAATACAGGTGGACCCATTGCAACAAGGAGATGTACAAGATGTTACGTCGAAAAACGACCTTTACAACTTTGGCCAGGGCTGGGGGTGGGATCGGAGGGTAGGAATGGTAAGGAGAAACAAAGGAGGAGGCAACAATGTTTGATATGAAATACAGATGGCCCCATTGCAACAATGAGATGTACAAGTCGTTATATCGAAAAACGAACTTACACTTTTGGCGGGTGGCGGGGTGAGGGCGGGGAGTGGATGGGATGGGGAGGGATGGGAAGGGGAAACAAAGGAGGAGGCTACAATGGTTAAGAAATGTACTCATTATCTTGCCCATGTAATTGTAACCCCTCAGTAGGTATTTTCATAATAATAAAAAAAGAAAAAATAGAAAAAAAGATGCCTGCGCAGATCCCTTCCTTTCTCCAGCGTTTTCACATAAGAGGCAGAGCTAGTGATTAAATGGAAGAAAACCAGAATATATACACATGGACTGTGACTTACAGAATTTCAATTCTTTAAACATAGAATGCAGAAGATAAATCAAGAAGAAAAAGTTTTTTAAAAAAGACCAAAAACCGTAAGCCAGGTACTGGTGGTTCAAGCTTGTAATCCTAGCTACTGAGAAGCCTGAGATTTTAGGATTGCATTTCTAAGCCAGCCCAAGTGGGGATGTCTAGGAGACTCTGATCTTCAATAAACTGCCAAAAAAAAAATGGACCCGTGGCTTAAGCAATAAGGCACTAACCTTGAGCAAAAGAAGCTCAGAGGCAGCACCCAAGCCCTGAATTTAAGACCCAAAGTTAAGCCCCGCAGGAAAGGCAGTACACAGATTCGCCCCCCCCCACACACACAGTCAATTTAAAGTACTAAGCCAAAGCAAAGATACTGAAATATAACCACAGGGTTGAAATAGCCACAAATATCTGGGGAAAGGGTGGACGACTCCTCTGAAGGTGAATGCTGCATTGTGAGCAAATGCATTGTAATGGCTCTTTTACTCGGAAGGAAGCAAAAGAGTTAAAGCCTCTGAAAAGGCCCAAAGGTTGGAACAAATCACAACAAGGGAAGGAGTAACAATGATCTACAATGATCTACAAGTAATGTAACTGTAACCCTTCTGTACAACATGAAATAATATTTAAAAAAATACAGATCGCAAAATATACCTAAGGAGGAAGAGAGGAGAAGGAGGCTGAGGCTGGGAGGAGGAGTTGCACAGAGACAGTTTGAGTGAGCTGGTTGCTCTGTGTGGTTTAGGTGTTCTGGGCCATAGTTTGCCACTTCATGGGGTGAGCAGATGGGACCCGAGGACTTTGAGGCCCCACATCCTGCCTTCTGGGAGTCTGGCCTTCCAGGTGAGTAGCACAGAAGAGCAAATACAGAGAAGGTCAGAATCACAATCTTGAGTTTGGGAGGGAAAGACTCCAGAAGCTTGCAGGATCAGTTTCAAAGCACAAGGTGGCTCAGTAGTAGAGCACTTGCTTTGCATGCTTGAGGCCCTGAGTTTGATTCCTCAGCACCACAAAAGCAGAAAATAATGCCCGAAGTGGTGCTGTGTCTCAAGTGGTAGAACGCTAGCCTTGAGCTGAGGGACAGTGCCCAGGCCGAGTTCAGACCCTACGACCGGACCACCCCCCCCCCCAAAAAAAAAGCACAAGGATTCAGGTTCAACTGTGAGAAATTTCCTTAGCCCAAAACTTTGAGCCTTTTACTGGTTAAGAAGAAAAAAAAAGCCAGTTGAAAACGCATACATGGAAGTTGGATTTGTGACACGGACTTTTAAAAGATTCAAACTCTACATAGGGAATTTTGTGGTAGGGAAGAAATAATATGTCTTTTAGAAAAAAAAAATCATGTACTTCTATTCCAAGAAAGAAATAAAAAAAATCTCACAAGCGACCTAACCTTAGTCAGTGAAATGTACTGTGGAGGAATATATACGAAATAGAACATGGTAGTTGTCTGAAGTAGAATTATAATATGTTGCAATACACTGTCTATAGAAAAATAAGAATTTTAAATTATAAAGAGAAAAGAAAGCACATTTTTCTCAACATATTATAATAATTTTATATATAAACTAATTTCACACAATCCTGGAGCTTTAGCAATCATGTGGAGGCTGTACAGACTTCTGTTGGAACAGGAAAAAATTTAAATATTTAAATATATTCAAAGGAAGAGAGGCTTGCTTTCATTTTAACATATCACTTGTTATATAACTAGGTAGTGTATTATATTAAATATATGAAAAGAAGCAACCGAGTTGATATTCTGTTTTTGCATTTAGTCACATCCACAGATTATTTCAAAGCAAAAACAAGAAATGGCAATAGGACTCCTAAAAATAAAATAGGCAAGGTGGAGAGGAAGGATGGCAAAAATCAGCTGGAGACGAAGGTAAAGGTATGGGCAATGGAGCATGAGCATCCAGTTCCTGAACCCAAGAGATGTGAGCTAACATCACAACCTTGTTCAAAATGGTCAAGGGTAGGAGAGCAAGGAAATTCTCCTTGGTGAATGGCTCATTGCAAAGCCTTTGAGGATGGCCTAAACACATCCAGACTATTTAGAGTGACATACGAAGAAAGCTGAGGAGACAGTTTCCAAAAGAAGCATTGCAGAGATAAATTTAGTGTGGAAAAAAAAAAGTTGAACTTAGGCAAGCTAAAGAAGACATTGAGTAAATAGAGGTAGAACATAATACTGGCATGAAGAACTGGGTTTTATTACCTTGGCAATGGAATTAGGCCATTATTTTGTAATGTAAATAAAAATATTCTATTGAAACTGAAAGAAGGGAATCACTAAAATTTTGACAATATGCTTTGTTCTACTGAGCATTACCCAAAATGCTTTTCCGTCCCCCACCATGTCTTCACAATGAGGCTGCTGTACTTAAAGAGACCTACGGCTATCTTTTTCCTCCTGTTGGTAGTAGTAGTGTATCCAGTGGCAAATGTTTCTCTTCCAAAACTGACATAAATTCAACCCAAGGTTATTCATCATTGGGATTATCTGTCCACTCATGCAAATAAAAGTTTTGGTGTTCAGTTGTAACTTTTATGGGGAAGAGGTGGGCTTCAATATAAAGCCTTGTGTTTCCTTTTGTCTTCCTTACACACCACAGGGATTTTACTACTTGAGGTATGCCCCCAGTCTAACATATTGCTGATTATTTAGAGATGGAATGTCTCAGTCATTTTTGCCTTGGCTGATTTGATCACCAACCTTTTAAGTCTGAGCTCCCTGAATAGCAAAGATTCCAGTTGTGATCCACCAGTGCCCAGCTTGGAGTTCTTTGAGTCACTTTGCTTGTCTTTCACATCCAGATATCCAGATGCAGTCAGTCTTCTCCTCTGAAAACATCTCTGAGTTTGAACCTTTGCTGTCCTATTTCTTCAGCCCCGCCTTCTTTATGTTCCTTCTCCAGATATTATTATTATGTTCCATTGTAATATTATTCTGGAAGATTCATACCACAGACTTATATATTGGATTGCTATCTTCCCTGAAACAGTGAAGAGGGTTCAATGAGTCTGCTTTGTGGTACAATCGTGAAATAAACTTCCTTATGTTGTCAATCAATGACAACTTGATATCTTTCAGTATTCCAAATTTGTACCCTGGAATTTTCTCATTAACTTATAGCCAAACTGGTCAAGACATGACTTTACATGGGGTGTGAATACAGCCTGCTTCCTGATACTTCTTCAACACTGGTTCGTGTTTCCAATGCAGTCCCTCCCTCTATCAATTAAACAGTGTCTTCTCCTCATTGCAGCCATTGATTTTTACAGATTATGAACTTTGATTCACTTTTTTATTCTTTAAAAATAATTAATTGGATATGTACCTTACAACTTGGGGGGAGGGGAATAAGAAGGGGTAAGTGGGAGAAAATGAAGGAGGGTTTAACAGTGTTTAAACACAAATGTACTCATTACCTCACTTTTGTGACTGTAACCCACCCCCACCACTCAGCACTTTTGCTATAAAGAGAAAAAATAATTAAGCTGGCTTATAATGTTGACATATTCAATGATACATGTAATGAATGTAAATATGAATAAAAATGCAGAGAAAATCCAAATAAGGATGAGAACAATAGGAGTATTGGGGGTCAAAGTTTTATTATATACAAATACTATGCTCTCTTATTGTAAGTACCTATATTGAAGACCAGGTCACAGGTATTGCACAAATAAATACATTAAATGTCATGGTAATATGAAACATCTTCTGGATCTTTCACATCAGAGTTTTTTTTCAAGTATAGTTGTGGACTTATTTCAGTACATATGTGAAAACATAAGAAGGTGTTACAATTCAGGTGACATTTAAACAAATGGTAGGACACATACTGACAAGTTGTGTACAGAGATTGCCGAATGACTTTTAATATGAAGACTTACTATTGCCTAGACTTAGGAGTCCTAAGGTGGGTTCTCTAGAAACAGACACAAAGAAGGAGTGTTTCCTGCATGCACATTATTGAGGAAACATTTTAGGAGGCCAATCTAACCGATCAGGAAAGAAGAACTGTAGGAAGTTACAATGTAACTCCTTGGGGTGCTATGGAGTTAGGATTCCAAATTGGAGCAATCGGAGATAGAGCCCACAGCGCCAGGTGTCCATATTCCTTCTCAGCAATGGCTGGCTATGAGTCAACCCTAGGAGAAGGCTAGATCTGTCCTTCTGTCATTCTCTGTAGCCAATGGCAATTACCACTGAAGCAGGCAGTCCTTAGCTTACTACAGGTAGACAAAGTTGGATCCATCAATTCTGAAGTGGGCATTTGGGAAAAGCACTACTGTATCTACTACACATAGTGATTTTGTGAAATTATGCTGGAAAAACAGTATAATTTCATGGAGAAAAAATTGAGTGCAAGATTTCCAAACAAGCTGTGCAGGTAATTTCTGTGTTAACACTCTTCAGCAACCTAAATGTCTGCACATGGGTATCTAGATTAGTGTTAATTCCAGATGATATTTTAAATTAGAAAAGAAAAATGCAAAGCAATGATTATCACTAATTGATCATTTCTATTGTTCATTGTTTGCCATCTGGAAAAAATCATTATAAGTGGAATAAAATACACTTTAGGAATGAAGATTTATGTTCCACTAAGGGACAAAAATCTCTCTAAGTGTGTGTGAGTGTGTGTGTGTGTGTGTGTGTGTGTGTGTGTGTGTGTGTGTGTGTGTGTGTGTGTGTGTGTGTGTGATTTCTAGGGCTTGAAATTGGAGCTTGGGTGTTGTCCCTCGCTAGTTCTATACCACTGAGCAACAGCTCCACTTCTGGCTTTTTGGTGATTAACTGGAGAATTTCTAGGACTTTCCTTCAAGGACTGACTTTCAACTTCGATCCTAAGATCTCAGACTCCTGAATAGCTAGGATTATAAGCATGGCCCAAAGGCAATCAACTTATATCTAAATTTAATTGAAAAGAACAAAGTAGGGGTAACAATGCTCGATAGGAAATGTACTCATTACCTTACTCATATAACTGTAACTCCTCTGCACAGTATCTTTACAATAATTTTTAAAAGTAAATTAATTTTTCTGCAATTGTTTTGCAATTTAAATATGCCAAAATTTGACAAAGATTACTTTTAAAAATATTTTAATGCACTGGAGAAATGTACAGGGAAATATAAAAATTGAAAAAATAGTCTTCTATACAATTTTCATTCCAGCGGAGACATATTCATCTCTACACTCTTAGCCTAATAACTAGTTTAACTTTGATTGTTTTTATTGCATCCTGTTGTAAATAAAAACTTATGCATAGACACAGAAAATATTTGAAGGATCACAAGATTAAGATGAATGCTAGAATTCACTACCTAGTCATGGTGTGAATCACTCTTTTCCCAGAGATTTAAAAATAGATATCCATCTGTTTAGAACAATTTAATAAAACTCTGCCAGAGTGTAGAATATAGTTCTCAAATTTTAGATCCTCTGAACTTTGCTGATGAAAGAAAAACTAACCCTTTGATAACATATTGAATTAAAACAAAGAACAAAGGGAAGGAAATTTTGTCTTCAATTTTATTAATTTATTAATGCACAAAAGGGTTGTTGTTTGTTGAATAATCTTTTAAATAGATGACTATTTCTAGATTATTTCAGCTTAAAGTTGGTCATTTTCTGTTTAAAATTTGAGAAAGATATCCTTTGATTTTTTTTCTTCCAAAGGAAAAACTTAGACTTTTAATTCAACAGTGAATTCTAGGATTAAAGACAACATATGTATTTATCAGAAAGGAACAAAGCCTTGGAAATTGAATTAGTGAGATAGATAATAACAGTGAAATTGGCAGCCTCTAAACTAGGTTTATCCAGGTTTTTAATATTTTAATATTTTATTGCTATCATTTTTGTGTTCTCTATTTTTCAAATTTTAATGATTATTTTCTTGCTTCTACTCAGTGTATTTAAATAGGTGTTGGAGCTATGCTGAATTTATGGTCCCTAGAAATGCTGTGAGTGATTGAATGTTGTATGGTACCTGGTAAGATATTTGCCCTCATTAACATCAGAATAAAAACACTTCTAACCATCTTTCAAAATCTCTGTGCTCTAGAGTTTCCTGTGTCAGTAAATTTCATACTAGAATTAGGTAAAAATATTTTCATAGAAAACATTTTTCCTCTTACAAGGGAAATACAAAGTATTTATAAAACATTGACAAGCGACTATGGAAATTTAATCTAGTGAAAAAATGTGATTTCAGATGCAAAAAGCAAAGGTAAGGTAGAGATCATCAGTTTCATAGTGGCTGATGTAGTTTCTCATGATAATGATGAACATGCTTACTTTATTCTACATTTTCCTCTGATGCTCATATTCATGCTGGCCTAACTATAAATAAATAAATAAAATACTGAATATGCACCATTTTACTACACTTAAAAAATCCTAGAACTAATTGTCTCATCTGTTGCCTTTCATTAGTAAATGTGTCCACCTAATCAACAATTTTTATCAGTATATATGAATCGTCTATTGATCTTCATTTGATATAAATTGGAATATCATCATATGACGGACTTGAGTCAATCTGCAAATGAGAAGCAGAACAAGAGACAGAGCATGCGGATTCCAGCACTCTAACCTTACAACACTCACACATGTTCAGGAAAGCCCACTGGATAAAATTTATGTATTGCTAATGATTTTTATTGGCCCCTTGGCCCAAAGTAGTGGCAATTTGCCCAGGAATCTGAAAGAATCCTGTTTTTGGTTAGTAGTCAGAATGCAAAGAGTAATAAAATTCAGAAAAGCATGGTGAAAGCTAAAATACATTCATCCAGGTACAAGGACTCTAGCCAAACATAGGACTGTGTTTTCTTTCCTTTTATTTATTCATTCCTTTTAAAGGTTATAGAATTTTTATTTCACCAGGGTGTCCTACATGGAGATTATTTCCAGTGTCTTAGAATGGACTGCATTACCTATTTGTGTATTTGTTTATATGATATGCAAATACATTGTCATTAATGGACAATAAAAACCCTCAGTCTCCTTTTTCCTGCTGAATATATGATCTCTTATATTCCTAATGGTATTTCAGGCAAGCCACTTTACCTATATTAAAAGCAGCCATTTGGATAATCCAAATGTTATATATAATTGTACAGATGACTGATCTATTCATAAGGATCAGAACAGATTTTCTACTGAATTTCACTCAGCCAGTAACACGCAATGAGATAGCTGTAACCAGAATGTGAACTTCCTTTTCATTAACTACTTCTTTGTCATTTCACATTAATAATTAAAAACAAAGTTCTGGTGATCACATCAATTTTGTATCGACACCTTTAGCGAATACATTTAATTGGGGGCTTCATTAGCCAATCTAAAGAGAGGAAACAGTGTCCAGATGCTGGGGTTGACAAAGATCAGCCTCAGTCACTGGAGAGAACTTCAGTATTGTGAAACATGAGGATAACGTCAGACTTTCTTTTCAACTCGGAGCAAATATAAGGTTCTCTGGTTGCAAGGCACATTCTAGTCATGATAAAGCAAGACACAGCCATGACTGAGTTTTAGGTTAGTCACCACGAAAAGCCTTCACCCCAAGATGTTAGTATCTGCACTGAAATAACAACATCAATTCCAACACATCCCCAAACCCTTATATTGGAAATCCTCTTTTAATATAAGTTCAGTTAGGGCTAAGTCGGTATTAGATGTTGGGCCAGTTATATGAACTGCCCAGTGCAAATAACACTTTACGCCAGAAAAAGAGTACCCTCGTTTTGCCATCACATCTGCACACTCATTTTCAATGTGTCTAGTCAGGGAACATCCCAACAATGACATGCAATAATAGGTGAGACACAAGTTTTCCCGGTGATTCATTACTTGCAAAAGATCTGATCAAATTCTCCTATTGATTACGGTGGTAAAATCAGGCATCAAACAAAAAGAATCAACTTGCTGGGTACCAATGTCTTGTGTCTGTTATCCTAGTTACTCAGGAGGGCGAGATTTGAAGATACTGGTTTAAATCCATCGTAGGCAGAAAATTCCATGAGATTCCACCTAACCACCATAAAGCTAGAAGTGGAGTTATAGCTCAAGTGAAAGACTGCCAACTTTGAGGGAAAAAGCAAGGGCCGTAAATGCAAGGCTTACTATTGTACAAACACACAAAAGTAAGTACAGATACAGAAACAACAGCAAACTTATTCAGTAGAAACAGACAATGGAAAAATCCTATGTGCTTCATTGGTTAAAAAAAAAGCCAGAACATTCCCAGAATTGGACTGCATGTGCTAAGTGCAGAGCAAATAGAAGCACAGAGGTACCCAAGAGAGAGGCATTGAACATATGGCAGGAATGCCCTACCTAAGCAGGTAGGTGTGGAGTTCAGAGAAATAAAAGCTAGTATTCAAAAAAAATGAAGCATGCAAAATAAGGATGATAAAGCGGCAAACATGATAGTCATAAATTCCCAGAATTCAGTTGAATCTGCAGAAAATTTAATAAGGAAAGCCATTATCTAAAAGTGCTGAGAGTCAGCAAAAAGGCGGCGAGCAGGCTCAGGTGTGCGGTCTGGGGGGCAGGGTACGCTTTTGTAGGTTTGCAGAAGCAGACACTGTTGCAAGCTGAGAACAATGACCTTGAAAGAGAACCACAGCCATGACCTCATTAAAGGACACTGTATGTTCAGAGAGAGTGTAGCAGAGCTCAGAGGGAAAGCTCACAGCACAACTAGGCAGATCATGAAGTTATAGACAGCCTATATTCCAAGATAAACATAGACAGCAGATGTGGAAGGGGCTCAGCCTGGACAGGAAGGGGGAGGGAGGGAGAGAGAGAGGGTAAACTTGATCTCAAAAGGTAAATTTTCCAATTATCTCTGAATAAGAAAACCATTTCCTTATAAACCAGATTAAACTATAGATAAATACCTGACAATGAGACTCCAATGGAGTTAAGAGTTCAATGTATACTCCACAAAAATTATCAAAGATGAGGGAAGGGGTAGGGAGGGAAGGGACGGGGGGGGGGAGAATGTTGAAAAGGGTGACGTGGAACAGATGCAATGTATTCATCCACTGCTTTGTTAAATGGAAGCTCTTTTGAACAACTGGTTAACAGATATTCAGGAAATAAGAGTAGAGCTGGATGTGTTATGCAATGCAGTTAGGGGGAAATGAATAGTGGCCTTGTCACTCAATGGTACCACTATGAAAATATGTTCATTGGCCTCTGAAGCTCTTGGGACCAATGTAAAAATTCTATTAATTAATATCAGTTCATACAATTATTAGTTAGTTCGTCCTTTGGATGTATTTGCTTGTATGGGAATGATCTGGTTTGTAAGCCTATGAGAAGTTTTCCTACTACACATCTGCTAGGACCATTCTTCTAAGTCCCAGCAGCTGGGTCATGTGAGTCAAATGAATGAATGACCTCAGGGTTCTGAAGGAAGAAGTTCAAAACCAACATGCCCACACAGTGGGTGACCCCGGACGACCGTGAGGATGTTCTCTGTCATGGCTGTCCCCTGGCTCCAGACTTTGTGACAACCTAGGCATTAAATTACTAATGCATTCTGCGTTCATCATTGTCTGATGTTGTCTTGACATGCATGCTTGCGTTCAAATTTCCCGTTCCATGAGGAATCCAGTTATGCGGGATCAGCCAGTCACTATAGAATTTCCTCTAAACCAATGGGCTCAGCAAACTCCCTGTTTGCCAAGTTCCACGCTGAGGCTAATCTCATAAGGAAATGAACATATAAATATTGTGTCCATATTATATGTAAAATATCCTCCATGAAACATTTGGGTAAGTATAATTTCTGTAAATTTTATATTACAATTTTCTTTCTTTTTTTTTAATTTATCTAGAAGCAGGACTCCAATTCAGGTTCTGACATTTTTACTCACTGGCACTCCACCACCTGAGCCATGCCTCCACCGCCTACATTCTTATTGTCTAACTCTGGAAATCTTAGCATACATACATCACTCTGCATTATTTCCAAAGTGGTGACATTGGTGAACCCTGAGCCAGAGCATTGTGTAACCATCAGGTAATTCTTCTCATGTAGAAACTCCAAGATTAGGGCACTGTTTCTTCTTGCTGGCTAATGTAGACACCAAACCAAGAAAGATACTAAACGCAAAGTAAGTACTTAATTTCAGAAACAATTTATCAAATTAAAAAAATAGTTTCTTGATAAAAGTTCTTTCATTAGAACTGACACAGGTGGCACAGGTAGTAATCTCAACTACTAGAGAATAGCAATGGGCCCACGGAGTTGAATCACAGTCTGAGCAAAACATTTACAAGACAATATCTCAACTAACAGCTATGTGTGGAAGTGCATACCCATTTTATTAGCTACATGGGAATCATTAATAGGAGGATCACAGTGGAGTTTGTAAATGAGATCCGATCCCCCTAATAATTAAAGCAAAAAGTTTTGGGGTATGTCTCAAATACTAGAACATATGCATAACAACTGTTAGAACATTAATTCAACCTCAGTATAATGAAAATAATTTTAAAAGTTCTTTTGAAATATCACTAATAATCAAGGCATTCTGTCTACTTTACATTAAGTGTATGTAATGATAGGGTTCAACAGCAGAGTAATAACTCAACTATGCATCTATCTGTTCTATAAATTCAGAAATAGACTAAAGACATTGTGAATTTATGAATGTGAATATATGAATATGAATAGTTGCATAACATTTGTGAGGGCACAATTTGGAAAATTTATTTCGGATGAATATGGACTTCGTTGAGGATTATATAATCTTAAGCACACAATGCAGATGAATTATGTGTGGCTCCATTTCATGCAGATCACTGTTTGTCAAGGAACTGCTTTCAAAAATCTATGCAATTCATAGAGGGCAACCCTTCATTTTCTTCATGTAAAATTCAGCCCTGTGGGAACAGGAGCACATACTGCAAATGAAAGATGAAGAGGCTTTGAGAATTAGAGAATAGAAACCAGTGACAGTTTGTGTTTTGTTCTGGAGTTACTAATAGAGCAAGTCCTCTAAATGAAGTATTTGTAAATAATTAGAGAATCTGAAAGGTAACACACTATCCTACTGCCAAACCCATCAAAGCTCTGATCGCTTTCTTCTGTAGTCAGTCTCTTGATTCTCACGTCTGCTCTGTCTCACTGGATACTGTTTTCTTTCTTAATCTTGTGTATTTTTAAAATATATTATCTCCAAACAGAGAGTATTTACCTGGATAACTTTGAAGTTACCATTGTTTGGTCTAGGTATTGCAAATCTAAAATACTGGCTAATGTAGCTTGGAGAGCTTGGGGCCCTGGAGGTACCAATTAAGTCAGCTAAGTTCCTGGGGCTCTGTCTCCAAAATAAACAGCAAAAGGCAGGCCTAGCAATGTGGAAGAGCACTAGCTGAGAAAGGAAGGTGAACAAGCACAAGGCCCTGAATTCAAATTACAGCACAGCCAAGAAGAACAACTAATTGAATGGAAATAATACATAAAAACAAAATTATAAATGGATAGTGATACCATGTGTTGAGATGTGATGGTCATACCAACGCCGATTTCTCCAGTGATTACTACTCTACTTCAAGTAACTATCTTGAAGGAAGGGATGTCCTTAAATGACTCCAGTACCACAGGGTACAACTTGTCTTGTTTTTGCCAGATGACTAGATCTCTATAAACATCCTTCTATGGTACTCACACTCAGAGGTGGATGCTGGGTGGGTTCCTTGATGTCTGTGATCTAATGCTGTCCTCACGGTCACAGATTTCTGTCCTCAGTAAATGGAGAACTGAACAGCAGCTGAGGTTCTGGGAAAACTACTACAGAAACCAAAAATGAACACACAGGCATTGTGATTAGACTTGTAGTGCTGTCTTACAGCTGGGCCAACACTAAGTAGTGAAAGTCCCAAAGTTGGCTACAGTTAAGTAGGATACAGAGAAATAATAAGAATGTCATGCCAAAAATGGACAGAACTAAGAGGAAATAAGAAAAAAGGTGAACATGAGTGGATTTGACTTAGGATGTTCTCTTTGGGTTTGAGGATTAGAAATGGGGAATTCGTTTCTCAGAATTGACATCATAAATGATGGAAGGATTTCAGGGACATTCAATGACACTGATTACTTTGTTGTTGTTGTATTTGTCTAAAGGAATTAGATCATTAGTATGGTTTAAAAAAAGAGAAAAAAGAAAAATCCAGAATTTCCCAATGTCATATATATATATATATATATATATATACATATATATATATATGTCCATATATATTTACACATATCAATGAAAGTTCTATATATAGAGATCTATAAATGTTGGTATGACTTTGAGGTTCTACATAATTCTCTGTATTCTAATCCAGAGCACTTTCAAAATGTTTCATGGAAAAATGTTTTTAAACTACTCAGAGTTTGCTGTTGATCATCAATCATCAAATATTATCTGGTCAAAAATGCATCATAATCAAATCCTTGTTGCCTTCCCTTAAAAGCTCTGCAACTAATGTTATCCTAAAATGTGGGATGAAATATCAATCTATAATTGTACATAGAAAATCAGTATCTGCAAAGAAGAAAAATACAGGGGACAATTGATCACATTTAGTATTGTACAACATTATTCATTTCTTTGTGCTCACAGCTTCAAAGCCAAGACCAATCTCTGACCAATATTATCCATACATGCAAAGTCTCATGAAATGGTTCAACGATGCAACTATTGGTATTAAGACGGTGAAGACAGAATGTGAGCAACGTCTCAGATAGACAGATTTCTCAGACAGATTTCAGTTAGGAGTGGCCCTGGCTTCACATGTCAGCCAACAGCGATGAGAAAAGAGAGCAAAACAATCTAACTCGTGATTGATTGCATGTCATTTCATAGATCTCATCTTACTTCACATATCCTCATAGACCTCACATACCATAATAACACTGTAAAGATTCCATGCAGCTGTGAAACATGCAGAACTCCACCACATTTTCTGTGTTTTCCTCTTGCATTATCAGAAAAACACGTGGCAGTTTACTGTCACGTGGCAGAGATCTTTTATTAAGCATTTTAACACCATAGGCAGTTTTATTTACTATTTTCCTAGGAAAGAGACTAATATATTTTACTATGAAAACAAGGTGGTCCAACATTACAGCTATGTAGAAGTTAATGCAGCCAAAGCAGAAAGACCAACATAGTGCAGCTTTGGAAGACACTTCACAACAGCATAAGTACAAAAGCAGAGCTCATACATTGAAGACCAAATCACATCATGGGTGTACTACGTACAACCTTCTACTCACTATGTGTGGAGTTGCTCCTGTAGATCACATGACTGCTTGACTAGTTCAAAATTATCTTACTTTCTCTTCACAGACTGCAGATTTTCAACTTGACATTCATGCTACAACTGAACCTCCATGCTGCGGAGATAAAGGAATTGATACAACCTTTATACCGTGGGTGAGAATGACATCTGGTTCTTTCTGTAGATGGCATAATGAAGATGATATTCCAAAAGAAATGTACTCTGCTTTATCATAGGTATATATTGAACATATAATGGCATTTTTCACAAGAGGTAGGATTTGTCTTTTTAAAAAAAGTCTGCCAAGGTTTCTGGAGTCTGGATGTAAACCAAGAATGTGGCATATCCCCACAGGGTAATAGTCACCTTATAAAGTAAAATTTATGTATTTATTTAATTATGCCATATGATGCCCTTCAAATTCATGGCCAAAGTTCAATGCAACTAAATTTCTTTGTGATGAGTGTAGCTCTCAAAGTGAATGAAACAATTTAATGATTTTCCAATCACAAATGATTCAAAGATCGATTAAATATCCATTAACCTCATGTCACTGATCATTACACAAGCAGTAATAAAGCATTTTCCGACCTCATCAACATTTTTCTTTACTATTATTTAGAGAAGGAAGTGTCAAGACATGATCAAATAAGTAACTTATAGTGGATTTAATACATATCAGTGTGATTCTCCATTTTTATCGTTATCCATGGGTACTCATTGGTAAGGTTCGATATAATGCAAGATGCAAAATTGCTGTAAGTTAATTTTTTAAAGTGTTGAGTGCCAGGAGTCCTTGAAGCTTCCTACTTCAAAGAAATGCTTGTGTATAGAAAGCACTAAGATTTTCTTGCAAGAACAAATGAATAAGCAAACAAGTATTACTACACAAATAGGTAACTATATTTGCATACATCGATATACATATTCATACATATGCACTCATGTTAACAGAAAATAAACATGGGATTTAATAGTTTTATAAGTTCCTTTATATATAATTCCTCTGTTCTAGACATGGCAGAGCATTTCCTATGACATGAGCAGGACTTCTTACTCTATAGGTTCTGAGATGAGCTACATTGGTGAACCATCTGACAGGAGGAGTTGTGAGTGTCAGTGGCCAGCTCCCTTTAAAAAAGAGGCATTCTGTTTCTGGAAAGACACAGCTAGTGACAAAATTACCATGACACTTTCTCCCTACATGGTCTGTTTCACTTCTAGATGCTATTTCAAGCATCTATTAGGTTCCATTTACAAATAAGGAAAAGTAAATGTGGCATCAGAATTTAGGAAAGACTAGTTTCCCTCACATCGATTTCCTAAGGAGCCTTCTTGGCGGTTGCATTTCAAGGACTAGAGGGTTGAATTTCAAGGACTAGGGGCAGCATATGCAAAGGTGCTCCCAGGGCACGTCACAAACTCCCAGTACAGATAAAGCTTGGCACCACTATGTTCTGCCTGATATTGAGAAATAAAGTCTGACCGATTGGGAAGATTTCTACTTTTTCCTTCCTTTTTTCTTCTTCTTCACCCTGGTCTTTCTTCACAGCCTTTTTCTTGGTCTCCCAGATGTTACTCTTCTGTTCCTACTCCATAAAGGGCAGGTTTGCTGAATGTGCACGATTATTTGTCAGAGCATATTAACAAGAGGTGGAGGAGTTTGTTTTATTCTGTGATTATAAAGTTACGCAGGTTGAATTTCCAAAGAAGAGTTATTGGGAAAAGATTAGTAAAAAGGAAAATAAGGAATCACCTAGCGATTTAAAATGTACCTGTCTGCCCAATCTTTCATTTAAAAAAATCTTAAAATTAATGACATTAAAGTATCATGCATGATTTCAATAAAAAGAGCAAGTTAATGTCAACACACGGGAAATGAGCAAACACCAGGGTCTGATAGGTCTTCCATTACTGTCAGAAGCTCATTAAAACAATTGAGAATGCCATGGATTACCCACAGCCCATGGAAGGCATTCAACCAAATTTCATTTGAATTTTGAAGGATGGGGTATGTGGGAGTGTTTGGCAGGGAAAGCTCATATTAGATATGAAATGTGTAAGAAAATGTCATGCAAACACTAGAATATTGGATTTAGCAGAATGTATTTATACAAAGTTGTTATCAGATTTGACTGTAACTTCAACTATACAATTATTTTACTATCTAGAATCAAAGTATATCTTTTATGGCATATAAATGGATACCAGTAACTAGACTTTTACCTGTTAATTTCAGGAGTTATGTTGATAAAAGCAACTGACGTAGTATTATTTGAACTAGTAGATAAATTTTATATTTAAATTTAATAAAATATCATAAATATAACATGTTTCTTATAGATATATAACTTATCCATAATCTATATAATTTGTGTGTACACAAATACCCACAATTTTCTTCCCTAAAGTCTATTTTCAATAGTAGATCAGTTCTCTGAGGGCTTGTCTGTATTTTAACCTTTTTTGCATCAATATGTTAGCATCTAGGTTGTTAGATGTGAATTATATTTTGCTTTATTACTGTAGAGACTATCACAGCCTATTTGTATTATGCTGAAAACATCACCATTTTTGCTCATGTCCTAGTTTCTAAAATAATCATGACAATGTGTTTATCCTAAATTCCCCTAGGTATTCTTTGGTAAAGCAGAGATTGAAATCCTGGGGTCTGGAGTGAGGAAATCCTGTGGGTGACCCAAACAATAATTAGCCAATGATAACCTGCATTGTAAGTAAAGGAATTTACACTCCAAGATGCCGTGTCAACTACTTGGCATCACATAATTTATGTGTAGTAGAAGCCATGGTTGACTCCAAATCTTAGACTTTTTTTTTTTTGCAAGAATATACTTCTGCCTGAATAACTGGTTTCAGTTATCATTTCTGAGGGTTTGTGGGAATGTCCCAAGGACACACAGCTGTTGAGATAATATGTGCATATGTTAAAACATTCTCTCATGAAGCAAATTACGTTTTGATTAATGAACTGCTGCTTCAATTATTAAGAACCTCACGAATCATAGAGCGATTGATGTTTGCATTCGTGCTCACAAGAACGTCACCACTAATCAATTCACTCCACCTCTACACAGAAGGAAATCTTCAATAGTGAGTGATAGCAAGGGGTTTTGCACATTAATGCAACTGCATTATTCTTATTAAAATTGCATATGTCACCGCTGTCTGGAAGGTAGATATGGGAAGATCATGGTTGGAGGCCAGCCTGGGAAAAGAGGTAATGAGACCTCTTCTCTACATCAAGACCTCTTGTCTCAGCTATGTGGAAAGGCAGAAGGAGAATCTGAGGCCACACTTGGGGAGAGGGTGGAGGACTTCTAAGGAAAAGAAAATAAAGCATAAAGGACTGCTTCAAGTGGTAAAGAACCTGCTTCACAAGTGCAAGACCTAGATTTCAAAATCCAGTACTCACAAAAAGTAAATTGTATGCATGCATAATATAGAATATGTTGTATCCTAATATAAATATATGTTTGCATGTGTCTTTTTCAGGCTTCAAAGATATTCATGAAAGAGCCCCAACGAAGATGATGTTTTATTGCTCCCTTCACTTTGAATGGGATGTAAGTATAAGGGAGAGTACCATTTGAAATCTTAAAGACTCCTTTAACAGGGCTGCTTTAGTTTAAAATAATTTTCTATTGGGGAAGCCTGAGGCTGCTTTATTATTTTCATTTTTTCCACTGTGCTGGTGCTGAGTGCCTGCATCCTCTGCTGCTACCTGGCTGGTGCTCCCGTGGCAGGCACACATCACTCTTTGATGATGAAGAGCATGTAGTCTGTCTAATTGAAGAAGCAGCTGGAAGCTCTTACGTGGCTGGAGAATGGAGCTGGTATCTTGTTTAGGTCCAAACTAGAAACTTATGACCTTCAGATCGAGTCTTGTCTGCACCCTCTTTTGGATGGAAAATTTTAATGGAAGACAGCCAAGCTGATTCTTTACATATCGTCTACGTGTGCTCTGAGGGGCTGAAAAGAGAGCACATGGACCACAGAGTCATAAATATTTACTCTCTGGATCTCTCTTTAAAAAGCTTGCCAAACCCTGGTTAGTTTGTTCCAACTAAAGAAAAAGTCTCGTATGTCCTTGCTAATGCCAAATGCTGGCCCTGTGATAGAAAGCAGCCTAGGACAGAGTGCTGGTCAATGGACAGGTGACATTCCTCAACTCTATAAGCCAAAACCAACTTGCTAAGTTTAATTTGCCATCATGTCTAACATTTTGCTAAAAGAACACTACAGAAAGATCATGTAGAAGTGATAGAAGGTATGTTTTATTTCCTTAAGTATTCTAGTTTTTAAGAGGATAATACAGATGCTCAGACTTACATGTATTTTATAAATACATATACATATATACATATGCAGACATATAGATAGATAGATAGATAGAGATATCCAGCTAAGATTTACTAAAAGTATACTTGCTTTTAATCACATTTTATGACACTATGCATCCCAGGTTATCAGAAATTCTCCTGTCTGTGCATAAAATTCAGCTATTTTTATCCCTGTGATGGGAACATTTCATAACTGAAGAGACAAATATCTACATTCCAAAACTCTAGCTTCCAGAAGGTTTCATAGAATATGATATAGAAATAAAGAATTGCATGTTGGCCATTGGAAATAAGTAGGCAGGATCATCATCAATATAAATAATGGCAGACACAAGCCTAGCACCGCCATTTGAATACAGATTTTTCTCCAGCATTTATTTTCTGACAGAGAATTTAGCAATAGAGTGAGCCATGTATTACTACAAAAGCATGAATGACAAATGAAATATAACTTCCTCCCCTCATTCCCCCAGTAACCAGGAATCCCATTTCTCTAATTCCTCCATGAGCCTTAGTAAATCAACTTTATTTTTAAAGTGTATGTGCAGATTAGTGCATAATAGATACTATTAATATTCTTGAATTTGGGTACTAGCCTAATGAGACTGCAAGATCCAAATGCTATCATGAACCACGATGACAAAGGCTTTTTTTGGTACAAAGAGAACTCAGAATTGTGACTATTATTAACCAGAATTTAATTACATGCAATAGTAAATTTTTCTCACATAACAAGTACATATTTTGGCATGCTAAATGCATTCAAATGTACTCATTTTTTTCTTTTTTCTTTTGCAAGCAGAGGAAATAACCTGGAGTTTCTTGCTCCCCTTCCTCTTCTCTCTCACACATTTTTGGATGAGAATTCCAATGCTGCAAATGAGTAGGAGAGGCCTGAATACAGGGGTTTGCCATGGAAGCTCAGGACAGAGCATCTCCACCCAAGGGCATCACAATTGACCATAAGTTCTCTGAGGACAGAAAAAGTGGGTAACTTGACTTACAATCAATTTAAAGTGAAAACAGGTAGGCACCACTGGATGTAAAATTTTGGTTTGGTGATATTGTCAGTAAGTAAAGAGAGGCATAATTCTTGGATGTCATTCTGAACCAGTTTGATATGGAAGTCTTTACTATAACTAGTCTCCACTCCATTTACACAAAATGAACTTCAGTTCCACATACAAGTGATTTTCTGGTCTCTTTCCTTCCTACAGACTGGCCCTTTGGCTTGGAATGCCTGGTCCAAATGCATTATAGCCATGTCTGCTCTTGTACATGAGGCTACCTGTCAATCTAAGCAATGGGAGTCCCAATAGAACATCAGCAAGTAACAAGGGTTTACTGCAGGCAATATTTGATGTTGAATTTAGAGTCTGATCTGTGCAAAGAAAGGACTATGATTATTTCTCATTATCTCATTCCTCTGACATCCTTCTGCCTCAGGAAGCAGCAACTTAATTATAATCCTTTCAGCAAATATTTGGGGGTTAGAGTTGATTCCTCTTTCCTCTGAAATCCAAGCTCAGTCTGTGAGTAAATCCTGTTTATTTTACTTTCAAAATCTATCCAGAACCTGACCGGTGTCTGAAACTGTGACAAGAGTCATGTTGATCTTCCCTGCAGTGTCCCTAGCAGAAGGCCCTGCTTTGGTACCTTAGCTTCATTACACTCAATGGGAATCGTGAGCTGTATGTAACACACTTGGACAGACAGATAATGGCTGCAACTGTCACAGATGCCTCCCACACCTCCCGTCATATACAGTAGAAAATCAGAAGCAACTTTTGAATTTTTTTGGTCACAAACATGCCTTGAAGTGTATGTACTTTGTTTAATAACTAAATCTAGATAATTACAACTATACTCCTCAAGTAGTTATACTTCCCTGGTGAGAGTCCTTTATATCCACCCTCTGGATATGTTTAAAAACACATTCTGTCACTCTCTGTGGTCAGTGGGCAGGTAGTACAATAGATCTCATGACTCTCCCTTCTGTCTAACTGAAAGTGCATATCCCTAAAATGACATTTCTCAACACCCAGCTATCTAGCCCTTGATCACCACCCCGGTGTCCTCTGTTTCTCTGAGATCAATACAAAAGCATCAAGCATGATATCAACACTCCTTCTGCATTCAGGAAGTTAATTTGTCTTCTTCTATGATCAGCCTAGGCCTCATGCTGCCTCGTGCTTCTCTTCCCACAGAACTTACCAGACACTTGGAGTGTGGACATTTACATGTCCTGTTCCCAATGGCAAGAGTACATTCTCTTCACCAACCCTTCGTTCTTTATCCTTTTCACAGCTGTGCAGAATTCACTCTGCAGATGTGCAGTGGTCAGGGATATACCGAAGAAGAAAGCAGTTGGTTCCATTTATGTTTGGAGGTTCCCTCCCTTCAAGAATGGGCACCCATGGTTGTGGAGATGAGTACAGAATGCCCTTAGGTCCCAAAGGGTGTGAGTTCCAGGCCACAGGGGGTTTTCTTCAGAGTCATATCAGCTCTGTACTAAGGCCCTCTCCATCGATAGAATAGGGACCATGCCATGTATCTAAGATGTTCTTCTTCAAGAAAGTGAGCTCATTAAGGATTTCAATCATGTCTACTGAACTGCTTCCCAGAGGATTGAATACACGACCTGGACCCTCCAAGAGCCTCTTCTCTTTGTGTCCTATTCTACCTTGCCGGATAAAAGTGCACCTGCCTCCATCCACCTTAAGGGCCTCCCTAGAACCTATGCTCCTGAGTTTAGTGTTTACCTTGTACCCATCTGCCAGTGACCCTCAGTTGTATTTCTCCTGGGTAGAAGGAGAAACTGGGCTATCCACATGCATGCTGTCATCCTAAATGAAGGAATGACAAGGAAATCAACTATGCCCAACCTAGCAGGAAGGGAAGAAAAGCAAAGTCTTTATTTATATATGGAACTTCCCTTAGCTTTTCCAGAAAAGACAGAAGTTTCTTCCCTCCATAATCATGAACACATAATGTCAAACATACCAAAAACTCAAAACAATGGCAAAATAAACCTTCGTGCCTTCACTCTAAAGTTTGAGAATAATTCTCAAGTATATAAATTCTCTATCAAATATTGTACATGAATCAAAAAAAATTGGCAAAAATCACAATACTGATAAGTAATATGAAAAATATTAATCTTTGATTTTTAGATGTTCATTTTATATCCAACTATCATAGCTCATTTATCTTTTACAAAAGAAAGTCAGAATTTTATTCATAACATTTTTTTAAAAATCTGTATTTTATCAAGTCTGTATTATGCTAGTTGGTTTGTATATCTCTTAGTCTTTCAAACTAGATAAGCATCTCCATCTAATTTATTACTATTCTATTTAAAAGATCAAACAATAATGTCTAATATAAAAATATGCTATGAATTTGTCTGAAGGTATGATTTCATTAAAATTATCCTTGTATCTCTTGTATTTCCAATAAATCTGGAATGGAGTTAAGATTTCTGGATGTACTTAGTGTGTCATTTCATAAGACTCCTGATTTATGAATATTTTGGTTTTCATTCTTTTTATTTTGCTTTGTGCCAGTACCGGGGCTAGATCTAGGGACCTCCTATTCTCCCCTGGACAGCATGTTACAACTTGGGCTATGAGTTCAGTAATTGTTCCACAGTCCCATAGTGCTTCACAATTAATGACATGCTTGAATTAGGATATTTTGATTACTGTTCTATGCTTTATGCCAGTCTGTCCTAGTATAGGAGAGAACTTATGTGTGCTTCTGAATGAGAATCAAAGCATTGTATCCTTTATCTCCATCCAGAGAACATAGATAATGAAAGTTCTAATGGAAAGCATGTTTGTCCCAATTTTATTTTAAAAATCAAGTTTTGAATGTTGATTTGTGAACATGTCATTTATCTAACAAATTTGATGTGCAGTATTAGAGGCTATTTTATGCACAAATCTCTTGCTTCCTGAAAACTGTGGAGTCAGTTCACTTCTTTCCTAACAAGGTCCAGAGCTAGCAGAAGAGACAGTACAGCATCCCCTCTAGAACTGCAAACTTTACTGCAAGCCTAGTGCAAGCCCAGTGCCTGCTCTCTCTCTCTCTCTCTCTCTCTCTCTCTCTCTCTCTCTCTCTCTCTCTCTCTCTCTCTCTCTCTCTCTCTCTCTCTCTCTTCCTCTTTCTCCCTCTCTCTCTCTGTCTTTCTCTTCTTCTTTCTCTTCTTTGAATGTTATGTGTTCATTGAATCTGCCTGCAGTTGTCTTTTACTTATATAAGCACCTAACACAGACTCAATTTTATATGCAAATATTAAATAATCTCTCATCATAATTATTCTACATTACTTATTTTATTCTTTAAAAAAGAAGACAATAACCTTTATATACTTTAGGATATTTAATTATAGCTCTACTAGCAAGTGGAAAGTCTTAGAAGCATAGAAATGTGTTTGTGTGTGTGTGTGTGTGAGAGAGAGAGAGAGAGAGAGAGAGAGAGAGAAAGAGAGAGAGAGAGAAAGAGAGAGAAGGAGAAAGAAAGAAGGAGAAAGAGAGAGAAAGTAAGTTGTAGTTGTGACTCTGGATATGGTTACTATTCTTGTTAAGTATCTAAAATACTAGTTAATTTACTGGGAGCCTAGACATGGAGACAAAAACCTGCACAAAAAAATAATCACGGTTTGTGGTATTGAAAAACAGGTCAAGTTTTTCTTGTTAACAAAAGAAAACCTTAAATAGTTCAGCAGGATGCAATAGAAGGAGCCTACAAGACTGCAGAGACTCTAGCAAATTCTCCTGGCCTTCCATTAGACCTTCCTTCCACTGGGAGTTGAAGTCTTCTAACACTCATTATAATAGTTTAAACAGAGTAGATACACAACACATTCTATGGCACCCAGGAGTGTTTTCTTGTGTGTAGATATAAGCAATTTGTATTCTTGGATGCTGCCGGTGTAAAGGATCTCATACCTAATTGTTCTCCCTTAAGAATATGACTTTGGGGTTGCCTCTTTATCAGTTGTGACAGAGAGGTTAAATTTTGTGTTGTGTTCATCTTAAAATTAAAATCGAATTTCCTGTTACCAAGGCACTTTTCTCCCTGAAAGATAACTACTATCTCCACAAAGTATTAATAATTCTAATATAAAATGTGTTTAGAAATATGTTATACCTAAAGACATACATAATTTACCAGTCTTTATTGAATATATGTAATTCATAAGTCTTTAAGTAGTTCTTAAAATTCATTTATTTAGTCAAATTTGCATATAACTTTTTATTGTAATATTATTTACTCTTACAACATATAGATTTAATTCTGTGACCAGTACTTAATGACATTTATATTAACATTAAAATAATAGGGTGATAATAAATGGAAGCATTTAAAGGCCTGTTAAAAGCCATGAAGCTAACATTTTGGCAAAAACTGAAAGATGAGACATAAATCTGACTTTTAACTGTATGTGTGTGTGTGTGTGTGTGTGTGTGTGTGTGTGCGCGCGCACACACTTTTGCGTGTGCCCTTCCTGGGATTGAATTTAAGGCCTAGCCTAGACCCTGTCCCTGAGATTTTTTTTGCTCAAGGTTAAAGCTTTACAAGTTGAGTCACAGCTCTATTTCTGACTTTTTTGGTGGTTAACTGTAAATAAAAATCCAATGGATTTCCTTGCTCAGTCTGGCTTTGAACCATGGTACTCAGACTTCAGCCTTCTGAGTAGCAAGGATCGCCACTGTTGGCCAACTTTACTCTTAATTCTTTTCTTTAAATCATGTTTTGTCTTTCCAGATTAAAAACAAGATACTAGAAATTTCTATAAATTGAAATCTGCAATAGAAAATTAGGACAATGCATACATTGGAAATTTCTTCAGAAAAAAAATATGTATACATAGAAAACTTGCCCTGGAAGGTAAGACCAGACACATGGTGATATTGTGGTTTCTACAGGTTTTTGGAGCTATTTTGAACATTTTCCCATCAAAATCAGATGCTGAATATTTTATAAAAGCTGACTTGTATTAGACACATTGAGACACAAAGGAAATCCGGCTGAGTTATGAGAATCACGCTGAAATGTTTCTGTGTGCGTTGAGGCCCACAGAAGATGGTGCTTACAAGGAGCAGGCTGCGGGAGACCTCTCCAAGAACTTGGGTACTTCACAGGCAATATAAACTCAGGTTAAAAACATTATCTGAAACATTGATTTTTTTTGTCAATAAGCTTACGTTTATTTTTTGGGGGGTGGGATCTTTCAGAATGTCCCGTAATTGACAGATCACCAGATAGTATAGATTTCAAAAATCCAGGGGGGAGGGATGAGATGGGGAGGTGGGGAGGGAAGGGATGGTAGGGGAAAACAAAGGAGGAGGTAACAATAGGAAATGTATTCATTACCTTACTCATTGAACTGTTACCTCTCTGTATAGTATTTCTACAATTAAAAAAAAAAAACACTAAAAAATCCAGGAAGGAAAGAGGGATGGAAGGTGTGAGGAAGGAAGTGAAAGAAGAAGGGAGAGAAAGGGTTCAGAAAGGGAAGGAAGAAAAATGGAAGGAAGAAAGGGTCATTAAAATGGAACAAACATGAATGACAGTTTAAATATAGCTAATTTCTCATCCGATTTCATGGGATATAGGCAGTAATACATTTTTGTTGAACAATAGATATTGAGGAATGTCATTAATTTGTTCTCTGTGGCACTAGCTTTATACTGATTTAGACATTACCAAATAAAGTAAGGTAAAAATAAGTATTGCTAATAAACATACCCAAAAAGAATAATGAAGGGGGTGATCAACACTCACTGTATTCATGCACTTGTTTGTTGAATGGTAAACTCACTTGTGAAACTATTTGAAGCTAAAAATAAAATTTTTAAATGGCTAAAATGAATTATTTAAGCAAAAATATTTGAATCCAATTAAGCTCAAACACATGAAAAGAGATGATAAGATCTTTGAAAAGAGTAGAAATGGGAAGACATAAAATTGACAATCTTTCTTACATGGTTTAGAATTCAAAGTTCATGATGAGGCATAGAGTATGATATCGGATGATATTACACTCAATGATATTTCAAAGAAAAGAAGTTCTTATTATCCAAATTAAGGATAGATTTTAAGCCCTTACCCAGTGGCTAACAAAAAAGCAACATCTCTGAATATGTGATCTTAAAATAAAATGAGGTCACATTACTCAAAAAAAGTAAGCTAATGGACATCTCAAATTGATAATCACAGAGCTTTCTTCCCATAATTCACATTTGATTATATGGCCTTGGATATTCTCCATCAGAGACTTTTTACTTACAGTTTAGAGATATGCATTACATTTTGTTCTGCTGCTCAATTAATTTTAAAATAGCTAATATATTTGAAAAAATTACATGGAAAATTTGAGTATTGGTTGAATACTAGATAAGGTTAGGGAATAATCGTTAATTTCATTACAATGCTAATAGTATGCTGATTATAAGGAATAGCCTTGTTTATAGTTACAGAAACACTAGATAGCATGACAGTTTTCCATTTCTCATGGTTATTTTTAAATACACATGTAAATTAGTGATCTTTTGATTATATGGTCAACATCTAGGTAGTCATTACATTATTATTTAAATCCTCTTGCTTATTTGGGTTTGGTTATTAAAGGAGTTACAAATATTAGAACAATGTAAAAGAACAAAACTGCTTTAGAAATTATAAAACAAAATTAATTCTTAGATTGAGAGATAGATATGGAAAACTATTGGTTTGAGGCCAACCTTGGGAAAAAAATAACTAGTGAGAACTTAATTCATAAAAACAAGCCAGGCAAAGAGGTCCACACCGATATACCCAATGGTGCAGGAGGTATAGAAAGGAGTATCACTCCACAAGGAAGGCCTTGGGTGAAAGAACTGGACAGTCTGAAAAATAATGAAAGTGAAAAAGGATGGTACGTGTACCAAGTGGCAGCAAAATTGCCAGGTCCTGAGTTCAAATTCTGGTATCAAATGTGAGTAATTACATAATGGTATTTAACACAACGTGGAAATATCATTCACTTCAAATTGATCCTCTTCTTCTGAAAGTTCACATTCTTTGTGGTTCACAGTAGACATAATTAATTAGTGTATTATCTTATATAATATTTTAGATCCAGAAATATGTCTGAATTGAGTTAGATATGATCAGTTTCACTGGAAATTATTTGAATTTTTTGTGTCACAAATTCCTAATTCCTAATTGTTCTGGTTTGAAATAAAATCTCTTGCAAAATACGTAAGCTCTGTAATGCTTTTACTTCACATTTCTTGAAAGAACTTTTTCAACAACAGAAAGATTTCAAAAGCTACCATGTGGAAAAGAAAGAAAACAATGACCTATCTATAGCAACATAAAAGTTTACAACTTCCAGAATGATAATGTAAAGCAAATCACAGCGATACATGGAGGAAAGTTAACAGTGGAAACATTCTAAAAAATAGAAGGGCAATAATTTATCCAGCTTTTGTTTTGTGTGGTGATTAATATGGCTTTAATGTGGTTGGAAAAAATGATGTTAGTCATCAGAAAAATAGTAAAAATGAATTGAGGAGAAAATGGTTCCCTGTGGGATGAAGGTTTTTTTTTCTTTTCAAGAATTCAAAGAGTTGACATTTTCCTTGAAGCAATTTCAAGAATTGCATTGGTGGTTTAACGTATTAATTAATCGACATATTCTGAAATGAATTTGTAGGTGTAAAATGTTATAGAGTAATTGACTTTACGAAATGAAATATTTTCCAAATGGAAGCCCACAATTTAATGGGATAGCCATCTCTGGGTGCAGTGTATGCTGGGAGGAGATTTTGCAGGCTCTCGGGATCAATAGTGCATTACAGGGAAATGCAGAACAAGAACCATTCTTCAGGTGGAGAGCAGGCTTGAATAGCATCTCAAAACACTTTGCCCAGCCTGTTCTCTGCACTGGGTCTCATATTGATTGAATTCCAACCACTCCACTTCTGTCTAAACCCTCCACAATAATCAGGTCCGAGGAAACTACAGCATTAGAGGAAGGCACACAAACAAAATGAAAACTTGAGGTCAACCTCTATAATCCATTCTTAATCCCATCTCTGAGGTTGGTCTGAAAATGCATGGTAGCCTGAAGTGAGATCTAGGCGACAGTTAAAGATGCTTTTTACTTTTGTTTTTTTTTCTAATAAAGTATTTCTTAAAATAAATATAGGAAACTATAGTACAATTAGGATTTGCATACTCTAATAACATATTCTCAAGGATTTATGAGGATTCTCCAATTTTATAGCAGATAGATTAATAAATGTGTATATAGATTTATATAAGCTACCTGCATAAGTTATATATAGAAAGATAGCTTGTGATATCTTTTAATGTCTTGAACTCTGCCACAGAACGAGTAATTATTCTCAGGATGGTGGAAATAGATGCATATGTATTCATGTTTTGGTTTCCCACATCTGGAAGAATTTCAAACTATGAAAGCAGTGTTATCTAGTTTTACAGTCTTGCTTCACACAAGGGAACCAATAGGCTGTGAAAATGAAGAGTGAATAAAAGTACACAAGAGGAGTTTCAATCTTTCACAGCACAGATTCGACTCAATGTCCTCCTCCTTTAAAAAGGTGGTGAGCTCCATTTCTCCCCTGATATAGAATGGCTTCCATTGCTGAACTGCAGTGCAAAATAGCCGCTCCAAAGTTGGCGAACTCTGTCTCCCCATCCTTTGGAGAAAGCAGATGGTGCTTTCCTTGTTTTGAAATAAAATCACACGTGGCATTCTATCCTTGCCCATTAATGTCGTGGAAACACTTATATAATTCGTGGTTTAGTTAAAGAATGTCACAAGCCATGGCCAAGTCAGAGTCTGTGATAATTGGGGGGCGGGGAGATCTCAGAATTTCCTTATTTAACGTGAAAAGTGAAATGCTATTTCACGCATAACTGTGGACAGTGGGTTCTATAAAAGAAGATCTTACTTTCCTGGACATTGCTTCCACCTTGCAGCTCTGTTAGCTGTAGCAAATCACATTTAATCGTCTGTGGGGCTCCAAAGCTCATGCCTTTCATTGCCTTGGAAACACATTTTTAAAAAAAAAGCCAACTGTGCATTTTGTAAGGATCAAATGTCAGTATTGTAAGTAGCCTAAGAAAGTAAACTACTAATACCTATAAATCTCAGGTTCCTTTGATTAGTGGCTTTGCTTTAAGAATAGATACTCAGTTTTGACAACTGATTTTTATCTTCAGGAATGTGAGGGGGAAGGAAAGAGAATGAATAACAAGAAAAAATTAAAATTTTGAGAGAAATTTATACATTAATTATTGTTACTTAGAAGTTTGATTGTCTGACCTGATGTCATTTTTTAAGAGAAGAATAACTTCTCGGGCACTCTTCAATAAAGCTTTGATGGAATGCTTGCTAGCCAGACCATTTGCAGTGACATGAAGAATAGCCCTGTTTAAACACACCAAAGTCACATATTGAGGTAATAGAACCTTAAACAAAGGTGGTTTTAATAAAGAATTCTTTTTATACTAGATGTATTTGTTTAGATTTATATTCTGTAGACTCTGATGACAACTCAATAATGATTGCTCCAGACCTCTGTATTAATAAGATTTAATATAGCAAAGTTTCCAGAAATGTGTTTTTTGAAATATTATGAGTCAGGAAATATTCCTCTGAAGCTGAATCTCATCAACAGATTTTATGAGTTTGAAGTCAAAGAATTATATATAGTTTCAAGGAAAAAAAAAGACCCCAAAGCAAGCAAATTAGTTAACTAGTTCTTGTGCATGACAGATACGTTAGCTAGAATGCAATACATCTTCTGGGACCTTTTGAAGTTTGCGTTTTTGGAGTTAAGGGTTCTACAGAATCCATTCCTTTCACAGATGTATGGCATTGTGATTGCCAGAGTCTTGAGCCGGAATATTAGTTCTTTTAAAATGCATGATAGATTTAAACTTTTTAAGTTCGTCATTTAGATCTCTCAAAAGAGTTGAAAAAAATATATGCTGGAAGTACAAAGAGCTTTGTATGTAAGCAGTGATATTGTTAACAATTGGAATGAATTCTCCGTGTATAAAAATCCTGTTAAGGATACTTCAGAAAATAAATGCTTGACCTTAACATAATTATTTTATGATGAAAAAAATTTGAATACACATATTTTGTAAAGAATCTTATAGGATTTATGTGGTTATTTCTCTGCCTCTGTAGAAACTTATTAGTTAAGTAATTTAATTTCAGTTTTCAAAAGTTAAGACAAACATATTCGTTAATTATTCTAATTATTTAATAAGTTATGTGACAACTTACTTAATTTTTAAAATAATTAGTTTTAAAATGGTTACATTATTATACATGGTAGTTTTGTAAAATAGGCATTTATACTAATCACTAAAATAATTATGCAAAATCTTCCAGTCCCACAGAAAAGTATCAGAATACTTCAAGCTTATTTGGATGAAGGTATACATGCAAAAGTTAGCAATATTAAATGCCACTAGTGTCTTCATTTTTCTAAATGGAATAAACCAGTCCAAACTAACAAACCCAATAGCTGGAAACATAAATCAAAGTCAAGCACTGAATTCAGTCTTTTAAGATATTTTTTCATCTTTGTTATCATAAATCCATTTTTCATTTCTGAGAGTAATTACACTGCTTTGGGCATCTCTTCCAAGTTGAATGACTTGCTAATAACCTCATACTTCTCTTCTTTTTAATATAGTTCAACTATTGATCAGCTTTAATTTATAATGATGGTTCAACAATATATAGGATCAAATGTTATTCTAGAGGCCATGTTCAACTGTAGTCACTAATTCATGTAACGTGTCTAGAACTTTACGCAGCTATGAAGCAACTTATTAAAATTCCTTTGCCAAATTTCAGCCAATTTGGCTGAACCATCTGTACTGACAGGGTAAACACAAAACCGTACCTTAGTAGTTCACAAGCACAGAAGATACAATCAACTAAAATAAGTGAAAATATATACAACCAATATTGCTTATCAGAACTTGGCATATGTGCTGAAAATGCATATTTTGCAATGGAAAAATATATAACCTATAGGATAGACTGTTCTATAGCAACAACAAGTGGGAGTTGTCTTCATATTGAAGATTGGATGGCTAATTAATATTTTGACCTTTAAATACCTCAAATGTATGTAAGGACATAGGAGATATTTTGAATCTATGAATGGCACTATAATAAGGATGTGAATTTCAGAAGGTATCTTCATTTTCAAAGGAAAACTGCCAGATGCATTGAGTAGCAATGTAACTTCCTAAGTATATTTCTCTAAGGAAATACCTCTGGGCAAGTCTCATTCTACTTGATGTAGTCTAATACTGTGAACAGAATATTCTAGCTAAAAAGTGTCTTTTATGCCTTGTAGTAAGCCGAATCACCTGGCTAAGGAAGCAGGAAGGGATCTGGGAATTATTAACTATTCATCCTGTTTTGTTTTGTTTTTTCATTGCAGTGAACTTCATGTTCCTGAACTCCTATTGGACTGTGCAAGTGTTTGTAGGTGTGTTTGCATCACACTCGCCAACAGCTTTCCAAGAATTTCTCACTGGGTTTCATCCATATTATCTCATTTACCTCAGATAAGTGAGTCTTTTGATAAAAGGCCTCACAGAATCACAGTTTTAAGCATATTGTCCTGAATAAAATCCTCTGGCATTTTCACATGATTTCAATGCCTTGTCTTTGTCAATTGTCTTAGTCCATTTGTCTTAGTCCAATTGTCTTAGTCCAATTGTCTTAGTCCAATTGTCTTTGTATTACCATAGGCGCCTCCCACATTCCATTCTCTTCCTTCCTGTCTACATAGGTCACCATGCCAGTTACATGTCGCTGTTGAAGGAATAGCTCAATATTTGAATTTATCACCCTGACTGTGTCAGTGAAGAAATCAATGCATGCATCTTGTATATACATTTTTCTAATTGGGGGAGGGGAAAGGAAATACAAAAAGCTGAAATAAAAATACAGGTTGACTTATTGTAACAATGAAATGTACAAGACACCATGGTGAAAATGAACTTTACAGCCTCAGGGTGGGGGGCGGAGGGAGGAGTTGGGGAGGTGGGGAGGGAAAGGATGGTAGGAGAAAAACAAAGGAGGAGGTAACAATGATCAATAGGAAATGTACCCATTACTTTACTTACGTAACTGTAACCCCTCTATACAGTATCTTTACAATAATATATGTATATTAAATTAAAAAATAAATCAGTAAGTGTGTTGTACCTCAATTCTCCTTGTGAGTACTTTTTTTTTCAAGTAACCAGTTTTATGGATATATTAAAGCTGGTATCCACAGTCCTTTTGGAATCTGGTCACTCTAAATGTGAGAAATATATACTTTGTTTAAGGAGGAGTACTCCCCTGTTACCATCCTTATGACATGTTGCGTGTATGCGGGAACATTGGTGAGCATAAAGGAGATGCTGGCATCTACAAGGATGGTTTCACACAGACTGCCATGGAGGGAGATCTGTTAATGCCCAAGGGGCAGGGAGCTCAATACCATATGTTAATGCTTGATTAATTTCTCCCATAATGGAGACTGAATTTGGTCAAAGTCACACTGTCTTCACAAGGGCAAATTTCCACTTCTTATTTCCATTTAGCACATTAATATCTATCTTGCCTTTCAGGCACAATTTATGTTTTTCAAAAGCATCCTTTTTTAAGGACAAAAAAAAATAAGGACAGGGAAACACATAGCAGACCACATACAATTTAAACAGAGTTGAGGAGGACATGCTTCTCCTCTTCTTTTGAGCAGGGTAATACACAAGAGATTTAAACAATTTGTTCTGGAAATTTCTTTTGAGTTAGAAAACATGTATTATTCAGTTTCAGTGCACTTGGTGAAAAACAGCTGTAAATAAATTAAAAAGAAGGCAAATGTGCTATAGGTCCCTAAATGACATAAAAAAAACTTATGTTATTACTAAAAGTTCATTCATTTGAATATCCTGACAAAAGGATACTTTGGGTTGCACCTGCTTGATTACTACTCCATTTGTTTTGTTTTACCTTTCAGTTAGGAAAGAGTTGCAATATGTTTCCATAACACTACAGCCAGATTTCCCTTTTTCCAGAAAATGGTACTGACTGTTTGTGATCTTGGCTTTATAGGTGCTCCTTGAACTTTTATTGGTTATTATTTTTCTGTTTCCCAATTTGCAGAGGAAATGTGCATTCAATTGCCTTCCATTAAAAAAGACTATTAGAGGTTATGTACTTCAAGGTGGAATAAATCAATAGCACTTCTCAAGCATTCTTTCCAAAATTTTGTCTTCAGTCTCTGCAAATGCTTCTTATTTCAGGACACAACAGGACCAATGAGTGTCTGTACCAACTCTGTAAGGATGCAGTCTCCTAAATCTAGGCGATGGGAAACACACAGATATAATTTACAGAATTTCTTCAACTAACAAGAGATGGGTAAGATCTATAAACTAAAAGTCACATCAACTATTTGCAGTGTATGGAGTTTGATTTTTTTAATTCTCATCTGTACAGATGTGTAGCACTTTGGAAAGTACTACACAAAAGATTTGTGTTTTGGTGAAGAAGGAGCAGATGTGCTTTGCCATGTTCCTCTTCTGGTGAGCAAGCCAAACATATACAAACACACACACATTTATACAAGTGTAGGGCGGCCGCCATATATAACAGACAGAAACAGAGATGCAGTGAGAATGAAGGAATGTAGGTCAGTGAAAGCACTCTAGAGACAAGGAATGACTGGAAATGGTTTCCTGGGCTTTCTTTTTGTTCTTTTATGGTATACTTACTATGGAAAGCTAGCCACATAGAAATGCCAGTAGCTATAGACAAGCAATGGGAGCCAAAAGAGAAAATATAAATTCCAGAAAGCACCTTCTCTATGGTATCCAAACACAACAGAAAACAGAAAATACCTGTCTCTATCCAGATACACACTGCACCGGGACTTGCACAGAAATAGTAGAGCAGGCCATCCACTTCAAGTCAATAGACAGGAGGGAATGCTGACTTCTAGCTCTGCCTGGAAATAATCGGCAGTCTTTCCTCAAACTGGTCTTTTGCCAAAGCAACATCATAAATACTGGCTAAAACATAATGTTTAAGCAAAATGTAGACTCTCGACACTGAACTGAAAATGTCCAGTCTCTGATGGAAACTGATTTTTTTATAATGAGAGCCTAAAGGATCTGAATTAAAATGGCTATAAACAAACATCAACATTTAGATGACATAAACATTAGAATTTTATGGTTTTTAAAACAATAATTATCATGAACTTACACAATTTGTGCTCTAAAGCTTCAGGTCACATCTCTAGCCAAACTTTTCCTTGTTAATTGCGCATGGAATACTGTGGATTTGTTTCTACCAGGGCTGGTAGAACCCTATCCTCTGCCAGGTTGCTGAGTAGCTGGGATAAAAGAGGCATGAGCCACTAGTCCAAATTATAATGATTCTGACGTATCAATACCCTGGAAGTATGTAGAACAATGAGGAAAGGACAAATGGAGACGTGAGTCAGGACAAGAAGCAGAGTCAAGTTGGCTAAGGTAGCAAAGTGCAATACTGATGAATGTGTAGATGGTCGTCCTATGAAACCCTGAAGACATGTCTATTGTTTTGTTTTTCCTTTGAACCAATTCATTCCTCCTTAATACAGTCATCTGTGAAGACTGCATAGAAGGTAGGAGACACCTTAGAGTATAGTTTTCCCAAATCACAGACAGACAGCCCAGATGGACAGAATGAACTCAACATAAAATGAATCAACAGGTTCCCACTACAGGGGACTCATATTAGATCTGAGACACAAATGTGATTGATAATGTAAGGAATGTATAAGGTATTCCATGCCAATGTCAATAGAAATAGAGCTAGAGGGGCTACATCAGTATCAGAGATGATAAGACCAAAAGCTAAAGGAGATAAATACATGCACACATGTATTTGTAAAATATCTACAATTTTTCAACATGATACACTAATTGTAAATATGTATACACTAAGAAACAGAGCTCCAAAGTATAGCAAGTTAAAGTATAAAGGATAGAAAAATTAAGAAAGTTTAATAGAAAATAATTATATTATATATAAATATCCCAGTCTTTTCAATAATAAATAGAAAATCTAGATAGAGATATCAAAAGAGAAAGAAACTATCACTATTACTTTTTTTTGTCTGTTGTGGGGCTTGAACTCTGGACCTGGGCACTGTCCCTCCACTCTTCAGCTCAAGGCCAATGCTCTACCACATGAGCCACAGTGCCACTTCTGGTTTTCTAGTGGTTTATTGGAGATAAGAGTCTCAGGGACTTTCCTGCCCAGGCTGGCTTTGAAATGCAATCCTCAGATATTAGCCTCCTGTGTAGCTAGGATGTGACTCACTGGTGTGAGTCACCAGTGCCCAGCTTTTTTTGTTTTTTTTTTTTTAAACTCCAAATTCAGGGAAAATTTTTGAATACTCTTGATGTCTAATCATAAGTGTCAATTTATAAAAATAAAAGTATCAAATAATTTTATCTTCTTAAATATAGTTTATATAGTTCTCAGCACTATTTTTACTACATTTCAAAGTTTCACTATGTTCTGGCCTTGTTTAATTTTGTCCCTCAATATTTGATTATTTCCTTTCTTATCTTGTTTTCTTAACCAATGGATTTCATTTGGGATGTGTTATGTTCACACATCTGTAAATGTTACAGTATTTTATGTTTTGCCTTTTAGTCACATTCCATTGTAGATGAAGATCACACTTTAATTTTTGATATGTGTTACCTTGGGGAATATTTTATATGCACTTGAAAAGAATGTACTTCCTTCTCTTGTTGAGTCTTGTTTTGTATGTATGTATACATATGCATATGTATCAAGAAAGAAGCAAAGAGAGAGATAGTCAGGTCTTACCATTGAAATTTCCTATTGTGAAACTCGAAGTCAGAAGCTATGACAAATTTCCTCATGTTTTTATTTGTATTTAACTTGGAATTGTATTGTAAACAAATAGCTAGGCTAATGAACACATACATGAAAAGGTCAAATACTAATCTGAAAATAATACAGAGTCTTTAAATGATCCAAATTAAGTCTTTGGAGTGTTTGATCACCTAGAAATTGCTATATGGTAAGATGTGCTCAGAAAAAAGTGCTTTCTTTATAAGTCCTTCTGGAGAAATGAGTTTGTGTCAGAACATAGACATTGTCTTCACAAAATCAGGAGTCCTAGTAACACATAATGTAAATTTTGGAGTAATTAAATAAAGAGCTAACCTGTTAGTCTCTGGGCTGAAAGAGAATCATTCGATTACTTCTTTCTATTGATTATATAAATAAAACTTTCAGGAAATATTTGCAGGGGACGTCAGCCTGTCCATGTCTCCTCAAAAACTCGGTGCCTTCGGTGGCTTAAGGGTGTCCATTCCTTTGCCAAACAAATCTGCCGTTTTGCATATGACTTCAGAAGGTCTTTAAAACCAGGCATTGTCCATGCAGGCTGAACACACCCCCAAGTAATGGAAAACAAATTACTCAAATCCATCCCTCACTGTTTGTCTACCACCTAAGAAAGATATGGATTGTAACTTCATTCTTAGACTCCCTGGAACGCATATGGAGAACAAGAAATAATACATACGAGGCACAGTCTTGCAAAGGAGAGGGATTATTATAAGCATTTTAATTAAACATGGAGAGAATGTATTCGATGATAAGGATAAAAGCTATTAAGTCAGACAGACACATTTGGTCTGAGTTATCACTCCTGTTTTTCTAACTGGTTATGTTTGCTCTCTGTGCTTCATTTTCTACAACTGCCAATGGAGAGAACAAACCCCTCGAGGATGAGAACAGTGTGTTCACAGTGCTCATCCCATGAAAGGCTGTGGCACAGTGGCTGAATCTCTGCAGAGTACATATTCAGAAAACAGCCCAGGCATGGTAAGACATGTCTATAAACCCAGCCTTCAGAAGGCTGAGACAGGAGAATCTGGAGTGTGAAACTCAGATTCAAAATAATTCAAAAAGCAGTAGGGGGCCAGTGGCTCATGCCTGTAATTCTAGCTACTCCGGAGGCTGAGATCTGAGGATCTTGGTTTAAGGCCATCCCTGGCAGGAAAGTCTGTGAGACTCTTATCTCCAATTAGCCACCAGAAAACCGGGAGTGGTGCTGTGGCTCTAGTGGTAGAGAGCTAGCTTTAAGCTGAAGAGCTGAGGGACAGCACCCAGGCCCAGAGTTCAAGTCCCACAACTGACAAAAATAAATAGATAAATAAATAAGTCAAAAAGACCCTCCTACAAAAAGCAAATTAAAAACCACATCCTTCTATTCCCTTCCATAACTCCCTGTGGAATCTCTACAGGGTGGTGCCTTCCTCATTTCCATCTCGGGGTAGGGTGTGTCTGGCTGACACATCTACTTCACCAGCCCCACTGAAGGAGTAATGGTACAGAAATAGTGGCCCTGGGCGAAGAGCTTACACCTCTCCTTGCATTCAAGTGAGGAGCTTCTTCTCAGCAGAAGAGAAGCCAAGTACTCATGGCATACTGAGCTCATGAACTGCTCTGCTGAGTGGCAATTCCTTTGCCCAACTACCTGAATATAATTAAAATATCCAAACACAATCAGAACTTTGTGAGGGACCAGTAGCTCACATTAGTAAATCCTATCCATTCAAAGAATGGATCTTCAAAGAAGATCAGGGTTCGAAGCTCATCTGAGCAGCAAAGTTTGTGAGATACCCCATCTCCAAAATAGGTAGGCCTGAAGGTATGGCTCAAGTAGTAGAGCATCAGCACAGCAAGTGAGCAAAGCAAAGGCAAGGTCCTGAATTCAAATTCCAATAGAACACCCTCCCCCCAAAAAAGAATCGCATGCCTTTCTATCAAAACACAGTCTTCAGCACATTCACTTACATACAAACTGGACTGAAGGTCAGAAGATACTGCCTGTGGGGTTCAGTAGGAACAGAAGTATAAATGACCATGGGCAGACATATGTAAGGGATGCCTTTCACTGGAAGAGTCTAGATAGGAAAAGTGCCAGCAGTACTGATCTCAGAGGTCACTCAGCACAGATCTGTCTTTTAGTTATAAAACTTATTAATTACCAGGCCTGTTTCAGATCTTCAGATGTTCCCAAAGCCATCCTCTGACACATGGAATGGAGGCCTGGCTGGTGCCCTGTGTAGCTGAGAGAATTGCTTCAGTCATGACACACTTCTGAGCCTCTTGTCTTATCAGTGAAAGAAACAGCCAGCCAGGACTCCCCAAGCCTGCCCAGGGGTCCGTCTGTGGTTCAAAGTCCATGTGTGTAAGGGCTAAATACAGATCCACAACTGGCAGTAGATAACAGACAGGTAGATAACAGACAGCAACTGGAACAGAGGGAAAGGCTGGGGTTGAGGCTGAGGCTGGGAAAGGGAGTGCAGACTTTATGGCGGCTGATGGAAGTACAGCGTGGGAAGGTCTCACTCTTGAGAGCTGCAGGACCAATCCCTGTCCCTGAGGACAAGTGGCTGAGGTCAGGGAGTCAGCTGAGAGGAAACAGGGAAATCATGCCAAAAGTGCCTCCTGCATTTGCCCTTCCTGCTTTCCAATTAATTACCAGCAATCCTCCTTCTGTCGCATTGGAGGGAGGCTGGAGGGAGCAGATGGAGAGGCTGGGGTCCCTGGATCTATACTCTTATCTCCAGGAATGTTTTTGCTTACTAGAAGACAGCTACCAATTAAAGCTGAGATTAAAGCAGAAGTTAAAAACAGAAACAAATTTACATCTACTGGTTGATGGGCATATATTTTATGACATTCTTTTCTTCCCATTTCAACTGGAATATTTTGAGAATTGATATTCTTATCACAACTTTTCATATTTAATCGGTGTCCTGAAATCTTTATTTTACTTGATACTTTGGGCTTTTTGTGTAATGACTGCATTAAAAAAATTCTATTTTGTTTTCTTTAAGGTGTTGTACAAAGGGGTCTCAATTAAACATGCCAGTTTATAAGTACGATGCATCTTGACCAATGTCACAGCTTTCAAAAGCTCCTCCGTCTCTTCCAACCTCGCTCATCTCCTCCATTTTTTTCTAATTGTGCTTTGGTCTGTGAGGTCTTTGAGGTCTTTGGTCTCACTCAATAGCTGGCTTAAACTCCATGTAGTTCAGGCTTACCTTACATTCTTGATTATTCTTTAAGCTCCAGAAAGCTGGAAGGACAGGTGTGTGGCACTGTACTCTGCTCAACTTATTTTTTTTTCAGAGAACCTATTGAATTTTTATGACATCTGTATTTAATCCTTATCTGTTAACAATGCCCTACAAGCATCTTGATGCCAAGACTGAATCTGTCATATTTTCAAAGCATAAAACAGGATCTCAAAAGCCACTGGTTGAATAGTGGCTATTAGGGAAATAAAAGAATATCTGGGGCAAAATTAGTAGAAGTGGCAGAAAATCAATAGTTTTTAGCTAGCTTGACTAATGTGTTACAGTGCTGCAGAAAAGGTTGCATGGAAATTTAGACTGAATTTTTTGTGTGTAGATAATTAAAGGACAGGGATTAGAGAGAACAAATCAAAAAACATAAAACATTTGTTGATTTATTCTAAATTTCAAGAATGAGTTTGCCATTGTTAGAAATTAGGGACAAGACTCGACAAGAAATGTATATATCTTACTCATGGAACTGTAACCCCTCTGTTCAGCATCTTCAGTTGATGAAAGGATCAAGAAAATGTGACCCATTGCAACAATGAGATGTACAAGTCATTAGGTCGAAAACGAACTTTACAACTTTTGTGCAGGGGGGGGTGGGGGGAAGGATTGGGGGAGGCGGGGGGAGGATGGGATGGGAAGGGGAAACAAAAGAGGAGGCAACAATGCTTGATAAGTAATGTACTCATTATCTTGCCCATGTAATTGTAACCCCTCTGTACAGTATTTTCACAATAAAAAAAGAAAAAAAAAGAAAATATGATACACACACACACACACAGAATGGAATTCTATGCCTCCATCAGAAAGAATGCCATCACCCATTTGTTAGGAAATGGAAAGACTTGGAAAAAATTATATTAAGTGAAGTAGGCCTAAAGTAACATAGGTCCCATGGTTTTCCTTATTTGCAATAACTAGTATATGGCTGGGACAAGCAGAAAAGGTCAGATAAGATGATGTTAAGTGAAATGAACCCCAAGATAGGAACACAAGTGGTATTTTCTTCCTTGCTATTTTTCTAACATATTTATAAGGTACCATGTGATTTTTTTTTTGCTATGTATGTCCCTCCCCCACGGTATAACCCATTTCCACTGTATTTGATGTTAGTCTAATTTGGGGAGGAGAAGGGAAAAAACAAATTGTTTAAATAGGTATACAGGTGGACCCACTGCAACAATGAGACGTACAAGACGCTATGTTGAAAAAATGAACTTTACAATTTAGGTGGGGGGGATGTAGTTGAGGAGGTGGGAGGGAAGGGATTGTAGGGGTCAACAAAGGAGGAGGCAAGAATGCTTGATAAGAAATGTACTTATTACCTTGCTCATGTAACTGTAATCCCTCTGTACAATATTTTCACAATAAAAACCTTATTTAAGGCGAAAGAGTTATATGATCTGAAGAGAAACTTTGTGAACTCCATAATGCTATGGGTTCTGTCTTAATGTATAAACTGGTATTTTTGGCAGAGACAATTGCAAAGTTGAGCTTTGGCAGGGGGAGGGGGTGTGTTATAATGGGTCCTTAGTTTGTACAGAACTTACTTCTCTCTACAGATTATTTAATGTGCTAAGTGTTTAAAGAGAAAAGATGCCTCCCAAAAACAACCACCATAGTGGGTTCTTTTTTAAATAGTCATTAAAAGATCTATTATGATAAAAAAAACTTATTTTAAAAATTAAAAGAAAAGAAATTAAGAAGAGCCATAAATTGCACAAGATAGGTGCTACAAGCCTTAATGTAAACATTTGTCTTTCAGAATATTTGATTGTGACTTCATATCAGGTTGCCTATATCAATGTTGTGGACAAGAGAACCTTATAATTGTGTTATTGAAACTTGCAAAAATGATAGAAACTGAAAGCAGAAATAAGTTCCTGGAATTGGTGAAATAACTCAAGTGGAAAGGTAGAAAGTATGGAATTATCGGCATTAAATTCATTTGGAGCTGGAGATAGACCCTGTTCCGGGGAGGGCAGGGAGTACAGTAATTATTGGTCAAGCTAGTGATAAATGGAGAAAACTTAGCATTATCAGTTTTAGAAGTTATCAAATAGAAATCTGAAATACTGAGCAGTCTTTCCTGAGAAAGGAGGAAAGCATTCAAGAAATGAAGCAAGGGTCATTCATTTTTTTCAGAATAGATGGTCATATGATGCAGATTATTTTAAGAAGCAGGTGGTAAGTAAACATAGACAATTAAAATTTCCCTGTGGCAGAGATTAGAAAGGTGACTCAAAGAGGATCAGTGTTAGCACTTTCTAATCACCTCTGAACTGAGTGTGTTGGAAGGTGCAGGAGTCTGAGCTGGTGGCTTTGGGGAAATAAGGTGATATCATGAGCTCAGTGAAACTCTGATTTGCTACTCACAATAGCCAACTACCCCAGATGGAGAACTCAGAGCATCAAAGTCAGATACACAGCTCATAATTAAGTAAGTTGTTCCTCTAAACCTATCCAGATGACATGCTAAATATCTGCATTTTCAAATGGGCTTCTGGTGTAAAATGAGAAAATATATCTCCCCGGAATCTCTGGGCATAAAGAGAAAAGACAAGTCACGGGTGATGTGTTTGAGTCCTCTCCAAGTCACACATTTCATCCCGGAATGAAATGTTTCGGGGGACGAGGAATCTGTGCCAGGGAAGGGGGCGAGAGAGGGTGTGGGAGAGAAAGGGTCTTGATCACAATGGAATTCTGATGATCAATTGTGATCTTCACACTTCAGCCTCCTTCAGTAGCTGGGATTGCAGGCGTGAGCCACCAATGCCTAGATTTTGTGAATTTTTACGCTCCTGACCTGTTCATAGCTTATGGCTGTATGGTAAAAGCAGTCCACTTGTTTGTTTCGGAACTGAAGAAATAAGGGACAGCTGGAAGATATTCAAGTTCCTTGTTTTCATGGAGGCTGGTAAAGAGAACAAAAAGAAACAGATTTTTTAATTCGAGACACTCCCCACACTGCAGCATGGGTTCGGATGGCTGTAGACACTGCTTATTTGCTTGCTGCCTGAGTCTAAATACAACATCACTTAAGTCAAAAGGCAGAGACAATCCCATTCCCAGGTTCCATTTTGGCCTCCTGTTCTGTCCTGTGTAAGGACACCCGACCCCTAACAGTTTATTTGCTATTCAAAGCCATTGCTTCCATTCAGAGAATGAAGGGGTCTGGGTCTCGCTCCTCACGGTGAGGGCTCCTAGGTGCTGGTCCATGGCCCTGGCACCTCGCAGGCCCCCGAAGCTGGTTTTGGTTAACACCCAATTGTGCTGGGGATAATTGGCACACTCGGCGGGCAGCGGCTCTGCTAAGCACTCTAAACTTAATCCTGTTCCCCGCTGCTGGGTTGCTGCACGTTTGGGGTTGCTGTGACCCCAATGAGAGCAAAAGTTGCCAACAGACACGAGGTCTGGGCCTCGGGAGAGGCCGCGTGCCACCGCCAGCTGAGCCTGTGTGTGTTCGAGGCATCAGGGTTAGGGGCCTTGAATGGTCTTAATAATCAGAATCAGCTGACTTCATAGGTACTTGGGCACTGACCTGTGGCCGATGGCATCATTTCCTCAAATCCAGTGTGCGATATCTATCAGGGCTGTGGCAGATTCCGAATGGTGTGATGCTGTATAACAAATACATTTTATTTTATTTTTTACTACAAATATCAAATAAGAGTCCTGATGTTTAAGATAGTGTCATGAATACCGATATAACGAGTTTAAGATGAGATGTGCTTTATGTTTGAATTGCTTATCAGTTTATGTTTGTCCCTTAGGGGGAAAAATGTGTGTGTGTGTGTGTGTGTGTGTGTGTGTGTGTGTGTGTGTGTGTGTGCGCACACGCGCATTGATCCTGGGGCTTGAACTCTGGGTGTGAGTACTATCTCTCAACGCTTATGCTCAAAGCTAACGCTCTATTATTTGGGCTACAACTCTACTTGTGACTTTTGGGTAGTTGATTCTAGATAAGTCTCTGAGCTATTCCTGCCCAGACGAGCTTCAAACTATGATCCTCAGATCTCAGATTCCTGAGCAGCTGGGATTACAGGCATGAGCCACTGAAAAGCATTTTTATTTTCCTGGAACTCTGGTGCCAATGGTGGTACCTTTTCATAGGTTTAGCCTTTAACTTTGAAGCACATGCTGGATTTGCTTCTGCAGCCTCTTTTGATCTTCTGTGACAACCAATTACATTCAATTTAAATTAAAGCAAAATGCGCAGTAATGAGAATTATTGTGTTTTTCTTTCTTTCCTTCTCCTCCTTCTCCAATGTTACTGCCTCTAGATAACCTGGAAAGAAAGAAGATACTTTAAGGAATTTACTATTCTTCTCATGAAGCATCTGCTTTGAGATACTTTAATAACTTTATGCTTTCAATGTAATTTTTTGATAGAATAGTAAAATATTAAATACACCCCAATAATAATCCATTTACCATCATTCTTCCTTTCCTTATAATCTTCACTCTGTTTACTAATACTTTGTAGAGTTAGAGTAAGATGTGTTCTATTACATAACTTTGTCTTGTTTAGTAAGCTATCAACCAAATGGGGTAAGATAAACTGTTCCATCTTAGACAAAACAACCATTTATCTCATTTTTATGACTTCAAACTTTAGATTGTGCACATTTTGATATGTGTTAGATATATTATCAAATATTATTTCTGAGACCTAAAAATGAAACCAAAATACCAAAATATCGGAGAGCCCTTCATACTCGTTTCCTATGTGTAAATAGGGAATGTATATCTCCCCTTCTCTATTTCTTCTTACTCCAATACTATTGTACTTTGAAAGGGCAAGGCTGGAGAAGAGCATGCCCAGAGTCTCCAAACACAAGAGACTTTTCTCACTGTTCACTCCAGCTCCCCAGACATCTCGCTGCATGCAGATCTGAAAAACAGGGAGGTCACCTTTGATGGCCCAACAGAAAATTACATAAGGAAGGACAAAGCATTTTGGAGACAAATCTTCCTTATCACCATGTTCTAGTAACCAATATAGAGCACACAGTACCTTCTAGAGAGAGAACACAAACACCTTTGAAGTATTCAGATGGATGAAATTGCTCTGGGGATATGCACTTCAACAACCTCCCGACAGGGGGTGCTCAACTCTGTGGAAGTGAGAAGGGAAAGTGGACATGTTCACTCAGAGGCAGAAAACAAAAACTGAATCAAGATCAAGCCGAAAGGAGTGGTAACCCGGACTGTTTACATATCCAAGAAGCCCTTCATTCATCTCAAAGGCTTGCATTGAATGTCAAGCCCCAAACCCGTTTTAATTTGCTTTGCGGATTAAGTGTCATACAACCCCCTTTCTCCTGTGACAGTCAGTGAATATTAACAGTTATTATTCCAAGCGCCCTGGGCTTCAGGAAACAGCATGAACACATCTGTGCATGCACACACAAGTGCACATGTGTTCTTCAAGTATAAGGAATCAAATATTTTATCATGTTTTCCCAGTAAAATATTAATATTCATCTATTCAACTTTCACATGGTTTTAGCGTGAAGTACCATTGAACATTATACATGGCAAGTAACAAAGGAGTCCATCTTCCTGCATGTAAGGAAAAGAATATGGCATGGGCAGACATAAAGAAAACTAATTGTCAAGATTCTATATTCTCTACTAGAGTCCACTTCACTTTACTCTTCCAAACCATTATCTCACAGAAGTGAAGTGTATGTATGCATATATATATATGCATATGTGTGTGTGATTCTCTAAAAACAGAAATCTGTGCTCATATAATAATCAACAATTGACACTAACCACTCAAACGGATTTAGGTATTACCCACCATCAGTCTGCAAAACAAGTAAAAGATAGTCTTTCACCTATGATGACAGATGGTCATTTTTATTAGAGAGCCTATTGCCCCCAAGTGATTCTTTTCTCCTTAAAGACTGTGTACTAATCCTAAGTATATGGAAAGCATAAAAGACCAACCAATAAAATTGGCCATGGCCAAAATGAAGCAGAATTAGAGCAATGCTCAAGGAACACAGTGGAATATGTTTTGGAGACTGCTTAAAAAAATAGAGCTGGTGATAGGCGAAAATTAAGTTCCTAGAGTTCCTCTGTTCAATTAACTTGTCTTCATTAAGGAGGTATGTACACACTGTAAGGTGAAATATATCCTGTAATACAAACACATTCAGAGTTTATTGAATTTAGTCTGGCTTTTGAACCAAAAGTTAAATGTAATTTTGCCTGTGATAATAGGCTTTGTAGGAAAAATGGTTATAATTTCTGTATTCAATAGCTGTCCCTTTTCTACTATATTTCAAGTCTTACATATTTAAGTGCTCAAGAATAAGAGGGATAGGAATATTTACATAGAAATGAGGTTGTTCTGAAAAGAAGGGGAAGAATACATTTTTACTTTAATTTTCACTTTTTTATTTTTATTTGGACTTTTATAAGGGGTTTTATTTCCCTTTTACAACAATTTATTGCAGGAATTTTGCCATTCTCTTTAGTATGTTGCCACTATATTTTCTATGATAGTCATTGTGACAAAAACAACTTTTCACTGAAAATGTTAAGTACTTAACATTAACTTCAATGCATACAATATATTTATTCGTAAGGGAAAATTTACTTGACCGTTGGAGCCTTGGATTAAAAAATAGTATATTTTTGCCCAAATAAACACACATGATAGTGTGGAATGATTTTTTTGATTCTGCTCATAAGATGATCCTTCTCTTCCCCTTCTCACATGAGAAGTCTGCATATGAGAAACACGGTGGGACATCATTGCCTGAGCCCATGATGTTTTCTCATGTGTGTGTCATAATAGTTTGCATTATAATTATCACGTGAAGCAGTTCATTTGTGCAGTGCAAGTTTCAGGCTCTAAATCTTCTACACATGCATGCATACGATATATACCTATACATTTAACCCCATATATATATATATATATATACATATATATATGTATATATATGTGTATATATATGTGTATATATATGTATATATATATACACACACACATATATATATATATATATATATATATATATATATATCTAGGAACGTAAAACAGACTATGGGAGGAGAGAGATCCCATCCTCTGATGAGGATTTTGTTCATAGGCAAGAGGTGTTAAAGCAGTATTTCCATTCCAAATCCTTGAGGACAATTTCATAATGAGTTTACTTAAAACAGACTTCAGGCCACCATATTGATTCCTTTACTGCTAAGAATATGTCCCAAAGGAGAAAATTCTGGCTTACTTTTGCAGGTTCCCTTCTTCCAAATCTGCCAGCTCATAAGATCTGTTGCTTAGCTGAGCAATGATCAGAAATTCCTTCCGAATTTCATGTCTCTTTAGGCCCTCTGTGAGGGTTTTTTTCTAGAACATCCCCGGTGGTTTCACTGGGGACCAGCATCGCAGCCTTCTCAAACGCTGACTTCCATTAACTTTTCTCTTCCTACAATGGAGGCTCCTCCAGAAAGCCAATGAACTCAGAGAACACCTCGAGAGAAATTGTCAGAGGTCTTGACATTCACACGTGTGTTCAGAATAAGGAACTTCGAACTCTTCCCCCAAGGGTTCTTTGCTGTGGAAGCAGCTGCTGGGGTAGAGCCAGTCAGTCTCTCCCTCTGTCCTTCCAGGGGACCGGGGGATGGTAAAAGACTTGTATGTCATGGGAGCATACCCATTGCCCTTTAGTTAGTATAGAGGCTTGATCCATTTGGAGTCCAGGAATATCCATGAAGACATTGCCACATAGTGTGTCTACTTTCACAGAAACAGGGTTACATTAGGAGCAAAAGCAGTCCCCTGTCTAATATGTACACCCATTGTCACGAGGAACTAATGAAGTCCAGGCTCCAGGACTAGTAACCCTTTAGGGTGTGACATGGTGTGTAAAATTTCAGGGTTTTTTTTTTTTTTTTTTTGCACAGCCCCTATAGTGAGTCCATTAGTTATGTGTCAACCACAACAGTGTATGAGGGTTCATTTATCCAGATTCCTTTCTAGCATTTATTTTTTTGCTTCTATAATGATGGCCATTCTGACTGGAGTAAGATAGAATCTTAGTGTGGTGTCTATTTGCATCTCCTTTATGGCCAAGAATGTACAACATTTCTCTTACTCATTTGTATTTCTTCTGAGACTGTTAAACTCACTTGCCCATTTATTAATTAGGTTGTTTTCTCTTTAATGTTTATTTTTTCACTTCATTGTATATTCTCTAGATATTAATTCTTATCCTCTAAATGACTGGCAAAGACTTTCTTCCATTATGTGGGTATCTCTTGATAATTGTTTCTTTTGTTATGCAGAGCTTTTTAATTTGATGTAGTCCCATTTGTCCATTCTTGCTCTCATATTCTGTGCAATTAGATTTTCCTATTCAGAAAATCATTACCTGTGCCTATATCTTTCAGAATTTTAGCCACACTTTCTTTCAATAGTTTCAGGGCATCAGATGTTAAGGAAATCTGTGATTCATGTGGACTTGACTTTCTTTCTTTTGGGGGGACCCTTCTTTTTTAATTTTATTTAATTTTATTATAAAGGTGATGTACAGAGGGGTTATAGTTACATAAGTCAGGAAATAAGTGCATTTATTGTTGAACATTGTTACCTACTACTACCTTGTTTTTCTTCCACTCCTCCCCCAGCCTTCCCTTCTCCCTCCCCCACCCCAAGTTGTAAAGTTCATTTCCAACAGTGTCCATTGAGGATTACTGTTGAGTTGGTTTTCCCTTTGCCTCACGATTTTGTGATTCCCCTTTCCTTCCCCAAACCAGACAAACATATATAGAAGATATGGGGTTCCAAAATACAAAACAGTGACAACAAAGGATAAACCAAAAGAAAAGAAATAATTTTACACTGTGCATTAAAAACAACTCTCTTGTTTCCATAGCTTGGAGTTCCTTTTGAGTAGCAGCATTTTATATGGTCATAAGCATAGAGCTGTTGAGCTGGGGTGGGACACAGAGAACTAGATTCTATCACATGCATGTGGTAGCAGTAGTCATTTTGGCACCATTTGCTGAGGAGGGTATCTTTCTTACAGCATATAGTTTTACTCTTTCAGAAAAAAATCACATAATTGAGGCTCTGTGCCTTTATTTCTCCATCTTGTATATACTTTCTGGTAGAAAATCACTTTAAAATGGATGTGAGATTTAGTTTGAATAACCCTAATTTTAAATTTATTGACCCCTTTGACATATCTTGGGGCAAAACCACACTGGAACTGGACAGCACTACCCCGCTTACGACCAAGCAATTGTTTTGTGGGATTAGGAAGTGTTCTTATCTTGTTCAGCAGAGTTTTTTGTGATTCACCCCCCTTCCAATATCATATGAATTTTAAGATCAGCTTGTCAATTATTGTGGAAACAGAAATTAGGATTTTGATTTGAATGAGTTCATAAAAGCATGGTATGGTTTGTTGTCATCATAACATTGTTAAATCTTATCTGCCAAACATGAGAATAATTCAGGGCTTTAATTTCTCTATAAATACATTTTATGAGCACATATTAATTGTAGAATGTGTTTCTATTTTATGTTACTATACATGTATATGACTGTTTTTTTAATTTTTTTCAAGAAAATTTTATACTTGTAATGGTCAGTATTTACACTTCCACGGGTACATTTAATTCTACTGGTTTCATTGTTTTGAGTGATAATTTTAAAATCCGAGGACTTAGGTTTTTAATGTTATATCATCTTACTCCTTTCTTCTATTTAGTTCCTTTTTGAAAAAGACATTGTGTCTCTCCTCATGAAAAAAATTGTTCTGATGTGCTTGCAAGTGTTTATTAAGTAGTTGTGATTACAAGCACATACCACCAGGCCTGGTTTGTCTATTGTGAAGTTGTTGTTCTAATTTTTGGTCTGCAGTGTCCTTGAGCCACAGTGCTAATGATTATCTCTAGGTATCAGGAAGATTTAAAAAATTACTTTTTCTTTTTTAACTATTGGGATTCAAATTCAAGCCCTTTTCCTTGGCTTGTTTGCTCATTACTGGTGCTCTATCACTTGAGCCACACCTCCAGCACAACTTATGACTGGCTATTTTGTAAAAGCCAAAAGATTTATGCAATCTAAGGAGAAACCAGAGTTTCAAGATGGAGTCTTGAAAACATAAGTCTTCTGAGGTACATAAAACTAGGAGCTACAATTTCAGGAGTAAGTCACCAGCACTTGGTGGAAGTGATGTTTATCAAATAGAGGAAATTCTTTTTTACATGATTCTGTATTTGATGTATTTATTTATTTTTTTTCTGTGTTCCAGGCATGAAATAGCTTTGGGCACTGACCCAGCTGGGATGAACAAAGGTTTATCACATAATCTCCTGACTGATATAAGCCCCAACACCACCGATGAAGTGTCTCTTTGCCCATTGCTGGGGGTTTTATTTGATTTTTTTTATCATATAAAGGTATGTTATAATTCAATATTTTATAGCATTTGATTGTATGATGGTTTATTTTAGTTGTTTGGCATATATAATTAATCTTACATTTATATGAAAAATTTCACTTGGACAAAGTATGGAATTTCTTCAAGATACTATTTTTATGCCTTTGCATTCTATTTCTATGTAATCTTAATGAATATTAGTCCATAGGTTTTTTTCTTACAATACTTGTCTCTGGTTGTAGCATGTCGGTAATACTGGATGATCAAACAATTTGAAAGATGTTTCTTTTACATTGTGAAAGACCTTAGGAAAGTGAGTAGCCTTCAGGCTTGAATAATTGCCTATATTCATGAGTGAAACCATCTGATCCTGATTTCACTGTTGCTGAAAAGTTTTATTAAGGATCCATCCAAGTTTTTCTATTTTTAAAATCAAGTTCATTAATTTGTGTACTTCTAGAAAAAAATATTCATGAGAATCCCTTAAAATTGCCTCTATCTTAAAAAGCAATGGACCCATCTCAGCACATTTTTCTGAACTTAAGTGTTTTATTTACTTTTTTCTTTGTCATTCTTTGTGTATTTTCCAGAATTTTGAAAAAAGTAGTCCTCTCATAGTTCTTTACTTTTTTCATTGCTTTAGTAGAAGGGCTATCCTTAAGAGTTTCTTACTTCTCTATTTTTTCCTGCTTTGTAGCAACTGAACCATTCCCTTATTTATTACCTCAGTGCGAATCACAACTGGAAACAAAGAGGCCAGCCAACATAATGTGTAACAACAAGGAAAAGATGAAATCCATATGCGTGATACTCTAAAAATTTAATATCTCTCTCAATAATTTCTTTCAGCTAATTTACCCATACTGTGGTTGGATAAAACTTGCCCACTATGTTGATACAGTTTTGTTTATTTATTGAACTAAAATTTAACCTTCAAATCATAATGCACCAAAATAAAATCAATATCGGAGTTACAGAATTTGGAAAAACAAGGAAAAACTTCATATTATCCTCTATATTGCAGAGACAGTCAAAGCAAGTCTATATGGAATTGGATGATTTGTGTATTCAAGTGACAAAGTGGAAAGTTAGGAAAGGATGCTCTGGTCCTCAGAATCTACTTCTTGGTCTGAAACAGTTATTCCTGTTGTCTCCTCTGTAATAGTACTGACTCTAACCACATAATTGCTATGGAGGGAGACTTTCCATTAGGGGATGAGTGAAATGGAAGATTAAAGAAACTTCCTTCAGCATGTGTGAACAGACCATACTTTTGACCTGTGAGAATAGAAAAGAAAAATGATCATACTAGTACTGCCTGTATACAAGCTTGCTTTTTATCACTAATACCACAACAGTGTCACCTAGGCAAAAACTCACCATTTAAAATGATTCTGCTCTCAAATAAAATAAAGAATAAACACTGCTAACTCCCCACAGTGAAGATACTACATATTGATTAGACTTCTCAGAGATATGAAGTAAAATGATATCAATTGCAACTTTGTACCTCTGAGTATGTATTCAATATGGTGTATGTGGCATACATGTTTCAAGAGGCTACAGATCAAGACTGTAAAACCAGAACAGAATCTAATATTATATTTGAATTATAGATAAAATGTTTTAGACTATATAAGCAGTATTTCATGAGCCATCCAATGACAATTCCTTGTCCTTGAAATTCAAATGTGTGTGTGGCATGTAGTACTTCAGTTTTCTCTATCTGCCTAGCTCTTTAAGGATGCAGTGGTATGTAACATAGAAATACTGTGTTCCTCTGGAGATTACAGGTGGGAATGCAATTGAAAGGCAGAGTACAGAGTACAAAGAAATAACAACCATGAGTTTCTTCAAATGATGAAGAATGTGTTTCTAAAAATTCTTAGAAATTTTTTTAGGAAATAGTGTAATGATGCTTACATTTAATATTTGAGTAGTAGAGGGAAGAATTTTTCAGATAGTAGGGATTGCTTCTATGTGATGCCATACATGGCATCTCTCTCTCTCCCTCTCACACACACAAACACACACATATCTATATATGATATAATTCTATATATATTATAATACTATAATATATTATATATATTTTGTATATAATATAGTATGATATCTATACTATAGCACTAGACTATATAGTAGTATATATAATTTATATGGTATTAAATACTACATAGTATATTATTTTGGTCAAGAGAAGAGTACATATTTGCTATTTTAAAACATTAATATTTTTAAAAATACTTATTAACATTATCATTATTACCTTTCCTATTATTCTTACATGTTATTGTTAGCAGAAAACCTAACTTTCCATCCACACGATGTAGTTCACATTTGAGCAAAAGTAACTGAGACTGTCTAATCTTTTTTTTTTGTCGGTCGTGGGGCTTGAACTCTGGGCCTGGGCGCTGTCCCTCAGCTCTTCAGCTCAAGGCGAGCGCTCTACCACTTGAGCTACAGCGCCACTTCCGAGACTGTCTAATCTTAATACCACTTAATGAACTGTTTTTATTATTCGTAACATTATTTTATTTTTACTGTTGCAGCCTGAATTTAGTCGTGGTGGGAATTCTTATTCAATGCAAATCAGCAAAGGGTAAGAATTAGAGCTCAATTTTTGCTTTGGAAGACTCTAGTCTTACAAAATTGACATAGAGTAAGGTAGCTTAATGTTAGATGTGCATTAGATGACTACTACTTTGTAAAGGTGAGAAACCATAATTGAGTAAAAAATCTTGTGATGGTGATGGTACAAGACACTAGGGTTCAATATGATGGAATAGAGTGCATCACGTGGAAAAAAGTAAGGGGTATAGCAGTCATATTTTCTTATTATTTGTAGATTATGTGGTATATGGTTTTAATTCCAATATAATCCTTTAACATCTATTGTCTCTCACACAGACACACACACGTATAGATACATATTTTTTTTCCTGGAGTACCACTTGTTACACATTTAAAAGCCCAGTCCTGAATGAAGAGGAAATAAATTGATCAAGCTTAGCTTGCAGGATGGCAAATGTCATGAGTGGAATCAAGCAGACCAAGGAGAGGCTTTGTCTGAAATCACTGGGTTTGTTTCTGGCAAAAGGTCTTTATGAAGAGTGAAGGGCCCTTCGGGCAGCCTCTTTGTTGGAATTTTCTTCAGCTCCATATTTGTATACATCCATTAAAAAGAACAGTATGTTGTAAGTGGAGAATAATTAACCATGGTCTGGAACTTCATCAGAATGATAGGGTAATGGAGAAGGAGAAATGGAGGAAAAACTCCACGTTTCCATGGCTGCCTTCACGTGGAATTGGACACAGTTTACATTCAGTTGCCTGCCTTCCTGTTATTCTCATGTGGAACTCACGCAAATAAGTGCTGCTTCACTGTCATTTTCTCTTTATTCACTAACGCTAGCCAAGAAAACATTGACTTTTTCGATATGATGCATCTAAGATAAATTATAATTCCACATGTATTTTTCATTGTTCCAGAGAAGGTTTCTGTTTGTAAAATGTCTCACAAAGTTTTATTAAAAAATCGATCTTCGTTCTTCATTTATCTATGAAGTGATATTGTAAAAAATCTGTTACTTAAAAATCAGTCTACTGCTTTGCAAACTCCAGCAACTTCCCGGGCTCTTCCCAGCTCTGCTTTCCTTCCCAACTATGCCCAGGGACTTTTACTCATAGATTCTTTATCATCAATGATGATTCTTTATCATTTATCTTCTATGATGGTAGGTACTCTAGTGAGAGACTGATATTTTTTTAACAAATACTTAAGAATTTCCTTACTGACTTAAGAAGATTTTCATGAAACTTTTCAAAAATTATCTAACTCAATAGGTTTGACTCAAGTCTCCTTACCTCGGAAACTTCATTTTTTTGCACACAATAAGAAGTAGGTCATTTCATTTTCTCCTGAAAGAATGTGACATGAAACAAAATGTAAGAAGATAACTTAAGTTCAATTATTTTTCTTTTTTGTATCTTAATAAAGCAACATTAATTTCAGACAGAGTGTTGGAGAAATGATAGTGAGTGCGTGTTTCCCCCTAACCATCTGTTTAATTGCTATTTCTCTCCTCCTCCCCCAATAACAGAGCCATATAATTATATAAAATGATGTCTTTACTTCTATGGAGGCATAGGAAGCTAACAGAAACCATAGATGAGTAACTCACGAATTACGTATGGATGGGTGATATATTTTCTGTCATAACGATATTAAATAGATCACAAAATTGAGTTATGTGACAGCCGAGTTATTTATCAAAAACATTGAATTAAAGCTCAGATTCCTGTTACAGGACAGTGGGTTTTATTAATGTAACTGCTTTAAAATACATACTGGTGAAATACTCAGTAGATTTATGACTAGTTGGAGACTTGTGATCCAAAGGAGCCAAGTGTCATTTGGCATTTACTATACATGCTTTATTTTAGGATAAGGGCTCAATTTCCCTATGAGATTATAAGGCTTATTATACAGGTGTTCTGTCAGAATGTCTTTATGACTAATACCTATTGCATATTACCTGGTTCACTTTATTTGGAAGAAATATGCCAATATACAGTTAGTATCATGTCAGGGCATTTAATAAAGTATTGGCAATATACATGTAAAGTATAAAATATGTCTTTTATCTCTTTTGGAAGAAGTCAAACAGTGTAATAAGTATAAATCTAGGCTACAGAAAGGCCTGAACAGTTGCACAAGGTTCAGACAAGAATCCCCAAACAATATACCATCAGTATTCAGTTGAAATATCACGGAAACAAACACTTATTTGTCACCAGCCTGATTTGATGTAAAATGCACATCTCATTTTCAGGGAAAAGAATATGCAGATTGCTGATACCAAAGTGATCTACTTCTCTTCCTCAGCAAATCCAAAGAGGTTGTATCTTTAAATATGACATTTTGTTCATATAGAATGTAAGTACCTACGAAAGATTCCAAAGGTTCAACCAAAAGAAAATTCTGTATCTATCAGGATACTGGAAAATTCACTCATTATCATGTTGTCTTTGTGTTTAATAGGAGCTATGGCTGCTAATTTTCTCTTTCTGCATTTCAAATGGCATCACATAATTTATCTGCTGAGATTAGCAAGATAAAGATTGTGGCCCAAATATTCCTGACCAAAGGAAAAGGGAGTGTAACAAGGAGGAATCCGAAGAAGAAGCCCTATTGGAGAATCAAGGAATATGAACAGGAGTAAATAAAACACAATTTAAAGTAAAAATTTATTTTACTCATTAGGATAAAGAGAAATGTATGCATTTCCCTCACTTCTATTATTCTGAGCTTCATGAAGTACAGAGTTGAGAATAAAAATAAATAAATAAAACTAAGTTTCTTTCAGATTAGGTTATATTATAAAGAAGAAATAGATTTCTAATTCTGCAAAAGGTAAGAAAGTAAGAAATAAGCGAATAAATGTTTAATTGCTATAGGTAATTATAATGGTAACGTTAAGTTAATACAGTCACAAAACTATTAATATATGTAGGGTTTTGCAAAATAACACTAAATTTCCCTTGGGAATGAAAGGATAACTTCTAGTCAATTTATTTTTCTATAAAGTAAAATACATTTCAAAAATTGTATTTAAAAGATCATCACTACAATTGATTATTATATTAATGCACTCTTTATCTTTTCTCATTAGGTCTTAAAAAACTAGTTGTCTTAGTTTATTGAGTTCTTTACTTAGGACCTAGGGAAAAGGTATAAATATTACTTAATGTCATTCATGTCATGTATTAATCGTAATAATTTCATACCTAAAAAGAATACTGTGTATCCTTATTATTTAAATTATTTTTATGCTTTGACAAAAAGTAACCCTGTGGAGCATAGAGAAGACAAATACCAAGTCTCTGAGGATAGTGGGTACCGGGATTTGTGGTCCACATTGGGAAGGCTGAATAAGGGCTTTGTATTCTGAAAGAAGAAATGAATGCAGAAGAGTAAGGAAGAACAGAGGGATAATCCAGTCTGCAGAAACCTCATTCCCGTTTATAGCCCTGTTCTTTTACTCACCCTGTTCCCAGGGAAGGAACACGTGGGTTAAAGACATGGTAATCCTAAGGTAAACAAGAAGGAGGAGTCAGTGCTGTCTCTCCCTGTGGGAATGAGTCTGTGGAGGAGTAATACACCTCTTGAGGAAAGATAAAATGATGTTTTAATTCAGATAAGTTTATATCATTTGTGAGAAATGTCCTTGTTAAAAACAGGAGATGTGGCTGTACTAGGGATAGATCATTGTGTGTGAATCTTCTGAATCTTCCTGGGTATAAGCATAAGAGAATTCAAATGTCATAGGTGATTGTCCATTCATAAAAAAACACCAAAGTAGATGCACAAAGAGCATTGAGGCATACATAAGGAAGGCGTGTGAGAGTGAAGAAAGCATGAATTCATTCTTAGGAATTCTGAAAGACCTTGCTGCTAGAGACAGTTGAGAACTGAAGAAATTTGAACTGCCTATAATTGTGTAATTCACTGGGTTAGGGTTTGTGATAGATGATGTAAACCATCCTGAATGGGAGGAATCCAGTTCAATGTGTAAAAGAATGCATCAGGAAAACTGCCTGGGATCTTAATTTCATATTATGGAATTTCATTTGGTCAAAAATATTTGCAATTTTTCTTTCATAGAGAAAGCAGAAAGAAGATGGTGATTAAGGGCAGAGGGCTAATGAGATTAGGCATAAGAAAATGGTGGAATTTCTGCATGCTTGCAATGCATATTTTCGAGGCAGGGGGCATTGAGTTTTAAGGAGTAACACAGGTAGCGTAGCCAGATGCATGCAGCAAATAAAAATACAAGGTACTAATTAAACCTAAATTTCAGATATAAAATAAAGAATCCTAGTGAAAGCATGGCTGATGCAATATTTGACAAACAGTAGGAGGCTATGGGGGATGAAGGGAGTACAAGGGAATCAGAAAATTTGGCATCATGACAGACCAAGGACTGTAGGATTGGCAGGTGGTGTATGTGCTGGCATCAGGAGGAAGTGGTGGCATGACAAATGGAATGGCTTTGCCCACTTCTGTGATTTTCTTTGGAAGTCAGTGTCATGGCAGCCAGCAGGATGAGTCAGACCCTGATCCACAGCTGTTTGGACGTGGTGCAGAGTTGCAAGTTGGGTGAGCAAACTGTGCTGCAAGGAGACACAGGTAAGGTCCTGAGTGGTTATCATGGCCAGAATGGAGTGTGATTGCAGGATTCCTGGTTTTGACACTGTCCTGGAACTCAGCCTGAGAATGCATGGCTTTGAGAAATAAGAATACAATGAAATACAATGAGCAGGATCATCCACAGAGGTGAAAATGCGGACAAAGAGCGTTCCATGAACACACACTAAGGCTTGGATGATTTTTGATCGCAATAATAATCAAAATAATACATATTTTATTATTGACAGAGAGGAACCAGGGCTGTGCTTTGAGAACAGTCTTGTGATTCCGGATTCTTGATTTCCGGATCTGAAAACACATCTGAATTTCTCTGTCAAGGTGGAAGTCAATGTCATTGAGCACACTTTGTTAAGGATTGTCTCCAGCAAAGATTAAAAACGTTTCCTGGTGCTTTTTATTACCATCATCATTATTCCATTTTTCAAATGTTTTTTTTTTAATTTTGAGTCCCACTCCATATATTACTTTATATTAAAATGTAATTCAGCAAGTGCATTTACCTTCTATTTAAATGGGTTTTGAGGAATTTGTGTCCATGACATCAATGCTAGTTCTATCCAAGTTGTATTGTTTCGGTTTCTTTTTCTAGTATACTGCTTAGATCAAAATGAAGCCCATTTCCTTCTGTTACCTTGAAAATTTTCCTGATAATTCCTCAGTATGTGATTTTGTATGTGATGTCAGGAGTTATCCTGCTCAATGATGGAAACAGAATGTAGCAATAAAGGGTCTGGGTGAAAGACAGGAAGGATGATCTCTCTTTAATATGTGGCTGTTATCGTGAACTCCCACAATGGGCCATTCATGTTCATATTCCATCAAGAGCCAACTAGAAGGATGATCAGATGAGGTGGAAGGAGGGGAGGAAGAAGGGAGAGAGAGATTTCAATCAGAGGGATGGGCAAGGGATCCTGCCTTGTAAGCTGTGTAATTCATTGTGCACACTTGTTCAGTTTGAAAGCGACCATTGGATTGTAGCAGTCCAGGAGAAACATGGTTGGAGTTATGTTTCAAAGGACCACTCTGGTAATTTGAAGGGTAATTAGTTGGCTCTTAATGTAGGAGCAAAGCTGGCAACATGTGATCAATTAGCATGTTATTGCAACTAGCAAGCAGAGAAGAGTTCGGTTTCAGCAGGCAGCCAGGGAGGGTTGGGAATTAGTCAGACTCTGGATGCCTTCTCAAGGTGGAGTCCGTGGCACTTGTTGATAGATTAGAAGTTGCATATGGACAACTTGTGCCAAGTTGTTGACACAGGTTGGTTTACTGTTTCAGATAGTGATTCTTAAGGAAGAATAATTTTTATTAATACTTACCTAGCCTCATAAAGCATATTTGTCATCCATCTCAAAACTGACATTCAAATCTGAGCAAAAGATACTGATAGATGTAATGCAGATGACAATGTTGTGCATAATTCTTGGAGAACATAAATTCTAATTACATTATTAGAGTTATTCTATTTGTCTTTTTAATGCCAACATAATAGCTAATTCCTTTGGGTTGCTTTTATTACAGAGGCCATTTTTAGTTGCACTATCAAACCACTTGTTACATAAAATGTTACAGTGATTTCACCTCTTCAGTCTCCAAGATTAAAATGATCATACACGGCTTCAAAAATATATTTCAGAGTAAACATCTCATCCCTTCTGGTGTGACAGGCAGGATGACAGAGAAGTCAAGATGATACATGGGGGTTGATTTCTTCGTGTGTGCATCACAGATGTCTATTTCAATATTTGGGCTTTTTATAATTGCACAAATGTTCATATAGGAAAGTAGATCTAGAGTTGATAAAATGATTTGCTTATGTTTTTATTCCAATGCTAACTTTCAATGATGTTTATAAAGGAATACATTGTAATGGTTTGACACACTTAGATCTTGTTTGCCATTACCTAAATGTTATTATCTGGCACATCTTTCACAAAGCCATCATCATTTGCATACATTCAAGACTGCGTGTTTGGACTGAGAATAGGAGAGATGCATACATATAGTAAATTGTAACATACCCATCCAATACTATTAATTATCCTCATTGTGCAGTGCACAATGTCCACATCCTGAATCTGCCTATCCCATACACATACCTTCTTAAGATCACACTACCAACCAGTTCAACCACTAGCCATACACCAGCTCCTGGGAAGCCCCTATTGTAATTACTGTTTCTATATGTTTAAGTTCAAATTCCATATATAAATAAGGTTATACAGCATTTATCTGAAGTATAGTAATTGTGCAACTTTCATTTCACTTGTACTTTGCACACATTGTCTATACCCTGCTATGTGGATTCATTATCAAAATGATATAGATATAGATATAGATCATCAGAATGATGTTCAGAAAATGCAATCAATACAGGTGATCTCAGAGTCATTTAGGTAGTGAGATTTTTGTCTAAGCTATGGATGTAGATTTTATGACTTCAAATTCTCCCTGAACACACACTGTGAATTTTTCCCTTTTATTGAAGAATGGCACAGGATATGATTTTCATTAGAACTACTGAGATGTAGCAGGTCTCACACTGACACCATTAGACGATGGTCTAAGGTAAGAGACAGCCTTCTGAGAAAAGAAACATTTTTGGGCCCTGTGAATATTTTGTCAGAAGCAGAAACTGACACTGGAGAGCTGTACTAAATTGCAATGTAAACATGAGACTAAGGCACAAAGCTATTTCTTCTCATATTTCTCTCTTTCTCTCTCATTAATTTCTCCTAGTGTTGGCAGCAGAGCTTTGGTGTATGTGAAACATAGGCTCCAACAGTGCTGTGTGACCCAATGCTCTACCAGTCTCTTCTACAGTGCAGACATACCTGCACACACACAAACTATACAGGTGTATGTGTACATTATTATACACATATACACATCAGTATATCAGTTAGAAATTCAATTTTACTATATACTCATTTATGCATAGACATACATATGTGTGATTTACATACCTGATTATGTAGATGTACATGTATAAGTACATGCATGTAAATTAGTAGAATGTCCATGAAAAACATAAAACAGCCAGGTAGAGTCATATAAATCTTGCTATTCTTGGGGCCGGTGTCAGCTCACATCTGTAATCCTTGCTTCACAGAAGGCTAACATACAGAGGATTATGGTTCAATTCACAGTCAACCTGCACAGGAAAGTCTGTGAGATGCTGTATCCAAAATAACCTACAAAGGGTAGAGCTGAAGCCAGCCATCAAGTGGTAGAGAACAACTAATAAGCCACACATAATGCAAGAGAAGTAAGCAAACCAAGAGAGTTGACGGACCTGAGAAAGAAAAAGAAAACCAGGAGAGAAGGAAGGAAGGAAGGAAGGGAGGCAGGGAGGGAGGAAGGAAGGAAGGAAGGAAGGAAGGAAGGAAGGAAGGAAGGAAGGAAGGAAGGAAGGAAGGAAGGAAGGAAGAAGAAATCCTACTATGCATGCTTATATGCCTCTGAAAAGGATTCATCAGGGCAAATATCTGTGTTACATACCATAAATATTGACAAAGGAATGATTCAGAAAATATTAGATATCTCTAAAACTTATAAATCTTACTTTATTAGAAATAATGTTAATTCTATTATATCCCCAGAGTAACAGTGAAATACATGGCCAAGTTGCAGCAACACAGAAATGAACAATATTTATTATTATAGTAAATAATAATAGTCTTAATATTAATTATCATTAGCAAATATCATGAAGTATCCTTACATGCAAATGTCTGCTAATAAACCTTATATACTTTTCTGAAAACTGAAGTCTAATTATTATTATTCACAGTACATTACCTTTTGGAACTGATCCGTAAATTTACCATGTTGTAACTTGCCTTGATTATTTTTATATGACATTAATCTACCTGGAAAAATAGAGAACTTAAGGTTTCATGTTGATAATTCATGATTATATTCAAGCCAAATAGTTATACCTGTATTTGGGCAGTTTTTTATCAACTGACTGAATTAAAAAATATTCCATATTTAATTTACCTTCTTTTTCACTTACTAAAATATTGTATTTTCTACTTCCTTATCTAATTTCCATGAATATAACAAGATCAAAGATTTAGTGATTATGAACATCTACATTCATGATTGCAAAGTAGTACATATCTTCTCATTACGCTTTTCAGAGATTTGCGGGATTATACAATAAATTATGTTACTTGGCCTGCAGTTAATTCTCTTAGATGATACGATTATAATTTATAATTCAGTGAATTTATATTGGAGTATTTTGTTGTCTTTTTCAGCTTGCCATAAATAATCATTTGTATATAATTTAATGTCATTCCATAAAACACATATATAGAATTAGTGACAAAATGGAATTGTTAACAAATACAGAACCTCACACAAATTAATGCATCCCAAACTGTAATTTGCAAAACCAAAGGCATTTCTGATTCAGTTCTGCTACTTCTCATTATCAAACTTGCATTTCTGCTTCAAACACATACACGGGTTGCACTGACACAGTCTGTGTGAGAAACTGAGAGAAGTGTGAGGAAATGTCTTAATCAAGTGTAAAAAACTATGCTTGGTAATGAATTCCTACCTTGTTTCCATTAGCATGAATAATGGGAATCTCAGATCTGCACTCATCCGGGTACATTTATAATGGTAAAACAATCTATTGTTCCCTAGGTCTTCTGAAAGATACCCAGTAGGTAACTTCATGTGAACAAGCTAATATAGTAAATAACATTATAAATAAGAACAACATGTGTAACAATTCTCAGCTTGAAAATGATCTGATTGTGCTGTATTTTGCCACGGAAGTTACAAATTATACCTAGCACAGCATAGTATCAAAACCTTAGCCTAAGTTAACACTATAAATTACTTATTAAGTAAAAGCATGAATTTACTTATTAAGTCAAAACCTGAAGTCTTCTTATTTGACAGATATGACTTGGCTAATATATCACATAACAGAGTATGTTATTATTACACACATTTCAATACCACCAGTTCTAATTTTCCTTTTTTATTTCAGTTCAGTAAAAAGTATCAACTTGTTCATATGCTTTGCAATTTTTAGCATCAAACACCACCTTTCCTTTGTTCCTTAGACTGTAATTAAGTTCTGTGCCAAGATTTCTTTTGTTCTTGGGAGACAATACTATAAATATCTGGTGAAAGATGTCATTTGTTTTTTTATTATTCCTTTAGTTTTAGTCTTCCTAAACTATAGAAGGTGAAGGCCTGAAAAGCTGTATTTTTACACAAAACACTCTAAGAAACTATTTACACGCTCATTGTAGGTTTCTCTGACTCACAGATAAAAGAATTCTTTCCATGCTTACTATTCCACACCATAATAATCTGCCCCTTAATAATCTTCCCCTAGGGCAAGTACCACCACCTTATGCCGGGGTGGTTAGGGATGAGGTGCCATCTGTGGTGCTACCCCAGGAAACAGCGGGGTTCAGTGACAAGGTTTGAAATGTTTTTCTTTGTATTGTTTCTAATCTAAGAGACCCTGCATATATACACCATTGCCACCAGGGTTATTTATTTATTATAAGAAGCATGCTATTTTGGTGCATTGGTTAAGAATGCCCCATGCAGAGTTGTTTCCAAGTGTCTCACTATTCACAATGTAACAATGACAAGGCAGCATGCGTATTCTCCAATGCGATCACCTCAAGTACATTCTTATTCTTTGCACAAGATGGGAATTATTCTACTGCCAAGATGGCCTTCACCTAAAAAGGAGTTACCACATCTTCATGGGCATAGAGACAAGTATGTATGGAAGGAAAAGGCATCAGTCCATGAGATCAGCCATCAAACTGTGCAGAATATCTTGGTGATTTTCAGTTAAACCACAAAAAAAAAAATCTAGTACATTCTCAGCACGTAAATGTAAATTGATTTAAATTAACAATAGCAATTCGAAGTTATGATTACCTGATCTCTGGGTTAATACAGAAATTAGAACACTTGAGGAAAATCCCTCAGAATCTTGGAGAAACAACAAAGGCTTTAGGAATGTATTTGGTTTGGGTTTAGAAATGTCCATCTAAAATCTTGACTGTTTTTTTTTTTAACATTGAAAAAAGCCCTGAAAACATATAGTCACTGTTCATGCTCTGCAGCCAGTGATAATTGCTAGGCATGGAAAATAGGAGATGATGACCTTCCAGCAACGATGCAATGAAGAGAAGCCTTCTGAGGACAGGCACAGCTCTTCCTCACAGTAGCCAGCACCGCATGCCCTCCATGCACATGTCCTTCCGGAGCTTGAGATGATGAAAAGATAAAGTGTAGACAGAGGCAGATACCAGGAATGAGACCACAAGTCAAGGAATTATGGCAGGCCCTGATGGACTGACCAGGCCTGGAATCCTAGCCATTCAAGATACTTACATCTAAAGACATACGTTTGAAGTGAGCCTAGGGAAGACATACCCTTATACGTAGATGAGTGAGTATTGCTGCTCAAACTCATAAGAAAGTAAACTGGGAGACAGCTTGGTGTTTCTTCCACACATGCCAGCCCTCAGCCTCCTTAGTATTTGCCTGGAGGAGTTGAAACCACAGTAGAATTCGATGTAAAAACCTGAACAGGGAGAATTGTAATAGCATTCTTCATTATCACCAGAACTTGGAAGCAACCAAGATATACTTCAGTAGGCTAGTAGATAAGTTAACTGTAATGAATCTGGATGATATACTACTGTTTTCTGTACTAAAATAGATGAATTATCAGGCTATGAAAGCACAAAGAAGAAAACTACACAGATATTACCAAGTGAAAGAGTATAGTTTACATGCTGTTCGATTCCAGCTAATGGTGTTTGGGAAAAGACAAAACTAAATGCATAGTAAAATCAGGGGTTATTGGTGTTTAAGGGCTTAAGAGGGATGACTAGAAAGAACACAGAAGATTTTTATGACAAAGGTAAAAATCTTTATAATCTCTAAAATATATTAATGAAGATACCCTGCCACCTTTCTTTTGATGGGACCACACAGAATGTAAAACCCTCAAATAATAAATATTTTACCACATTTTCTTTTAGAACATAAATTGTTTTAAACTTATTATTTATCTCAAATTAATATTTGTATAGGCATTATCAAATTTACAAAGCTTTCTTCCATTAGTGGTTTATTCAAATTTTTTTCAAATATAAGTGAATCTGAATATTGTAAAAAAACAAAACAAAACAAAACATTTTCTGTCCAGGTGGAAAGAGTTTGTGGATTTTCTCATTGCATTAATTCATTTTTAAACATTGAACGCAACTTCCATTCTCATTATGTATTTGTTTATTCATTTATAATTACTGTTGGTAATGTTAGTAGAATATCTATTTCCCATGAATTATTCTAGGTCAAGCATGATTAATTGAAAATGTTTTCTATTACCATTGAAACACTTGATTATTTCAGTTAATGAGAACTTGACAAAATTGTGCTGTTCTACTCCAAAACTACTTATAATTCTGGTCCTCTTTCCCACAATTTTCTACCTGTAAAATATATTTATATATACATATAATTATTTATCTACATTCGAGTATTTTGGCAAGCTAGCTTTTGGCCATTCTTTTCATGTATATTTTCATATAAAAACTTCTAATAATTAGTTCAACACTCAAACACTGTAAATCTTTTGCACAAGATAAATAAATCTCCAATGTGAGATTTAGATTACTCTTCATAGAGATACTGATTCAGAAGACATTCAGTCACCTGAGATGTAACATGGGTGTAACTGTTCATTAAGTTCGGTGTTTCTCACAGTCAAACAGCCTTAAATATACATATTCTATACATTTTAATTTATACATTTTTATTTTAAAAGTTCATATTTTATGTTAATATAAATAAAGCACTAAATTTTAATTTTCAAACTTTAAGTTTCTATAACCAACATTTCTGTCTTTCCAGAAAATTTTCACATTATTTCCCATAATTTTGCAAGTTTTATAAATTTATGTAAACCATTATTTACGGCATTCTTCTTTTTAGTAGCTATGTCTTTTATTTTTTCCCTCTTCCTGACTGGACAAGGATCTTAAGCACGATTACAGAGAACCCTGTAAACATTCTTCCTCTGCACTTTAGAAACACACAGAAAAAGTTTCTTTAGTTGCCAAGTTGTAATGAATGTGCTAACAGGGAAAGTTTCTGAATACTTAATTCATTAAATCACTTGATTTTTTTTCCTTAAAAATACTTAGAAATTATCTACAAGGTGTCTCTCTCTCTCTCTCTCTCTCTCTCTCTCTCTCTCTCTCAGAGAGAGAGAGAGAGAGAGAGAGAGAGAGAGAGAGAGAGAGAGAGAGAGAGAGAGAGAGAGAGAGAGAGACACCTGGCAAGCATAAAGCTGTATTAATCAGAAGAGTAGAAGATAGACTATTGTAATTATAAAAATTTGAATGTAAGAAGAGCTTTTGCTCCACCTCAATCTGTTAGGTCTATTTCCACTATGTGTTAGCTGTTGATCTGAGTTTTATGTCTTGTATTTGATTGCATTCCATCTTGATCTTATCACAATTCCTTATTTACCTCTACTAAATATAAATAGAGCCCTTTCTCACCAGAAATGTTGTATCTCACCCCAAATTAAAGCATTCTTAAATTGTTTATACAAATCAGAAAAAAATGTACATATGCATAACATCACATGAATTACAGAAAAAAGACAAAGGCTATAAAAATCAGAGAAAAAATTAAAAAATATACTCGAGGAAATATAAAAAATTAAGAAAATACATTATCTCTAGCTAAAATAGAATCAAATATTTAAAAATGAAATTCTTCAGATGTATGTGAAACACATCCCAGGCATAGGTTATAGGTATTTTCTATTTGTGGGTTTGTTTTTATATATAATCATGTAAACTTTTTTAGGGGGGTCCAGTCGTGGGGCCTGAACTCTGGGCCTGGATGCTGTCCCTCAGCTCTTCAGCTCAAGGCTAGTGCTCTACCACTTGAGCCAGAGCGCCACTTCCGGCTTTTTTCTTTTTGCTCATGTGGTGCTGAGAAATCGAACCCAGGGCCTCATGCATGCAAGACAAGCGCTCTACCACTGAGCCACCTTCCCAGCTCCTCATGTAAACTTTTATATGCTGTAGTACACAGTGTGTCATTCACTTTTACACAGCATTCAATTAAATGAAAATGGAAACATAAATTTATGTATTTGCATATCATTATAGCTGTCTGTATCTTTGATGCTATTTTATATAATAGGTAAGATTTTTATTGTCTTTAAAAAGTAAACTGTAAAATCATAGTAGATTCACAAAAATTAAAACAGGGTGGCTGAGTGCACTCAACATATTCTATATACATAGGTGAAAATGAAACCAGGTAACTTAAACTGATGAATGGGATTAGAGAGATGAGAGAGAGTGTAATGGCATGTTGTTTTGAAAATTATGCACAACTAAAGATAATAAAATAAATATATTTTTAAAAAGATTTATTTAAAATAGATTTATTAGCTATATTTATTAGATCCTTTCTATGATTATGAATGATTTCAGGAAAAACATATAATTTTATTTCATCTGGTGTATTGAGATTCTTGACATTGTGCTAAGTCTAAGGCTCTTAACACAATAAATATAGCGAAATAAGAACACATGGCATATTTCTTTGCACATATTGAGGAGGCCTTATAATTTGGTGAAGACATATGAGCAGTATAATTGTGAATTATTGTATCAATATCTCAATAGCATTTTGAGAAATGATGATTGTTCCACAAAACATTGAGAAGCAGTGAAATACATGTGTGTATGATTTTATATTTGCATAAATATCATATTTACATTTATAGGCTTTTGATACAGTATGTATAGAGTAACAGCTTTACATTCAAACGTGCATAAGAAATAAGCTTGTTCTTTCTTCCTTTGCTGGGAATGCAAATTCATAAAATAGTGTTAAGTCTATATGATTCAGAGTCTATCAGAAGTTAATGTAATATAAAGAAATCAATGTCGTTAACTTGATCTATGACTAGATAACACATTCATAAAATAATGTACAAAATATAATTTTATGCCTCAGCAAGAAGGGCCTAAAATGTTTACAATGATTAAGATCAAATTGACAAAGTCACCTGCACTCACTGTAATCTGTAACTTTTTTTTCTACATGGAATATTAGAAAAAATTCCATGTATTATTCGTCCCTTGTGCATAGAGCAATAAATTATGAAGTCCTGTGAGAGTCTACCTCTAACATCATATTGTTAAAGATAAATGACACATTTCATTCTGTTGTGCATAAAGAAGGGAAACTTGCGTTTTCTTTTCCCACAGTTAAATATTCAGATAATCAACTTCCTTCTTAATTCATAATCGCCGTGGGAGTGGTTTAGATGTTACTGATAAATCTCTTCAGGATTGGATATGTACCAGATTCCTTACACAAAGCCATTTCATTCAATGAAAATGCAGGCTACATAAGCTACAAACCAATCATTACTATTAATAGCCATACATATCAGGATTTAATCTACAATGGATTGAAATATGTAAATATGTAAAATCTATAAACATCATGTTCCTTTCCTATGTTCAGCTAGAAATCCTTACAAGTGGTTCGATTTACCCACAGTAATAAAGAATGTAAGGCAAGATGAAATATCACCAGCAAGTAAGCAGTTGGAAAACAAAATTCACAAATTCCAAGGCTGGCCAGGCAGGTGCAGGGTGTGAGGGAGAGTCATCTGGGGGCCGGGGTGAGGCTATGGGCCTGGGATCCAGCCCTGGTGGAAGGCTGAGGATGAGCAGGTCACTGCCCCAATGCGCTGGAAGACTTAATTCTCTTGCACCTTGCGACATTGTCATTCTCTTACAATACCTGGGGCAGGATGAATGTATTTCCACCAAGAATTAGCAACAAAAGATTTTTTAAAAGCTAAAGCTGGCCACAGTTTCCTACACCCCCCAACAGACCTCAACTGTCTCTGATACTAAGTTGGTGATGGTGCTGCCCACTCCCATCTAAGTCCTCAATATTTGCATCCCTCTCTTGTTTGTACTTTCTTTTTCAAATTTCCCAGACACTAGAGCTTGTCTCCTACTTGGAGGAAAAGTGACACTGAAGAAAATCACACCTAGCTGGTGGCTGCCCAAGGCTCCATGCTCAGAGCGCTGCAGGCCTCCACAGGGGGACCTGTGTACCCCCCTGGAAATGGAAAAAGGGGCCAACAGTGCCTTCCTGAACTGCCCCCATTTACCAACTGGATTGTATTGTTTACTGCATTAGAATAAAGAGTTCTTTAAATATGTTCCACTGAACACTCTACCCAATCATTAGTGATTGATGGAGTTTATCATTTAGAATGACTCCTTGATTTTCTTTCTTTTTTTTTTTTTTTAATTACAATTGGATATGAAACTTGATCTGTCATATGCTACTTATAGGGGATCTGTGCCTTTTAGAAAACAAATCCTTGAAAGTTCTGAATCACTTCTAAACATCTTCACATTTCCACAGGATCCAGAAGGAGATCTCCTTTAATAAAAGCTCATTGGACCAACATTCATTGAGATGTTTTTGCTACTTGTATTTATTACGTTTTCTTTTTCTTTCCTATTGAGGTCATAGGGACCTTAGATTATATCTCAGTCTTATTCTTTTGAATTGAAAATACACAAATGAAGGGACTATTTGTATTTAGCCTCTTTTCCAGATTTCAGAGTGCTACTTCATTCTATAAAATTCAACTGAGAACCAGATGTTGTAAAGCTATGGATTTATGAGAGGCATGAGAGAACATGGACCGCTGAAATAAAAATATGAAACTCTGCCAGTCTCGTGTGCAGGTGTGGGCATGGTTTTAATGGATGGCGTTCCATTATTTTGATACTCTGTGCTCTAAGCTGGGGCATGGTGCCACATCGAATAATATCAATCCAGGCCCCGTCTTCAAAAAATACGCCTGTCTTCGTAAAATCGAACAATAAAAATCAGTTCTGAAGCCATTTTAACTGTGTGAAATGGTGATCGTGGATATAATGCTGAGATTGGTGAAATCTATGACTTAATACCTACGGGCTCAACATCAACTGGCTAAAGGGAAACTCAACTTACTTAGCTTTGCAGCCTTTAAAAAATGTCTTCTAACTTGGTTGTATGCCTGTTCCTGTGATTTTCTTTCCTAAAAGTCATTTGCTCACATATTGTAAAGAGCAAATATTTCAAGAAATGAGTAATATAAGATTTTCAAAAGGGAAAAAAAAGACATACTCTTCATCAAATGTTTCAATTTGGTCATTTTAGTTTTAGTTAGCACTGGAGATGTTGATCAAGTGGTAGAGAGCCTACCAATCCATTTTATGAGACCCCTGAGCTTCAACAACATGAGTGCAAGAATTTTAAATAACGTAATTAAATATAGAATCTCTCTCCTGTTCTTCCTTTCCCATCCTCCCTTCTTTACTTTGCCCCCTAAACATAGTCATTACTGTTTGTATTTTTTTCATCTTAATATAGCCCTATTATCTCCAACGTATTTTTTAAATTTACATTACATTTAAAAGCAAGCACCACACATCATGCAGTTGCTCTCTATGTGATATAATATTAAGTTATATTATATCATGTGTGTGCATGTCAGTGAGTTCTTTCTGTCTCATGTCTGTATCTGTCTAACCTTACCTTGTGATGCACCAGAAACTGTGAGACTGATCTGAAGTTATATGGTCTGGAAACTTCTATTTCCCCACATCATCGTTCATCCTTGTTTTTTTGGTCATTGTTGTTTCTTTTATTTTTTTATTTTTTGGTCAGAATTACACATTTCCTTCCAATCTCAGAGTTTTGAAATTATGACTTTACTTTTATCAAGTATCAATTTTTCATCTGCATAAATACATTGGTTAGCTACTCAATTCAAACTTTTCTTGTATATTTGTGTGATTTTGTTGATGTTTATTTAATATTCTGGTGTGAAAAAAAACTAGTTGGTTCCATGTAAGGAAAATATAAGTTGAAAATCTTCTGCTCTGAAAATGTTTATGTGGAAAATTTTGCTGAAAATAGTTTAAAATTTAAAGGTCAAGTTTATTAATCATATTTGTAGTGATTTTTGCTTTAGAGTATTATGCCTTATTCTGAAGTCATTATATACTCTTTGAACTAGACTTTATTTCCTGGGACTTTTAATTATTTTTTACCTATAATTAATCAAGCTTTCTTTACTCACTGTTAAATGCTCTTCCTTTCCTAGGTGATTTTCAGAGCCATCTCATTTATTTGTTTCTTACAAGGAATCTTTATGGACTCTGTCTTGTTCCTTTGACTAATTTTTAATTTCTTCATAGATGGTATATTTCTTGACATTTATTATTTATATAGTATCACACATAACAATAGTTACAAATTATTTTCAGTTCCTTAGCCTTTCACATAATTGTAGATCAAATATTCAAATTTAATTTAAAAGTAATTTTGAATTTAAAACACTAAATACATGAGCTTTAGAATGTGGTGATTTATAGTATCCATAACATGCTATATTTCTCATTTTCATAGCTTCTTTTGTAAGTCTACTAATATGAAATATTAATTCCATAAATTCCACACACATTGCTCAGTGTGTAGTATGGCAGATTTGGTTATTAAGCTGAGTAGATTCTTCTTTCCTATTATTTTATTTATTTTTATTTTTGCAATCCAGAATATTCAACTCAAGATCTGTGACCTTCCACTAGGCTGCATCCCCAAAACTGCAAACAGATTTTCAATTTGTGTGTGTGCATCTGGCCTTGGAAGGATGAACAAAACAGTGACAGGATGGGGTGGGGATGTGGGGAAGTGAAGGAAGGTTGACACTGACCAAGAAGCTTGTGCTCATAACCCGATCTAGAGAATTGCAACCTCTTTGCACAACTATATAATATAAAGAGGAGGAGGAAGAGGAAGAGGAGGAGGAAGAGAAGGAGGAGGAGGAGGAGGGAGGAGGAGGGGGAGGGGAGGAAAAGGAGGGGGAGGGGGAGAAGGGGGAGCAGACAGAGGGAGAGGGGTAGGAGGAGAAGGAGAGGGAGGGGAGGAGGGGGAGGAGGGAGACTAGGGAGGGGAGCAGGGGAAAAGGGGGAGAGAGGAAGGGGAGGAAGGGGAAAAGGGGGAGGAGAGGAAGGTGGAGAAGGAGGGGAAGGGGGAGGGGAAGAGGAAAAGGAAGAAAGAAAAGGAGGGGAAGGAGGGAGAAGAGGAGGAGGGGAAGGAGGAGGAGGAGGGGAAGAGGAAGAGGAAGAGGAAGGAGAAAAAAAGAAAAGGAAGAGGAAGAGGATGAGGAAGAAGAGGAAGAACCAATAAGAAAGAAAATAAATGTTTCTTTAGCAGGTGAAATAAAGATAAAAAGAAAAAAAAACCTATAATAAACATTTCTTATTGGGTGTTCTAGAATTTCAGTTGAGACAGCCATACTTTCTGCCAAAAGACCTTCTTTACTTAGTATTTTAAGTCCATGATTTTTGTTACTGAAGGCTGTGTTTTCCTCTCTACCCTAGCATCTTGCTTTGTCTGCTGCCATTTTTGGATGAAATACTGAGTTAAGATTTTGACGAAGACTATCCTTATTTAAGCAAATACAAAAAGGGTTCTACAGCCAGGCACTGGTGGCTCACACCTGTAATCCTAGCTACTCAGGAGGCTGAGATCTGAGGGTCATTGTTCAAAGCCAGCCTAGGGAAGGAAAGTCCTTGAGACTCTTATCTCCAATAAACCACTAGAAAACCAGAAGTGGCGCTGTGGCTCAAGCAGTAGAGCGCTCCCCTTGAGCTGAAGAGCCCAGGGACAGCGCCCAAGCCCAGAGTTCAAAGCCCCATGACTGACCTCCCCCCAAAAATTTGTAAGTATAGAGGATTCTTTGCCACAAAGCATGTAGTTTGATTAGAATTAGATTTTAAATTTTCCTATAGTTTCAAGACAAAAAAACTTTTTAGGTGAGATTAACTTTCTGTAATAATTGTTCTATATGTTCTATAAACATCATATTTGAAAATGGCAATTTCTTTGTTCTTCACTTAAAGTATTAGTTATTTAAATATTACAACATAATTTATATTACTATTTTATGTTTATGCAAAATTAATCTAAAGTTTTAATTTCTATCTGTATTACTGTAATTTACTCTATTATTAAACATTAAGTATTACTGAATTTGCCAATTTGCAACATGTTTTAGAGGTACCAGTACATGTTTCTACATGTCCTATATTTTACTGTTCAACTACACTAGAGAAGAGGAAATCATTGTTATATTTTATTGTGGAAGCAAAAGAGATAAATGTATCATTGAATTTCCTTACATATGATGGCCGACAGACATATTAAACCTTTGATACTTAACTCCAAACTAGTATTTTTTAATAATATCAGAGGGACTATTATGAAAATACAGATATGTGACCTTGATATGTGCATTGCCTTTTGTTTCAACAGTTTACTCGCTGATAAAATTCCAATGAGGAAATTATTTTTTAATAATACCTTAGCAAAAATGTGTTTCAGGTTTCTTAGAAGAGAATGTCTTCAAACTCTTTGTGCCTCTTTGTCTCCCTTTCTTGTTCTTGGATTTGACAGGTCCCGCAGGGGAGAATGACAAACTCTGGAGTAGAAGGTGGGACTTCAAAGACAGAATGATCATCACCAAAAGCAACCTAGGCCATTTGGGGTTTAATTTTCTTCTAAGGTACAGAAACAAATGTCCAGGGAAGAAAACCCAAGAGGCAATTTGTCCTCTATTCTTATTCCCAATAACGTTGCCTCACTTCAGAAGAGCAATGTGAAGTCCTTTCTGAAGCTGAATGACCATGAATAACACCGTCAGCCACTTTGGGTTCCTAGTGCAGAAGAGAACTCATCAAAGAACTGGAATGTCTTTCTAACCCTGAGGACACAAGAACTAATGAAAATCTCCTGATGGGTCTCCTCTAGTGCACCACATGTGTGCTTGGATTTCCATTCAAAGGGAAATTCCTGCAAATGGTCCCCATGTAGTTCACATTGTCCACATGATGATAAAAGTTCAGTTAGATATACAAGTTTAAATGGGAATGTATATTCTTTTATGAAATGAGAAGGTGGCAACAATTGACTCCAAATCAGAGAATAGTCATGCTTCATATGAAAATTTAATGGATTTTGTTTCATACATAAATCTTGAAAGGACCAGTTCTTCTTCATGTGAACGTTTATTATTAACTTATGAATAACATTTATTCTTGGAATGGTGTGGATAATCATATCTTGCAAATATTTATACACTTCAGTTTCCAATTTTCTCAATTACTCAGAAATTAATTTTAAATGAATATACAACTCCCCTGTGTTGCAAAGTCAAGGGGCTAGTTAACCATGATAAACTGGACTAAAATTCATGCTGTGTGACCAAACAGGAGTGGGTAATCAGAACTTAAGGAAAAAGTCAATTTTTAGTTTCCTATTAATGCTTCCCAAGTATACATTCAGATCTTTGGCAGTTGGATACTGACTTGTTCACAGTAAACTTGCCTCTGTTATAATAGCTATGGTTTTTAAAAAACAGTTTGATAACTTTCAATAGATGTATTTAAAAATGACTATACAAAAAAATCCACTTTTTATACGATAAAAGCAGAAGCTCTATGTAAAGTGACTTATCCAAGATCAATGGGGCTGAGCTTAGCTACAACAGATACATAATTTCACTGATATTAATAGTTACAAGTTATTATTATTGTTACTATAGTCATTTCCTATTGAATCCATTAAAAACATTTTTGAATAATCTAATATTGTTTCAGGCCAGCCCAAACAAAATGTAGTGAAACCACTATCTTAATCAATTAGCTGGAATGCTGGTGTGCTCCTCTAATCTCTCACCTACAAGAGATAGTTGAGAAATCACCATCTGAGGACAGTTCTGGGTAAAAAGATGACATCTCATTTAAAAGATAACTGAAGTAAAAAGAGACTTGAGGTGTAGCTCAAAGAGAAGGGTGTCAGCTTAGAAAAATCACAGTGTTACCAGAGAGCGAGAAGAAGGGAGAGAGGCAGGGGTGGAGGAGGAAGTCTGGAATAAAAGTGAGGCAGGAGTGTGACTGCCTGGACCAGTGGTACACTGAGCTAAGGAGCACATTAGTCCTCAGTACTCAGTGTAATCGCAGGATGGACAAGAGCAGTTGGAGAAGCAGGGGTGGTCCGAAGGGAGGTGGCTTTTACAACAGGAGCGCCTAGCTTGCCTCATTTTAGAATATCTCCAGTTCTTGGGATAATTTTACAGCCTTGTTCTGGGAATGGGAAGAAGCCCATCGATGATGTCTTTCCTATCCTTGACAACAGAGACTAGACCCTGACTCTTTTTGTCTCATGTTCATATTAATAATAATAATAATAATATTGTGATTGGCTGTTATCTTAGGAGTCGGTGTCAATCACTCAATAGTATTAATCTACATTCCAGTTACCAGATGGCAGTCCAAACTTCCTAGTGAACAGCAAAGTCAAAACGGTGTGTGCAGTGTGGATCCATCTGGTGTACATCCCTGCGGCAGTCCTTCAGTGGCTATCTTCAACTTGTATGCTGAGAATCATGCTTTCAGTGCACAAGAGCTCAAATATCTTGAGACACAGCAGAGAAGCAATTCTGAGGCAGAGGCAAAGCACTGGGTCCAGCTACCTCTTCTTCCCAAGGGTGAAGATCTTCCTACTGTCTCGCCACATCTGGTAGCACAGATGGCAGGGAAATTAATAGGAGGGAGGCAGCGGTAACCTTATATGGAGGCAAGCATGTCCTGAGACTACATGGGCAGGCAGAGCTGATAATATCATAGAGGACACCTTGGAAGGTCACAGAGTGCAGCTCCCCGCTGCTGGTAGAGCTGTGCGGACACAGCTCCATGTCCTGGGCTGGCCTTCTTGGGTAATAGCCGCAGAAACATCGGGGTGTGTGATTCAGGACAGCCATGCAGTTCATTTCCCTAGGCACCGGTACCCGTGTCGAGCAGTGTCTGAACATCTGTTCTGTATTACTGTATCCTGCTGGAGATGGGAACTAGGGAAATGATGAGACTTAAATCCTCTCTGTTGTGTATATTAAGCTAATTATTGTCATTATCAGAGTGCAGAAAGAGGCTCTTCTTTAAAGAGTTTAGGAGGATGAATACAGCTGGATGGTTTTAGGAGACATCAGTAATTGACATGAATCACTAAATACATGTCATCTATTGATTTATAGAATCACTGATCCAGACATTCTGTGAGTATTGTAAATATTGTGGTGGCTTCTAAGACCCGGTGTCAGGCTGACCCGAGAGGTATCCCATGCCCTGTGTCTGTCACCACCTCCCATTAAAGGAAGTGTGGCATGACCATCAGCCCCCATCCAAGGAGGGGAGAGGGGTTTAAAGACAGGTTTGCTTTTCTGATGAAAAGGACACACAGAGCTCATACTATGCCTTCTCCCTTCTAGCTTCTGAAAACTTGGTCTTGATGGTACTTTGCAAAGACAGAAGCAAAGCAGAATTGGAGATTCCTCGTCCTTTATCATGCATTTTCCCTGTACTGTACATTTTGTTATAGGAAAATACTTAGCTTCATTTATTTCATTAATTCCAAAGCACAGCAAAGTTACACACTATATCTGTTCTTTTCAGTTCCTTTTTACTTCCTTTAGTAATGCTGGTAATTCTGAAATGAGGGCCTTGTATTCATTTAATATTTGAGCCATCCCTCAGAACATTTTGCTTTCTTATTTTGGATAGGGTTTCACTTTTATGTCTGAGAAGTCTGGACCACAGTTCTCTTTATACTTCCTCTGAGATGACAAGCAGGTACCATCATACCCAGGTTTTTTTTTTAATTAGTTGAGATATTGTGTCAGGAACTTTTTGACTAGGACAGTCTTGAATCTCTACTTTCCTAGTTGCTAGGATTATAGAGATATGACACTGTCTGACTTCAACATGCTTTCTACTATCTACAAGGCAGAAACCGATGCAACTATAGTCAGAGCAATATTGATTCAAGTCTTTCTCTAAATATTGTTTGAATTTTGTATATTTGGATTTTATTGAAGAAGGTACTTTCGGAAGCCATACCACCAGAAAGTCATGTTTTAACTTTGACAACTTTTTTTTCAATAATTTTTTCACTCGATTTTAATTAAATAATTTGGTTTTATTGTATATGCTCCTTTTTTGCCTAAAATTAAATTTTAGGAAATCTACTATGTAGATGAGATCATCTAGAACACAAAATGAAATATAAGGGGTTTTTTTTCATGAGGAAGTTTTGAAATCTACATATACTAATGATAAATTCTTTTTCTATTGTGAAAATACCATACAGAGGGGTTACAATTACATGGGTAAGATAATGAGTACATTTCTTATCAAGCATTGTTGCCTCCTCCTTTGTTTCCCCTTCCCATCCCTTCCCATCTCTCCTCCCATCCCTACCTCCGCCCCCTGCCCCCCGTCAAAGTTGTAAAGTTCATTTTTCAACATAATGATTTGTACAGCTCATTGTTGCAGTGGGTCCACCTGTATCCCTATTTAAACTATTTGTTTTTTCTCTTCCCCTCCACAAATTATACCAACATCCAATACAGTAAAAGCAGGGGTTATACTGTGGGGGAGGGACATACAAAGCAACAAAGAAATCATCTTATAAATATGTTTGAAACAATTGCATGATAGCAAAAACATTTGAATCCTTATCTTGGGGTTCATTTCACCTAAATCAATTTATCTGACCTTTTCTGCTTGTCTCAGACATATACTAGTTATTGTAAATAAGGGAAACCATGGGACCTATGTTTCTTTGGACCTGGCTTACTTCACTTAATATAATTTTTTCCAAGCCTTTCCATTAATATCTCTGAGTAGGTATATTTATATTCATTTATAACATAATTTTTATTAGTATTTTATTTATTCATAACATTTTATAAATAGATATTACTGGTAGCTGTCCCAAATCACATTAGCCTGTTGTTTTTATCATGTAGCTTGCCAACAGATGATCTCAAAGGTTTAAGACACAGATATTTGGCCTCATCTCTAAATATTTCTCCACTAAATCTAATTTTGGATTCCTGGACCAAGGTGATCCTTGGACTGAGTGTGGGAAAACTGCAATATAGATAACACAACCATAAACAATTTCACACACTTCTCACTAATAACACTGGCTATACTTACACATTTTTTTCAGTGTGTGGAGACCAATTAACTTTAGCAAAGAAAATACTTCAAAGCCAAGTTTTATTCAATATTCCTTGCAAGCCTTGCTTTCACAACTCCCATTTGAAATGGACCCCCATGACCTGCTCTTGCTGTTCTATGGCTCTTCTTTTACATGAAAGCATTTGCTCCGATAATCAGTCTCCATGCTCCAATTCTAACTCTTATTCTAGAGGGTTCCCAGCATTTCAATTTCTGGAATTCTGTATGATCCAAGCCTAGTGTGTGTGGCTGAAAAAAAGCCTTAAAAAAAGGTTGGTACTGTAATAAGCAAGCATGTGGAACCTAGAATTCATATTTTAAAATTTTAAAACCATTCTCATTGAAAGGGAAAAAATGGTATTCTCCATGAATTTATATGTTTGTCTTTATTTCCAGTTTTTATTATTCATGTACTTATATTTACTTATATCAGATCAACAAACCTCGTATGGTGATGATGGCCAGAAAGATGCTTCTTTATGCCTGTTAGAGAGGACAAGGGGGTGGGGGAAATTTCATGCACCAGGTGTCTGATGGACTATTATTTAATCTCTGCTTTCGAGAAGAGTAATCAAGTGGTAGCTGTTGATATTTGTTTAATAGAAACTCCAGATGTTGGCAATGTTTCCCCATGGCCATTGGTATATAATGATTTCATACAGCTGCTGAAGAAACAATCAAGCCCAATGACTTCACAATTGTTACTGGGAATCAATTTTTATTCTTTGTGTGTTTTTTGCACAGAAAGCACTTATGGCATGACTCATATTTTTCAAGTGTTAAGCTGAGTCAGATAAATACAATCCATTCATATTTCTTCTCTCACACTTCAATGAAGAATTCTAGCAAGCATTCACAGGAATGAAGGCATTTTATCTGACAGTAGAATGTCATCATTTTGAGTCTCTAGTTAAACAAGAATCGAATCTTTGGTGGGTCACAGTATTGGAAAATTTCTATTGTACAGATGCACACAGTCCAAGTTTGAACACTGTAAGAGAGAAAAAGAAAAGCACAACCATTTTGCTGATCTGTTGGTGTAGTTCAATTGTAGGCTTTCTCATGATTTGTATTTTTCCTAAACTTTTCAAGATTATGCCTTATTTTTACTCTCTCCTGTCAGCTGAATGACAGAAAAGGAAATATTAAATTTATTCCACACCCTGAGAAAATATTTTCAGTGTCATGTCAGAGTCTCTTCAAGACTGACAATGATCAGAGAAGGAAAGTCTAGCATTCTCTGGCTTATATGAGATTTCAGGTAAGAGGAACATCACAGCCATGAATATAAGAGAAAGACATGTCCGGCACCTATTGTGAATTCCTCCCATTTAAGATTACTCCTTGTGAACTTCTTGCAGAATGACAGCCCAAGACTTCTGCGGCAGAGCTCAGGAGGTTGAAAGTGGGCCTCCACACCAAGCAGACAATGGAAGTCGTGGAGTAGCCCTCAGCAGAGAAGCAGAAATGAAGTTCCATCTGCCTTCCTGATCTAGCCATGCCATTCCATTCATTGCTGATCTACAGCGGGGCTTCTCAGCTTGCGTTTCTGTCTTCCACCTTAACACAGGCACTGTTTGAATAGGTATATCCACAACTGTATATAAACCAATATCACTGATCATGTGGCTGGAAAAAATTACATTAAGAACAATGAGTAAGTACAGAATATTGTGTAGGTTCTCAACACATCTTAACAAATTACCATGAACTTATTGACCAAGCACAGACAAAAGTATCCTACAGCTTTGAAGTCACAAGTAGGTGAGGAGCTTCATGGGCACTGTCAGAGCTGTGGCACTCCATATCCTGAGAAGAGATTCCATCTTTGCAGAAAGAGAGAGATGGCATTCCTTGGCTTCTGGCTTTTCATCCATCTTCAAAGATAGAGCTTAAATATTCAGTCCCCAGCTCCAAGTTCACTTTCTTTGTCATATTTTCTCTTTCTCTGGTCTATCCTTCCTTGCTACTTCCCGGGATCCTGTGTTCACCTGGACGCTAGCTCTGTGACTTTAGCATATTTATATTTCTTTTTCCCATGTATGATTTCATACTCTCAAGCCTGAACATAACAACATAGACATTTTAGGGAATCATATTCAGCCACCAGAATTATGAAAATTACACATTGTCTTTATACAATCCAGACAAGAAAATGAGATACAAACACGCTTTCATTGTAGAATTCATTGTAGAGTAAGGACTACTTCCACAATGTAACCCTATGATTTATATGAAGTTTCAAAGCAGGCGATTAGAAAAACTAATTGAAAGGTTGAGAACTGTAGAGGACCAAGTACCCTAAATAACGTGAGATTTGAGGTAGCTATTATAGGATGGTTCAACTATACTATATTAATTGCTTCTAATCACCCAATTATGTTATGGAGATTAGAATACTAATGCATATAATTTAACACAAAATGATTCATAAATAAATGACATCACAGAACAGGTATGACTGACACTTTTCCAGAGGGTTCCTTTTTTTTTTTTTTTTTTAAAATATGTTTCTTTTAATCTGTTTCTTCCATCTTATTAGCATTAGAACTTTTTATATTAAACATATAAATTCAATCTCATGCACATAACATCACTTTTTTCTGTTTTAACATGTAGTTTGATGAATGCTTGAGTAATTTTACAGATAATTATATTATTTTGTATTATACAGATCATTATCATCGTGTATATATTTTTTCTTTTTATTCTCATAAATTTGCTTTTGAAAGCAAAATTTGTATGCATAAATATCAACATATTAATTTTTATTATCATAGTTTTTTGGATCAAGCTTTTAATTAGTGTAATGGCATTTTAGTATTACACAAATTTATACATAACAATTATTAGCTCATGCACAAATAACTTACAAAGATACATACTTCGTAAGAAGTTTAATAAAGCAGACAAAATGGAGGCTGCAATATATCTTAGATATAAGACTACCTACAGGTTTGTAAATATTATCCATAATAATAGACTTTTATAATCCCCAAATTTTTAACTTTGAAATTAGATTCTAGAAGGATTTAAAAAAAATCCTTCTCCAGAAAACTGAAAAAGAAAATATGGTTTAATTGGCATTGAATTAGAGGGTAAACTCTTTCTAACTATTCACACTTGTTCTACTTATAGGTCTTTATTGTGCTGTAATTTTTCTCTTTGAAATAAATTATTTATCAGTGAAATACCAGAGAAACAGAATGAGTAAGGGATTTATCAATTTCATTACAAGATGGGGGAAATGAATGGCAAAATAAATCCCTTACATACAGAGAAAAAAATTTCTGGTTTTCTTTGTGTTCAGATTGTGCCTCTGGTCACATATGGTTGTATGAAAGTAAAGTAATAACTATAACAACAACTCATACAGATCAATTATGCAGGCATCAGTGGGGAAAACTGCCCAGCAAAACACTTGTAATCCCTAATCTGTGCTCTTTCTACACTTGGACTGAGTACAGATGGCCTATAATGTCATAGCCAAGTTCTGGTATATTGTAATCTGTCCACATTATGTTTGTTTTAAGTAGCCTGACTGAATTTCTTTTTTTTTTTTTTAATTGTATTTTATTTTATTTGAGAACATACTGTACAGGGGGGCTACAATTACATGGGCAGGATAATGCATACATTTCTTACCAAGCATTGCAGCCTCCTCCTTTGTTTACCCTTCATTTCCCTTCCCCGCCTCCCCCCTCCCCCCACCCAATTTTACCCCCCTCCCCCCACCCAATTATACCCCCCTCCCCCCCCCACATCGACATTGTAAAGCTGGTTTTGACATGACATTTTGTACTTCTCATTGTTGCAACAAGTCCACCTGAATCCTTAAACGACTTGTTTGTCCCCATCTCCTCCACATGTTATACTGACATCAAATATAGTGAAAGCAGGGGTTACACTGTGGGGGAGGGACATACAAAGCAACAAAGAAATAATCTTATAAATGCGTTAGAAACACATGCATGAAAGAAACGAAAACATTAAAATACATATTTAAGGGTTCATTTTCCTAACATCACATTATCTGACCTTTTCCGCTTGACTCATACCTATACTAGATATTGCAAATAAGGGACACCATGGGACCTATGCTTCTTTGGGCCTGGCTTACTTCACTTAATATAATTTTTTCCAAACCTTTCCATTTCCTAACAAATGGGGAAATGTCATTCTTTCTGATGGAGGCATAGAATTCCATTGTGTATATATACCACATTTTCTTGATCCATTCATCTACTGAGGGGCATCTGGGTTGGTTCCATATCTGCTGCAATAAACATAGTTGTGCTGGTAGCTTTAGTGTGGTCTTGTTTGTAAACATTTGGGTAAATGCCCAAAAGTGGGATTGCTGGATCATAGGGGAGATCTATGTGAAGTCTTCTGAGGAACCTCCATACTGCTTTCCAAAGTGGTTGAACAAGTTTACATTCCCACCAACAATGAAGTAAGGTTCCTTTCTGTCCACATCCCCTCCAGCATCTGTTGTTGTTAGAGTTCTTGATTTTTGCTGTTCTAACTGGAGTGAGGTGATATCTCAATGTTGTTTTGATTTGCATTTCTTTTATGGCTAGGGATGTTGAACATTTCTTCATGTGTCTATTGGCCATCCTTGTTTCTTCTTCAGAGAAGCTTCTCTTTAAGTCTTTCGCCCACTTATTTATTGGGCAGTTGATTCTTTGAGGATTTGTTGTTGGGTGGTTTAATTTTTTGAGTTCCAAGTATATTTTAGATATGAGACCCTTGTCCGTTGTATGGCTAGTAAAGATCTTCTCCCAATCGGTGGGCTTTCTATTGATCTTGCCAGCTATGTCATTTGCCCTGCAGAAGCTCTGCAATCTTATGCAATCCCATTTGTCCAACCTTTCTTTGATTTGTTGTGCTTCCGGGTCTCTATTCAGAAAATTTCGACCTGAGCCAAGGAGACCTAGGGTTTCTCCTATTCCATCCTGTAATGTTTTCAGAGTGTCTGCTTTGAGTTCAAGGTCTTTGATCCATTTGGAGTTGATTCTGGTACAGGGTGATATATAAGGATCTAGCTTTAGTTTTCTACATGTAGTTAACCAATTTTGCCAGCACCATTTACTGAAGAGGCTGTCTTTCTTCCATTCTATTGTTTTAGCTTCCTTATCGAAGATTAGATGGCTATAGGTCTGTAGGTTCATTTCTGGGTTTTCAATTCTATTCCATTGGTCCTGAGGTCTGTTCTTATGCCAATACCAAGCTGTTTTGATTACTATGGCTTTATAGTAGAATTTGAAATTTGGTATTGATATTCCTCCAGCAGTGTTCTTTCCGTTGAGGAGCGTTTTTGCTATTCGGGGTCTTTTATTGTTCCATATGAATTTTTGGATTGCCTCCTCTATTTCCTTGAAGAATGAGGGTGGAATTTTGATAGGTATCGCGTTGAATTTGTAGATAGCCTTGGGAAGTATTGCCATTTTCACGATGTTAATCTTGCCAATCCAGGAGCATGGGAGGTTTTGCCATTTTTTAAGTTCTGTGTTGATTTCCTTTTTCAAGATTTTAAAGTTTTCATCATAGAGGTCCTTCACTTCTTTAGTTAAGTTAATTCCTAGGTATTTTATTTTTTGTGGGGCTATTACAAATGGAGTTGCTTTCCTAATTTCAGCCACACTTTTCTCATTGTTGGCATATAGAAAAGCCATTGATTTTTGGGGGTTAATTTTATAACCTGCTACTTTGCCAAAGTTTTGAATCAGCTTGAGTAGTTTGGGAGTGGAGTCTATGGGATTCTTTAAATACAAGATCATGTCATCTGCAAAGAGGGAGAGTTTTATTTCTTCTTTCCCTATTTGGATCCCCTTTATGTCTGCATCTTGTCTTATTGCTGTAGCTAGGCATTCTAATACTAGATTGAAGAGAAGTGGAGAGAGTGGGCATCCTTGTCTTGTTCCTGAGTTAAGAGGAAATGGCTTTAGTTTTTCACCATTGAGTATAATGCTGGCTGTAGGTTTGTCATATCCAGCCTTTATTGTATTGAGGAATGTTCCATGGATTCCTAATTTTTCCAGAACCTTCATCATAAAGGGGTGTTGGATCTTGTCAAATGCTTTTTCTGCATCTATTGAGATAACCATGTGGTTCTTATTCTTGCTCCTGTTGATGTGATGAATAATATTAATTGATTTGCGTATATTGAACCAGCTTTGCATCCCTGAAATGAATCCTGTTTGATCATGGTGTATGATTTTTTGGATGAATTGTTGAAGTCGATTGGCCAAAATTTTGTTGAGAAGTTTTGCATCAATGTTCATCAAAGAAATGGGTCTATAGTTCTCTTTCTTTGATGAGTCCCTGCCTGGTTTTGGGATGAGGGTTATGATGGCTTCATAGAATGTGTTCGATAGTGAGCTTTCTCTTTCAATTTCATTGAAGAGTTGGAGGAGTATTGGTGTGAGCTCTGCTTTGAAGGCCTTGTAAAATTCCGCTGTAAAACCATCTGGTCCTGGACTTTTCTTAGCTGGGAGGTCTCTTATTGCTGTTTCTATTTCAATGCTTGATATGGGCCTGTTAAGCTGGTTTAACTCATCTTGGTTTAGTTTTGGCATGTCAATATTTGCTAGGAAAAGGTCCATTTCTGTCAAGTTCTCAAACTTATTAGCATAAAGTTTTGAGAAGTATCCTCTAATAATGTTCTGAATCTTGGTTGTTTCCGTGGTGATGTTTCCATTCTCATCTCTGAGTTTATTAATTTGGGTGTGTTCTCTCCTTTTTCTGATAAGGTTTGCTAAGGGTCTGTCAATTTTGTTAAGTTTTTCGAAGAACCAACTCTTTGTTTTGTTGATTCTTTCTATAGTTTTTTTGGATTCTAATTCATTTAATTCTGATTTAATTTTGATTATTTCTTTCCGTCTACTGGATTGGGGTTTATCTTGCTGCTCTTTTTCAAGGAGGTTTAGATGTGTCATTAAATTGTTAGTTTCCGATCTCTCCAATTTGTTGATGTAGGAGCTCAGAGCTATAAACTTGCCTCTGAGGACTGCCTTTGCTGTGTCCCAGAGGAGCTGGTAATTTGTGTGTTCATTTTTGTTGAATAGCATGAACATTTGAATTTCCTTTCTAATCTCTTCCATGACCCACTCATGATTCAGCAGTGTGTTGTTCAGCCTCCATGTGATACCGGACTTTCTTTGGTGGCTTTTGGTGTTGAGATCTAATTTTATTCCCTTGTGGTCAGAGAGAATGCAAGGTATAACTTCAATGTTTCTGAATTTAGACAAGTTTGCTTTGTGGCCTAAAATGTGGTCTATTTTAGAAAATGTTCCATGTGCTGCTGAGAAGAACGTGTATTCTGTTGCTGCTGGGTGAAATGTTCGGTAAATGTCTGTTAAGTCTAGTTGATCTATGCAGCTGTTTAGATCTGCGGTTTCTCTGTTGAGTTTTTGCCGAGTTGATCTATCTAGTGGGGAGAGTGGTGTGTTAAAATCCCCAACAATTAATGTCTTTGGATCTATATGGGATTTGAGGGAAAGTAGTGTTTCTTTGATAAATTTGGGTGCTCCATTGTTTGGCGAATAGATATTTAGAATTGTAATATCCTCCTGAAAGAGAGATCCTTTAATTAGTATGTAGCGACCTTCTTTATCTCTTCTCACGAATTTTAGTTTGAAGTCTATTTTATCTGATATTAGGATTGCAACTCCCGCCTGTTTATGAGGGCCGTTTGCTTGGTAGATTTTGTTCCAGCCTTTAACTTTGAAAATATGTTTGTTTTTACGGGCAAGATGTGACTCCTGAAGGCAGCAGATAGAGGGGTCTTGTTTTTTAATCCAACTAGACAGTCTATGTCGCTTAATTGGAGAGTTCAGTCCGTTAACGTTAAGAGATAGGACTGAGAGGTATTTGGGGGTTCCTGCCATGTTATCCACCTTTTTGGGGGCTGTGAAAACTGGGTTCTTCCTAAGGTTCTTGGATTCTCAGTTTGGGTGCAGTTTCTTGGCCTTTGTTGCGTTCTTGTTGGTTTTCTATGTGTAGGACATCTTTAAGAATCTTTTGCAGGGCTGGTTTGGTGGAGATGTATTGTTTCAATTTTTCTTTGCTATGGAAGGTTTTTATTTGGCCTTCAGTTATGAAGGAGAGTTTAGCTGGGTACAGTATTCTTGGTTGATAGTTGTTTGTTTTTAGGGCATGGCATACGTCATTCCAGGCTCTTCTTGCTTTGATTGTCTCTGCTGAGAAATCTGAGGTAATTCTAATTGGTTTCCCTTTATAGGTGATTAACCTTTTCTCCTTGACAGCTTTAAGGATCTTTTCCTTGGTCTGGGTTGATCCTGTGTGGATTATAATGTGACGGTGGGATGTCCTATTCTGGTCTGGTCTATTTGGGGTTCTAAAAGCTTCTTGTATCTGAATAGGCCTATCTTTTTGTATGTTTGGGAAGTTCTCTGCTAGGATCCTGTTAAACAAATTTCCTAGACCATTAACTTCTGTTTCTAGGTGCTCCTCTACACCCATTATCCTTAGATTGGGCCTTCTGATGGTGTCTTCCAGGTGTTGGATAGACCTATCATATTTCTTGGACTTGTCTTGGATGGTATGTATGTTCTTTCTCTATAATATCTAGGCTGTCTTCAATCCCTGAGATTCGATCTTCTGCATGGTCTAACCTGCTGTCAAGACTCTCTACTTTGTTTTTTATCTCTTTTCCTTCTAATTGGTCAGCTTTGATGGCTTCAAGTTCTTTGTTGAAGCTCTGTTTTAGGTCTTGTATGATTTTCTTTACTTCCTTAATTTGGTGTTCAGTGTTTGTTCTCAAATCACTTAGTTGATTGGTTATGGTTTCTTTGGACTCCCATTCCTTCTGTTGGGTTCCATTCAGCATTCCCTTTGTGGTCTCCCTGACTTCCTTCAGCTCTTTGTTAATGGATTCCATGAATGTCTTTAGTGATCTTTGTGTATTCTCTACCTGGTCTCTTAATCCGTGAATTACTCTTTGATTAGTTTCCTCCCTTCTGTGGGATTCCTGCAGTTCTCTTTGAGTGTTCTCTGCCTGCTCACGCCATTCCTCCCTTTCTCTTTGAGTATTCTCAAGTTGTTCACGCAAATCCTGTATCAGTTTTTGAGAAGCTTCCTCACGCTTATGATATTCCTGTATATACTTCTGGGATGCCTCCTCTCTCTCCCTATCACGCTCATACAGAGTCCTTTGTACATTGTCAAACTTCTCATTTATCATGTTTGCTATTAGTGTTTGTAGAGCTATTTGGGAACTCTCCTCTGGATTATTCTTTATCTGTTCTAATCACTGATTATCAAGGTTGGGAATTGAGATACCCGAATTTGCCATTTTTCTTGTGTTTTTCCGGCTTACTCGGCCCATTTGAGATAAAGATTGCACCAGTTTTGTGCTAGAACACTATCTTAAGGCAACCATCAACCAAAGTTTGCATTTGTACAGTCAATAGTCTACAGATACAATCTAGTTCAACAGATACATCTATTCAACATCAAACGACTATATGTTAAAGGACTTGGAACCGCAGAAAAGAATTTGGAAAACCAGAAATTATTAGGATTAGGGAGAGATGTGGGTAAAAAATAGGAATAGATTGGTGTGGGGAGGCACAGGGAGAGTTAACTATGTCCTAATCACAGTGCAGGAAATGAGTTGGGTAGGATGCAAGTAGAGAGAGAGAGAAAAAGAAGAGACGGAAAGGGGAATAAAGAGAGACCAGAAAAAGAATAGAAACGTAAAAATTAATGCTATTATAGAGGTTAAAAGACCGTCTATTTAGAGAGGAATGTGAATATGTTCAGAGAAGGGGAGGGACATAGAGGAGTTGTGAAAAGCTTTAAGGATGGGAGCGGGAAAAGAAAAGATCAAAGTTCAGTAGAGCTAGATAAAAAACAAAAAGATTATTAAGAAAGAAAGAAAAAGAGAAAGAAGACAAGAAAAGAAAGGAAAACTCTTATTCACGTATTCCTAAAATAAAAATTATAAGATGAGAAAAAAAAAGGTTACTGGAAAACAATTATTTTTTCAGAAGAGGCAAAAATTAAAGATTAATAAAAGGTTTAGAAGGGAAAAAAATTTATATATATATATATATATATATATATGGTAGCAAAAAACAAAAAAACAAGCAAAAAAAAAGAAAAGAAGAAGAAGAAGAAAAAAAGAAAAAAAAAAAGAAAAAGAAAAAAAAAAAAAAGAAAAAAAAGTCTTTTGATTTTTTTTTTTTTGGGGGGGGAGGAGTGGGAAGAATCCTGTATCTCCCTTTTGTCTGCAACCAGTCTCTTGTTGGAGTCTCTGGTCAGCTTGAGGTCCTGTGGCTTGATTGGTTTCTTAAGTCGGTTGGTTGGAAGAGGCAGAAAAATGCTCTGCTTTACCCAAGATTTTGAGATCCCCCTCCCAGGTTAGTTTTCTGGGAGGGTGGTCTGCTTTGAGAGTCACAAAAGAGGGGGATGTGGTGATGAGGCTAGGTTCTGGGTAGAGTTGAGGCCTTTCAATAAACAGTAGCTTTTCCCTGGGGCTATTTTGTGATAAAGCTCACAGCGCCCAGCCTGTAGCCATTCTCAGGGTTTCTGTTTTTCAATTGATGAGGCTGCTAGAGGGAGGGGCAGCCTCTGGCTCTGGTTACCCAGTGAAGCAAGGCACTCCTATGGCTGGCGCCTGAGCTGGGTGACTTTTCCCTGGATGGAGCTGAGTCTGGCAGGTCACTTCGCCGTTAAGTTCTTGTGACCTGCTAAATGACTCATTTTATTCCAAGGCCTGAGCTGGAGCTAGCAGCTCCTCCGAACTTTGTCGGTATCCAAGATGGAGATCACCGGTGCTGGGGGGGGAGGGGTGGCCTTCCCTCCTCTGCTCCCTGAGGAGTGAGGATGTCGGGCTTGTACTCAAGCCGAGTCTTGAATCCTGGGTCGTCTCTGTCTGCAAACAGCAGGATGAAGATGTTCGCTCCTTGTCGGTTCTTGTTGGTGTTGAGTAGAATCCGCTCGCTTGTCCGCTGCGTCTGGCTCCTTCGTCCCCGACTCTCTGTGTCTCAGGTATGTCTCCACGGCGGTGGTCGCCGCCGCCGCGGCCCCGCCGCCGGAGCGGCAGCTGCTGCGTTTCCTTGGCTTCCCCTCTCTTGTCTAACTCTCTGTCCTGTGATGACTCACTTGGTGTGATTCTCTGGCTTAGGACTGTTCACTGGAACTCTAAAACTCCTTTCTATGCGAGAGCTTGTTCAGATTCCAGCTTCTCCTCCGCCATCTTCCCGGAACTTCCCTCCAGAGGGTTCCTTTAACTCATTGGAGGTTCCGAATGGCTTGCTCTCTCTGTAGAAGGTAAAGAGCTGAGAAAGCCCAGCAGAAGAACAGAAGATGTCGATTGCAATCTGCGTGATAACACAAACACATTTTCATAAGTTTCCATATTATGAGAGTTCAGAGTGTAATGAAAAGAGAAATGCAGATAAATGCATAGGGACCTCATTACTTTTCTCTGTGAAAGTATAATTTTATACTACATAACAGAGTCAATGAGGAGATCTCTCTCTGTCACACACACACATGTCACACACACAAAGAGAGTGTGTGTCTGTGATCAGGTACACTGAGACCAGGGCTTGAGAACCATCGAGCGGTGCAGCTGCGGTGGGCCCCTTTGCTGAGTGATGGGAACTTTCTCGTACAACCCTATTGAAACAGGTCTTATCCTCATCAATTTGTGACATTTCTGCAATGCATCTGCAGAAATTGCAAGTGTGGCTATTGGGAAATCTTTCCATGTGTTTGAAACATCATGAAATGTTTATTTCTGTGTTTTTCTTAAATGTCATTTGACTGTGAATATGGAGAAAATTTGGACAGTAAAATATAAAACTCATATTACAAAAAGAGATAACCCTAAGTAATTTTTGGTAATTTTTACAAAGTGAAGAAATAATCCCAATATTCTAGCAAATAGCTTGGGAATATATTTGTCCTCTCCATTTTCCTCATCTTTTCCCCTTCACTCAAGTTCCTCAACTCAAAACTTGTAGCTTCGCCACATCTGTCAAAATTAAAGAATGATCCTGTGTCTCACACAGTAAGTGTTTCAGTCACTAATTTCGCTGTAGTTTTCAGCACCTGTAGCATGCTTGAACCGTTTTCCATTGGCAACAAGCTTAGGTTTGGATTTTTCTGCTATCATTTTAGGGGGGGGGGGTTCCTGATCTGTTCTCTTCTTTCCAACCTTGAGCCATTTAGGACTTGACTTTGCTTCCTCAGAAACAATTTGTTACCTCAGAAGTTCATATGCCCAAACTGAAACTATACAGAAAATATTTCTATGGCTCTTACATAAGTATAATATGAAAATTCATAAGGCATGACATAGATTTTAGAAATTCTAACGCAAGTTGAGTATGACTAACGCTACACATATATGACAATGAAACCTAGTATAATATACCTAATTATATTATTTACAATTAGTCATTATTTGTAATTAATTGTATTTGTAATTGTGATAATTACTTATTAATTGTTGATTATAATTAATTTTTAATTATATTATATTATTTGTTATATACCTCTTTATCATCTCATACATATGGAGTTGCGTACTTAATATCTGACCAGTTTCATATTACTTTAAAATTAACATATACTTACTTGATCGCTCTTTTGTCCCAAACATGCTTTTATCCATTGTCCCCTATCTCAACCAGAAGCTAAATGCTACTCACAGAGGAAGCTGCCAAGTTTGGCTCATTTTCTCTCTTGCATGTGATCTGGTCCTTTCCATGCTCCTGTGAAACCCATGTCCATCTCTTGAGCCAGCAACTCCCTCACTTTTCCACTTGAAATCTCTCCCCAATCTTTGTCACACTCAGGAAATGTAAGGACCAAGTAAAGAAGTAAATATGGTCCATAATGATTTCATGCTGTAGACTTTGCCTAAAACTCCAGAAAAGCCCTGAAAGTACCTTTTCCTTGCTTTCCCAACACCACTGTGGTCCTTCTTCCTGTGTGTGACCTTTCAGCCATATGGATGCCCTTGTTTCTCTGTGATCACCAAAGGCATTCCAGTCAGAGAGCACCTGCTCTTCCTGGTCTGTACCACCAGGAACTCTGCTCACATGTGACTTTCTCTGTGACTGACTCCTGTCGCACACAAGATGTTAGTCATACCTTTGCACTCATATGTTCCACTTTTTGTGTGTGTTTCTTAATTTATATTGCACGATTGCTTTATGGGCCCTCATCCAATTCATCTGTCCTCTGTTAAGCCCCAGTACTAACAGGTTTTTCTCTGCACACACTGATTTCATTTAAAATGTTTAATATATAAATACTGTGATGGATGGATGATAGGAGTGACAAGTCTTCATTATAGTAGTTGAAGAGGGTTAGTTGCAGAAAGAGCTACATGAAAAGATTGTGACCTGCGAGGTATATTGCATAGGACTTTCTCAAAATGAAATCGTGAACAGGGTTCCCAAGGACATTAGGAAATAAATACCTGAAAAATAGGATACACATTTAAAGACTTTGTTTTAAGAAATTAGAAATAAAGAATGCCTGGATAAAATTAAATCCAAAATGCAATTCCCAAGATAAAAAGTTAAAAGAAAGGGTAATACACAAAAAATAGAAAGATTTCTTTTTTACTAATAAGAAAGAACTAATCATTTGAAGAGTAAACAAAATAATCAGTAAATTGGAAAGCAAAACTTATGTAATAGACATTTGGAGCTAGAGAAAGGTAGACAAGGAAATAAAAATTCAGTTGAAATAAATAAAGAAATGTAAACATAATGTATGTTAAAGACTGAAGTGGAAGCATTACAATTTAAAAACAGGTAAAAAATATCACCAAAGTGATTTAAAATTTTCAGGAGCATGCAGTGCGTAGAGATAGAGATGAGTAAATTTCAAGTGATTTGTGTCAGGGAAAACTCAAAAGGAAATGCTATAAATCACTACAAAATGTACAACAGCAGCAGAGAATCATCTTGCTGCTATGTTTCTTCTTTTCTTTTCTTTTTTCCTTGTCTTTTTTTCTTTTTTGTCATTTCTGGGGTTTGTCTGGGTAATGTTCCTGAGCTTCTTTTGCTCATGATTAGTGCTCTACTACCTGAGCAACAGCACCACTTCTGGGTTTTTCTGAGTAAATTTCTGCCTGGGCTGGCTTCGAACCACAATCCTCAGATCGCAGCCTTCGGAGTATGTAGGATTACAGGCCAAAGCTCTGGCACCCAGCTAGCTACCAGTTATTTCTATAATTCAGGAAAAGGATTTCTAATACAAATGAATGAATGAATGAATGAATGAATGAATGAACGCATCATTTTGCAAGCAAATGAAAACAGTCCTCTGAGATGAGATACTTCTTCCACAGAATGAAGGGTAGCAGGAGAGTATGAGAGGTGTTGACCTAAAGGCAAGGGAGATCTCATGTCGTTGACCTGCACCAGCACTTCATTTCACCTCTGGCAGTTTAGACTCTGACAGCAAAGTCACCTGTGCACACAGCTGGGCTAGCCTATAGAAAATATTAAGTGACAGTATGCATAGAGTAAGTTCATAATGAGTAACAAACACATTGAAACTTGTATCTGTGGATGAAATTATTTCACAATTCCTAGCTATTCACAATACTCTCCCAGCCTCATGGACAGTAAAATAAGTTAAATGTAGGCATCAGGAAATTTTCATTTGCAAAGTACTTGACATCCATCAATGATAGGTGCAGTTTAAGACTTCTTTAGTATGAATTGTCCCAGAAAATAAGCCTGGAAAATGAGTTAACAAGTACTGGGAATAATTAATTTCCATCTCTACAAGAAAAATAATATTCATTAAATCCCTGCGTTTAATTGTTTAGAAATATTTTCTAATCCTCTACCTTCTAAGTATGTGTGAACATTGAATATACACAGCCAAGAGGCCACTGAAATCCTCAAAAGCTTGATATCATAGTTCTTGATATCATAGGAAGTGGAGAGTACAACTACCAAGGAAATGGCAGCACACATGACCAGAGCAGGTGGATGCAATCTGGTTTATGGTTTTAATTTGGCTCACTGAGGAAGTAGAGTTTAATCCCAAGTCTGAATCACGTGACAGATGACCCAGGCAGGTGCGATGGTGCAGGAAAAGGGGAATTTAACCTCTGTAAACACCAAACAGAGTCTTTAAAAAAGAAACCAACATTGATATATTTTTTAATGAGAAAGAAAAGCAGGTGAAATAAAAAAATTAAGTTAATTTGAGGAACATGAAAGTTAATATGAGGAATATGAAAAAGAGTGGACCACCAGATGATAGCATATAAATTAAATGTATGGGTTTTAATAATAGGAAGTCTTAAATATCGATTCATCAGAAAAGGGCCCTTGTCTTGCTCAGATACTTACTTTATGCATTTGATTTTTATTACATACAAATTAATTATCTTCAATGAAGTCCTAACTCATTTCATCAACAAACTGGCAACATTCCATGATAGAAACTATTTTTGTGAATATTTATTTATTTATTTATTTTATTTATTGGTCCTGGGGCTTGAACTTGGGGCCTGGGTGCTGTACCTCAGCTCTTTAGCTTAACGCTAGCACTCTACCACTTGAACCACAGTGCCACTTCCAGTTTTCTGGTGGTTTATTGGAGGTAGGAGTCCCACAGACTTTCCTTGCCTGGGCTGGCTTTGAACTTGGATCCTTAGATCTCAGCCTCCTGAGTAGCTAGGATGACAGGGGTGAGCTACAGGCACCCAGCAATCTTAATTTATTATTTTTGTATGTTTTTATAGTAAAGATACTGTACTGAGGAGTTACATTTACATGAGTAAGGGAGTGAGAACATTTCCTATAGAACAATGTTGCCTCCTCCTTTGTTTTTCCCCTACCATCCCTTCTCTCAGACCCTCCCCAGCTTCCCCCCCTCCCCCCACTCCAAGTTGTACAGTTTGTTCTCAAACTCTGTCAGGACTGTGAACATGTGAGTTGAGAAATTCTGCCTGTGGATTCCTAAGTTCAGAATGGAGCCACAAAGCCTGCTAATATACTGTGATGTGAGGCCTCCACTCCAGTAACCTATTGGAAAACCATGGCCCAAGACATGCAGGGTAGCTGCAGTGTGAAACAACACACAGAACAGAGTAACTGGAAGACCAGCCAATGTTTCCAAAAGACGAAAGAGAGCAAAATGCAATCTGAAGATGGCGCTCCATGATCCTCAGCCCGAGCCTGGAGCCCCCTTCATGTTATCTCTTGGTCCACAGGGGCAGGAAGACATCAGGGGGTTATTATTGGTGGGAGAAATAGCTCCATTGCATTTCGGTTCTTTATGTACAGTTAGGGTCTATGAACGTGAACACAGGTAGAGAAAACAGGGCAGAAAATATTGGGAGTGGCCCAGGAAAGCAGATGGTTGTTCATATGCCCACATGCATTAAAGAAATGAAAAGAAGAAGGAAGTTGGCAGAGTGAAGGTTAGTAAAGGATGAGAAAAGCAGAACCCACACTTGAAGGGATTAAAGTACATTCATTTAAAAAGAAGTAAGCAATACTTATTTTCATAGATCTCTTAGATAACAGAGAAAGGAAACAGAAAGCTCTGGTTCCAATGAAATAAAGACCAGAGCTAATAAGAAAATCCTTTACAATAACTTAAGTATATGGATTAAACGTAGCTTTTAAAAATATTGCTGACTCAGATATAGGAAGTAAACGCCACCCCCCCCCCCCCCCCCCCCGCAGCAGTCTGAGTGTTAAGAAGGATAAAGTGTAGGAGCTTAGGAAAGGAGATGAGTTATATCCGCCCCCATATTGGAAGGAAGTGAGTGAAACTCATGGGTAAGATCCATGTTTGGTCTTTGCAGTGTTACAACTTAAGTGGGAAGACACTTATTCCTATCCAAAGAATGAGGTGGAAAAATTCACCATGATTTATTCTAAGTAGACTTGGCAACTTAAGTGAAGCACATCTTTCTTGACAAATTAATTAATATCTTATATTATAACCTTGTTTTACATTCATCTGATTTAACATTAGCTATGAAATACACATGTCCACTATATTAAATGATGGCAAAAAATATTTGCAGTAATATATCAGAGCAGATATGGACTTGAAACTAATTTGGTGGAACACTTCAAATATCCAAGTCTGTCTTACTAGAAAGAAAATAAATAAATGAAGGAAGGAAAAAAGTAAAAGGAAATAACCCACAGAATTTGAGAAAAGTTTTTTTTTAAAGCCTAATAATATCAATTATTTTAGAAGGTGACATGCACAATTAAGTATCAGATGACAAAAATGGAAAAATGGATAACATTGAGGTAGACTGGAAAACAGTCAAGTCAGGAAACTTACACAAACTATTTTAATAAAGACAATTGTAAGAAGTTTTCAAGAGGTTTAATAGGAAGGCTATTTCTCAATGATATATATGAAGATATCAAATATATCAAATATACTTTTATCAAACCATGAAAAAATTTATGAAATTTCAATTAATTTCTCTAAGAAAATTTTGAAATTTGTGAAAACTGATTTAAGCTTCATATGGAGGAAAGAAAATCCAAACATACTTAAATAATTAAGTCAGTATTTATGTATGTTCTATAGAAGATAAGATTCTTTTTGATAAACTGTATTATGTTTTTACTACAGAGTATAGGTTTCATCTTGGTAAAATGCATGTATATATATTAATATATACACATTTGTATATATACAGGTATCTGAATATACATGCATATATATTTTTTCTGTTCAAATGTATAAACGGCTTCTGAGGACTTAGCCATGAGGTATATTCATATACTAAAATACATGCACATATTGCAACACTTTATGACAGGTAAAATCACAACTTAGCATATTCATTAAAAGGTGCTGAACATAATATATATCCATTTGGAAAAAAATATGTTCTGATTGCAAGACTAAAAATATCATCTTCATGGCTTAAAGACATAAATGGGAAAGGAAATGAGAAAGGATCCTAAAGTTCTTAAACAAGAATTTTCTTATGGAAACTTCTTTACCATCAGAAGAAAGTAAATATTATTTCACAATGTAATGTTAATCAATAGCTTAAGTGTTTTGGATAAACTAAAAAATACATATTATTTATTTCATTAATTTAAATGAACTGAGCTTGAAATAACACAAAATGACATGATTTATGCACATTCTTAAAAGTCTATGAAAACAACAATACAGTACATTATTTTTTAAAGTCTATAGTAGTTCAAGATTGTAATACTTAAACATAGATCCAGGAAAGAAGTAAAAATCTTGCTTTAGACAAGGTTAGAAGTTGAAATTAGGGGAAGAAGGAAATTTAAAATGACCCAAACTAGATTTGCTTCCTATTACTAATATATTTTACAATTTTGGAAATACATTACAGAATATTTTTAACTCCTCTTTGGTATATTTGTAAGTATACTGTGTTATTAGCACCTTCTCCTAAAGTCAGAGCAACCCTTTTACAAGTAGGTAGTTACATAATTCTTCACAGAAGTAAATGTTTAATAGAAGTTGGCTTCTGGAATCAGACTGATCTATTCCTGCATCAACTGATACCCAAAAACTCAAGATTTTCTGGGTAAAACACACACAGGAGGTAATCTGATATTTCAGGGACTGACCTGGTGCCAATCTGCAGGACTTCAGACCAAACACAAACCAAACCAACTATTATATATATATATATATATATATATATATATATATATATATATATATATATATATATAAGATATTGTTTAGAGGATCACAGTTACATGAGCAAGGTAATGAGTCCATTTCCTATCGAGCATTGTAACCTCCCCCTTTGTTTTTCCCCATCCCTTTCAAACCAACTGTTGAGCCTCAGGAAGCCTTAGTTTATGAATCAGAAAATATAAGATATTCCACAAACACTTTTGGATTTTGTTATGACAAATGAATACTTGTGAAAGATGATCTTCTAAGTATTGTTTCTTTGTACTTTCTGAGGGCATTTTTGAAAACTTTCCCTATTTCCATAGGTAAAATTTTAGCCAATAAAAATTAACTATTTTTTATCATATTTGCTTTATGTAGAAAAATAGAATGATACAGTCTATTTTCTTCTTTGCTCTTCAATGTGTGTGTGTGTTTTTGTGTGTGTGTGTGTGTGTTTGTGTGTGTGTGTCTGTGTGTGTGTGTGTGTGGTGTAACTTCAAGTGTATCCTACATTTCTCCTGATTTCTATAGTGACATTTTTATGTTATTTTATCTTTTATTATGAAAATACCATACAGAGGGGTTACACTTACATGAGCAAGGTAATGAGTACATTTCTTATCAAGCGTTATTGCCTCCTCCTTTGTTTCCCCTTCCCATCCCTTCCCATCCTTCCCCTCCCCACCGAATCCTTCCCGCCACCCCCACCCCCAGCATACCCCGTACCAAAGTGGTAAAGTTCGTTTTGGACATAACGACTTGTACATCTCATTATTGCAATGGGTCCACCGGTATCCCTATTTAAACAATTTGTTTTTTCTCTTCCCCTCCCCAAATTATAACAATATCAAATACAGTGAAAACAGGGTTTATTACTGTGGGGGAGAGACATACAAAGCAACAAAGAAATATATTATAAATGTTAGAAACAATGGCAAGAAAGAAAAAAACATTTGAGTCCTTATCTTGGGGTTCATTTTGCCTAACATCAACTTATCTGACCATTTCTGCTTTTCTCAGACATAACTAGTTATTACAAATAAGGGAAACCATGGGACCTATATTTCTTTGGGCCTAGCTTACTTCACTTAATATAATTTTCCCAAGTCTTTCCATTTCCTAACAAATGGGCAATGTCATTCTTTCTGATGGAGGTATAGAATTCCATTGTGTATATATACCACATTTGCTTAATCCATTCATCTACTGAGGGGTATCTGAGTTGGTTCCATATCTTAGCTATGGTAAATAAGGCTGCAAAAATCATAATTGTGCTGGTAGCTTTAGTATGGACTTGTTTGTGATCATTCAGGTAAATGCCCAAAAGTGAGATTGCTGGGTCATAGGGGAGCTCTATGTGGAATCTTTTGAGGAAACTCCATACTACTTTCCAAAGTGGTTGAACAAGTTTACACTCCCACCAACAATGCGTAGTGTTCCCTTCTGTCCACATCCCCTCCAGCATCTGTTGTTATTAGAGTTCTTGATTATAGCCATTCTAACTGTGGTGAGGTGGTACTCAATGTTGTTTTGATTTGTATTTCTTTTATGGCTAGAGAGGTTGAGCATTCCTTCATGTGTCTATTGGCCATCCTTCTTTCCTCTTCAGAGAAGTTTCTCTTTAAGTCTTTAGCCCACTTATTTATTGGGCAGTTGTTTCTTTGAGGATTTGTTGTTGGAGGATTTAATTTTTTGAGTTCCAAGTATATTTTAGATATGAGACCCTTGTCCGTTGTATGGCTAGTGAAGATCTTCTCCCAATCCAAGGCTTTCTATTGATCTTGCTAGCTATGTCTTTTGCCATGCAGAAGCTCTGCAATTTCATGCAATCCCATTTGTTCAACCTTTCATTGAATTGTTGTTTCTGGATCTCTATTAAGAAAATTTCAGCCTGTGCCAAGGAGACTTAGGGTTTCTTCTCCTCCTTCCTGTAATGTTTTCAGAATGTCTGCTTTGACTCTGAGGCCTTTGATCCATTTGGAGTTGATTCTGGTGCAGGGTGATATATAAGGATCTAGCTTTAGTTTTCTACAATAGTTAACCAATTTTGCCAGCACCATTTACTGAAGAGGCTGTCTTTCTTTTTTTTTTAAATTTAATTTAATTTTATTTGTGAACATACTGTACAGAGGGGTTACAATTACATGGGCAGGATAATGCGTACATTTCTTATCAAACATTGCAGCCTCCTCCTTTGTTTGCCCTTCACATTCTTTCTTCCATTCTATTTTTTTCACTCCCTTATTGACGATTAAATGGCTGTAGGTCTGTGAGTTCATTTTTTAGGTTTTCAATTCCATTCCATTGGTCCTGAGGTCTGTTCATGTGCCAGTACCAAGCTTTTTGATTACTGTGGCTTTGTAGTAGTTTGAAAATTGGTATTGATATTCCTCCAGTACTATTCTTTCTGTTAAGGATCGTTTTTGCTATTCAGAGTCTTTATTTTTCCATATGAATTTTTGGATTGCCTCTTCTATTTCCTTGAAGAATGAGGTTGGAATATTAATAGGTATCACAATGTAGATAGCCTGGGAAGTATTGCCATTTTCACGTTGATTCTTCCAATCCAGGAGCATGGGAGGTTTTTCCACTTTCTAAGTTCTGTTTTGATTTCTTTTTTCAGGTTTTTTAAAGTTTTCATCATAGAGGTCCTTCACTAATTTGGTTAAGTTAATTCCTAGGTATTTTATTTTTTGTGGGCTATTACAAATGAAGTTGCTTTCCTGATTTCAGCCACGTTTTTCCCATTGTTGGCATACAGAAAAGCCATTGATTTTTGAGGGTTAATTTTATACCCTGCTACTTTGCCAAAGTTTTGAATCAACTTGAGTAATTTGGGAGTTGAGTCCGTAGAATTCTTTTTTTTTTTAATTGTGAAAATGTCATCTGCAAAGAGGGAGAGTTTTACTTCATCTTTCCCTATTTGGATCACTTTTATGTTTGCATCTTGCCTTATTTCTGTAGCTAGGCATTCTAATACTAAATTAAAGAGAAGTGGAGAGAGTAGACATCCTTGTCTCGTTCCTGAGTTAAGAGGAAATGGCTTTAGTTTTTCATCATTAAGTATAATGCTGGCTGTAGGTTTGATATACAGCCTTTATTATATTGAGGAATGTTCTCTGGATTCCTAGTTTTTCCAGAACCTTCATCATAAGGGGGTGTTGGATCTTGTCAAATGCTTTTTCTGCATCTATTGAGATAACCATGTGGTTTTTATCCTTGTTCTTTTTGATGTGATGAATTATATTATTTGATTTGCATATATTGAACCGGCTTTGCATCCCTGAAATGAATCCTGTTTGATCGTGGTGTATGATTTTTTGGATGAATTGTTGAAATCGATTGGCCAAAATTTTGTTGAGCAGTTTTGCATCAATGTTCATGAGTTAAACCATCTTAACAGGCCCATATCAAGCATTGAAATAGAAACAGCAATAAGAGATCTCCCATCTAAGAAAAGCCCAGGACCAGATGGATTTACAGCAGAATTCTACAAGTACTTCAAAGCAGAGCTCACACCAATACTCCTTCAACTCTTCAATGAAATTGAAAGAGAAAGTTCACTACTGAACTCATTCTATGAAGCCATCATAACCCTCATCCCAAAACCAGGCAGGGACTCATCAATAAAAGAGAACTATAGACCCATTTCTTCTTTTTTTTTAATTTAATTTAATTTTATTTGTGAACATACTGTACAGAGGGGTTACAATTACGTGGGCAGGATAATGCGTACATTTCTTACCAAGCATTGCAGCCTCCTCCTTTGTTTACCCTTCACATCCCTTCCCAGCCTCCCCCCTCCCCCCCAATCCCAGTCCTTCTCCTTCCCCCCCTCTCCCCCCCCCCCGCACTGACGTTGTAAAGCTCGTTTTGGACATGACAACTTGTACTTCTCATTGTTGCAACAGGTCCACCTGTATCCTTAAACAACTGGTTTTTCCCCATCTCCTCCACAAGTTATACTGACATCAAATATAGTGAAAGCAGGGGTTATACTGTGGGGGAGGGACATACAAAGCAACAAAGAGATAATCTTATAAATGCATTAGAAACACATGCATGAAAGAAAAAAACATTAAAATACATATCTAAGGGTTCTTTTCCTGACATCACATTATCTGACCTTTTCCACTTGACTCATACATATACTAGATATTGCAAATAAGAGAAACCATGGGACCTATGTTTCTTTGGGCCTGGCTTACTTCACTTAATATAATTTTTTCCAAGTTTTTCCATTTCCTAACGAATGGGGCAATGTCATTCTTTCTGATGGAGGCATAAAATTCAATTGTGTATATATACCACATTTTCTTGATCCATTCATCTACTGAGGGGCATCTGGGTTGGTTCCATACCTTAACTATGGTAAATAATGCTGCAATAAACATTGTTGTGCTGGTAGCTTTAGTGTGTAGACCCATTTCTTTCGTGAAAGTTTTATAATAAAACAAAACCAGAATGTTGTCTGGGAGATATGAACAGTATGTAGCAATCATACAAACTTTTCTTCTTGAGTTTTGATTAAAAGCTTAGAAATCTGCAACTGATGCAAAGGCAGCTTTACTTCTGTTTTGAATCTCCTGATTTTAAGAATTTCAAGTTAAACAGAAATTCACAGATTAATCACCATTAATTTAGGTCATATGATTTAAATACTTTACTCAATTTTATATACATAAAATGAGATCATTATAGTTTATACTCTGAGTACTAGGAATAATTCTAAAGATAAAAAATATTTTATTATTGGAAACTTACACACAGTTTGGGCTTCAAAAGCATCAAAATGCAAGTTGAGAGAGACAGTACTTTAGAATCATAGTGTAACTGAGACATCCAGTATTTTAGTAAGCTTTAGAAATGCATTTTATTTCATCCTCTGAGGAACTCAAAAGTGAGAATTGGGCATCTGGTTTAGTTTGTGAAATTCTCCTCTTATGTCATTTTATAGAACTGCTATTGCCCTTACATCCTGAGAAGATCTTTCTAATCCATGTTTCTCTTAGAAAAACACTTTGGAAATCAGCTCTGACTTGCGAAGGAACACAAAATAGAAAAGGAAAAAAATAAAACTGTGTTAAACTGCGGCTTTGAGGGTTATATTAATAAAAAATAAAGTGTAGTTGTTCTTAAGTTAGTCTTCTTAATGAACTCATATAAATAAGCTTATAGTTAAAAGGCTATACAACTTTCTAGTTCAACTCTACAAGTAAGATTTTAAATGTATTTCTTTCATCCGTATAAGAAAAATACTGAAACAAAAAACAAAAACAAAAACAAAACAAGTGTCAATTACATTAATTGAATGCACCTCTATGAAAGTGTTCAGGAAGTGTCATCATCCAAAAATCTGGATAGGAAGAATACAATGACCTATACTGGGATCAATTTTCCTTTTTCTAAAGAAGGTATCACCAAAGTGCAGTTAAGAAAGAAAACATGAGTGATGTGGGGGAATTATGTGACACAGAAAACAGACTAGCATGAGAGAAATCCTTGGACAAAAATTTACAAATGGCATGTTTTGTTTTGTTTTTAATGTATAAGAACACTACCCTCTCACTCTTACTCAATGCTGTAGTGGAATGCAAATAAGCATGAACAGAAAAAGACACATAGAGATAAGTAAGGAACTAATAAAATTGTCTCTTTTACACAGATGGCATATCTGTATAGAAAAAATTTAAATAGCAAAATTAATAACCCAAGAAATGAGAAAAATAAGTTATGAAATACTAGGTTAATATTCAAAAGGTTAAAATTTTAAAGTAAACATAATCCTGTATAAAATCTATCCCAAATAAGGATAGAAATAATATGGCTGGTGGTGTGTTACAAGTAGTAGAGTTCCATTGTAGCAAGCATGGGCTCCTGAGTTCAAACACCATTACAGCCAAAGAAATATGTTTACAAAAAGATAGAAATGAGCTCCCATTTTTTCCTATTGAGCTCTAAAGTTTAGATTTGGAAAATAACTTTAAATGTTCATGAGTCTTATCTTCTATTAACAAAGAAAACAGTGAAACTTCTAAAAAGTTTTAATGCCAGCAAGGGTGTTTATTTCTATTCATATATATATATATATATATATATATATATATATATATATTCATTTTATAAAGCTCATTAACCCACTTACACAAATACTCAAATGGATACTCTTTGTTCTACTTTTCTGATAAATATTCAGATCAAATTACACAAAAGTAAAACTCTCCAAGAGAAAGCATATATGAATTTGATTTCAAGTAATTTTAACTTGAAAAGCAGCACAGCTCTTACGGTGTTCCTTCAGTGTTATCTATTTTCAGGTCTTCAGTGCTTCTGTTCATATCTGTACTCTATTCAACTACTAGGCTTCAGAATTCTTAAAGGAAAGAGTGATGTATTATTCACAAGACTTATCCCCACCTGATCCAGAACATTTCTTAGCCACAAGGAAAATGTAAGTATTGAATATTTTTAAAAATACAATTAAATAGTGTTTTTTAAAAATCCATCTTTATTCACCTCTAGAACAATGATGAAAGAAAAATGAGAAATATAAACAGTTCAGTTTTCCATCTAAAGTTTAAGCACTTGAACAAAATTTTAATTCCTAACAGAGAGTGAATTATTACGTATCGGAACATGAGACATCAAATTGATAACCAGAACTTAATGACCCAAATACATCTTGACATCACTAATACCATCACTAGTGCAGCAGAGAGATTTCGTAGAAGTGTTCCTACTCTAAGATGGGAATCAATATTAATAGAAAAACCAGTTAATATATGAAGGAAATATTTTCAGGAAATACATCTCTTTTGATAGGGCATTATGCTTAAGATTCCAACTTTCTTAAAAAATGCTAGAAAATCACGTATTATAAATAGAAGAAGGAAAATGACATGAAATAAATAAAAATAATTATTAATAGAAAATTACAAATCATACATTACGGCTAAGGCAATTTACTTAATATTTATATGCTGACTGGCGTAAATGAAACAGAGGTCACTTTGAAGCCCTACGATGTGTGTGAACCACGGTTGTATACATTGATGGATGAGATATTTATTTTAAGTGCATAATACCTTTTAAAAAAAATGTGACCATAGTATATTTGCTGCTAGAAAAATCTGCAAGTCTTAAAAATATGTGGACATTTACTTTCTTTCATTTCTATTTTTCCTTTGAAAAGTTGTTGTTACAGTCTTTAAAAATTGATAGATTCAGACAAATGTTAATGTCCTATTTGGGATACATGATCTTAAATCTCTTTTTTTTCCTTCTCTCAAATGTGAAAGATGTTTCACTTCCTCATTTACCAAATGAACCAGAGCTCTCAAATCAAAGGTGTTTTGCCTTATTAATTTTCACTGCATATAGTTATGGAGAAAATGTCATAAGTAATATATGAAGGTTATGATTCAGGAGTAGTTCTCTTTATATTGATCCAAGTAAGTATCACTCTTCTTAAAGATGAAGACCGGTGTCTGAATGAAAAATGTAAAAGCTTGCACCCTGGATGGCATGTCTAATGCGACTCAAAGCAAGCCAGATACTTTTCCATTGTCTCAATTTGGTGACACCCTTCATTCTCCACAAAGAAATCATATTATTCTTAGTCACATAGAACAAAGTTGTCTTTACTCTCCGATATGTTAGGTTTCATAAAAATAAGGGTTTTTTTCAGTGTGTGAGTTTGTGTGTGGTGTGTGTAGCTTTATGATCTCTAGGACACACATTTCCCTTGACTTGGCATCTAAGTTCTTGTCTCCTTAGAAAATAAATTCAATACATATCCTAAAAAAATCTGAGAAAAGTGAGGGAGGGGGGTGGGTTGGAAGGGATGGATGAAAACGTTGGAAGGGGTGACATTGATCAATGTGCACTTTATAAACAGCTTGGTTGGATGGCTACTCCTGTGTACAACTACTTAAAGATAATATTTTTTCATCGGGCACTGGTGCCTCATGCCTGTAATCCTAGCTAACCAGGAGGCTGAATCTGAGGATCGTGGTTCAAAGTCAACCCAGGCAGGAAAGACTGTGAAACTTTTATCTCCAATAAACCAAAAACCAGAAGTGGTGCTGTAGCTCAAGTAGTAAAGCACTATCCATGAGCTGAAGAGCTGAGGGACAGCACTCAGGCCCAGATTTCAAGCCCCACCACCGACAAAAAAAAAAAAAAAGAAAATATAATATATATTAAAAAAAAAAAACAGAGAGAAATAGGCAGGTCTCAGAAGGACCAGTAACACCAATCATAGCTCAGTATGGGTCTGCAGGTCTGGCCTATAAACTCACAAATGTCTTTAAAGATTTTTTTAACTCATTGCCTTTTGTCTTTTAATGCAATGTGTCTCTCTCATATTTTCCAGTTTTCAATAGCATGCCTGATCTTTTAGAAACTAGTTTGTTTTGCATGAAGGATAATTTCTATTTGCATGCACAACTTTGTTAATCCTCACTCTGTCAATCTTGTAGTATTTCTATTTTAATATGAGATAGACAAGCCTTTCCAGGTTTAAGTGATGTTCCTTTCCAGCCTCAGGTAATTACGAGAGATGACAGGGTTCAGGCTGTGTTCTGTACCAGCTCCAACTCTTGCTCCTGTTCACATTGCTTCTCAGGTACTGTGTTGAAAGTGGATGAATAGGAAAAGGAAGCTAAACAGCTTTAGATGGTGCAACAGTGGAGAACTTTCCTTTGAATTAAAATTTCATTTCAGTTGTAGCCACACATGATTCATCATTTACAATATTTGTTGGGTAAAATAATAAAAATCAATCATCACTGCATTGTTCATAAATGGTGGAACTGTGTTCTACAATAGTTTAGAAATAAATAAACTTAACTCATGGGAAAGAAACATGAAAAAAATAACTGGTAATAAAGCTTGTTATCAACCTGTACTGTAGTTCAAAAAACAAAAGCAAATGTGGATTTCTATTTCTGGATAACTTTGGACCTAAAAAATTACCATACTTATCAAGAAAGAACTAGGGATTTACAAAAAAATGATAATTTGATTAATTCACCTTACAAATTATTGAGAACTTAGAGAACATGGATCTAAAAACTTGATTTCTCACATTATGGATTTTCTTAAAAAGCAATTGAGTAAAGTCTACAGAAAGAGAAAAATGATAGGAGGCATCTTTTTAATGTTCCATAAATTTATGATTCTAAGCACACCTGTAGGAAATCTGGCTACCTGCAAATTTTTGGCTGGCATGCTTGGTCATGCTTATAATCTTCACAAATGACAGCAATTGTAGAGTAATGATTCTTCACAAGTTTCTGAAGACCATGGTGTTAAGGGAGTCATGGAATAGCAAAAGATGGCACTCTTCCAACATCTGCCCCCTTGTCTGGTGATTTTCTTCTTATTTGAGCAACAACATCAGTTTTGATCTGGCCAAATGACTTGACAGGAGAGGTTGGAATCAAGAAGAGACCTCCTTACCTTCCTGAAAGTTCCAGAATATATTTGAAAATCCATTAGAAAAAAAATCATACATCTCATGGAAGAAAGAAATCTAGAGATTAAACAGACTAATGAAATATAAAGTGAGTAGAACTGTACTGACATGGAGGAATGAATCAGCAGAGCTAGAGCTGGGGGCAGTAAGATTCCTCTTGATTGTGCTATTGAAAGGAAAATAGTTTCACATCTTCAAAGCAGGACTAAGTGAAGTGAAATTAAAATGACAAATGGTTATCTTGGGGGTAGTCACTATGTGTGTGTGTGTGTGTGTGTGTGTGTGTGTTTGTGTGTGTGTATACATATACATATATATCAATCTCCTACATAATATTGTAAACTATTTAAAGGAATTCAGAGAAGGATATACTTCACTATAATGATTTTGGGAATGAAGAATTTAAAGAAACATCTTTCAGTAACAACCTAAGCTAATTGTGATAATAAGAGATACCTTAAAAAAGCTGAGAGGTTGATGATCTCATCTGTACAAAGATGTTTACTCGTGGTATCTGTGCTTTGGCTTAGCAGGATTTTGAGACTGCATTTTGACAGTTTTAGGAGTCTATTAGAAACATGTGTGGTAAACATGATGATAACAGTGAACAGAAAATACCACTGTACCAAGACACACACTATAAAACACAGGCATTTGGCAAACTCTCTAAAGGAGTCTGTTTTTCTTTCTTTGTAACCTTTTCAGACACTATTCAATACCATTTTATTCTCATTATGCCTGGCATACCTATGGATACTCAGAATCTCTGAAAGAATGCAAAGGCTTTTGTGAGGTTCAATCTCAGTAGCCACTTTACAAAGTGGATGACATAGTTTTATTGAGGACTTTTTGAGCCCTTGGATACAACTTGATCTCATCTCTATTGGCTTTCTTGACATGCCTTTGGAAGTATGCGACTTCTTCCAAGTCTGGAGGAAAAGCTTATAAGGGAGTCTTTACGTCCATAGGTACCCATAGTGGGGAGCAAGAGACTTAATGCTGACTGACACTCTGCTCGCTGTATTTCATAGACTCAGTGGGCTTACAACCCAGGATGATGATGAGTAAAGGAAGGTTAATCACTGATGACTTGGTACAAAGACCATGAATCATTTTATGTGGGAGAAACATCAAAATGACAGCCAGTGAAATTGTGAAGGATATTTTAGACACCATGCAGAATGCTTGAGTCATTAAAAATAATTTGGGATAAGGCCAACTTGTACAGGATACCTGGCATGTTACTTGAAACTTGTGTGCTCATTATTTCAGACCAACTGACTAGGATTGACAAAATAAAGCATCCCAAATAATAATAATGCCATTTTAAATAAATCTAAGGTATTTATCAGTGAAGATAAAATGCATATATAGTAAAGTACTTTTTCACCATTATTATTATAACTTATCTATTTTCAATTTTTGTGTCACTGTAGTTTGAACTCTTGCAATTGCTCAGCTTCTTTTCCCCCACTGGTCCTCTACCACTATAGCTATCCCTCCAGCTAGGCATTTTTGCTGGATAATGGGAAATTGAGTCTCGCAACATTTCCTGCCCCTATTCACTTTTAATTCTGCTCTTCCAGGTGTCATTGTCTTGACTAGCTAGGATTACAGGAGCCTGGCTCTGATCTCTTGAAGTCACTTCACTATCTGATTTCACTTAAGAGAATAAAAATAATCTCTACGGTTTACTGTCAGTGATCTTGTTATTATTAGTTTCACTGCCTAACTCATTATATTATTTAATTTATCAAAGTTTTCTATTATAGATGGCCTCTATATATCCTACTCTTCTATACTCTACTATATCTTCTACTCTAGATTGCCTCTCCTCTACCCTTACACTCAAATCTAAACACTTAGGCAATTCCTTCTGAATCCCATTTCTTTTCCATTGAGGTCCCTCCATGTTTCCCTGGCCTTCGCATCATGGCCGGTCTTCTTGAGCATCACTCAGCTCAGCTCTTAGGTCCCCTGTGTTGATACTTCCTGTTCTCCCATCAAGGGTAAGCAGATGGTGAAGTGTAAACTACACATTTCCCTCCTCAGTAAGAAGGTCAGGTTTTACCACTGAGATTGTTTCCTTGTTGTTTTGAAGAATAAAGCTGATACTCGAATAAAGATGATATTTTAAAAATCATTTAGGAAAACATTTTTTTCACAATTTAATATAGTGTTCTCTATAGACATGATTGTAATGCCAACCTACTTCTATAGTGTGTTTTCTGCTTTCACCTCTCTCTTTCTGTCAGGTACTTAACTTATTTCAAGTAAATGGAGGACAAAAAAAACTTTATAAAACAATATTGACTCCTGTTAGTGACGAGCTGAGGAGGGAGCACTTGCAAGAATGAAGTGATCATAACACACAGCTTTTCTCGATAGAGCTGTGTGTAAGGATATTTCAGTGGGGGGCCACATATATGTTGTTTATTTCTCCAGATTCTACAAAATAATTTAAACTTCTCCATATTCTGCTATTTTACTTGGCTGCAAATGACTCTCAGGATAGTTTCCCACATCATAATCATTTTGATAACCTATTTTGGGCATTTCTCTTTTTTCTGCCTTTAAATCTTCCCTGCATGAAGCAGTAATATGAATGAAAAATGGTAGAATTGAAAGCATAGGAAACATAAAAAATGGCTAGCTTTCCAGGCTTTGAAAAAGAAGTTGATTAAGAAAATGTTGATCTTATCACAAAGTAAATGTTAACTATCTTTGCCTAAAAATTGCATACATTAGAACCTGGAATAAATTACAACTACAAATGTACTTTAATAAAATATTTTTAAGAAACAAATGACCTCTATAAATCTTTACCTTTCTTCATTTATCTCAAAAACCATCTAGAAAAAAAGATTCACTTCTCTACTAAAATAATTGTGTGGTTTGTCTTAAAAAATGATGCAAGGACAGCTTTTACCCTGAAAATTATAATGACGAATATACAAGAAAACTCTGGTTATGAAAGAGAAAAAAAAGCTAACAATGTAAACATACAAATTGTATGAATGCCAGCTTGAACAAATCTTGCATCTCCATTCTTGGTTAACTCTACAGAGCTTTGAGACATGCATGCTTTTATCTTGACATGTATCAAGGGAAATTACACAACTGCACTTTATAATTCCTTTGTTACGAATTAGCTGTGGAACCATAAGCAATGTGCATTAACTCTGAGTATTTGGCCTATTTCTAAGGGCGATTCAATAATGTCCATTTCTGAATGGACACAGGATGGCCCATGACATCTGAAGTCCATTTGGAACTTGGGAGAGAATTCTAGAAATGAACTAAGTCATCTCAGATGTCTTCTAAATGAAGAGGGTGCATGTAATTTCTCAACTCAGATGATTTTCAATATGCTCTGTAAAGACTTATTGAGAAAGCACAGGCTGTTATTTTTTATTTCTTTTTTTTAATAGATCTTACCCTTTATGCCATTTCCCCCGATTGCTCCTCACACTACCACTTCATGCAGTTTTCGTAATTTTGTAGGATATGCAATATGACATTGAAAAACGTTCAAAAAGGAAAAGCCAGTCCTACGAGCATCAATCATTAAGATGATAGAATCAAGTCAGCAAAAGGAATATTTATACATGGGCCACAATTACTCCTGACCAATGAGAAAAGAATTAGACGCAGATGATGAATACAGTAATATGCATTCTAAAGCAAAATGCTATTCTTTTAAAATTACCACTTAGAATTCTGAATGGAATTTTTTTAAATAAGTTTTTGTTGTGAAAATATGGTACCGAGGGGTAAACAATTATATGAGCAAGGTAATGAATGAGTATATTGTTGCCTCCTCCTTTGTTTTTTCCCTACCTCCCCTGCCCTCCCATCTCTATGACTACATTTTCCCCACCCCAACCCCCAACCCCCTCAAAAGTTGTAAAGTTCGCTTTTCGACATAGCATCTTGTACATCTCATTGTTGCAATGGGTCCACCTATATCCCTGTTTAAACAATTTGTTTTTTCCCTTGCCCTCCACAAATTATACCAACATCAAATACAGTCAAAACAGAGGTTATTCTGTGTGGGAGGGATATACAAAGCAACCAGAAAATCACCTTATAAATACGTTAGAAACAATAGCAATATCTTGGGGTTCATTTTGCCTAACAGCACCTTATCTAACTGTTTCTGCTTGTCTCAGACATATACTGGTTATTGCAAATAAGGGAGACCGTGGGATCTATGTTTCTTTGGGCCTGGCTTACTTCACTTAATATAATTTTTCCAAGTCTTACCATTTCCTAACAAATGGGGCAATGTCATTCTTTTTGATGGAGGCATATAATTCCATTGTGTATATATACCATATTTTCTTGATCCATTCATTTACTGAGGGGCATCTGCGTTGGTTCCATATCTTAGCTATAGTAAATAATGCTGCAATAAGCATAGTTTTGCTGGTAGCTTTAGTATGATCTTGTGGAATTTTTTAAAGTAGTAGCTTGCTGTGCGTATTTACTCACCTTTAACCACATGTTATTTTAATAAAGGAAATAATATGGGCAAATAAAAACATTATTTTCAAATATTCAATTATTCAGATTAATCATTGTCCAAAGTACAAAGAAACCAATAGACCATTGATACTTAAGCAAGCCCATTTTACAGTGGACATTAGTTAAGTTGTACTTCATCAATTTGAGACATAAAATTAGTTGTAATTATGATGCCTTTAGTAATTCAATCATACATCCATAGTTTCTGCGGAGACCAAAAAGTTCATGGGAAACATGTCTGTATTTGCTTTCCTAAGGTTATTAAACTTTATAACTTTTATATTGTCTTGCATCATCAAATATGTATGCCGTTAGCAATCTGACTCCTAATATATACCATGAACACAATGTAATAACAACAATTCTGTTTCCTCTAATGGGTCTGAAACGGTAATACCTCAAGGAGAAAGTTGGGAGAAAGGATGGAATGATTAAAATAGCAGCACGCCAGGTTCTCTCCAGTGATAGACCAATAATTTATATTAGAAAAAGAAGCAAACTGTCTGCAAAGTGACACTGGATTATGTAAGCAAGGGTGAGATATTGAAATGTATCTTCATTTGAACAACAACAAAAGGCCACACAGCAAAAATGTGGCAAAGGAACCTATGAGTTCATGGTCATATCCTTGTCAGGAGAGCTGAGACTTCAGTCCCATTTTCGGGCTTGGTGGAAGTCCATGATGATTTTGGTGTGTGTGTGTTTCTAGACATATATCCATATACATATATGCATGCATATATGTAAGCATATAAATGTATACCATGTTCATATGCATCTTTACACATATATGCATCAATACAAATATATACATGTATATACATACACATAAGTATGTATAATGTATATGCATATACCTGTATATGTATGTATATAATACCAAACATATATGTATATACAAATTTGTATATACAAATATGTGAATGCATATATTTACATATAGATGCATATATAAGCATCAGTGTATGTGCATATAAGGATAATATAAAACATATATGCTTTCTTCTAGCAAATCAGTGCCATTTGATATGTCAAGAAAGAAATATCTGTATTTTCCTAAAGATGCTTGCCCTTTGTTTTATAAATCTGTGTAGGTAAGAATAATGGTGTGCCACCTACTGTTTGGGGAACCAAAATATATAGGTCAGGAGAAGCAAGTACAAGTTTCATATGTTTGATTTGTTTGGTTTCTGTCTTTGTGCTTGAATCATTGAACTTTTCCAAAGTGCCACAAGCCACACATAGCTACTTTCATGTGGAGATTGACTTTGACAACATTTCCAAATGTCACTGCAGACACTCTAGGCAGTGCTCAGGTACATGGTGTGGCCCTGAATAATCAAGAAATTAAAGGTAAACATTCCTCTGGGCTCATAATAATCACTTTCTCTTCAGTACACCATAGGAAGAAATCTTGTTAGAATTACATACAAAGTCATTTTTTTCTTTGTATTCTGAAGAAATACAGTAAGTAGATCATTGCTAAGAGAAATAATTTTTTAAATATAAAATTTAATGTTTCCTTTAGGGCATATATTTATATTTACCATTCACATTATAGAAGTGCGATTGTTTTAGCTAAGACAGTGTTAAAGGTTTGTAAACAACTTTCTAATTCTAGTTCTTCCATCTTGACAAGATGCAAGATTCTGTGAAAAGTATTCAGTTTTTTAGGATCATACATTTTCATGTAAAAATGATTATTGTAAAATTGATCTTCAACTTATTGTGGTTCAACCTCACAATGGTAATGCTGAGATGATAACCATGAATCCTTTAGATATTCAGATTTGTTGTTTTATGATGAAAATGAGAAAGCCACTATCTTCTGCCTACTGTCCGAAAGGTTAGGTGAAGTCTGGAGAAAACTGAGGAGCCAAGCTGGGTGGCAGTTAAAGGTCTTCCTGAGTAGACATTCCTTTTTAATTCTTAAATTCTGAAAATTGCATGATGACTCTCACAGGTCTTAGTCTGAGTAGCACCTATTTTCTGACATTATCCAGGTTCACACAATTTATAAATGCTTGCCCCTCCCACAACATAGACTGAATTAGAAAAAATACTGAAAATATATTGAAAGAAGTAGGATAATTTCTCTTCAAACAGATGCCAGGATTCACCAAAAATTTGTACAAAAAAGAAATTTTAAGAAGATTATGTTATGAAATCATGTTGATATTTTTAAAGTCAGTCTAGCTAAATGAAACCTACTAACTTTGCCTACTTTTGGACAATTTTGGGGCAACTTTTAATGATCACTTTGTTTACAATATTTAGACATATTTAAAATGAGGGCATATATATGAGTCACTAAAACAATGAAGTAAGGGAAATATCTATCATGGGACTCTAATAATACATTGATTTTTTTGTTATCATGAATATTATTTTTTTAAATAAAATTCTATATTCTTGTCAGACTTTATAAGGTATCATTTCAAAATTAAACTCTGATTATCAGGGAGGGTATTTTAATGGCTTTCTAGTTTATTAAAGTTAATAGTAAATTAAAGAATGGATTAAGTGATTTGCATATATTTTGAAATCAGTTAATTTCAGCACTAAGGAATTAGGCATTTTTTTGTCACTGAGCCAAAGAAATCACCCTCTGTGTGAAATTTGTTTCATATTAGCTCTGTGTGTGTGTATTTTAAAACTATGATAAGAGTCCTGCCTATAATATGATGTCAACAAAACTTTCCATAGAATCCAGACTTCAATCTTTTTTGTTTCTCAACCTGAAAGAGTCTGAAGGACAATTGACAACCCTGGTATGAAACAATCACCAGAGGACTAACAAAGGCAGTACCACTCTTCCAATCTGAAAATCACAATGGATATATACAAGTTTACAAATTAGGTACAATGCAACATGGAAAAGAGAGTGGATGATCAGACAAACAAAGGAATAGCTCAAAGAGATTTAAAAAAAAAAAAGAATTCTATTGCCTTGGCATTTGTTAATTTCCCAAAGCTTAACATCATCAAACAAGATTTCTCTGTGTCTGGATCATTTATAAAATCAGGAATAACACCAGCTTTGGCAACAGTCCCTGCACTGCCACACTTTTTGCAGCTTATAACAGATGATGCTCCATTTGTCTTTCCCTGCAATTTAAATTCATATCCCTACACTATGTGAAAAGTGACAACCCATTTAAAAAGACCAGAATTTCTTTTGTTAATCAGGGGATTGGGTTTATGGCTAAAAACCACACATATGCTTTAATTGAGAATTTCCTTGCTCTTTGTACTCACAGTTGAAGAACAAGTCACTTGCTAAGACAATTAAACAGTAAAGGGAAGCAAAACAAACACAGGAACAATTAAGCTTCCCAAACAGAATTAAATTGATGAGCATTTCACTCAGAAAGATTGACTCTTCAAAACAAGGCCGGTGGGTGGGTGGAACTACAAAGCTGACTTTTGATTTGGGGATTTTAATGTGCCAACCTGCAATCCAGTTTTGTCTCTTCCGGCCATTCAAATCAATAGAAGAAAAAGGAATGTGCTGAAGTTCCCATTGGTAGCTTCTCTCCTCACCCCGCTGACTGATTCTACACAGAGCATTTTACATGTAGAACGCAAATGAGCTATATAGAATCTCAAACTCTTAATTATATTAAGAGTTTTCCTGTGATGCAAAGACACCAGTTAACGGGAACAGAATGGAATATTTTGCCTTTGTTTCTATCAAACCAGTTACTCATCCGTAGCATCCTCTGATAACTCTGTGAAATGCAACTCTTGAGACCCATGGAACTATCTGCCCTCCAACTACCAGTTCCTGTTGCTAAAGCTTCTGCACCATTCCTCCTTCATGGTGTCTTATTTTCTGACATCTCATCTGTGGTCATCTCTGGCTGCCCAGTTTTTGATCCAGCACCATTTGTCTTTCTCTTGGCAAGTAATAAATGAATTCATTCTGAAGATCTCCTGGTTGGTTCCATCTCCTTACTTTGACCTTGGATACGTGGATTAAGGTCACAATGAGACACCATTCCTTTCATGACCACAGCCCCGGTGCAGACCTTGACATTTCTCAGAAGTGGGGTAGAGAATCAGTCACATAAATATCTTCCAGTCATTTTTCTACCCGTCTCTGAGTGCTCAGAAATATTCTAGCTCTTTGCACAAAAGCAATGTGAGATCATGGTGGTCACCCAAGTACTTTTTTTTAATGGATTAAAAGGTACACTTATGTAACACATATGACATATTTATATCGATGAAGAACTATGTGCTGGGCACTTTAAAATAGTGTGTACTAGAAATTGCCATGTTTTGCAGAAAAGGAGCTTCTCTGTTACATGCCTCAGTGACTACTTATGCATGGTTGTCCTATGTAAGACCTTAACATTCATAATGTCTGATAAATAAAGTAGAACAAAGAGAATGAGATTTTGATGTTATCGTATGTAAAACAGGTTCCCATGATTACATAGGATGAGTGACTCATAGCTCCTTTTTTATTCTTCACTCTATTGATAGAATGAATCTAGTGAGTGGAATGTGTTCCAGCTTTATAGTTAAAGTGAGTCATTTCATTTAGGAGAGGAAGGAAGCATTATGGAAATTCATCGTGCTTAATGGCATAGTGAAGGAAAAGTAACACCAAATAGGAAAGGCTCATGGAAACAGGTGGCTTTGCCTATTCCATTATACTTTTTTGGGGGTCCGGTCATGGGGCCTGAACTCTGGGCCTGGCCGCTGTCCCTCAAGCTCTTCAGCTCCAGGCTAGCGCTCTACCACTTGAGCCACAGTGCCACTTCCAGCTTTTTTTCTTTGTGCTTATGTGGTGCTGAGGAATCGAACCCAGGGCCTCAGGCATGCAAGCCAAGCGCTCTACCACTGAGCCACCTTCCCAGCCCCTATTCCATAATTCTTTAACACAGACTGTGACTTCTTTCCTAAGAGTAATCCTGTGGCATATGTAGAGAATTTTACTCTTTATACATGGAAAACAGAAAAATCAAAGAAACCATGACCCTTAATTTAAGAAAGATAATCAGGAGGCAGAGTCTGTGCCTCTGATGTCAGTATAGAAAATAATGTAGCAGTTGGTGATAATGAAAAGAACAAAAATATAAAATTAGATAGGAAGTAGACATTCAAAGCTTATTTAGTTCAAATGGAAGTAACTGAGGATTTTGTTTGGGGAAAACCAAAAAGAAAATCTTGTTAAATATAACACTGTGGAAGCTAGTGTTATTCCAGTTTTACAGGTAAGAGCATGAAGTGTAAGATTTCCTCAAACAGCAAGGGCATCCCAACAGGAAGGAAAGGAACTAGAATGCAACCCTGAATCAACCTAACACATGAGTTCTCCTTTGCCTGATGCTGAAAGTGAAAGACAGAATGCTGGAGCTGGAGTTGAGGGAAGCCCGCAAGAGATACTTTAGAAGTAGAGGAAACCTCAGCTCTACAAACTCGAAACAATAAAGGTGATCATATTTTAGCCATATGGACATGAGCTAACAAAAGGACAGGAGGAAATTGAAAAGTGACATCAGGACAATAATTTTTTTGATAGAAATTGGATTGTAACTTAGTGCAGAAATCTTAAGTCTAAATGGTGAAACAATGATAACATGGTATTTAATTTTTTTAAAGGAAGTGATTAAAAGAACCATTTTAACTCAAGATCATTACAGTATTAAATTAGTATAAAAATTACTGAATATATATTTAATCTATTTTTGATCCTCACATATTCAAGAAATTGATTCCCCTGGCAGAAAAGTGAAAGTAAGACTCAGAAACAATGGGCAACTTGCTCAATACTATAAAATAAATGCATGACAATATCAGGACATGAGTGTATTTTGTTTGATTCTAAATCTAGGATAAAGCAGGCTGTTGGCAATGATTAATAATATACACACTTTTTTATTCTCTTTAAATCAAAAGGAATCTATGTGATTTCTAAATAAATCTAATTCCTAGTCTATTGAAGTGTACCTGAGGTGAAATAGACAACATAAGGGCATGATATTTAGTTCAGAAGAGATATAAAAGTCCATCCATAGATGAAATGGAAAATTCTTCTTAAGTATCAACAAGGCAAAGAGCTCTCTGCTCTGGTAAGATGACCTGTAAGCTACATGTGCTAATGACTTTGAAGATCTCATGCAGTAGTCTGAAGATGAATCATGAAAGAGAAAAGTTAATTACAGTCACTACATCTCACCATAAATTAAAAACTAAACAATAATGTGATACTGTATACAGTAGGCAGCCAAATATGATCAGAAGGAGCTTCCATAGATTTCTACTCGATGTGCATTTGAAGGCTCCATTTGTGACCCTTCAAGTTTTTAACCCTGTGTTATCCTTGCTGTTATTTATTTGCTTTAAATTTTTACAAGATTATATAAGAACTTTGCAGGAATGTATTTGCAAGAGTAAGAAGACAAGGGTGAGGGGCACACCCAGCTTCTAATTACACCATGAGCACTGCTTCTCGGGAAAGACTTTTTTCTTGAGAGTCTTTTGACACAAAGTGTCTGTCAAATTTCATCTGTTCCAAGACAACAGTATGCCACCCTTTTTTTTTGTTGAAATTCTTACGCAGAATAAGTATCAGTTATTACGTCTAGAGTGATTATTTTTTGTTTCTAAATAAAATGGAAGAAACAAGCAATATTTTGGCAACCACTCTGATTCATCTCAGTAGAAGAAGGATATCTTTGCAGTTTATCCTTCACTGAGTAGGGTGGAATGAAGAGAAAGAAACAGAAGTTTCCATTGACGGTTGCAGTTGCCAGTTGTTAGGAAAGGTATCATTTGGGGTAGTGAATTCATGAGGTTTTTCCTGCAGTGCCCATCAGATGGAATTGGTTGAATGGGAGGTACCTATGTAAAGGAACACAAGGAAGGGACAGGTTAGATCAGAGGATCTTCTATCACAAATCTCAACTTCCAGAAAATCACAAGATCAATAGAAAATGGCTAGCTTGAGTAACCTCTTAGAGAAAAACTACAGCAAAATAAAGGATAATGAGTGAAGGAACAAGAAAGCATGTGTGGAATCCCAGAGTTAGCGGCCTGAACAACTCAGAAACATTTTCAACCTCTGTTGCTGCATAGAATCCCAGAAGACCATCGGCTGCCCAAGAGGAATGTGTCACTAGTTCAAGAATGGATTGCTTTGAATCTCAAAGTACAATCACCACATATAAAGTACCTGTGCACTATCTTTGTCACTCATTTCAGTTTATTGACATGGAATTTGATGAAGTCATATATGGATAGCTTTGGAAGGTAAAGAATTGTTAAATCAGAGAGAATAAAAGGTAAAAATAGAGGTGACTTTTTGCAAAGTGTTTATTGGCAGGTTCTGGTGAAGTGGAAAGACATGGTTAGCACTACGATGTTGAGGAATCGGTGTGTCCAGTATGTCTGCTTTCATTCTGTTAATCACGTTTTTGCATCCCTTGAATAAACAACAAAAACAAAAACACTTGAAGAGACACTAACACACTGGGTGCTGGTGGCTCATATCTGTAATCCTAGCTACTCAGGAGGCTGAGATCTGAGGATTGAAGTGGAAAGCCAGCCCAGGCAGGAAAGTCTGTCAGAGTCTCATTTCCAATAAACCACCAGAAAACCAGGAGTGGCATTGTGGCTCAAGTGGTAGAGTGCTTGCCTAGAACTGAAGAGCTGAGGGACAGTGCCCAGGCCCAAAGTTCAAGCCCCACAACCCACAAGGAGAGAGGAGAGAGAGAAAGAGAGAAAGGGGGGGAGATATTATCACTTCAATTTCTTGATTTTAAAGGGATTATTTACTTTTATGAGCAGATATGATTCCTTTTAAATATTGCTATTTGATAGTGGAGGAACTGCAATAAAAAAACAAAAAATAGAATAAACTCCTTCATGTTGTCAAGGTATTTAAATATCCAGACAATAGGTTAAGGGTAAGATATAGGTATTAATTTTCTACTCATGAATGTAAATATTATCTTCCATAAATATTGTCAAGAAGTAAACAGAATCGCCTTTCATGAGCTATGATTTTGACAATGCTTTATGAATTTGAATGCAAATTATCTTCAACCTCAATATAAGACATATGAGCTTTCTAAGGGCAAACTCTTAAATTAATTTTACTTCAATTGTCTATTGTTTTTAAACTTTAGATACTTTTTTCTCAAAATGTCTATCATAAATAATTTAAAACTCAATGTGGTACAAAAGGGTTTTTTTCACTATTATTCTGGTAATTAGTATGCAATGCATTTTATTTCTCTATTTCATGGATAAAATGGAATTTGTTTCATGCTTAAACTTATGTTTATTTGCGTTGTTCCCCTGTAATGTCTTCTCTGGACACTGACCATTTGGTATCTACTTCTCAGCTACAGTTAAGGCTGTTATATATTTTTTCTACTGACGTATTTGACTTGTAATGCTAAGGGATATTTATATAATAAATAGTATTCTAGGTTATATGCTTCAGGTTATTTATTTGCCAATAGTTCTATCATTTTTGCTACCCAGAAAACTTATATAAGGTTGTCAAATTTATTACTCTTTCTCTTACTGCCTCTGCTTTGCCTTTTTAATGCCAAATGCATACATCTCTGCATCATTTCTGTGACATGTCTCCATTCTTCACTGTTTGAGTACTTAGCTCATCTGGATTTTGTTAGTGTATACGTTGTGAGGAAGGGATTTGGCTTTGCTTTCCTTTTCCACATTGTTAGCCAACTGGCCCAGTGCTGTGTGGTAAATAATTTATCCTTTCCCCCGACACCAAATCCCATCTTTATCATGCTGCTCTCAAGCACACGTACAGTATCTATCTGGCTTGTCTGAACGCTTCCTTTCCTGTGCCATTTATCGGCCTGTGGAGTCCCACAAGCAGGGCTGACACGTTAACCACAAAGCAGGCCGGAAGACAGATGACATGGGTTCCAGGCAGAGTGGGAGGAGACTCAAAATTGATGATGGGAAGGACCTCGGGGATTCAGTCTGAAGAATGATAAGAAATTAAACTCTGTCAGAGCAAAAGTCCTCTTTTCTTTTGTCACAAACCAACAGAAAACATTTCTTGGGGAAAGAGGGATGCTGGAGGAGAAAGAAAAGTCTGTTTCTTGCTTGCTCTTTCTTTCTTTGCCAGCATCACCCTGGTTGAAGTACACACAGCATCACCTTGCTTTGCAGTGTGTGGCTGAAGTCTGCAAAAGGCTGATGAGAAGGGAAAGCTGGGCATGCTCCTTGGAGAAGCAGGTAGAGCATTCCTCACCTGACACGGATTTGGAGCAGGTGCTTTTTAACGCAGGAGCAAGTTGAACTTCCCAGGACAGCTGTTTATGAAGTTTTGGCCTCCTGACTTCCCAATCCCTCATTCCAGCCACAAAATGTGGCAATTCATTTCTTCATTAAACACAGTACATGCATATCTAATTGGGTATCTGCCACACATTTTTGCGAGAAATATTTATGAAACATAAAAAGTTGACAACCAGAATGGTGAGAACATCACATTTCTGTGTTAATTTGTAGTTTAAATTACTTTAAAATTTATATATAAATCATTGTCTTAGCCCTGTATGGCTGTAGTGTTAAAGCATGATATTTGAAATGGGTTTAACTATGAAATATCTCCAGGTATCCAATGTATTCTATGCACAATGAGAACATAAAGACACACAACCGCATGAAGTCCATGTCTTTGAAGCTTCTCCTATGCATTCCATAGGCTTGTCCTCTGACCCTAGTCACACGGCTGGTTTAACAGAGCTTGTGGGAGCCTGGGGACAATGACACCTACACAAACACAGGCACTGCAAGTGTCAGGATGAAGAAGAAAGAGCAGATAATGGACAGTTCTGAAGTATTACATTCAGGGGTGGTGTATAGCGGGGTTGTCTACACACACAACTAATACAGAATATTTTAATGCCAGAACACTTCTCAGCAAGACACAAAGTTGACTCAATGGACAATTCATAGAAAAATGTCTGACGTTTTCTCACACAGGTTCCTCAAATTATCTTCACAGGCAAAGAGCGTGTGTGTGTGTGTGTGTGTGTGTGTGTGTGTGTGTGTGTGTGTGTGTGTGTATGTGTGTGTGTGTGTGTGTGTGTGTGTGTTCATTGTTTGGTTATCACAGGGATTTCAAAATACTTGCTTTTGTTGCCAGAGTTAGCCAAAGAACTCCAGAAAGACTGGGCCACTGGTGGCATACAGAAGAAATCTAAAATCTCATCCCTGATTTGTGCAAGAATAGCCACAGGACTGGTCCCAAAGCACCTTGGAGGGCCAAGTGTGGGGACATGCTACTTTCTCTGGGGTCAACTACTTCTGCCTTCTGAGGGTTTGCAGGCTGAGTGCAGATAGCAGCATGCCTTAAGAATCATGACACTTAATGTAAATTTTCTTTCCTTTAAACATAGGTTGTGATTCATTATTGTTTCGGGAAAAAGGCATCAATACATTTACTACTAAATAGGATGATACTTGCCTTTGACATAAAACAATCTAAAATAATTAATCCAGAGTAATGTAAACTAGTTTACTTTTAGCTTGAAAATAGAGTTAGCATTTTACAGCAATTTCTAGAAGTTCCCATATCAGTTCCTAGCTAGGCACACAGATGTGTAAGCAGGACAAGATGGAAGAATTGAATAAAATCAGGAGCAAACTTTGAGGCTAAAGGATATATGAATTATCTTAAGCATGATGGTGATTTCAAGAATTTACACGTGAAGCCCAATATGTAATTTCAATCTGTGTCCTTAAAAACATGGTCTTTATGGTTTGCCAATTTTCTCGGTCTGTTGAAAAGTGGAGGAGAACTTAAGCCTTCTATCCCTGCCTTCTGCTTGGTGATTATTATTCTTCATTACTCATACTCCAGAGGGTCACTCCTGCTCTCCGAGCCAGTCTGCCTCTTCACCTCTGTGTGTTCAGGGGCTGCTGGGCATAGTAAACTTGTTGAATCACCTACAAGTATTTACTCACATGTGCCTTTGAGCATTGGAGTCGAACTTCTTAAATTCACAGCCAGATTCTGTCGCTGTCATGTGGTGAGTGACTGAACAAACAGTGGCCCTTGCTGAGGAGTGGATGTTGTCAGCAGAACAAATAAACAAAACCCCAAAGCTTACCTGGCTTTCCCTCTGTGCTGGAGGCCTCTTCTGAGACTAAGTGATGTTTGACTTTGCTCACTGAGGAGGAAAGAGTGGTCGAGTACTCACACAAATATTTAGATTCCATGTGCAAATACCAAGGGCCAGAAGAACACTTTAGGCCAGCATGAGGGAAGTTAACTGACACACCAGGAGATAATTAGGAAGGTAAACATTTAGACAAAACACCAAGAAATATTGCAGAGAGATGAGTCTAAAATTGAAGTGCAGAAAGCTTTGGCTTGAATATTTTAGCTAATATGGATATCATTTTTCCAGCAGTGCTTTCTGAAGCATAGTGTCATTGGGCTAAGAAAGCACGCTGCACTGTCTAAAATGTCTGTGATGGTGAGACTGAGGATTGATTTTAAGATATTAAAAATGTATAGATTGGTGTAGAAGAATTTGCATCAAGGATGAGGCTACATTAAGAAAGCAAGTACACACAAAATTCTAGGCTTTATATATTGTTTCAAATTATTTTAATGATCTGATAAATTATTTTTGTGAACTCATTTAGAAAGCCTGTGCTATACCACTTGAAACACACTTCTTCATTTTGCTGTTTAGTTTGGACATAGAGACTTGGGACTTGTCTCCTTGATGTTGGCTTTAAAGTATGATCCACTACATCTCAGCTGCCTGAGTAACCAGGATTGCAGACACTAGCCATTGGTGCCATGGGAAATATCTATGATATCATCTTCTTAATTTTATACATATTCTTAATTTTATTTATAATTTATTTATAATTTTATTTATATGCATATTCTTTATTTTGTTATAAGTATAGTATAACCTTAAATTTAATTTGGCTTCACTTGTATGTATAAGATTAACTGCTACAAAAACATTCAAAATAATTTAAATATCTTATGCTCTGGACCATGCAAGATGAACCTAAGTTTAGTTCAAATTTTCTATTATTTTGAACCACACATAACAAAAAAATGGATACATTGGGACATATTTTTAAACTAAAGTCAATGTATTATTTGTTTCCCTATTTTTGAACAAAAGGACTGATGAATGTAGAAAAAAGATGGTTTTGTGAGGTTATGGTTCAGTCATTCTGTGTACTCTATCTAAACCATCTATCCCTAACTTTCTCAGATTTTACAATTAATAGTTTTCATTGAGTAAGCTGTATTATGCCTTTGCTGTCTGACATGGGGAATTTCAAACTATGATATGAGACTCATTGATCAGCTGAAACTATCTTCCATGTACTGTCCTAAGGTTGAATTATCCAAGGGAATTCTATTCCTGTCTTCTCTCACAACTTTTCAATGCCAATATTCTTCATTCTTCCATTACTTCCATAACAAGGTACCACAGAACAGGAAGATTCTCAAACAACAAGAATTCATTTTCTGTAATGAACTTTCCTTTATTCCCTAAGTGGTTTTCCCCAGTGATATAGTGACAACGGGCTTTGATTTTGCATTAGCAACAGGAAAAAAAATCCCTCATAATCTCAACAGATGTAGCAAAAGCATCTTCTTTGTGAAATCAAGCAATAAGGACCCAACCTGAACATCTTAAAAGCTGCATATGGCAATTCATCTATGGACTTGCCAATGATGGAAAATTGGAAACTTTTTCTCAAGACCAAGAACAAAACAAGAAGGTTGAATCGCACCACGTATTTTCAGCATGTTAGCAGAAGCTCTGGTCAGATCCATGAAGGAGGGAAAAGAGATAATAGACACTCAAATTGAAAAGAGGCAGATCGCCTTGTGGGTCCCTGACATGCTCTCTTAGCCAGAGGAAATTTTGAAGGCTTCAGCAGAGACCTGTTAGAATGAATGACTTTGGGACCATTAGATGATGTGCAAGGCAACAGATAAATACTCAATTGCAATTTTAAGTGAAGTAAGCCAGACCCAAAGAAACATAGGCTCTATGTTCTCCCTTATTTGTAATAATTAATATGTGCCTAGGATAGTCCTGGCAGAGAATCAGAATAGCTCAAGTGATAGGTACATACGACCATATCAAATGATGCTAATTGAAATGAACTCCAAGACATGGAAGCAACTGTCTTTTGGTATTTTTTTTTTGGTTGTTGACCTTGTTGTTGCCAATGTACTGTATCTAGTTCTTTCTTGCTTTATTTTATTTTTATTTTTCCATTGGTTTATCTCTGGCAATCACTATCTTTGATTTGGTACCCTGCATCTTGTATATACATTTATCTGATCTGGGGAGGGGACGGGGAATAACAAAATGCTGAAATAAGGACAAAGGATGACCCATTGAAACAACAATACTCACGAGATACTATGTTGGAAATGAACTTCACAACTTGGGCAGGGGGAGAGAGGAGTGGTGGAAAGAATAGATAGTGGGAGAACAACAAAGGAGGGGGTAACAATGTTTGACAAAAAATGTACTCATTGCTTTACTCATGTAACTCACCCCTCTGTACAGCATGTTTGCAATAAGATAAAATTTAAAAATCTCAGTTGCAATTTTATATACAGACCACAAGCCATCTTAGAAATACATGCAACCATCTCACTTGCATCAAAAAGTTGGGATCACCTGTAATTGCTGCACCTAGGAACATGAGCCAGAGAGAGAGTGAGAGAGATGGGGGGGCAGTTTGGAGAGAGGAGTTTGTAGGAGATATGCCTGGGTAACATAGCCAAGACCCTGTCACAAAAGAATTTAGGAAAAATGAATTTATTCAGGTGACTGAATATATTATTTTTTTATCCACTCAATAGAACATGAACATTTCTTCTCAGGAACCAGTAACTTGCAGAGATTTATTTTTCCCTATTCATCAGCAAATGGAATGGACAGGTGATAGAGACCAAGAGAAACAGAATCACTGCTGGGCTTTGCGCCTGTAAGAGATGGAGAAAGAGAGGAGGGAAGTTACACATCAAATTCAACAAATAGGCTGTTTATTTTAAATACTGCACTTATTACCATAAAGTAAATTAAGAAACATGGAAATAACCTAAGCTGTTCTAACATCCTGCTCATCTCCATGTATTGTCTCAATATCACTTTCAAATAAAGACATTTGAAATAGTATCTGCAATCTACATTTTTGATCTGCCTAAATTGCTGCTGGCTTCGGCAGAACATTAATGCAAATCTAATGTACCTGCTGGTATGATTAGCTGAATCAAATGATGGCATTTAAGTAACACCTAAATAATCTTAATTAGGATCTTCAACTCATCTTAGCACTTAGAACTCTACAGATGGATAGTCTTAATTATCAGCCTTTTGATTAGGATAACAGCCCTAATCAAGATGATGTGGGCCTGATAGACAGGGTATCAGCAAATTAATGACTACCGTTAAGTGAGAGCATAGGCAGAAAAAATATGACTGCTTTCTATGAGACAGAGTGATGTGCACACACAGTCTCACACTGGCAGGATAGTCAGGGAAGAGTCACGGCCCAGTATTCATGTTCCTCTAGCCAGGTGTATTTGAGCAAAGTTGACCACATGGCCATATTATATGATTAGATTAGGTTGGTGTTGGCATTGAAATAACTCAATGCAGGTTGCCTTAGAAATGTGTTGATATTCCACACTGGTAAGTCATACAACTTAACAGAACTGGTGCATGTGTATCCACGCCATTAGAAATGCCTTTCTCATGGTATAAAATATGAGAAGATAATGTGAGACAGGAAAATGTAAATTCAGTCCTTCCCTGTTTCTTCAGAAATAGTGTGCTATCTCAGTTGTAACCCCCATGTTACCAGCTTCTCAGTTCATTTGACAGAACGCAGAGCTGTGTTTTAAAATGTTTTCTTGCAGTTGATCATGGATTGCTTGACTTCAAACATGAATAAGTGGAGAAACAACATGAGAACTAACATTCCCAAACTCTTCCTGGGACTGAGAATCGTTACTGCATTGATTAAGTATACCTGACGGGGGAAGAGGTGTCATCATTAGTCTTTATGTTGTATTTTATCAGTTTTCATAATGGAGGGTGCCATGGTATTGACCTTCTAGTGTTGGGAATATGCTCAAGGTGTCCAGACTGGAAAGGAGGCTGCTCCTACTGGAATTGAAGAAAGGGAGCACTGGAGAGCCTCCTCACACTTCCTCATTTTGTCATTTCTGGTAGCACTTTCTCAGTTAACAGGAGTGCTATTCAGGCTCTAGTGAATCTTTACAGGCACCTCTACTCACACTGAATAAACATGCAAGTTTAGCACCAGGATCCACATTTACAAGCTCAAAGTGTGGATGAAGAATGAGGCAGAAATGGATGGACCTCCAACTCCTTCATGAAAGCACAGGACCTCACTTAATATATTTTTTCATGGTTTCCCTTTTTGCAATAATTAGTATATGTCTTTCACAAGTGCAAAATGTCAAAAGCTATGTACCTATGACCATATAATATGATGTTAAATGAAATGAGCCCCAAGATAGGGACACAAGTGGTTTTATCTTTCTTACTGTTGTTTATAATTTATTTATAATATGCTATGTATTTTTGTTTCTTTTGTATGTTCTTCCCCCATGGCATAACCCCTGTTTTCTCTGTATTTGATTCTGGTGCCCTGAATCTTGTATATACATTTTTCTAATTTGGGGAGGGAAGAAAATAACAAAATGCTGAAATAAGGATACAGGTTGACCCATTGTAACAATGAGATGTACAAGACACTATGTTGAAAACAGACTTTACAACTTGAGGAAGGGAGGGAGGAGTTGGGGAGGTGGGGAGGGAAGGGACGGACGCTAGGGGAAAAACAAAGGAGGAGGTAACAATGCTCAATAGGAAATGTACCCATTACCTTACTCAAGTAACTGTAACAGTACCTTTACAATAAAATTATATACCAAAAAAAGAAAGAAAGAAAAGCACAGGATGGTGGCTGGGGTCTGATCTCCTGAGTAAGGAATGAATCTGCCCCTGTTGAGATGCCACAAATGACAATAATAGTATCAATAATAATAATAAACAGCCCTTTCATTGACATTATCTCTTTTTTTGGGGGGGGGTCCAGTCGTGGGGCCTGAATTCTGGGCCTGGACACTGTCCCTCAGCTCTTCAGTTCAAGGCTAGCGCTCTACCTCTTGAGCCACAGCACCACTTCCGGCTTTTTTCTTTTTGCTTATGTGGTGCTGAGGAATCGAACCCAGGGCCTCATGCATGCAAGGCAAGCACTCTACCACTGAGCCACCTTCCCAGCCCACATTATCTCCTTTTATCTTAATAAATATGCTTTAGCTAGGTGCTAGTGGCTCATGCCTAAAATCCTAGCTATTCAGAGGGTGAGACCCCAAGTTTGACACAGACAGGAAGACTTCTGAAAATAATCAGCAAAAAGTAGAGCTAGAGTTGTGGCTTAATTGGTAGAGCAACAACCTAGATGGTGAATACACACACACACACACACACACACACACACACACACACACACACACACGCACATACATGTGTATTTATGCAATTATTTTATTATTGGTAAATTATTCCAAAATTTGCATCCAGCATATATGATCCACAATAATGGGATGTTCAAGCTTTAATTAATATTTAAAAAAATCTTAGAAAATTTTTACTGATGTTTCACATTGTTTGGCTTAGCAACAGTATATCTTTCTCGGTTTTGATTTTCTTTAAAATGGTGGATGTCACACAGTATTCAAAAATGTCATATGACCAGGATTTATTCTTCCATTAGATTTCCCGGGAGTCTATGAAGGCCTGGCAAATTAATGCATAGTTGTCATTGGTTTTAATTAAAAATTTGATCAGATCAACATCCTTGTCAAAAACCTTTCATGATTTCCCATTTGCTCATTAATTAAACTTGAACTAAATTTGGCATTTATAACAAAATTTAAGGCCATATCTTTTTACTTCCTTATTAACTCCCTCTCCCATGGCCCCTTCTTAGTAAGTCTTCAAATCTATATGAATGTTTCCTGAGATCATAATATATAATCATCTTTGACTATGAAGATCAGTATTATTTATTTTTATTGTTGACCTTAAATGTTTATTATCTTGAACTTGATATTTACTTCAGTATATTCATTTATCTTTGAGAATAGGAGCCACAGTATTTATCTTTCTACACTTCCCTTTTTCTCACTATATTTACTTAACATATTATTTTGATCATGTGACAGACAGACACACATATATCTCTTTCTTTTTTTTTTTTTTTGGGTCCAGTCATGGGGCCTGAACTCTGGGCCTGGGCGCTGTCCTTCAGCTCTTTTAGCTCAAGGCTAGCGCTCTACCACTTGAGCCACAGCGCCACTTCTGGCTTTTTTCTTTTTGCTTATGCGGTGCTGGGGAATCGAACCCAGGGCCTCATGCATGCAAGGCAAGCGCTCTACCACTGAGCCACCTTCCCAGCCCCACATATATCTCTTTCTATAACAAATGCTTATATATACATATAGTAAGTGTTTTTATATATGCATATATAATATCCATTAAGTATGTTATATACATTTATATAACACATCCTATATAAATATTATATATAATATGTGCATACACAATTTAATATTATACAGCATACACTTATATTATTTAAAATGTAAATTTAGAAATAGCCTTAACTATATGATAAAGTGGTATACTATGAAGAATTATTGCAGAACTCAAAATGGCGAAACAATTAATTGTAATAAAAAAGTATAAAGATTCAAAACCCTTAAAATTTTCATTTTTATTTGAAGAGAAAACTACAAATTGATGAAATTGATATTATAAATTTAGGTTCCCTATTGAGGGTCGGGGGGGGTTGTTGTGGTTCATGCTAGTAATACTTGCAATTCTGGAAACAGAGGTTGGGAAAAACCCACTTACATATCATTAGACTGGCATAAATTTCTGAAATGGTTTATGACTAAACAAAACATCTCAGCATAGTAGAATTCACCTGTCATCATGGCTACGTAAGCTGTGAAATTGGAAGGCTCATAGAACAGTAACCTGGAGGAAAGACAAGTCCTCTCTAATTTAAAAATTAACAAGCAACAAAGGCTAGAGGATGTCTCAAATATAAAAAATAAAATCCAGACTGTTTGAAAAAAATTTAGAAAATATAATAATGTCCTGATCTCAAATCATATAGCCAAACAAGTCCCATGGCTAGAAAATTAGAAGAATACATGTAGAATTAAAATCTCAGAAGGCACAGAAATATGTTAAGTTTAATCATATAAAGCAAAGGTACAATTTCTCTCAAATGGATCATGATTAAGTTAAATGTCCAAAGCATATATTACATATAAAATAAATAAAGTAAGTAACAAACTATTCTATATGTACCTATATGCAGTAAAAGACAAAGCATTAACAATGTATTATTGGAAAATGTAGAGAGCAAGGAGAGGGGTGACATTCTCTAAAAAGAAATGCACCCTTTACTTGATTTATGTAACAATAATCCCTTTGTAGTATCACCTTTGTAATAACAATTTCAAAAACTCAAAAATAAAGAAATGGTCTAATGGCTTTCATATAAAATACTAGAAAGATAATGGCATAAAAACACACATATAAAATCTGTTTGCATAGTCAATAAAATTCCTGGCAAACTCTCCCAACCATGTGGCATCCTGTGCATAAATTATTATTTTGTTTTCCAGCTCATTTTCTGTAAATATATTTATGAATCTTTGTTCTATTTCTGTCTGATGCCTAAGTATAGTGGACACTGAAAATAAAACTCAGGTCATGAACTTTAGAATATAATAGATCATTATTCCAGTAGTTAAAATAAGGAAAAAGAGAAGCTGTATTGTCAGAGTCTCCACCCTGGCAGAACAAAGATAGGAGCGAATTAAAATATGGAGCATTGTCAGACCAAACACACTAAGAGTCACCTATAGATTTGGAGACCTCATGTCCCACATGAAAATTATAATTGCTGATACTCTATCATGTTTTAAAGTTTTTAATAGAGTAAGTCTGAAATATTGTCACCATACAAATCCTACTGCAGATATAAACAAGTGGTAATTAATGGTGGTGATGGATATACCACTTAAATAATTGCAGTAATAATTTCAGAATGTATAAAAATAGCAACATATCGTAGAGTACATTTTGAATATATACAACTTTTAAATTACTTACCAGTAAAGGCAGAAAAAGTGAGCCAGTCACTGGACTCATACGTATTACACCCTTCAGTGTGCAAGCGCTGGGAAAGGGGGAAATGTGGAGAAGGAGAGGGCTCTCCTGGAGATCTTAGGCATTCTTTCCAAGCCTGGCACTCACCTTCACAGCAGATTACCACAAGCTCTTGAAGCACGTTACCTAGCCATATTGAGGACACATAGGTTGAGTATGTTTCTGCTTTTGGAATATTGAGTAGAATATGGGGCTTAGTTAGGTCAGGGTCTAGGATTAGATGACAAAAGTGTCAAATGCATCAACCTGTAAATATGGTAAATGTGGCTGACTGTGTGTTTTCTCTGTCAAAAAAATGTGGGAAAATGTGTTGTTATTTTCAAACCCTGCATTTGCCCTCTGAGACAGATAAAAGTTAGTGCTTCTTCCTGGTACTTCTTCGTTGCACAGAAATGAGTAAAAGCACAGAAATGGAGCAACAGTGGGAATGAAGTTCTCTGACATGTTTGAGAACCTTCATTGCTTCACCAGTGACTCCTGGTCTGAGGTTCTCAATGGATGTTTCTGAAGATCTGGGAAATAAGTCTCAAAAATGTAAACTAGTTTCACAATGGAGGACTTCTTTTTCTTTTTCTTTCTTTTTTTTCTTTTTTTTTTTCTTTTTTTTTTTGTCAGTCGTGGGGCTTGAACTCTGGGCTTGGGCGCTATCCCTCAGCTCTTCAGCTCAAGGCGAGCATGCTACCACTTGAGCCACAGTGCCACTACTGGTTTTCTAATGGTTTATTGGAGATAAGAGTCTCAGGGACTTTCCTGCCCAGGTTGGCTTTGAACTGTGATCCTCAGATCTCAGCCTTCTGAGTAGCTACGATTACAGGCATGAGTCACCGGCACCCGACTTCGAGGCCTTCTTTTTATTACTAACCTTTCCTACTGTGTGAATATTTCAAGATGGCCCTAGACAAGGAAACAGTGCTTTGGCAGCACATATTTCAAGAGAGCACAGCTTGTCAGTTCAACAAAGAGAGGTGTCCATTTCACGTAAGAATAAACTGAATTGGACAAGCACTCAAGAGTTGTCAGATTTTGAGCCCAGGTACACATTTTTGTGTGTAATTTATGGGAGATGCCAGAAACATACACTCATCTATTGTGTTACAGTTTTCAGAGGAGCATTTAGATGGTTGGAGTTGTTAACTGAATTAGCTATTTCTCTCCATAAGAACCTCCCACTTAAACTTGAAAGATCAACCAATGAAAGAAAAGAAGAATGATGTTTGAAAATTACCATGTAGTACATTTTGTGGTGTTATTTTAATTAAATAACAGTTTCACCATGTATGTCTGACTTAAGTTCTGATGTGGTATATATTATGGATGTAAACTACCAAAGAAAAACCTCTTTAGACATTTCAGTAATTCTTTTTGAAAATAAAGACCACATAGTGTGAAGATGATATCTGCAGAGCAACCTGTAAGACAGGGATATGCTTTTGCAGATTTGTGTAATGCAAATACAGTATGCCTTGTCTTAACAACGATCTTTAAAAGACATTGGAGGAGATGAATAAACATGAAGTTCAATTTACACCCTTCCTTTGATTGTAGAGTCGATGCCTAACTTTCAGGAAACTCAAGAGAAGCCAGACTTCCTTTGAGCTTCCTGAATAAAGAGGCAAAGGCCTTAGAATCTTTTTAAATGTATAATTGGTTATAAGAGCTTTTATAATTCCAATAATAATTTCTCCATGAAGATTTTTCTACGTAATGATTTCTCATTTTTTGAACTTTCTTTGCTTTATATATCAAGCAACTTACCACCTAATTAAATGTGGATTGCTTTGCCAGGTTTGTAATTGAAGTTTTCCTATAACTAATTATTTTGGGACTCTGTTTTGTGAAACCAGATTATAATATACTCATTTAGAGAAAACTCATGACCTCACATACATTCCATAATGTTTTCTTCACATGCTGGCCTGAACAGCAATTTGATCCTTAATCATTAAATAGGTAATTAACAATGACAAAGTAAGTATAAATGTACATTTAATTAACCTTTCATTCTTTGAATGTGTTTGCTTGTCTCCCAAATTTGTCCCCTGAATTTGCTATCCCTCCAGATATATAAATATATATATACTATTTTTATATACAGTTCTGTACATTTACATGCAGTAACCAGCTTATGAGATGTATTAAGATTTGATTTGCATTTATTGATAAAATAGAATTTGATGAATTCCAGAAAGAGTTTGTTATAAGTTTTCAACTATCATTATTTTGGCCAAATAAGTGGCTTGAGAGTAAAATGGATATTAAAATGGTAGTGGTTACATTGACCAGAAATATAGTCTGGGAAGTGTGACAAATTTTTGTAAACTGTATCTACTATAACTTAACTGAGCACAAAAATGCACATGATTTAGATTGCTAATGTGTCTTGAAGATTCTGAAAAAATCTATTTTAATATAACTCAACAGAAAATGTAACTTCCATCCAGTTAGATGCTCTTTGGTTCCTAGAACATTGTTAAACTAGCCATACACATTTTCCTTCCAGATGGTAGATCAAGTGACTAGGACCTAAAGACTTCATAATAAAGTAAGCATGAGCCTTTAAGTGCTGATATGCTAGTGAACAATTGAAACATCTGTATGTTTAATTTGAAATTCACTTTTTCTATAAAATATTGATTCAATGTGGTAGGAACCTATAATATTACCTATACGCAGCTATTTATCTTTGTCAAAACAGAATAATTATCAGCCCTCAAACGAATGTTTGTAAAAAACATGTTTGTAAAAAATGTTAGTTAAAAACCTAGTGTAAAATTTACTGACAAAATACCTAAATATGTGAAAGAACATGTCAAGTAAATTGAGGTGTAAAATCAGTATCTACAAAATCACTGAGCAGAATGAGAGAAGTCAAGATGACATAACACAGAGTACATTATTTTTGTTAGCATTACTATACATTTACAGAAATTTTTATTTTATAAGGTGTTTTCATGGGCTATTTAGGCATGTGATTATTTAAAATCATTTAAAAATAAGGCACTCTACATTTTAATCCCCAGCAATATTTTATTGGTATTTCTCATGAACATGTTGCACTTGTGTGTAATCAAATCACAACCATAATGCTGTGCATTTATAAGAAGTTGCTGTGCACATCATAATTTGTTATATATTGCTTTAGGAGTTAATTCACAAGTAAAACATGTGCGCTGAATCATTTAAAACTTTTTAAGTATCATCTTAGATATGACATCTAATTAACTTTATATTTTACTTAACTCTATCTTCCCCTGCCAAAAATTGCTTTACATAGAAAGACAGTGAATTGTTAGTTAAGTAATTATACATTTATCATCTGTGAAATCAGTAATTAAATGGTAAATAAAATGTACGTACATGTTTACACACCATAAAATTATGGTATTTTTAACATAGTATAATTAATTTATATTTAACATACACTCATGTATGCTTGATTAAATGTCAATTAGAGGTCTATTTGTGAAAAATTATCCATTGCTAATTTATGGAAATATTGAGATAAAGATAACTGTTTTAATTCTTTAAATTTTTGAAGTTGTTCTAAATGTCACTCCCAATAGATTTCTCTAAATCTTCCTTAGAATTTTTCCTAGAGCATCTTTGAATTTTATTACATATTTCAAGACAAATATATAGTTTAAGTGCTAAAATCAAATGAGAAGAAAACATTTTCTAAGTAATGTAAGTTATTTTTAGACAAATTTGTACCTTCTATCATTTTTGTTTCTTATATCCACTCTATTCTCATACCAGTGTTTCTCCATATCTTCTAACTTCTTAATAATCTATGAGGAAATTTTTCTTAAATATATGTTGCACATTTTACAATAAACACAGCTTCATAAAACTTTACACTTATCAAAGTCTAAAAAACAAATATTGTTTTCAAATAGTTAGACATAAGTAAACATAAATAATCAAATCTACTTTTCCTGATATATATTTCTGAAAAAGATTATGTGTACATGTTTGTGTGTTTATGTATATGGGTATATATGTAGGATAGAGAGACACACATATAGAGTGGATATGTGTGTGTGTGTGTGTGTGTGTGAGAGAGAGAGAGAGAGAGAGAGAGAGAGAGAGAGAGAGAGAGAGAGAGAGAGAGAGAGAGAGAGAGAGAGAGAGAGAGAGAGAGAGAGGTGACATGGAGATTTTGAAGACCATAAAAAGGAGATTTACTAGTGAGTCTTGATGACATCTTGATTGTGAAAATATTTCTTTTTTGCCTTTTGTAAACTGGTTTCTACCAAAGATTTCCTCATTAAAAGTTATATATGAATCTATTGCAGATGATAGCTATCAAAAAAATCTACCAGCCTAAATAAGAAAAAAAAAAAATATATATATATATATATATATATATATATATATATATTGAGACCAGAAGTCTTAGTGTTTTGGAAGACAGACAAGTACAAAGCTACTACTCTAGATAATATAACAATTTAAAAATACTATCATGTTGATATTAAGCACAAGTTTTCTTGTTATATTGACTCTTTGTGGTGCCAACAACTTTGTCACTTTTCTCATTGAGTGTACATAATGAATTAGCAGTGAAAATGAGAAAATTACCTGATTGGATTATATGTTAGAAATCTCATCTAAAGTAGTAGTTACACAGATGTAATTAAGTGTGCCCAATAATAAATGGCTATTTACACTAAAATTTAGTCTTAGCTACTTATGGATATTACATTATAATAGACTGTCATGAAGGCCATATCAGGAAACTGCTGATATTTTCCAAAAATCAGCAAAAAGTAGTAAAATATGTCCACTTTTCTATAGCTGATGAGCAAATAAGGCACACTTTCATTTAACAGCAAGTAAGGCACATTTTAGCTTGATGAGTTATATTAAAATATTCTTGGGGTGAGCAGTCCTTGAGTGGCATAAAAATATGGTTCCATAGTCTGTCCTGTGTGCCATAAAAAAACACTGAACTCCCCCCCAAAAAATATTGAACTTAGTTGTCGTCATGTGTGGTTGTAAATGAAGGTCAGGGGTGAATAGTGTAATCTGAATGAGCACCCAGCAGGTCCCATACCATGATTCCCTTTGTCTTTCAAGTTGAGCTGCATGATAAGCACTAATGTCCAAATATGAAAGAAATCTGAGTGCCTACAGGATGTTCAGAGTAGCGTGTTGCATGAGAGACTGAAGCAAAGCATGACACCTCCTGATTGATTAGTGCCGCTGACCTGAAGGACATCCATGCAAAAGACCATGTCCAATCTGGGCAGCACCATTGTGGCTTCTCACAATCACCTCTCAAAGACTCATTCATTGGCAGTGTAATTAGATGTGAAGACGTTCTGTCCTGGAGCAACATCAGGAACAGGAATTCATCACTTTCTTCATTTTTCTGTCTGCTTCCTTCAAGAGCGTCCCCGCGGCACATACCCTTTTGCCTTGTTTATGAGGCTATTTGGATATCGCAAAGGAAAGCATCTTAGCTGCCTGAAAACAATTGAACCTTTGTCTCCAGAAACCACCTTCCAGGAGTATAGCTCAACTATCCCAAGTCTGCCCTTCCTTATGACTTATTCCTCATCTGTTATGAAACACACACCTTCAAAATCTGTCATTATCTAGTCCCTCACATATATTCATATTAATTTATGATGATACATTTAAGATGTTCTCAAAGGTACAAATATGTTGCTCAAATGGGGACCTGTGATATAATTAAAAAGAACACTAGTGACCAAAGTATTTTAAATATATTTATGAAAACCCATTATTTTGTATAATTAATATATGCTAATAAAAGCTTTTTCAAAAAAGAATTCAAAGCTTTAAGAATCCTGCTTCTTTCAACTATACTGTCTAAGCATTTATGTTGGAGAAACCTCTGCACAGATTATTTTAGCCTGTTTTAAAACATATTAAGTTTTTTATATTAGTTAACTCTTAAACTTAACTTTCAAATGTTACATATGTAAAGTCACTGTATTTCTCCAAGCCTCTTAATAAAAAGAGCAATGAAAATGAAATAAATTAATACAATTTAAAATGGAATTAAACTTTAGCAGAAATATAACGAAAGACATTACTGAACAGCAGAAAAGAAAAAGTAAAAAGTTTAAGTACCCTTTAATCTGACTGCAAATTAATTCTTGATTATGTGATTCTGTTTCTCTAATAGAAATAGCAAGAAGATACCTTTTATAGGAGTTAGAATTATCCCTCCTTTGTTCTTACATCTTCAGCCCAGTTTCTAGTCTCTATTTACTGGAGCATTTTATATGAAGAGATACAACAAAGATTAAGGCCACCTGAAACATAACAAAATGGCATAGTACCAGACAAGAAATACCCTGGCTCAGCCATGCTAATGATTATGGTTTTCATAAATCAAAGAAAAGCAAGATAGGTGCTGGTGGCTAGTGCCTGTAATCCTACCAGCTCAGGAGGCTGAAATCTGAAGATTGCACTTTGAAGCCAGCCCAGACAGGAAAGTCTGTGAGACTCTTACATCCAATAAAACTACTCAGAAACACAGAAGTGACATTGTGGTTCAAGTGGTAGAGCACTAACCTTGAGAAAAAGAAGCTCAGGGACAGTGCCAGGTCGCATGCTCAAACCCCATGACTGACAGAAAAACAAAAACAAAAATAAAAACAAGGAACAGATCATATAAAGCTGTTCCCTATAGCCACATGAAATTTTGCATAATCACAGGAAATTATGAATGAGTTTATTAATGTAAATGACATGACAACAGACTGAAATTCCATCAACAGCATGCTAGCAGAATTCCCATTTACAAAAGCATGGCCTTGTGTCTCAGCAGCTGTTCATCCTTTGACACTGCAAATGTTGTAAGAATTTTGCTTGATCAAACCAAATTACCAGAGAGCTAGCTCCAATATCATTTTAATAATGATGGGGAAAAGAACTGAAAAGACCTTCTTGTGGTTTCTACTAACTTAACCAAGATTTTTCTTGTAGGAACATATTAAGTATGAGCCTATATATCTGAAAATAAATGGAAGAGTGGTCACTGATAAATGGACTTTCTATCAAGCCAGAGTATCTGCAACAGGAGTTGTAATTTTGTTCAGGAATTTTGTAACTACTTAATATGTTTTCTAGTATTGGGAATTCAACTCAAGGCCTCATACTCTTGCTGAGCTTTTTCACTCAAGGTTGACATCTGCCACTTGAACCACATCTTCACTTCTGGCTTTTTGCTTGTTAATTGAAGGTAATTCACTCAGATTTATCTGCCTTTCCTAGCTTTGAAGGGTGACCTTCAGATCTTAACCTCCTGAGTAGCTAGGATTAACAGATGTGAGTAACCATAACTAGTGCATAGCAACCTAATTTTTAAATAAATTCTTCTTACCTTCTGAGAGGCAGAAATTAAAATAGACAATTATATGCAAAGCCTTGGTACTTGACACTATGAAAAACATTTTCTACCCTATTTAAGAAGAAATATTGAGAGAAGTCATGAAGGAGATGAAAGAAAAGAGTTCAAAGAAAGCTAGTAAATTAATAATAAGTAAATTAATAATAATAAATTAATAATAAGGGCTTTAAAATCTGGTTATCAATGTATCCAGTTGATGCAGTGGAACAACTTTTTGCTCAAGGCTATGAAATATTATACTGTCCCAGGAATCAAGGCCAGAGTTCTGTTGGTGACTGTATGGACATCAAGAATAGAGAAACATGGAATGGATATGAATGTATGCGCTGCTGAAATGATTAGACTATTGATATAACTAACCAACTGAATCATTTTATTTGTCAGTGGGTGGAATATCATGGATAATAGACAACACTTTTAAAAGCTCTATAGGTCTAATTGTGTATAGATCATTATTATTTTATGCATAAAGGATAACCAGATAGTGTCAAAGTACATGCTAGCTATCCTCCCCAAAGAGAAAGATAACACTAACTATCTGTGAATCCTTTAAACACATGACCAGAGTTTCTTTTTTAATTTTTATTTTATTGTAAAGATCCTATACAGAGGGGTTACAGTTAAATGAGTAAGGTTTGAGTAAATTTCTTGTTGAGCATTGTTACCCCTCCTTCATTTCATTTCTGATAATTGGATCTGAAGTACATTGATTGTAAGAAAATGAAAGTTTTCAATAAAATTAAACTGGACTTGAGAATACACTACATAGGAGGCTGAAGTGGGAAGATCATGCGAAGGAGGTCAGCCTGTCCTATATGGCACACCAATCTGCAAACTATTAAGGCCATCTGCAAACCCTGTTGTATTCTGCACATTTAGATGGTGCTTTGTTACATTAGCAGATTGTGTTGGGACTGTAACTGCGCACTGCTTTTCAATGATGTTTCTATGGACGACATGTCTTTCCTGAATTGTAGCTTTGGAGTTGTATTAATTTATATTTTTTTTAATTTCAAAGATTGATTAGCACCTTTTTTGAAAATACTGTTCAGAGGGGTTACAATTACATGAGCAAGATAATGAGTACATTTCTTATCAAGCATTGTAGCCTCCTCCTTTGTTTCCTGTTCCCATCCCATCCTCCCCTTGCCCCCCCAACCCTCCTTTTGTAAAACTCTACAAAGCAAAAAAAAAAAAAAAAGACAAAAAAAAGACAGAGACTCAAATGAAGAAACCATGCATGTAGGAAATCATATTCAGTGTTCCACATGAGAGTTATGCATATTGGATCATATAGTAGGATGTACTTACGCATTTGGCCATGGTTTTACCTCAGCAAATATAACTCATCAATAATTTTTTCTATCTTAAAGCAGTATAGAGAAACACAACAATTAAAGCAATATGGGTATTTTCTGGGAGGTATGCTCTGGCATTTTTTTCAGAAAAATCATATGAGAAATTATACAAGTATAACACGGAAGCTAAGATGGAACTTACATTTGGAAGAGGGCTGTGAATTATCTCACCATTTCACACATGTCTGATAGTCCTACTGCACAAAGCGATAAGACAAATCTCCTAAAAGACTCTGTCAAAATCTGTTTCAAGGGGAAATTATTAGATTTAATGAGTAATTCATCTATTGTTATTTTCCATATTGCTGAGCATTTTCTAAGATATCTTGCAAGCAATCATCTTCAAGGATTTCTAAATACTTTAATGGATATAAATTATCCTATTATATCTGCAAAACTGAGCCAAGTAGAATCCCATATTTTATTGAGATGTAGAGAAAATTGTTGGATGATCTGGAAATTTTAACCATCTTTTTAAAATGTATCTTCCTTCCAAGTCATATTGCTATGTTGTTTTGCTATATATGCAACAATTAAAAAAACAGACTTCTGTAAGAATGTGTTCTTTTCTGTCCTTTAATTGCAAAAAATATATATAGTTGAGGTAAATGCAATGCATGTGCAATTGTGAATTATGCAGCTCAAGCAAGAATATAAAATTTAAAATATCTGCCTGAAAAAGTATTATTAAGTATTTATTAAGTCTGGAAATTACAACAGGAAGCGTAGGAAGTGTAAATTTTTTTATTGTATTTTTCTTCATGCTTTGCATATTTGTAGCAATTTTCTGCATTTTATCACATTGCACACTGGCCTTATTTGTAAGTCTATTAATGAAAAACTGATAAGTAAATGTTTACAAAAATTTTACTGTAATTACTGAGTATCTGCAAGCCATTTCAAATAATATGTTGGCAATAAAATTTCTCTAAAACAATTTCAAAAATTTGAGTTCACAACAATTTAAATTCACACTCACATAAAATTTTAGAATTGTAAATGGACTTAGAGAGTATTTCATTAATTTGCTAATTTCATTAAGGGAACTGTGCTTGTTACACATTCCTGATTGAGAAAATAGTAAGTATATCTCTGTGCTATATTTTCCCAATTTTTAATGCAGAACAATTTCTACTAATGGAGAGAAGATACCAGAAATCAGTAGGGGTTGGTAGCTAATCAAGGGGCTGAAATGTGAGAATTGCAATTGAAAGTCAGCCTTGGCAGGAAAGTCTGTGAGACAATTATCTCTAACTACCAAAAATGCTGGAAGTAGAGCTGTAGGTGATGATAGACAGACAGAGAGATAAACAGACAGATGCCAACACACAAAAAGCTAACATTTTTAAACTTTGCTCACCAATTTTTGACTCACTTAGCCCCCGCAAATAACCATTCTCTTGAGTTGTATATTTATGTACTGTAAATATATATATATATTCAGTTATATGTGTATATCTAAGTACATACATGTATATATGTGCATATATACACAGTTGCATACACATATACATATAAATAAGTTACATGTGTGTATATATAAACACATATATGTGTATAAATAAGTTATATATATATATATATACATATTATACTTAGATATATTTAGTTTTATTTAGTTTTAAGCTCCATAAAATTGGTCTGTCAGAGTACTGATTTTCCACATGTTCTCAAATTCACCTGAGGTTTAACCTGCACCTTTGCTCCATTCATTTCTGCTCTTATGAAATGTTCTAATTTCTTAATAAAATGCAAATGATTTACCCCTTGTCAAATGCAGTAATGTACAAAGTGTCTTATAAATGACTCCTGAAACACATAAACAGAATGCTCTGTTTTGTTTTCCTTTGGGTAACACAACACAGAATTTGAGTTTGCATGTGACCAAATTTCAAATGGCTTGTAACAATTAATCTTCCAGCAGCAATGATTCAGAGATCCCGTTGGTCCATCTCTACCCAACATATCACATTTTTAGACTCTTATTATTGTGCCATCATCAATATTAGGATTTATTCTTTTATGGTTACGAAATGGTATACTAGGGTTGTAATACTCACTGTCATGAAAAACGGAGTTGTGTATGCATAGTTCCTCCTCTGTGCATTTACTGCTCATGACAGGTTTTTGTATTTGCAAGGGGGAATTCTGTAATATATATATATATATATATATATATATATATATATATATATATAAATAGATATGAAGAAGGATTTGTGCAAAAATATTGGTTTCATGTTTTCCTGTACATTATTTAAAAGCATGCCTATTTATTGAGTCTTATCTGCCATACTTCCTCTCTCTTAAGTTGAACCCTCTGTTCCCTTAGTTTGTTTCCTTGAATTATTAGTTTACTTTTAAATTTTACTGTCTGTAGAGGGTATCTGCTGCTTCACTTTCTTCTTTCTCAATATCTTGGCTACTTTTACTTTTCTATACATTTTAGATTTAGCTTAAACATCTATTGATATTTGGCCTTACATAGATGAGAGAATTACAATCTTGAGGCATAGAATGTTAACTTCCATACATTCTACTGTGGTGTTTTACCATCTTTTTCTTTATGTTTTCACAGAGATGTAAGGAGCTGATCTTAATGTTGTTTATGTTGATCATATATATAATAAATTGTTATCATTAATTTTTGGCTTTAGTTTTTTTATATATAATTGATGGAATTTTTTATTATTGTGAAAGTATCATACAGAGGGGTTACAATTACATGGGCAAGGTAATCAGTACATTTCTTAGTAAGCATTGTTGCCTCCTCCTTTGTTTCCCCTTGCCCTCTAGATCCCCCCCATTCCCTGAAAAAGGTATAAAGTTTATTTTTTGACATAAGGTATTGTGCATCTCATTGTTGCAATGGGTCTGCCTGTATCCCTATTTAAACAATTGGTTTTTTCCCTTCCCCTCCCCAAATTATTATTGTTGGTAATTTATTTTCTTGAAGCTAAAATTACCACTGACACCAAATCTACTTAGTTTATTGAAAGGAAATAGGTTATATGTGCTACTAATGCATATATGAATCATCCCATAGTAGGCTTTTTAATCAATAATACCATGCAAATTTATTTAAGTTAAAAAAAACTTTCTATATTTATGGAGTTAATTTGTTTTTGTTGTTGCGTTAAAATATGACTAAAATATTTCTATATGCTGGGTAAAAGGTACTCTGGAATAATTCATTTTTAAAAATAGAGGCTCCTTTTTTCTGAAGAAAACTAGTTCTGATTACGTATTTTAAAATGTCATTTTATCTTTTATGTGCTGTAAAGAACTGAACCAAAAATCTGTATGAACTTTGCATTCTCCTCCATACTAATTTTAAGCTAATATTGCAGAACTAATGACAGCCTTGAGAAATGCTATTATCAATTCCAGCTGTCTCCTGCATCAAGATACCCTGAATTATGGCAACATTTTCAGAAACGAAGCTCAGAATACAATCCATCTCAGATGAGCTTCTGTTTCAACAATTTTGCCAACTCCTTCATATTGTGGCTATCTGCTTTCATCACAGGAAAAACAGATTATGACAACCTGAGTTATTTTACTTCATTTTTAATCATTTATTCTGAAACTCACACTGCACTAAAGCTCTAGTCTTGCTGCATAATTCACTCAAAATATCACAACCTGGACTGGTGCCCAATTAATAGTAGTACTTTTCTAACATCTCCCGATTGACCCTCCTAGGTCTAGCAATGGCATAGATGGCCTCTTCCAGAGATCTACTTCCATTAAATTGTAGTTTTCATGGGACAGTTTGCCTTACCTAGTTAGAATTTTAATAAAAATTCTGACTTCACCAAAGATGACCAGTTACTTCACAGAATCATCCAATGGGAATATATATATATATATATATATATATATATATATATATATATATGTGTGTGTATATATATGTATATATATATGCCATATATTAAAGATAATACAACTTCATGATGCTTGTAGTAAAACTATTTTTTCAAGATTACCTCTCTCCATATCATTTCTGACCTTATTGAAAGTAAAGGAATTATACTGCAAGATAGGAAAATAAAATTCTATACCATGAAAATTTTAACAATGTTCTATGTTTGGTGACTCAGTCTAACAAAAATCCCATTGGGTGTGTCCTGTGTTCCAAGGTCTCTCTTTTGGGCATAATAAGAATAAGACATTTTGCCAAAATTCAGACAGTCATAGAGAGTGGACAGAGAGAGGAGCACAGGATACCCAACTCAGACCCCTGCCTGAGGTGCAGATGCACACTTACTTCCAAGTAAATCACTGCATGCAGAAGTGTGTTTCATTCTACCTGCTAGTAAATGAACTGAGGCTGAATGGTGAGATTTGACCTGGATCTGAAATACCGGGGAGGCCTTCCCACAATGCAAACACCCATAAATGGAGATTATCTGTACAGATTCCTAATGTGCAAAAGATGGACATAATGAGGACCTTGTCTTGGCTAACTATATATAAATTCAAAGGATTAAAGTATAACATATTAAAATCTCAAAGTAAGAAGTTTGGAAAGAGTCAAACTACAAGGAAACGGGACATTATGTTGGACATTAAAATCCTATTGAAGACTTATGCAATGCAGTAGCATGAAGCAAGCTCTTTAGTTTCATTGTTGTCATTCAGATTCAATGCTTCATATGAATTAGATACAAGGGAGAAGGTCAACAGAAGGTTCCAGGCAGAAGGCCAGAGATGATTACTAGTCATAATACATATTGAACATTTCCACTATAGTAATTATTACTCTAATCACTCTAAAATATTAATCCTGTCTTATTCAGAAGTTAGCCTCTGCTCTCTACATCTTCCTTATTAAAAAAAAAACCTAAGATGCATTCACTGTTAGAAAATTCTGTACATAAGAGTAGGAATCAAAGTTCATCAATGGTGGGAAATGCTTAATTTTACTCTACCAATGCATGGACGTTTTACTCCTTTTTTACTTCCTTTTTTATGAATCCCTCCCTTCCTGAGTCTTTTCCTGGCTATCTAAAATATTACATGCACATCCACCCATCTTATTTATTTCCTCTTATGATATTTCATATGAACAATTGGCATATAGGCATTTTGTATTTCATTATACAGGCTGTTTTAAACATGGCTCAAAATTTACACTTAAATATTCTCCTAGAATTTTAATCACATAGGTATGCTACCATCATCTGATTGAGTTGTTCTTATGATCACATTTGAGTGGCATTTTTCTTAAACTTTCTTTCTTATGTGGAATTAACATCAGTGAATGTATTCTGCTTTTTCCGTAGCCCACAGAGCAGGACCTCAAATTCAGTTGTGTTTAATAAATCCTGTGTACTGAAATGCTAGTAGCTGTTGATTCACAATTATTCCTAACATGCTTCTTTGCCAGAAACTTCAGCAGTTGATAGAAATACCAGAAAGACTCAGGTCAATACCAGAAAGACTCAGCATCTCACAGAGCCACATTGCATATGTATTTGCTCATCATGGAGTCAGAACAAAATGTATATCCTGCAAATGTTAGAGGGCTCCTGCCAATCACAGCTCTATGATGGGATAGGGAAGGGACTTATAAAATCAGAGTACCCATAGAACTGCCTGCTACTTGCTCGAAGAACTTCCAGCAATTTCTGCTTTATTCAGGGTACGTAGAGAAGGGAATTTGCAACTGGACAAAATGATCAAACAATAATCAAGACAAATAATCCAGCTGTGTACATGTGTCAAAAACATGGCACATGTATTGCTCATGAGAGGGAAGCTGATGCTCTCTGTCTTCTAAGAGGTACTCGATGGGCTTTCCTAGTCATTCTTTGTTTTTTTTACTCTGCTTTTTCTCCTCTACACACTCTTCATCTTCTTCCACAACCCCAAAGTCTTAATTTTACCTCCTATCATTATTATTTACTTTAAATTCCACTATGTGAAACAAAAGAAAGATGAAGAGTAAAATAGAAAAAAAAAGGAGACAGGAGACAGGTAAGGAAATGGGAAATCAGAGAAAATAGAAAAGGAACCCTATTGCCCTCATAAAAGCTCTTAATCACCATCCTTTCTTCAGTGTCTCTGTTTTACCATACTCTCCCTCTCTAACATTTGTAAATGTGAATTATTTCCTAACTGGAAGGCTGTATTTAGGCTTCATCTCTTCCTAGTCCTCACCTCTACTAGGACTCCATTACTACTTCCCTAAAACTAGATTTCAGGCATCATTAACTTTTATCTTATATATATTCCCTTACTGCTAATCATAGCATAATAATGGAAAGAACAAAACTGGAGTTCTGACACTATCTAGCTTGAAGTCTTACTATAAACCCTCAGCAATTCAGACACTATGTTACTGGTAATCAGATATACAGATCCATAGAACAGAATTAAGTACCCCAAAGTAGAATACCATAGATGTTCTCAGCTGATCTCTAATAAAAGATCAGTGAGCAAATACTGGAGAAAAGTTAGACTTCAACAGATGGCGTTAGGACAACTAAATATCTACATGCAAACAAGTCTATGTCTACAGATAGATGATAGGTAGGTAGGTAGATAGATAGATAGATAGATAGATAGATAGATAGATAGATAGATAGATAGATAGATAGATAGATAAAATTTGTTCCCTCCAGACATCTAAAATTAAAATATAAAATATAAAATGTTAATAGGAATAATGTTGGAGATTGTCTTGGTATAATCAATATGGGTGAGGAGATGAGTCACCAGGAAATGTTGTCAATATGAAAAAGCTCTACCTTATTATCTCAACTACATGGCATGCCAGACAAGGTGAAGGAATGGAGGCATAGAAAAAATAACTACTGTTCAGGGTTTGGGGGAGTGTATGTATAGTTGCAGAGGTTTTGGCAGAAGCAAGTGTAAATGCTTTATGAGAAGAACATTGAATTACATCATTATATTTTCCAGTCAAAGCCTATAAAATAAATACCAAGAGTGGGCCCAAATGCACATGACGAAATTTGGGTGATGGTTATGCTCCAATGAAGGCTTGAAGCACCACTCTGATCAGAGAAGCTGACAATAAGAAAGGCTGTGCAAATGTTTGACAATGTAGTTTGCAATCCGTATGGCTTACTCTGTTTCACAGGGAACTAAAAATGGCTCTGAAGAAATGAAGCCTTAATAAAGCACACTTACTTTTTTATTTTTTTTATTGTGAGAATACCATACAGAGGAGTTACAACTACATGGGCAAGATAACGAGTACATTTCTTATCAAGCGTTGTTGCCTCCTCTTTGTTTCCCCTTCTCATCCTTTTTTTTTTTTTTTTTGTAGGTAACAAGGCTTGAATTCTGGGCCTGAGCACTGTTCCTCAGCTCTTCATCTTAAGGTTAGTGCTCTACCACTTGAACCACAGCACCACTTCCAGTTTATGGTCATTAATTGGAGATAAGAGTCTCTTGGACTTTCCTGCCTGGGCTGGCTTTGAACCATGATCCTCAGATCTCAGTCTCCTGAGTAGCTAGGATTATAAGCGTGAGCCACCGCCACCTGGCTAAGCACGCTTACTTCTACACAGAAGTCTTACTATTTACCAGGTTCTCTTTTCTTTTTATTGTATAAAAGTATTGGTGTGTCTAACATTGTGTCCATCATTAAATATGCAAACATTTCCTATTAAAATGGATATATTTCATAAGAAACTCTGTTACATGCTTTTGTCTTTCAACAAGAACAAAATTTATTTACAAACTGACACTTCACAATCTAAGTAAATATTGTCAGTACTTTTGCTTTCACTTAGTATTCTTGGTAATTAACAGCAGTAAGTTCTCTTATTCCATTTAAATCTTTGGTTACAACTATTAATGATGATCAGATGACACACTACACTTCACATAATAATTGTAAGTTCCAAAGTGACTAAGAAAGAGGGTCATCCTGAAGATAAAGGTAGAAATATGTTACAGATACAAAGATGGTGATGATACTAAGTTAATAAGTATACTTATAGAATTCTTCAGGCTAAGAAGGTTCAATAGAGGGCTGGTAGAAGAACATGATCAGAGGCAGAGTTGTTCAAAGCATGGGTTTGTATGCATGGCATGTCCAATGTGTAGAACTCAAGGACCATATTAAGTTCAGCCTGGAAATTGTCCAGAGGTACTGTGTAATGATTCCTTTATGCCCACACTAGGTCTTCCTCTTTAAATTTGTATTCGGGGCTTTTTCCATTATAGGGTCCAGGTAAGAGGATAATTCCCTTCATTGACCTGGTATGTTTGATAAGACAGGAATCAAACATGAATCTAATTACTCTAAAATGCTATTCTTTTCTTTGATAGAAAGAAAAAATTTTGTCATGACACTCCAAAGGTGATTTGAAGCCTTCTGTTCAGTGGAAAATTCTATGGATGGATTTAGCTTTATAAGGGGATTCTCACAGTAGTCCAGGTGACTTGGGTCTTCGAGTGTTGTTCTCCCAAGCTTTAGCTCAGCTTAGGTTCCAGAATAGTTTTAATATACCTGTAGATTTACATATTCTTTTTAATCTGATAAGTTCATATAAGTGGAAATGTGTCATTTGTATAAACAAGTTGTTTATGAGTCTGTTCCTCATGACTTGTTTGTCTTGACTTGTTTGAGGCAATGGTGGTTATTCCACTGGCAACCAAGAGTCATTTTCTCTCTGTCTCCAACAAAGAACTGCTTCGTAGAAGGAATCACTCAGGCAAAGCTTAGGCTGAAAGATACTTTTCCATACAGAATGTCGTTGTAGCTCTCAATGGAACAACACCTGATTTCCCAAAAATGCATTCAAATTTCTTTGTCCCTTTATTGACTTATTCCCTCAGTATTTATCGTATTCTCTACTCAGTCCCAGATATATGGACTTGTTTTTGTAATTGGTGCTTTGAAGAAGGGGAAGCTGAGTTTGTAGATGTTAAGTGGTTGCTGATAAGCACAGGTCTACTAAAAATCAGTGCTGGAAGCACTGGGTGGAAGTCATGAACCTACTGTTCTGATTATCTGAAGCTGCTGTTCTGATTATTTAGGGTAGGTTATGTCTTTCAGATGAATGAACCCACTCTAATGAAATGCATTTTCTCTACAGTTTCCTTTATCTATTTACTCAAATAATCATGTTAATAATGCGTTGACTGCTTGTTTCCACTGCTGGTCTTCAGGTTCCCTGAGGGCAGAGAGGGCCTCTGTCTCTTATTTGTGATGCCTCTCACCCCCGACACAGCTCTGATCTGAGTGGGTAATAGTAAACATCTGTGCACACATTATTAGTGAGGTAAGTATCTGAGCAATTGCACAGCAGGCATGTCTACCACGAACAGTGTCAACTGCCTCTGTGTTGTTGAGTTTTACTTCACTAAATAAAAAGTCATATTGTCTCTAAAGCATTCTTTAGTTCGAAAGTCACTGTCACCTTGGATTTAAGACCACAATGACTTTCACATTCAGGGCAGGTTTTAATGAACCACAAAGTGTTGTTTTAAGGAAACCATCTGGCCTGGAACAACCTCAATCAATGCTTGCTCAGAAAACTCAGAAAAGACCTAAAGAATGGGAAACAGGGAGACAAGGACATGACATACAGCAGTGTGACACTGCCTTGGGAGCCACATTACATGGCAAGTGCAAGGTATTATTATATAGGAGCATTCTATTTTGACATAGGCTAGAAATTAATATGGTCAACACGTTATACATGCTAGTGATCATGAGGATCGTGAGGACTTACTTTCATGGAACAAGAGAAGAAGATAATTTTCTTAAACAACTTATACTCGGGGCTGAAGATTTAATTTCCAGGATCAGCATCAGTCCTGGATGGCCATATGTGGCCCAGTTTTCAGGACTTGGGAGGATATGGTTGAAGACCTTGTTAGGTCACTGGGAGAACTGTGGGTAGAAAGTTCACCATGAGAAATGTGGGTAGCGAGGTCACTATGAGAATTAACTCTCTTATGTCCATGATGAGTGCAGCATTTAGATTAAATTTTGCATTCAAAAGGATTGAACAAATATGCAATAGCCATATATGGAAAGAGGACAATATTCAGGTAAACTATTATTTTATGTAGATATGAACAAATAGCTCAATTTGATTATGCAAATAATAATGAATGTATTTGGTGTGCATGTGAATACTATATGTGATTGAACACCTATATGCCTGTGCATCTATTTAATGCTATATAGTCATATTTAAGGAAGCACATTTTGAGAGCTCATGCCTAATAAATTATTTCTAATGTAACATACATTGTGTTTTAAATGTTCATATTGCCTTTATGTGAGAGCTGCAAAATACGTTATAGTGAGACAGATTACATATATATATATATATATATATACATATATGTATATATATATATCAAAAGTTCTAATTTAGGAGCAAGAAAAGATAAGTTTTTCTGAAGTGCTGATTTTTTATAATGAAGCACATTTTAATATACTCTACGTTGTTAGAAGGACTAGACTTCTGTGTTAGCTTTTTTTATACATTTGAAATGAGAAAATGTTTATTGGTTTGGTCTGATACAAGATCATATATTTTGGTCAGTTGGCTTATATTATCTTAACAGGTAAATTTTCTTCTATTATATAACTTATTTTTTAATTTTTTTAATTAAAAAAATTATTGTGAAAATACTATACAAAGAGAGCTCCCTTATGACCCAGCAATCCCACTTTTGGGCATTTACCTAAATGATCACAAACAAGACCATACTAAAGCTACCAGCACAACTATGTTTATTGCGGTATTATTTACCATAGCTAAGATATGGAACCAAACCAGATGCCCCTCATAGTACACGAATAGATCAAGAAAATGTGGTATATATACACAATGGAATTCTATGCCTCCATCAGAAAGAATGGCATTGCCGCATTTGTTAGGAAATGGAAAGACTTGGAAAAAATTATATTAAGTGAAATAAGCCAGGCCCAAAATGCTGATTTTTGATGTGAACAACTGTTGCTTTCACTTATAGAAATATAAAAATCTGAAGGGAAACAATTTTGGAACTGTAAAAAAAAAGAGTTGTTTTCACTGTGTTGAAACTGAGAAACCTATTAGATTATTTATACTTACAAGAATTGGATGTGTGATTTTGGAGTTCGGGTTTAGAAATAATAGTTAAACAGAAACTTGAATATATGTACTGAAAGAATCCAATCCACATGAATGTCATTCAGATGGAGAAGATGTAAGGGAGGAGTCAGGAGTGGACAGAAGAGAGCTCTGTGAGGGGCCAATATGGCAGGTAAACAAAGGCAATGTGCTGGCATCGCAGTGAAGAAATGAAGATGTGGTTTTGAATGAATGTCATCAAAATAAGACTAAAGCAAAGGTCAGAGCACACCTGGGTGACATGGTAGACTCTGGCGAGACCTTGAGAAGACGGTGTTCAGGGAGAATGCAAACAGCAAGACGGTGGCTAGACAGAGGCACTGGTATGCTGGGCTGAGAAAGGACTTGCAGAAGGTCTTTCTCATTTCAGTCTCAATGTTATGTGTGAGCTAACGAGAAGGATCTGATGGAGAGGAAGGGGTAGAGGCATTGAGGAAAAACCTGTAAAATCACAAAGAAAATGCCATTCGACTTTGTGGGTGTGGGGGACAAGCTATCTAATAAGAGGAATGACTAGCCAGCTACGGGGAGAAGTAGAGCTATTAGAGCTTGAGTAACAGGAGCATAGGTAGAAGTATATCATTGTAGAAGCAAATAGGTTGACTGTTTTGGTAGTGAGATGATGAGCTTATATTTATCAAATGCTTTAAAACTCAACTTCCCATGTAAAAAGCATTAAGTTCAGAAAATCTGGCTTGACTTTCATGACCTTGAGGGTATTTTCCTGCTGTAAGGCTGAGTCATAGGCCTCCAACCTACCCAGGAGGCATTACCCTTTCAGGGCTCAATTTTCTAGTGGCCAGACACTGGGGAATCTAATGGCTAGTGTTTCCCTAAACAAAAGGTTTGAGATCAATATTTTTCCCTAGTTATGATTTTGCTTTCATGTTCATGTCATAGAGCAAGACAACAGAATTCTGTTAGAGAATTCCCTGGAGTCTCTCTCCTGCCGCCAGGATTCACCATGCCTTTAGGCATCTCTGTAACAGTAGCTATATATTCCTGGAGTCAGGTGATACATGCAGAAAGCCTGGGCATGAGAACTGGCATGGATAATGTTGTCACCATGACTGGCAGGAAGTGGAGGGTTGGAAGACTGGACCCATAATAGGAGCCAAGTTGTCTGAGGACCAAAGTGTTCTCTAGCAACGGAGCGCTCATCAAACTTTGAAGTGATGAGAGAGTCACAGTGAATACAAATGGTTCGAAGATGGGTGAGAACTTCTTGCAAGACAAGGGAAAGCTCAATAGGCACCAATGCTAGTGGTTAGACAGTAGGTTATGTGGCCAGAGGTGATGGAAATCATTATTTGCAGTAAGGATGCATTCTCATGAGTTTGGGGAATCACAAGAAATCTTCAGTACAAGAGACACCCATTGGGACAAAGCTGCCATCAGTTCCACCCTGGTTGCCTCCTTAGTGGAGAACATTTTTCTGAGTTCTGACAACAGATGAATGGTGAACACAGTCTACTCCACACTATTCTTAAGTCCACTGTAATCTAAATGGAGAGAGAGGAGCTGTCTACCTTGGGAAGAAACCTTACCCACTGGGAAGAAAAATCACTGGGGTAGGGTAAATACTTCCATACAGTTGAGAAAAAGCAAGTGATTGGAGAGGGAATTGATTAAAGACTATTATTTAAGAGCTAGCTGTTTGAATCTAGTAATCAGAGGTTGGTAGAATACCTGCTTTAACCTTGTACCTCCCACATGACTTTCTGAGAAGCTTGCTGACAAATCTGATAAGACTTAAATGGATAATACTGAGATGTAAAATCTACTGAGAAATTGTATCCCATGTTGTAATGACTGCACTGGAATTAGAAGTGGTATGAACAGCATCCAGAAATTATGCTGTCTAAATGCAGATCTTTGTTCCTAGAGAACCAAAGGGATTCGTTAGAGACAGGTGGTAGGAGACTAATCAGGGACTTGGAAATGTATGGGTGGATCGACACATAGATTTTTCTTGTAGAAGATTGCAGTGTCCCTAAGTCCTGACTTGTGTGATGAGCTGTGTGTCAGACACACCCTGAGAAGTAAGCCAAGCATTTTCTTAGCAGGGCATTACCCTAAGAAAGGGACCATCAATCTGGGAAAAAGGATCACGAAGGAGATAAGAAGAGGATTTTAAATTGGTTTATTCTGTATCCTCCACACATACTTCCACATATTACACTGTAGATCATGAACAAGACATTGGAGACCTTGTGTCAAGGGCTTCTGAGGGCAGGAAGTGCTCCCTGAGTGTGATGAGTAAGTGGTCATGTCTCACAAGCCCATGGCTTCTTTAGAAGAGCTTCTCATGGTGTGCACTTCAAATGGCTACTTCCCTCTGCTTGTAGTCAGACCAGCTCCAGCTTTAGCTGGAGTGCCTCCACTTCCGTTACTCCCATGCCTCCATTTTCTAAATAAAATCACATGCTGATGGTCTGTGGAAGAGAACTTGAACATATTAGTTGACAGAGATAATTCAAACCATAATAGTCACATTACAAACTATCAGACTTTTTATAAGGATTAAAGAAGCCAGAGTCTTCATTGTACTTGGCACAGCCTTTGAACCATAGACAAAGGTCAATACACAGGTTTGTGCTTTTACCAAGTACCTGCAAAATGGAGTCAAGGACACAGACCAGTCAATATGCATTAAAATAAACACTCTACTGTTATACTGACAGAGAAAGGGGAGATACGTTCCAAGAAGGAAGGGAGCTGCAAAGAAGATATTGCTTTGTTGAATGGCAGCTCCTGTCTACAACTACTTAAAGATAATGTAAATGTTTTTAATTTAAAAAAAAGAAAATATCTGCTTAGAGCATCCCTGTGGGGGATAGAGCTTGGAGAAGCATAAAGAACAAAAGAGAATTGAGGTGGATCAGACTTGAATTCATTTTCCAGAAAGACCCACACTTAATTTACTAAGTGGGCTTGCTAAAATATTTCATATATATCCATAGTAACATTATCCATTGGCATACTTAATGATCAACTAACCCACAAACATCATTTCTCTGACAAGACACTAAGTTTCACATAAGATCAATGCCAGGTATAACTGATAGAGAAATTGCTTCTTATTCCTTTTCCAGTATTGCAGGTATGTTTTTCATTAATAAGCCAAAGACTTGAACTACCTACATCAATTATGCCCTAGGCTAGGGTGAGCTTACTTCTAAGCATGGTAAGACATATGCTCTGGCTTTAGGAGGCATATTTTAATTAAAAGTACAGGTTTATATTTTAGATGGATGACCTGAAAATAGCATGTAGCTCAAAGAGGCTGTCCAATCGTATCTTTCCCCACAATCACTGGCCATGTATGCTTTAATCCTTTTCCTGATGTACAAGCATCTGCTGCTTAAGCTCATTTATTTATTCACTTTGATGGTCATTTTTCCCCAATGGGTTCCATATGTTTATTACACCATGTCTGAAAATGTGAAGTCTGAATTCTTTACATACTTTGAATTGTTAATGTTTGGACAATGGTTTAGCAGTTTTGTTCTCATCTCAAAAGAACTCATTTCTTAGTTTCCTTGAAAGAAACTCCTTTTCATATAATCTTCTATTTCCCAAAGCAAGGCAACCATAGGAAGTTATTCTTTTCTGCTTGTGAAGCCTGTCATTTGGAGGGCTGATATTCCTACATGAATGTTAGTGATAGGTTGGTTGAAGTGGTGGTGAGGAGGTCCAAAGCAGTGGCCCAGGTCTATCAGGTGTGGCAAAGGAGAAGAAAGAAAGGCTCTGTGAATGTATACACAATTGTTCATGTCCTGTGAAAATGAAACCTGGTAAGTTCAGGGGAAGAGTAAGTTCAGTGAAGTTTGGAGCAGATAGGATAGAGTGCTAAACCAGATGACACTGATCACGATTGGCACTTACAAACTGACAGGCTGAATTGAAACCCCTTTGTACAACTAGTGAAAGAAAATATTAAAATAATACAGTGCAAAGAAAGCTAAAATTAAATTTGCATTTAGGGAAAAGGCAGACATGGTCCTCGCCCAGAGTTCATGTTATTCCCAAGAGGAAATTCTCTAATTCTATCCTTACTCACACTACAAACATGAACGTGATCCCAAAATGCTTTGATGCAAACAAAATTCATCCCTGAAAAATTATGAGAATGACTTTTTTATTTGTACAATTAATTATTTCCAAAAGCTTTCATATATAGATAAATGAAAGAATGATGACGCTTGGAATTTCATTTTGTCTTCATATGAATCACACTGGTAAAGGTGCCTTTGCTAATTATTTCTTAACCTAAAACATTGGTAGGACTTCAACATCATCTGTTTGCCACCTTAAAAGTACTTAAAAGTTAACGTCATATTTAACATAAATAAATCTTAACAAGTAAGAAAATTTCTGCTCTTAGAATGACTTGAATTATTGATAAAAGTCTTGGTAAATTATTTAAATCTCTTAAAGACACCAGGTGTTTCATTAAGTTTAGTATTTTGGGATAATTACTGTTTGGATAATTTAGAAAAGTGGTGATAACCTATTTAATATACATAGTTTTGATACTTTAAAAATAAAGTCAAAATATGATTGCAGACACACAGTCAAAATTAGTATCTTCTAGTTTCATTTCATATTTGTAGTCCAAAAAGTACAACATCCAATCAGACGCAGCAATAAACAAAGATCATGAATAACACTGCCTATAGTCATTAACTTGTACAATTATTTGATTATCATTTAAACGGTCACTATTGTTCCTAACACTTTGAGATTTGTTTTTGATCTGCTTCTATTGGCTTTAGTATGAAAATTATATCAGACTATTCAAAACAATTCAAAATGCTTGGTCATAAATTCACTAATTTGGCTAGCCAAAATTCCTTTTGTACAAGCCATCTCTCAAAGACTTTTGGTTTTCTGAGTTAAAGAATTATATAACCCTATACTTTCTCAATGATTCTCTTAAATGAATGGTTTGCCACAAGTGTCTATGTTGCTCTTTGGGAACTTGGATCAAGCTATGAAGATATTTACTACAAAGGCAGATTATGGCTAAATATCTTGTCTATGTACAAGACAACTCAAAATAATGAATCGTTTGACATCAAGAGCCCAAATTACCATTGGAACAATGAGTGATACATAATTTTACAACACTATTTAATTATAATGAAATTGCACTGATTTACTCTACTTTCTTCTTTCTAATTTTGAGATGTCTTTACTCGGGGACAGAATTAACATGGTAAATTATAACAATTGGAATGCTCACCAATTCATCAATTTAAAGAAGAACATAGGTGGCAAGCAATTATGCACAATAGCAATCTAAGTGTGAACTATGAAATATATATCAACAAATTATTTTATTCTCCTTTGGAAATCTTAATTTCTGTATTATACTTGTTTAATAATAACAGTATTTCAACCTATGGAACAATTAATTATACAAGTATTTGTTTTATAATATTTATGCATCAAGTGATATATACATATACATGCATTTTCTTGGTTATTTGTTGATTGAAAGGTACCGAGGCTTTTGCTTAACGTGGCTTTGAGAATAAAGTTGCAATATGTAATGTATAGGGGTCATTTTATAGCTTGGCTTATATCCTTTTAGAAAAAGAGTAGCATTAGGGGATTATAAAGCAGTTCTGTTTCTGAGTTTTTGGAAGAATTTCCATGCTGACATCTGCAGTGATTGAACTAACTCACTTTTCACTAATAGTATATTAGCATTTCTCTCTCACACACATCCTTACTCTTATTTGCTGTTGTTCATATTTGTGAAGATGGCCCTGCTGAGTGGGTAAGATAGAATCTCTGTGTTGTGTTCTTATGTTTCTTGTTTTATTTCAAAATACAGAATGTTTCAAGTGTATCTGTACAAGAGAAAGATATAAATTCAATAATGAAATAACTTTTATAACCTTGCTGCTATAACTAACAATAACTTTTTGCCTAATAATTATCAGTCATAAAGATATCTTAATATTGTTAGGATATTTAAATTATTAAAGATTAAAAAACATATCTCTAAATCTTTCTGTTGTTTAAGTTTGGGAGCTTTTATCATCTTAGTCCAGTTATAACCCAAGTTATGGAAAAGGCATTTTAAAAAACCGATTTGTTGATTAGCTTTTGATTAATTTGATCTTACTTTAAGATTTACAATAAACCAAATAACCATCCATTTCATTATAAATAAACTGATATTCTTATGCAAAATTAATCTCAAGTGTCTAGAAAGTGTCAGAGTCTGAAAATTACATTTATTCATTTGTTTATTCACTATATAATAATTTTACCATATTTAACTAGCCATACAAAAGGGTTTTAATTCAATATCTATCAGTTTATGAGCATGATATATCTTGGTCAATACCACCACCACTTTATCTATTAATCTCAACTTTCCCCTCAATTTTCCTACTTATTATAGCTACATTCTCGCATCTTTCCTCTCTTCACTTGTCTACCCTTTTCCTTGCCTGGATTCTGCCTCTGACTCCTCCATTAACCACATCTAGTATTCATTTTGTTAAATTGTAAATTAGTTGTTCAAAGGATTTACAATCATATTTCAAATAATAATTTTGTACTTCTAATATTATATATATTATATTATATATAATATATTATCTATATAATATAGATTTTATATATATATAGGTTGGTCGTGCGGCTTGAACTCTGGGCTTGGGAGCTATCCCTGAGTTTTTCAGCTCAACGCAAGCACTCTACCACTTGAGCCACAGCACCACTTCCAATTTCTAATATTTTAATAAGAGCAAAGAAAATGAAGTTAAATATACTGAAAGTGCAATGACTTTATTTCTTTAAAAAACATTAAAATTATATATATATATTTACCAAAAGCAGCTCATTTCCACTGTTCCTTAACTCTTCTGTACATTTTACATATCAATCCATCTGTTTATATCTATCTTTGATCTATTATCTATATATCTATCTATCATCTTCCTGTACACAGGTAAAGAATATGACTGATTAGAAGTTGTTTCATGACCACCCAATAATGGTTATTATCCGTGACAGATCTCTGTATTGTTAAAATGAAAAAGACACCACATATAACCAGCAAGAGAAATGTTCATTTCTGTAAAGGAGAGTCGAATGCCATTTCTCTTTGCTTGTTACAGGAACAGATTCTCATCACAATCTCTTATTATTAACCACCATCTGTGTGATGGCTTCACAGAATTACTTATATGCCTGTCTTTGGTAGGCCTTCTTTCTGATAAAGACAGAAAATAAAATTAAGCTCTCATGTGAGATCCATTACAGAGGAAGCTTAGAATAAATATAGTAGATTTAATTTTTTTCCCTTTCATAAACCTGACAAGACAGCTGCTGAGATGTTCACTTATGAATCTTTGTTTAGAGTGAAATTCCAAGTGATGAAGCCTCAGCCTTTAATGACAGAATGTTCTATATGGTCAATGGAAAGGATATGCTTCCCAGGCTTCTGTCTTAGATACATCAAGATTTGAAAGAATATGAGATAATTTAGAATGATAGATAATCATTTTGTGCCACTGAATTTTAAATCAACACCTGGGTTAGGCGTGGGGAATAGAATGGGAAACCATGAACATTCAAGGAGCAGGAGCTTTGCTTTTAATATTCATAAAGTTTTTAAATTGAAGCTGTACAATATGTTGTCTCCCAGGTGGCACTTTGGTAAATTATGTCATATGATGGAAAATCAGCAGGTGTATTTCTATTAGCATGCCAAATGAGTTCGGACACTCATTTGGTATGATACTAATTTGAGCATAAAAAAAACCAGGAAGAACATTTATATTCCAACTGCAGGCATAAAAACCTGCTTCAGAAGGAAAAAATGGCTAAAACAGTACTGTTCATAACCATGAATAACAAGTTATTTACATAGAAACATTCATGAAAGTAATACAAAGGTAAAATATCTACATTTATTAAAAATAAGAAATAAGTTTTATGACTTTTGGACATTATTTATTTATTCATTGTGAAAATACCATACAGAGGGATTACAATTACATGGGCAAAGTAATGAGTGCATTTCTTATCAAGCATTGTTGCCTCCTCCTTTGCTTTCCCTTACCATCCCTCCCCACCTCCCCACCCTCGCCAAAGTTGTAAAGTTCATTTTTGACATAAGATCTTGTACATCTCATTGATGCCAGGGGTTGGACATTATTTATATCCTTGCAATTTAAGCCCCAAAGGAAGAAACTGAACAATCTCATCCTTCCTTGGATGAAACACAAATGGAAGCATTGTGATTTGCACCAGTTTCTCTCTCTGAAGGCACTCTTGTTTGGTTTCTGTAGTGTTTCACACTCAACAGCCTCCATATTTATCCATGACTCGTAATCATGGTGTGGGTCAACCAGAGGTCTTTGGCAGCTTAGTGCTACCATTCTTCTATTGATGGACAGTTAGGTTAGTTCTTTGTGGAATCTCTTTTGAATTCAGCTGCTACGAACTTCCTAGAACAAGTCATTCTTCAGGACATATGTTTCCATTTACATTGGTACATGATTAGGACTGGAATCCATGGGTCACAGACTGGCTGAATGCTTATCTTCCAGAGATTACCAAGCAGCAGCTATTTGAGGTGACTGAGACTCCTCCCACCACAAAATATCATAGTGTCAGTTCATTTATATCCTCTTTAGGAAAGTATATTATATATATATATATATATATATATTAATTTCAGACATTGCAGTGGGTGTAGAATGGCATTTACTGATGTTTCACATTGCCCTGATAGTTAATCTGATGATTATTTTCATATGTCTATTTGCTATCATATCATGTATCATTTTTGGTAAAGCTCCCAAGTCTTCAAGAAGCCACTCGTGAGCAAGAAGCTTTCATTTTGGGTCAATAAAAATCCTTCTGGACTTGAGGAGGCCCATGGTTATAAACCACTATGAATACATTAAAGACCACTGGATCACTCATGTTAAAATGGTTCATCTTATGCTTCATCATTTTTTTCCACACACAAAAAAATTCTTTTAGAAAATGGATGGGCAAAAAAGACTTCAGAACTTGGCCATCTATTGTGAAGTGAATGATCTGGTGGTATTCATGATGGTTTGTGACTACTATCCATTCCTAGGCCCAAAGAAATTCTATTCTTCCAGATGAGAACCCTTGCCAATGAAATGGTTTCTCCCAATTCCTCACTTCCCATAACCCCTCGAGTCTTCTGATCTGCTTTCAGTCTCCATGGATTGATCTATTTGGGGTATTTAATATCATTGCAATTATAGAGCATGGGATGTTTCTTGAGTCAGACTTCTTTTACTTATATATAATGTTCTGAAGTTCATCCATATTGTTTTATTGAGCATATGATATTATTTTTAAATTTTATTTTATTTTATAACATGATATTCTTATAGGTTAAAAAAAGGAGTGTTGCAAAATTGCTTAATCTGTGAAAACTGTGAACAAGCTGCTGCCATAGAAAGGGCAGTTAAGGACAAGCCAGTGAGAAGAGAGCCTGAGGCTCTAAATTCTGTCCTCCTCCCTCCCGCGCCTCCCCACACAAGGCTACAAAGGTGTGGTCATCTCTGTGAGCATCACCAGCCTGGATTAGTGAGTGGCCCCCATCAGATTCTCCCTGCCTACAAGATAAATGCTGAGGAGTCTACTTTAAAAGAAGAGAGAGAGACAGAGAGAGAAAGAGAGAGAGAGAGAGAGAGAGAGAGAGAGAGAGAGAGAGAGAGAGAGAGACAGAGAGAGACAGAGACAGAGACAGAGAGACAGAGACAGAGACAGAGACAGAGACAGAGACAGAGACAGAGAGACAGAGAAACAGAGAGAGAGAGAGAGAGACAGAGAGAGAGACAGAGAGAGAGGCAGAGAGAGAGAGAAACAGAAAAACAGAGAAACAGAGAAACAAACAGAGAAACAGACAGAGGCTAAAAAAAGAAACAAAATGAAATTTTATTTGTAATTTAGTTGCAACTAAATAAGATGCACATTTTCACTGTATTTGATGTTGGTATAATTTGGGAAGGGAAAGGGAAAAAACAAGTTGTTTAAATAGGGATACAGGTGGACCCATTGCAACAATGAGATGTACAAGACGTTAGGTTGAAAAACGAACTTTACAACTTTGGTAGGGTGAGGTGGAGGGGATGGGAGGGCAGGGATGGGAAGGGGACACAAAGGAGGAGGCAACAATGCTTGATAAGAAATGTACTTATTACCTTGCTCATGTCATTGTAACCCCTCTGTATGCTAGTTTCACAATAAAAATGTATTAATTAAAAAAATTAAAAAGCAATCATAAATATCACCACATCATAAATCATAATAATCATGAATCTCACCACATTCGTGCATATGATTGGTAGAGATTGGAGTTCTTGAAAGGAGATCATCAAAGAACTGAATCTCACATTCCCCACATGGAGCAAAGTGGGAAATCTCACACTGGGCGATGGCTTCACTTCCTATTGCAAATCATCATGTGTATGTCTGCTTGTCCTAAGAAGTAGAAACTCACCAGCCTGAACCCTGAGTTCAGCCTTCTGTTTTCTAAGGACGCTGGGTCCTCATTTTCCTTATGTGCCCTATCTTAACTTGCCCCAGTGGAAAATATTGCTGCTGGGAAAAAGAATTGTCCTCTAGTTTTCTCTGGGGAACAGATTAGTAAACAACCCAAGACATCTTGAAATTTGGCCTTCTGTGCTCCAAAACTGCGTTTTTACCTGCGAATGGAGCTTGAGTTAGGCTTGTGCAGCCAGGGAGGGAATTCAATTTCAGTGTTGTTCCTTTGCAGGCCATGAGAAGAAGAGGAATAGGAGATCTCTCCCTCGCTGTTAATTAGAATGAAAGCAAAGGCTTCCCTTCTCCATTTCACATGACACCATCGTCAGGCTGCTGAATGAATCCTTCATTGTTGGCATTCAATGGAGGTGGAATTCAATTCCATACTATCAAGAGTGGGTCAAGGATGTGGCAATTGATACTTGGAATAACAAGGTAACCTATTTTCACCAGAGAGGTCATGAGAATGACAAAATGACCTTGAAAAAAAGCCTCAGATACGGAAAACTATGAGCACACATTCTGATGGCAGTACGATTGTAATGGGCTATGATTTGTTTCTTTTTTTCCTTTAGGGAATTGATAATTTCTAAGAATTTCAAGTTCATTGCAACTCAAAAATCTTAGGAAAATAAACATTATTGCTAGAAAATACTAAGAAAGCAATCTTTAAACTTGGTTTCTCTGAAAAATAAATAGTTGGAGCCATTTATAGTAGTTCTGAAAAAATAATTTAATGTTGTATGCAACAAATGTATATAAAATATAAAGTGCAGAAAATACAATACAACATATAAAATATGAATAAAGTCTCTAAATAAGCTTAGCACCATGTTGAAGTTATGATACTAAAATCTAACTACAGTATTGTCCTAAAGCAAAATCTGAAGAGAAAGATGTAGAGAGAAGAATGGAATATATTTATAATGGAGTTAGAGACTATATTCAACAAGCTCACTTTGGCTAGTTCCTTTCTGTATTTGTGCTTCTGTAAATGCAGCGGTAGGACTCTATAGAATTTCATAAAAGGTGATGAGAATACAGGAATGTGCCTAGACTTCAGATGCTTCTTTCATTGAAGCCCTGATGATTCTCTGAACAGAAAAGCAACTCTTGTCCAAATTCTTGCAGCACTCTGCTTCCAGATTGGTATGTTGCTCAGTGAAGAACAATTTAGTTCATCCAATCCTCTACAATAAACACTGACATTGAACAGAATCACATCTATCTACAATCAACTTTACAAGTGTCAGCCGGGCGCTGGTGGCTCAAGCTACTCACGAGGTTGAGATAAGAGGATCACAGTTCAAAGCCAGCCTGGGCAGGGAAGTCCATGAGACTCTTATCACCAATAAACCACTCAGAAAACTGGAAGTGGCACTGTGGTTCCAATGATAGAGTATATTCTTGAGCTGAAGAGCTGTGGAACAGCGTCCAGGCCCAGAGTTCAAGCCCCACAACCAACAACAACAACAACAAATACAAGTATCCTGGAGAAAGTTATTCCCTGAAATAATGTTACTGTGTAGACAGGAACATAAAATGATTCAATGTCCCTTTATCTGTAAAAATAATTCTCTCCATCCAATGAAACATAGTTGGTAATAAAAATGTTCTGGGAATATCCAAGTATGGCTTGCATGCTTATTAAACAGGAGAGCAGAAAAACAATATGGACTGTTTCCTAATATAAAGCAAGCTGGGTTCCAGGTTAGACATGGTTTGATGCACTGTGTTCCGGTCACCACACTGTTTTCATGCAACTTCTTAGACTTTTCTCAGTGTCCTTCCTACGTTCTACTTCCCTGACCATGTCTCCTAGAGCTGTCCTTGTCTGTTCCAGCCTTTCTCAAATCTCACCTGGCAATCTTCGTGAATCTCATGAAGTCAGATCAACAGTTCTTTTCAGATAATGTGGAAATCTTTTTTGAGATTTCAGTACCTGATTAATTCCTGCCTGCTGGACACACCACATTAAGACGCAACCCTGCTTCAGTACAAATACTTCAGATGATTTCACCCCTGAGCCTTCTCTTTCTTTCTTCCAATACTTTGGTTTCCACAATAATTTCACCAGTTTACATATATAAGTAGTCAGGATGAGATTTTTATCTTTTTCTCCTTTTTTGTTCTGCTATTAGCTAAACATTACTTCCTACTTTGGAGGTACTTTCCCATCTTTTTTTTTTTTTTTTTTTTTTTTGGCAGTACTGGAGATTGAACTCAAGGCCTTGAGGGGCTTCTTAGATAATGTACTGTGTACTGTATACGCCCAACCCTTAACCTCCTTTTCCTTCTGGCCCCATTCAAAGGATGATTACATCTTATGCCCATGTCAGTCTGAGCTATGGTCTTGCTACATGTCCTTCTTTGTGTTGCGAGTGGTGTCAGGAATATGCCACTGTTCCTAGCCTTCGTGCTATAATTTGGAAAACAGGTTCATGCCAGCAATTCCGAGATCTCCAGCTCCCCACAGCATTTCGATGTCCCACTTAAAATACCAAACAGCAGGCTGTCCTAAATTTCCTTATAAGCTCTTCTTTAGTCAAGTGAGAGAGCTTGTTAATAAGCCTCTACAAAGCTCTTTCGAACAGATTCCAAGTGTAGCTACCCAACATCATACTGTCTTTCTTGCTGCCCTGATCCCTTCCTTATTTAGTTAAGGAACTTTCAGTGTTTCTATGTGTGTATATGTGTATGGAGCAATAGCTTTTTTGTCACTTTGTTATGCAGTATAACTTTTGATTTTGTTAGCATACATTAATTGTACACAATAATGGACTGTCTTGTGACATAGGCATACCATGCAGTTTGGTCATCTTTGTACTATATAACACTCTTGATGGGCAGGCTTTCTTCCATCCTTCATTTGAGTCCTCACTTTCACTATTTCCTTGATCAGGAACTGAATGAGTTCCCTTCATCTTCCTACTTCTGCATTCCTTCCATTCTGCAGTTCCTCAATTAACAGTCACCTCTCCACCCCATGCAGCACTTACCCTGAGAGCAAATGCTATCCCATAGTCATATTGCATTTGTCTAAGTACTTGGAACCAGGTTCAGATATTGAGTCAGAAAATATTTCATTGAAATAATTAAATATTTTGAAATGATGTCTACTTCCCAGTGTGGTTTATTGTTATATTTAACACTAGTATTTTGATTATGCTTACACACACAATGCCTTAGTATTGTAAGTTAATTTTCTTAGCTTCATTTGACATAGAATGGTATAGGATTAGCATATTCTCTGGAAGGCCATTTCAAGGAAAGAAAATTAGTACAGAATTCAAAATTCTGAGGTCTAGTGAAGGAATTGACAAAACTGTTTAGTTATATTTTGTTAGCAGCACCATGTATGCATATTGAGAAATGGAGTGATTTTTGCTTTGGCGTTCTTTGGTTGTCACAGTCCTGATATGCACAATTTGATTTAAATATTTACAGACGAACTTGCCTATACCAACTCCATAAACACACATGCTTATTATTGCTCTCTTTTGCCACTTCAAAGGAGGTCAGCGAACTTAAAGTTGTGAGAAAAAGTCTCCTAGGGATCCTGGTGTCACCACTGGAAGTCTGCACAGGGCTTGGCACATTTCTTAATCTCAATGAAATCTAAGAAGACAGTACAAAGATGCCATGTCATGGGGAATGTACAGTTTTTATTGTGGAACCAAGGTCCCCACCTAGCATCCATCCCAAAAGAATGGATGGTATTGTGAATTACTTTGAAGAAAGTGCATTTCCTATCTAAGCTGACAGTATATACTCTTACTTGATAATTTTACTGTATGTAAACCCCTTATAATCTAAATTGAAATATGAAGATTTTCATGGGATAGTGGGAAAGCTGAATTATAGACACTTGCATCTCCTTTGAGCTTTTGGCTTTCTCAGCAATTTCCAAGAGAGAATTGCACAGCCTTTTTTTTTTTATCACAATTGTAAATGTGCTCAGAGACTATTATGTGATAGATAAATCCAATAAATAGTATAAATAAGTCTATTTATAGCTGAGCTCTTTCAGGCAACCTTAAAAGACCAGACAGCTGAGAAGTCATGTGACAGTGGTCTTCCAGGAGTACTTAACACTCAGACAAACAAAGATCACCAAGGAATCCCTACAAGGGCTCATCCAGTTATGATTGGAAAAATGTGAGTGGGTCTCCTTCCTTTATGACTCATAGTACCATTATCATTCAAAACCATCTTACATAAAATTACCAACTGCTTACTGTTAGAGGGGAAAAAACAAAATGAGACTTTACATTTCACATCAGAACATCAGATAGATATATCGATCGGGCCAAAGGATATCAGTTTACAACACAAACTGCAGTGTTCTATCATGCTGCCATTACAAATGAAAGACTAGAATGGGAAAGTACAGTCAAAATTCAATATATATTCGACAGAATAAAGAATTGTGAGGGAAGGGTGGTGTAGGGGAGGGATGAGTGAGACTGTTGAAAGGGATAACATTGATCAAGATATAGTGTATTCATAAACTGCTTTGTTAAAGATAATAATGAAAAGAAAAACTCAGAAAAGAAAGTATATAGTAGTGTGGTGCTGCTCTTAGAAGCTTTATACTATTTTGAACTTTTGAACAAGAAGCATTATCTTGAGTTGTGTAGACAAATAGATAACAAAGGACTTCAATAAAGGCCAACACTTCAGCTTTGCCTCATTGTATTTAAAAAATAATCATTGAGTTCTGATTTATTTTCTTCTAAGAATTCCATTTAAGATACAAATAATTGGCCTCAGATCTGTATCTTCAAAAATCTTACCTACATACTAGTCTCCACTGAATGCTTTTGTAAGATCCATTGCTGCATGTTAAGTCCTGATACCTGGGATTGTGATCTTTTTAGGAAACAGTGTTTAAAGATGAAATTAAGATGTATATAAAGATGTTATCCTGGACCATTAATGGACCATTTATCCACTGTAACTAGTGTCCTTTTAAGAGAAGAGGCACAGGGGCTGGGAAGGTGGCTCAATGGTAGAGTGCTTGACTTGCATGCATGAGGCCCTGGGTTCAATTCCTTAGCCCCACATAAGCAGAAAAGGCTGGCAGTGGTACCTTGGCTTAAGTGGTAAAGTATTCACCTTGAGCTGAAGAGCTCAGGGACAGTGCCCAGGACCAGAGTTCAGGCCCCATGGCCGACAAAAGAAAAAAGAAAGGGAAAAGATAAGAGGCACAAACACCGATGCACAAGTGCACTCCCAAACAATCCGATGTTCAGACACAGACACACACAGGGAGAAGCCCACAGGTTGGATCTGAGCAACTGCAAGACAAAAACACCTGGGATTTCTAGCAACATAAGATGCTAAGAAAACAACCAGGAGTAATATGTGCTCTACAGGCAGAAGAGCAAGCAGGCCCCAGACCCAGAGGTCCTTGAGCCTCCTTATCTTTTTTCAGCATGTGTTGAAAACCTCAAAAAGCTTTTCTTTTCATGATTTATATCTATCAATATTTACTATTTTACTAAATGCAACGAGAATCACTAAAAACGATAGTCATTTAAAGTGATAGTCTATCAGCTATAGGTTAATATAAGTAACACACACAGATATAATATAAGTTAATATAATATAATATAAGTTAATATAAGTAACACACACTTATATTCAGATAGAAAAGGAGCATTGTTTTACATTTTTGCAAATCTCTTTAATGTTTGTCTTAATAGAAGCCAGCTGAGCTTTCATATGGCCATGTGCTTTCATTCTTTCATTCTGCTTCAATATGTTGCTCCCGAAACCTGGTCTCACAGATACAATGTTGGCTTTTTTGGATGACTGTAGATATTCCTTTTTGATGCCTTACTTGAAGCTCATTAATGGCAGTGTCTTAAGATTAGTTGCAATGTAGAATGTAAAACTTTGTCAATAAACATTTGTTCTCTATTAAATCTCTGGTTTAATCTCTGGTTTAAATCCATCTTGAACCTCAAATAGATCCTTTACACATGCAGGATATTTTAGCAGCATGCATCAATCCTTTGGAAAATATTAGTTGTTTTAGTTATGATAATCTTCCAAATGCTGACATTTCCTTAAAAATCACCTGTGTTAATGCCAACAATCTCAACCAAAATTTCTTTGATATTTAAGAAAGTTATAAGCACAGGGTGTCCTGTATGATTTTCTTCTAAAATTTAAATTTTGACCAGAAGCTCAAATGGGCAATAGTTACTCAGTACTCTCAGTAGATACACTTGATAGGACATATGCAAACCTCTGACACATGTTGGATAGGGAGCATTTATTTACTATGGATGTTTGCCAGCAAACATGCTGTTCTACTATGGAAGTTGTTTGTTCCACCCCAATTCAAGCATGTGGCACCTTCCAAAACCATCACTGGAGTTTGAGATGCACCAGAAATGCTTTAATAAACTTCCCACTCGTTCAAGTGTTAAACATAAAATCATTAATAATGTTTACTGTTTCTGACACAAGAAGTATAAGAGTGGAAATCAATACATGGAGAAGGATAAGATGGACAACATGAATTTCTGGTTGAGGGATATTCAACAATTGCATAAAAAAAAAATTTTGCTCAATCCTCTGATAACCATGCAGCCTAAGCCATTTAACACAACGTGACCTTAGTAAAAACATATGACAGCAAGCTCAGTTCTTCAAGCCTAAACAGTGACAGAGAACTTCCGCTGGCAAGCCTGGTGATGGTCCTGGGGACCAATGACATCACAAGCTTCCGGACGACAGGTATGAGGAAGGTCACATTCATCACCATGTGACCTGAACCTAACCTGCAGTGGCATTTCTTTTCAGTGTAGAAATAGGAGACATGTTAAGTACATTTACCTGCTGAGGGCAAAAAACAATGACCCATAGAAGAGAGGAGAGAGAAGTCTAATGTTCCAATGTGACTAGAGGTTGGAGTAAAATAAGCAACACATCTTAGGGAATGATATATCACAGATGGAAAGACCATGCTGTACAAGAGGCACAACTCCTCTTGAACAGGTACACTTTGGAGATAAACACAGTTGCTGGGCACAAGAGCTTTTGTGGGCTTGAATTTGAACTAAAACCATTTGCTATGTCTTTACTTTAGAGGTTTGGATAGAAGTCCTCTTACTAGAGCCCAGGAATGTTAATATCTCCATGACAGAACGGAAGAACCTGAGCAGACTTGAGGGGTATTAACTTTGTTTGCGTGAGGAATCACAGAGGAAGAGGTGCAGTAAATGACTCAGTTCTTTAGGGAAAGATGACCGAACAGTGGAGTGAATTATCTGATTCTAGGAGACGCTGGACTTCAAAGAATCATGATTGTCCTATCATCTTAGGAGAGATCCTAGAGCTTAATGATTCAATAGAAAAAAAATCACATTATTTATGAATGCTTTGGAATATTGAAACACAAACTTGTCTCATGCTTTCACTAAGTAAAAAAAGTCACCATTTTCAAGAAGGAATGGTGATTTGCTTCCTTATCTGTGGCTGTAGAGGAGGCAGAGAAAGAGGACCATGAGATGAAGGAGAGAGTGGGCAAAATTAGTGAGATTCTCAGAAACAAAGTATACATGGAAGGGCTAGGTACAAGGCTCAAATGGCAGATACAGTACTTGACAGGAACATGCCAGTAATACAAGTCAATAAACCAATAAAGAGATAAATGAATATAACCACCATATAGTGTGTTGTCTCTCAGTAGGGGGAATGAGATCCTTTAGTGAGACATTCAAGTCTGTAACCAAAGTCTGTAACTACAGTATGCCTAATATTGTTGTGTAAATATGTGTAAATAATTTCTTTCCATATAGGGAGAAAAGGCAGGAAGGGGTAAGTATCCAAATGTGAAGTTATCTGCAAACTATCGTCCTCTAGACACCGGAGCTACCAAGCCCCGTTGAGCATGGAACTAGTGAGTGCACTTTACTACAGCTTTTTCCAATTCACTGCACTATAAGTGTTACAAAGATCTGATGTTTACTACCTTTGGATAACGGACATCTCCCTAAGTCAAGAGGCCCCACAAAACACAATTTATCATAATCATAATCCAAATATTTGAAATAGTGTGCCAATTTAAAATATGTTGGTGTTGAGTGTTGCTTATAGTAACAGAAACAGACAAATGCTATGTTGTGGGTTCCTCTCTTTATCTTTCTGTCTCTTTCTTTTTCCCTCTCTCTCTCCTTGTTTTTCTCTTTAATAAACTGTTTACTTAAATACAAAACAAATGCATACTTTTAGTGAGGTATTCCATGAGGGAATCACCAATGAGAAGGTGAGAACATAGTTTTGTCCACTGTGCTAATGACCTCAGAGATAAAGGTGACTAAAATGTATCCAATTTGCTTTTTAATTTATTACAGATAAGGAAACATAGGAAAATTCAACTTATTTGACCATAGGAGATACATTGTAAGCAGAAAATCTCACTTGTAGTTTTCTTTTTGCCACAAAGGAAATCCATCCATCCTTCCTACCACCAACTTCTTCTCCCTTCATGAATATCAGTGTAGCTTTTATCTCTCCCAGGACCACTTGTTTCAGTCTCTCCTCCTCAGGGTCAAGCATGCTCAGTTTAACCACACTTACACATTGGCCCAATAGATGGTGAGGGAGAAAGACTCATTTTTATGTATCATATTTTAAGTATCATAATTATTCAGTAAAACTTCTATTGGACAGGCACATGTAAAAATTATTGCTGGAATTAGAATTGACATATACTATACATATCAAACTTCTAAAGTGTTATTATAGTTTAAAATAATATTAAAATAAATAATAATAAAGTTAATAATGAAATTCAATGAAAGCTGTAGCTCTCAGTCCATTCCCAGCAAATATACAATCTGAATCTCACTGTTTTGTGTTACCTACACTATATGATCTCTCTGTTTTTCTGTTCAGTTATAAAGCTCCAATATGTTTTCAAACTGTTCTTCAAACCTTTCCTGAATGTTTTGTACCTGAGAAACTATTTCTGTAGGAGCCCCGTTTAGGTGAGGATTGAAATCTTGCCTGCAGTAACTGTCTGGTGGACATCAGGCTTTTTATGCTGACCCAGAAGAAAGGGCAATCACCTGGGTCATTCTCAATCCCTTTGCACAGGAGACAACTGTGATGTGGATCAGAAAAAGCATGATCATTCTGCATGCTCTAGAAAGCACGGTTTTTACACATTCTGGTAAAGATTTTCAAAAGAGGAGTGGAATTGGACATTCTGAAAATTCAGACATTTCTCCCTTTAAGATCCCCACAAGTATTCTTTCCAAATTTGGTTGGCTTGTTCACTTTTGAAAATTTTCTGTATGGAATTATCAGTCTACTAGGTTAAGTGAGATTCTGCCTGGAAGTAAATTCTCTGTGAATTCTTCATCTTTTCGATATCCTATTCTCATTTCTCTGATGCAGGAATTGTCACCAAATAAATCTTTTTTTTAAATCAAGATCACTTAGTATAGGCCTATGATTTAATTTTGAGTGTAAAAACCAGGAGTAAGTTGGGCATTCAAGTTTATTACACAGTATCTTTCCTACAAATGGTGCTCTAAGAATAAGAGATGCATCTCTCCAGATTAAACAAGACAGCAAGAGGATGTTTAATTAAAAACAAAGTGATAATAAGAATATATTTCCAGAGATTCAATCAGATTGCAACACATACACAAACTACCAAGTAAGCCATCACAAGATAATTAAAAAATTTAGATAATTAGCTATTGTAATAAGTGCCTTGTTAAGCTGATTTTATATTATCTTATTCCTTGAGGGAATATATTTCCATAAAATGTGGGTCGGAGTATATTTAGCATTGTTGATAATATCATTTCTTCATTTGTAAATGTGCATATGAAAATATATCAAACATTCCTCAGCATGCTGACTATTTCATTAAAAAATCTTCAGTAACATGCCATTGCAGAATTTGAAATGGCACTAAGTTTAGGGTTTAGGGGCAGAGAGAGTTTAAGAAACATCTGGAGATGCTGAAATAACCTGCATTCATTTATGTTATTTAGGTTGTAAAATCATATTCAATCTTGACCCACGCAGGAAATCTAACATAAACGTCCTGCTGATTTTGACAGTTGTACAGCAAAAACACCCTCTAATGAGCATTTAATAGTCACCAAAAGTTTTGCATTAAGTACAAAGCCCTTTTGATTACTTATTCCACTAATTTAAAGTAAATGCTTTTACAGATGGCATCTGTTAGCCCACAGAACGTGGGCTGCATTCATATGTAGTCATTGAAAATAGATTCCAGCTTTAGTAGAGAGATTGTACCAAAAAGATCAAACATGAAACACTGGGTAAACATTTACCAGTGAGAGATTTTCTTTAAATCTCTTCAAAAATACTTATCTAATAAGAGAGTTACAACCGTTAGCGTCTGGGCCATAATTGAGAAATACCTTGGCAAGTTAACACCTACAATGAAACGATGGAGACAAAGAAACTGAGCTCTGCTGCTCTAACTCCCGTCTTCCCCAGTGCAGAAGCATATAATATTTCAGTCCCCTTCAAACTGTATTATATTACACACATGAAAAAAGCACCCTGAAATGCTTTCAGATGCTAGAGCTGATCAGGAAAGTAACAATGATACATTACAAAGAAAAGAAAGAAGAGGCCATAGATTGCCTTACAGATGGATGAGTGGATTATTTTTTAGTTTTATTTCAAATAATAGAATTTTTCTGATAAGTAGCTTCAAATACATAATATTAGCAAGGTACTGCAATACACTTCATATGCAATTATGCAGCATCTTCATTAATTCATCAGTAATATCTTACAATGTACAAATACACAATGAATTCAATTGTCCAGAGGGGCTAGTATCTTGGGAATTCTTCGAAGTCGTAGTTCTAGGGGACCCAATGCAAATGAGTTAAGGGAGAAGAATCCCATACAATAAAGGTGAGAGTATAGCTCTCAATAGCTGCTGGTGCAAACAATTTATGCTTAGAAAGTAAAAGAACACTAGCAGCAAACAACTCACTGACTTCAAATCCAGAGAAATCTAATAGAATTGCAAAAACTGAAAAGACAAGAGAAATCCCAGCACTTGGTTTCCCATTTAGTATGATTATGAAATCTGAGTGATACATTTACTTGAAAACATTCTTTTGATCTTTTCATTTATGAATATAGGTTTTCATAAAATCTATCCTCTGAATGTTGAATGCAAATACGTATGTTAAGGTTTCTAAACCTTGCTACTATTGCATTTTAGCCTAGACAATTTTTTTCTTGTAAAAAAGCCAAAGATAAATTGTAGATTATTTATTGGCACCTTGGCTTTTACCCATTGAATGACAGGAGAATCCCCTAACACAAGTTAAGATTAAAAAAAAATTCTCTAGACACTGCCAAAAGTCCCCTGAAGTACAAAGCAACTCTTTGTTGAAACACAGTAAATAGATGTATCAGGTTGAAATATTAGATTAATAAATTAACTGAAGTTATTATATGTAGAGAGACTTAAGTATATTTGAAGCTCTGATAATTTATCATGTTATTTAATATGAACTTATGACTTCCAGACCATGCTAATATGCCAAGACGTTATTATTTTTGCTATTAACCATCTTTTAGAAATAGCATGCAACAATTGCCATTTGTTTCCTAGCATCCTCTCAGAGACAAGAAAGACAGTCCCCTGCCTACCAAGACACTGCAAGTTACCTGATCTCTGAAAGGTGTTTGGAAGTAGAGAGAACAAAACAAGGAGGAAACTTGCAAATACTTTCTTCATAAGACAAGTAGTAGAGACATAGTATGATTATTCTGGAGATGGAGAAATGATGGCACATTAGTTGCTGTAAACAATGCAATAACATTCGGCACAAGCTGAAATGCTGTTATCCAAGCCTGGCTACAAAATATCTGCTAGGTATCTTTAACAAGTCAGACCTTTTTATTATGTCATAGGGCTAAATAAATGGATGATGTATTCTGATTTGACCAACCTAAAATTAAAATGAAGAAATATGCATCTTCCATTTGATTTTTATTAACAGGAAGTTATGTTGTTCATTAAAATATATGAAGAGATATATATACATATTTTGCATAAATTCATATATAAATGCATGCAAAGATATTTAGTTGAAACAAATACTAGCTAATGTGTGATAACATATAAACCTGGAGTGTTTGTCTTAAAGTATATATCATAATCCATAAATAGGTATTCAATAACATGGTAAAAAACATGGGACTGATAAGTTTTTATTTTCTAATTTTTGATGTCATAATATAGTTTATCTAATCCCACACACAGAACAGATAAACTGTGAGGTCCAAATTCCAATGAATTTGAAAGTTTATTTTCTTATATTTATTTATGTTGTGATGACTGTCGATAATATTGAGTAAAGCAAGAGCCTGAGAAAAATAAGATACTAAATATTTACATTCACAAATGTGAGGATCTTTTTCATATTATTTCTACACAAATTGGCAATTTACTTACTTGTTCCCTTTTCTGGAGAATCTCCAATACAAATAAACTTCTGTTCGATACATTGTCTCACTCGCGGTGGTTTGCCTATAGTGTATTTGCCTATAGTGTACCATCACATTCCTAACAGGATGTTTACCCAAAAGAAGAGCTTAATTGACAGGAAAAGAGGCAAATCCAACTGGAGGCAAATGTGACCTTCTCACTCCCTCATTTCTATTGCATTTAGGGCCTAGAAACTCAGTAATGGGCCACCCAATTTTATAGTGTTTCAAAAATACACTTTGTCACACATATCTAATTACAAGACAATGTTACTTCTTTTGATTATTTTATATTTAGCATGAATTATATTTAATAAATGTTATTCATACATATTATTTTCCTATCCTGAATATCATATATACATAGCTAACTCTCAAAAAGCAAAAATAATTCCATGTAGGTTTATGGAACTCTTTTATATATATATATATATATATATATATATATATATACACACACACACACACACACACACACATATAAACTTTAGTAGCTAACTATATATTATAGGCTATATTCCACACATAGATGAGATTCAGGGAAATGGTTGAATGATATATATGTATATTTTCTTTCTATTCTTACTGCATCTCTAATTAAACTCCAGAGGTAAAATAATAAACTGTGACTGATTAATTTAACAAACAGTTATGGTTGAAATCATTTTATCTGACCCCTAATTTAGCATATTGACCCTTTCTATAAGTATAAACAAAGGAACTAGAATTTGAAAATATTTATTACCTCATTCATTTTTTCTTTATTTTCCCACATTTTTATAGCCCTAGTGTAAATATATCACCAACTCTAAATCTTGGTGTCAAATGTAATTGACATTTTTGTTCTTTCTCATGTAAAATTGAGTATTCTATAGAACCAGTTAGAATAATTTATGCTTTATTTTTGTTATCCTTTTTCTTTACTAAAAGATTAAAATTCTTACAGGGGTAATAAAAATATAGTAATAGCTGCAACTTTCCTGAAAAAAAATTTACTCTCATAGTAAAAAGTAAGAAGAGAACATTAATACCAATAAATAAGATTATACATCATAATAGCTAACCATAAGACTTTGATTTCCTAAATTCCAGGACATATAGCAGAAAGGCATTCATAATCTTTGTAGGTATCAATGGATTCAAACTAGTTCATTAAGAAAAAAAAATCTTCTCTGGGCCTGAAGAGAAATGAATTCTGTGGTATATATACAAACCGAAGAACAAAGTAGAAATGAAATTATAACTCTTTAGAAATGGAGTTTGTTTTGTATGACCCTCCACTTCATGGAGATCTTAGGGGACAATCTCCTTGCCCTCCCTTTTTTCTGTTTCTGGTAACCATCACATCCCTTGGTTCCTGGCACTTTCCTTCAAAGTTGTCAGTATCTCCTGGGATTCTTCCTATATAACATCACTGACTAGATGCTCTTCCTAACTGTGTTCATTTGTGAAAACCTGTATGATTATATTGTACCCATTCCATCACTCTAGGCTAATTATCTCATCTCAAGTCAGATGATTCCAACTCTAATTGAATCTAGAGAATAGTATCGTTATTGGGTCATCCAATGTATTCAAAGATCCCAGGGTCAAATGTAAATCACTTTGAAGAGGGGTACTAATTGTCTCTGACTTACTATAACAAAAATATATAAACCATGATCCCAAGTGATATGTTAGTGAAATACTGAAAGTTTGACAATTCAGTACTCAGAGCACTTTACAAACTTAAAATGTTTCATATTACTTAAACTGTTGGAACACTTCTGAGAGTTGGGTAGATAAGCATACAGGAAGAAAGATGAAAACAAAATATAATCTTCCAAGGGTATATTGAAGCAGCTTCCAGGATGCCTGAAGTTTCATTTACCATAATACTACTTTCAAATAATTACTTCTCCTCTCCCTTCTTAAATTTGTTGTAATCTAAATATAGATCACTGCCAGCTAGCTGTGCTCTATGACCTTTATTTTTCATGAATATTTGTAACTGCTTTATTTATAATAGTCTCAAACTAGAAACAACTCAGGCTTCTTTGAACAGATGAGTAGATAAACACAACTTGGTATATCTTTGTTATACAATACTATTCAGTGGTTAAAAAGAGAATGTACTGTTAATACACATAACAGTCTACAGGAACCTGTGCTATGTGCAAAGGCCAAAGCCCAATGGTTTTATCTCATACAATTTCACTCCGATTGCATTCACAGGCAAACAAGGATTTTCTGCACAGGCTGGAGTAATTTGTCCTGATCACCTGGTGGACAGTGGGTGGCTGCTATGAATGAAAGCAAAGACTTCCTCTCTCTGTGAAGCCATTTCTTTAGTTATTTGGAGTGGTCATGTTCTACAGAATAGCTTCAAACAATGAATAAGCAAAATATGTTGCACCAGTGTTTCTGGGTGTGGGTGGGTGAGGGGAGATATTGCACCTTTTATATAATGCACACAAATCTGCCATAAGTTAGTATTTCAAGTCCTAAAACCAAGACATCCTGGTGTCTATTTTCTTTATTTCACAAAAGGGAGCATGCTACCACGGTCTATATCCTTCCTTACACGTGACCACAACTTTGTTCCTGTGGTCCACTCCATCTGACCACCCTTTGCAACAGTTCAGCCCTAATCTAACCATGCTATTACCAATCTAGCCCTGTATGGCAGGACTTCAGGTGACCTCTGCTCAGGTCTCTTCCATGCCATTCCATTTCCTGGGAGATCAAGTCCAAAATCCTTGGCATACATCGGCTATCACTGCAGGCAGGCCCCAACCTACATTTACAGTCATAGCTATAGATTTTTTTCAAAGTCAAAGATGCTCAGACTAAATCTTTCATTTTACAGAAGAAGAAAACAAAGCAGGGATGGATTAAGTGCCTTGACTGAAGTCCTGCCACCAGTAACAGGAAAAGGGCAGAAACAAAAGCTACAGTATTCCAGGGTGGTCCCTGGAGTGTTTCCAGAGTGATTTTTTATTAACCTCAAGGTAGCATCGTATCCAACTCTGCATATTCTAAGTTAACAGTGCCTGTCTGGATATTACCTGATCGACAGGAGATAGAAACTAAACACCTGTTATCTAAAGTTGCTGAACAAAACAATATTGACTTGTTCATTTAGGTCATCAATTAGCTATCATTTCTTGTCATTTTTCATTCCTCCAAGGTACAGTAGAATCTTTCAAATTTCTCTTGAACACTGCCATTTATATTGAAGTATTTTCTGAAATATGTATATTATATAAATATATTTATATTCATGATAACTTTCCTATGCCTACCCTTAATTATTTATCTTCATTGTTTTAGCATTTTCTACTAAATTTTACTTTAATACGTAACTCTAGTAAAATTCTAGAAAGACTTGTCAGGTAGTTCTTGAAGCCACATAGTATAATAAAATAGAATGAGGTGACAAAAGGAATAGAAATGTGGATAGAGACAATGTCACACCTAAGATAGTGTTGAGAATGACAACAGCAGGGCCCCCTGGGAACAAGGGACAAATGAATAGGCTGCCCTTGACCTGGCGGCATGCTGAGAGAGACAAAGTCATGCCAGCTAATGAATTTCACATTTCTAACATTGTTTGTACTTGAAAAACAAAGTATCACATTTGCTCTGGCAAATCGCAAATACTCTGACTAGGCTTTCCAAGCTGATAAAGGTGGTTCATGCCTGTATTTTTAGCTACATTTGGAAGCTGAGTCAGGAAGTTATAGTTTAAGATCAGCCCTACTTGATATGTTGGTATTCACCGGACAGCTTGATGACATGAAGTCTCACAAATAGGAGGATTACAGTCTGAGTAGACCTGGGCATAAAGTGAGATATTTATTTATAACATGGTTATTAAAATAAATAACAAACACCAAGAGGTTGTGGTAGAAGGCCTGACATCTTGCCCTAACTCTGCCAAAACAAAGCAAAATACAAAACACAAAAGAAAAGAACAAAAAAAGAGATTTCTGAATTATAGACAACATTGTATCAAATAGCAAATTCTGTATTTAAAATAAATTATAAATGCAAATGACTATTTGTTGAATACTCATCATAGATTCCAACTGATGGTCTCAGATGGGTAGGGGAGAGACAAAGATATAGTTATTTCAAAGACTTTTGATTGAATTCTGAGATCCAGACAGCACTGTTCCCAATGATGCATCCTAAAGGTGCACTGAAACAATAAAAAATAGTCTGGGAAAATTGACAATTAAGAATTTCTTGAAAATCATTAGAGATTTGAGTTTCTACAGGAGACAGCTCAATATTTGGAAAGAAACAGACAATAGCAGAAGAACTGGTACTGGAGATTTTAATTACCAGCAACAGATATAGCCCCAACTGACATATTTGCTGATAATTAGATGCAGCTGGAAAACTTTTTGTGCATATATCAAGGATTTGTTTTTCTTTTTTAATGGTGTCTATTAGTAACATATTTTATAGGTGTCATTAAGAGTTTCTCATGTATGTATATAATGAAATTTTAACATTTTTACTTTCTCATTATCCATGCTTATACCTGTTCATCCCTTTTGATCCCTTTCTTCTACCCAAATTGTTGTCCCTCTATTTATTTACATTTATTTATTTTCACTATCAAAACCTCACATTAATTTCAGATGTAACAGCAATGTTGTAATTGATAAAATTTAATTCATAACTACACCAAGTAAACTTAGCCATTTAAATATTTTTAAAGTTATTCCCTACAAAAACTGAGAGGGATTTTCTTTTCTTCTACCACACACCATAGTTTCCCAATACATTTCTGTTTAGAGAACTTTCAATGATGTGAAAACTGCTCTAGAGATACATCAGAAGTTTTACCAAATAAAAACTAATCAGGACAAATTATATATTGCATAGATTTCTTTACAGTTTCTTTTGTTTAGAAGGTAAATGCAGTTCAATTTCAACCTATCTGCCCCAGTATAAACTATCTGTCCTGGAAACTATGATATAATCAGTGATCATTTAGTTAATAGAAATGTTTCTCCTCAAAGATTATTATTTATCAAAACAATCAATTAAACCAAGAGCATTATTTTTTTTGTCAGTCATGGGGCTTGAACTCTGGACTTGGGCACTGTCCTTCTGCTCTTCAGTGCCACTTCCGGCTTTTTCTGCTTATGTGGTTCTGAGGAATCAAACCCAGTGCCTCAGGCATGCAATGCAAGCACTCTAGCACTCAGCCACTTTCCAAGCCTCAGGAGCATTACTTTTAATGTTGACTGATTCCTAGGAATATGCAGGGCCCAGCTTCTACCTCTTCACATATTTCTCTTCTGTAAGTGGATGCAAAAGTCTGGTGTATGACAATGAACCTATTGCACACACTGAACACTTAGGTTCATCATTTACTAGTGTGGTAAAAGAAACTACAATGAGAAAGAGCCTATACAATCAATTCAAACACTGAAATTTCACCATTTTTTGTTTATTTTTTAAATCTAGATTCCTCATGTGACAGGAAACACATAATACTTGTCTTCCTAAGTCACGTTTATTTTACTTCACATAATGATTTCCAGGTCCTTCCATTTTTCTGCACATGGCATCTCACTCTTGATAGTCAATATACAGCATATATTGTCAAAATGACTCATTTTCCTTATATATTCATTAGTTCATGGGCATCTACCCTGATTCTGTAACTTGGCTTTTGTGAAGTATGACACAATGAACATGATGTGTAGGCATTTATATTGCATTCTATTCATGTGGAACTTTTAACAAATCCCTATAACCTATAGGCAAGTGAGGGTGAGGATGAGAAATTCCTGTGTGTAAGCCAGGGCTCTCACTTCTCTATAAGCTATTATTCCAGGAACCACAGAGAATATTCATAGAAAGAAAGAACTCTGGGGGAAAAGAATTCCTCTTAGACTTAAAAGTAAAGAAGATGAATAGAATTTATTCATTTCTCACCTTTATGAAATAATCATCTCAATCTTCTGAGCAAAGAATGAAAACACCATATCATCTTATCAGAAACCATTAAAACAAAAGCAGAGGAAAGAAAAAGAATGTCCTGCCCATGAGGAAAGGAGGGGCAATACCAGATCATGTTAGCATTCCCTGTGGAAAAGGACAAGATGACTCCTGGAGGACACTTCCTGAGATCCAGGTCTACAGTATGTTCCTAAAACTAAAGCTTTATTTAGAATATTGGAAAATAAATTTAAAAAATACCATTTTTATTTCTAAAAATAACAAATTTTCATAACAATCTTTAAGATGTGTTTTATGTCAAAATATTTAACAGGTAATATAAAACTAAAATTTATGGGAGAAATTGACACAATAGATATAGACCTGGGATTAAATGATATAAAATTTTAAATATGATCTGTGATGTTATATAATTATTTGAATTGAGACCTGAACATGAATGTCAAGTAAACTTGGACAACAACCATAGTAAGTTTTATAAATAAAAGTAAGTTTTATTTATAAAATAGTGTTTTATAAAAATAAGCCAATAAATTGAAAAAGGGAAATGGAATTTTAATAAATACCCCCTTGAACACCAGAAAAGCCAGAATAAAGAGAAAAGTAAGCAATAAAAGGAAAAAATAGAAAATACTTAGAAGATAGAAAGTGTATTTAAGAATTTATAATCACATTAAATATTAAAGGTCTAATCACAGCAGATAAAACACAGAGATTTTATAAACAGAATAAGAGTAAATGAGATGAGTCATGGGAAAATATAACACTGCCAAATGGGTGCTTCTAGTGATTATTATATTTTAACCTTTAACTTCTGTGAATTAATGTTTTTTTTCAGATAAAGAGTTTTACCTCAGGGTCTCACAATTGTTCACCTAATATTCTACCAGTTGAATCATGCCTCCAATCAGCCTAACATTTTGCTGATTATTTCTGGAGAGAGTCTCATAGATTTTACATGCTATCTGGTTGTATAATGTAGTCCTTCATAGTTCAGCCTTCTGAGTATCTCGGATTGCAGACATGAATCATTGACAACTAGAGTACTATGTTTTTGTAAAAACAGTTTGATTGTATACATTGGCAAATTCATCACTGATTAAACTAAAAAGAAAACCTGTAATAAAAACTTTGTTTTTCAATAGTTACTTTCATATTGACTTGAATCAGATAATGTATTTTGGAATTTCAAAAACCACCTGTATCATGGTAAGACTGTAATATTATTTGTACTTGCCTTCATACATTTATAGAAAAACATGAATACCTATCAACATTACTGATTTATTATTTGTCTTCTATGAATTAATATAATTGATCCATACAGATAGCTTTTATTAAAAATTATAATGAAAATCATCACTCAATTATTGTTAAATTTTTCTAATGAGCTTAACAACCAATGTGTGCCAAATTTTAAATAAGGGATAATATTGAATATAGTGTATCTGTACCAATTTAATTATTGTTCTTTGTTTCATATTATCTGTGATATAGAAGGGAAATTGTTTTAGAATGATTTCTTTAAGTTAATTGTCCTGAATTTTCTCCTTAGTATTATTAAGCAGAATGGAAACATCGTCTAGCAAAAGATACTCTATTTACATGAATGCAATATAAAGAGAAGCAAAATTTTAAGCCTATCTTTGAAAGCTGTAAGAGAGATAAAAAACAGTCTGAAAAACTAAATGTGAAAGAAATTTTCAATTCTTATGACAAAATGATAAATTATTTTTATAAAATTATAAAGTTTTCTATAAAATTTTGCCTATTGGTGGTTTTATTTTCACACATAATATAATACTCATAAGAAGGAATCCATGCACTCTATTTCATAATATATCACATAAATCTCTTTTAGGAGCAACTTTCTTTTTCAATGCAAATGACAAAGAAAAATGAATATTATATTCAGGCCCACTTTTACCGAGATTATGCACTATACTATGAATGAAATTAGAATAAAGTGATAAGAAATTATATAATGTGTCAAATATATTCTGAAGAACCAAGGCAGAAAATATTTCAGTTGCCTAAGACAATTTTACTCTGGAGATTTTTTGTCACTGTGTTCCATCTAGATACCATGCAAAGAAAACTGTTACCTTGGGAGAATTATTAAGTATCATTTTCAAGATATACTTTCCTGAGTCTTGTAATTACCTTTCTATCACTACCCTGGGTGATGCAATCAAAGTAAAATTGAAAGCGCCAGTTCTGTCCCTGTGTTCCATTATAAGGAACTCTTCCTATTGTGAATCAGAAGTCTGAGTAACCTGTAAATGACTGAATCTTAAATTATTACAGGTGCTGAAAGTCTCAATTACGGAGGAAATAACCCCATACAAACGGTGGAGCATGTAAGAATTAGAACAAATTCCCATCACTTCCTCTTGCATGCATCTCCGTTTACATCACCAGACTGCATGAAATAAAGGAGGAAAAGCTTCCTCTTATTCTTTTTTTCCCCTAATTTTGAGCGTTATTCTGTCTTAGGCTCAGCTACAGAATTTCAAGTTAAGTCAAGAAAGCAAGGATTTATTAAGCACCCACTAAGTGTGTGGGTCTCTGTTGGAGATAAGGGGATATTCAGAGACTGAAAGAGAAATGCATCTAGAATACATTTTCATGTAAAATGACTCTGAAACAGTGCTGTCGATAGTGTCTACCATGTTGTAGGTCCATAGTGGAAGTCCAAGGGAACAAGAGAGTGGTGAAGTGAAAGGCTACATTACATGGAGAATCCCCATGTGGTCTGACATGGGGATTTCTAATGGACAGGCCTTTTCCCATCATCCACTGTGATATTCGTGGCTTCCTAGGTAAACAGAAGACAAAAGGAAACAATGACCAAATAAGCACTTAGAACACAAGAGGAAAACCTACACAGGACTGCTCAGTATCCCGTCTTTACACATGTACTTGCCTTGATACTTGCCAGCTACTCAGCCTAGAGGGGCAAAGTTGACCACAGGTGATTCTTTTGCTTTCTACGTTGAAACCACAGCCCTTGGAAAATGTCACTGCTGCCTGCTATTTTATTGCTCTTTCTGTTTTAGATTGTGTTTTGTCTTGTGAACAAACCAAGGCTGCAAGATTTACACAAAAAATGAAATGAAGTTTTTAACTTATTCATGCTTCAGACCCTTTTAATTTAGGTCAGAAACACATTCACATTTGTTTTGTAAGATCTGAGTTTGAGTACCTTTAATTTCACAATTTCATTTTTTATTTTGTCTTTATTATCTTTAAGTAGTTGTACAAAGGAGTTACCATTCACTGAAGTGGCTGGTTAATGAATAGTAAGCATCTGGACCAATGTCTCCCCTTCCGACATTGACACTCATCCTTCCCTACACACCCCTCCCTCAATTATCTTAAATTTTATAGGCTATACATTGAATGTTTCTCCTCCTTCACTTTCTCTGATCTCTCTTATCTCTTTTTCCTCTCTCTCTCTCTCTCTCTCTCTCTCTCTCTCTCTCTCTCTCTCTCTCTCTCTCTCTCTCTCTTCCTCTCTGTTGTGTTGTGAAAGGAATCTAATTGGCACTTTATAATTTTTTCTCAATTTAACAGTGCAACAAACTATTAATTAAAAATCCAACATTTCAAACTTATCTTTAGGTAGACAAATAAAAATTTTTATTTTATTTTGATGAATATGCAAGAAAAAATCCTCCTAGTTTTTTAGTCACAAGGTTTATTCTAATTGACTTACCCTCTGGCTAGCTCAGAGACATGGAATATGAGGTTCTTAAGAGAGATTGCTTCTGTTTCTAGAAATTAAAAGAAGTTGTCAATTTACTAGCAAGATTAGAAATTAGATTGAATTAACAAGACAGCTAACCAACTAAGTCAGTTACAGTCAGTGTGTTCAGACATGATATTCTACTACAATAAAGCCACACAGAAACAGGATATGAAACACATACGTAAAATGAATGAACATATTCTAATATGAGCTTGTTTTAATCATGAGGTACCTTTTCAACACAAAAATCAAGGAGTGTGATAAGCCACATAAAATGGAAAGCCTGTTTACCATCAGTCTGAATATCTAAGATATATCCAAAAAATAGGAGACTTGGGATCACAATCACCAAAATCTTCTTCTCCAGTGCCTGGAACACAAGATGCCTGTAGAGTTGGATGAGTGGACCCCATGCAGGCCAAATGCATTTATTTCTTTACCTCTGAAATATCTGTGATGTTATTGTCTCCTTGCTTAGAAGGGACTTGTATACCTGGCACACCATGACTCTTGATATGAGATGAATGTCTAGGGTCACCACTTCTATGAAGTCAAGGTTCTGAACAATTGTAAATATTTATTCGATTAGGGAAAACTCATAAAACAAACACTAATAAAAATGCCAAAGTGAATAGAGTCATTTTAACAAGTGAAAAATGCTATCTCAGAAAAGATCAAAGTATATGTTATCTTTAAAAAAAGAAATAAACACAAAACACTGAACACTTTTAGGAGTCAATAAAGAAGCTATATATGATCTTAGAAGGCTGTGAGAACCAAAACAAATGAACATTCTTACTGTGAGAAAATTATGTGATTCCACTCATGTATAAGAATAATACATATTTCTTAATTTCTTTCTGTTGATGATACTTTAGTAACTTAAAATACTAAGGAAGATGACAGTGATGTAATCAATTTTAACTAAAGAAAAATGTCCTTCTAGACTGTTTTGCTTGAGATAAATGGCATGAGAATCACGTGAGAACAAATTTTGAACTGCAATATTCATGGTTAGACTCATGACAGGTGTAATGTGAACGATTAATCTGACTATATGGAATTTTTCTCCAACTGCTAGGCAGAATCAATCTCAGCATGTAGCAAGGGCATTCCAACCTTGCAAGACCACTGATGTGTTCCATAATTGGTAGCTCCATCTATAATGTCAGCCCAATAACACCTAGAAGGGTAGAAGTTCACATCAATATTTTAAATATGTGTTATTGCTTTGCCACCGTGAAGTTTTGATTAGGACTTTGTGGTAGAACGATTGCTAAAAATAAACTTGATGTAATGGAAATTTTAACTATTCTTTACTGAAATGGATTAGTTTATATGTCCTGAAAAAAAATCAGGATTCCTCAACACAATTTTAGGAAGCATAGAGGATAGTCAACATGGTCCTGCTCTTCTTACTCTGTGGCACACTAGGAAACCTCTTCTTGCTCTACACTGAGAAAAATGGTCTGTGAGGGGAAGACCTAAGGCTTGAGGCTGGAAGGGAAGAAGAGATTGCTGCTCAGTTGCTTGTTCTCTGATCAATCATAGCTCATGAACACAGAATCAACTGACAAAGTTACTAGTGAGTAGTGAGAGTTCAGATGTGCTAAGACAGGACTACCAAATATATGAATCCTTCATGTTGTGAGAAATCACTGAGCCAGTTGCTAAGAGATCTCACTGAGGTACCAGTAGCTTTACTATTCTACACTTTAGGACATATTAGATAATATCACAAAAGCTGAGCATATAAATGTACAAAATCTATTTAATCCTTATAATAGCTTGACCTGGGTGTATAAAATGAGGAAGGCATTACAGAACACAAGGCAGGCATTTGAAGAGCTCTGAATCAAATCCCAGACTATCTGACTGCAGTCCCCTGCTGCTCATTATACGGTGCATGTGTAGCTTTCATTACATTTTGCATAGAGGATTGACTCAGAAGTCAGATGTTAAAATGAAAATTGCTAGAACTGAAAATCACCAATTAAAGCTCTTCAAACCATTTTGTAATCTATAAGATCTTGGCATGTAACTTTGTAAGGAAAAAGAAAAGCTTTTTCCTTAATGTTTTGTTTCTTTCCTGGAGCTACAAAAGGGCAAAAATAAATTATAGCTAAAACTTGTCTTTACTACTCTTCTTTTTGTCTCTCTTGCTTCTAAACACCAACCAATTCTTCTTCACCTATTTGCAAAGTTCTGCTTATGTGAAATCTTTGTGGTCCATTCATTGAGGCAGGATTATTAAGAATTAGAAAAAGACTGTTGCATCAGGGCCAGTCATTATTATAATTATCTTTTGCATACACAGCATAAATGAAGGTTGTGTATACTCTTATTAGATGTTGATATCTAAGTTATTTTGAACATTTACAGTGTTATACTGTTGTTAGGACTTTAGAACCCTTCCTCTGATGGATCTCCATTCTACAAAGATATCACCTATCAATTCCATGGGCTATATTAAGATCCTCCCCTCAAATCAAATGAAGCAGAAATACAGTTTAAACTAACATCAATCTAGCTTGCTGCCAAATAGTAAAACACAAAACAAGCATTTTTAAAACTTTATTGTTATTATTCATATGCCCACATGTATATTGTACAAGCACATGAAATAACAAATAAAGTTCATATTATAACAAACTGGAACTCTTGGAAGAGTTATTTTCCCCAAAAGACCTCAAAATATCATAATTTAAGCAAATCACAAAACTATTTTTACCCACTGAAAATGGCTGAGAGCTCAGCACACAGAAATCATAAGGAGAAAAAAACTTACATATATGTATATATAATATCTCTTACATCTTATATATATATATATATATAATATCTCTTTACCTACATATATATGTATTCATACACACACATATACCTATATATAGAAATGTATATACACATATCATGTATAGATGCTATAGATATGGTGTATATTATACATATGTATGCACAAGTGTGTATGTATTGTTATCATAAAATTGGCTATTTGCCAAATTGCTTTTTACTTGAATCATTTTTATAAGCTGCATTGCCACAGTGATTGTTTTTGAAGAACTATTATTTTCTGCAGAAATTGAATATTCTTATCATATTTAAAAGATAGTTTTTTAATACTTTCACTACAGATCTTTCCCTTGACCATTCATTTCTTTTAAAAAGAGATGAAAAACAGACACTAGAAAATAGTTTTCAATTATCTGTTGCCTCATAACAAACACCCACCAAATTACTGCTGCAACTAACTCATATCCTTTTCACTCACCATGCTGAGATCATCAAGGACTTCAGAGAATCTCAACTTAAGTTGGCCTCTCAAGGTCTTTTCATTAGGCTTCATTTGCTCATGTGCATGAAATCGGTGACTGATACCAGGTGGAGGCTTCCACACAGCCAGATCATTCTCTGGAAGCTGCTGCTATTTGCTCTACTTGAGTCTAGCTAGAGTTTCAACCTGTGCCTTTACTCTCACTCCTACTTACTCTTCCTCCAATGCATTCCACATGCATTGAAAACAGCATTTACTCAATTTTTTAAGCAGCTTACTTTTGTCACAAATTATAGTACAAAATAAAGAAGGATTTAGCCAAAATTTAAAGAGAAGAAGAAACTGCCTTTCATCATATAATTTCAAGGTCACCATGTTTATTTTAAGCTTATGCTTTGCAAAGTTCAAGGAAGATTGGTAGGACAAATTCAGACTTAAATTTTTTTTATTATGAAGCCCAGTGCCAGTGGCTCACACCTGTAATCCTAGCTATCCAGGAGGCTGAGATCTGAGGATTGCGGTTCAAAGCCAGTCTGGGCAGGAAAGTCCTTGAGACTTTTATCTCCAATAAACCACAAGAAAACTGGAAGTGGTGCTGTGGCTCAAGCTGCAGAGTGCTTGCCTTGAGCTGAAGAGCGCAGGGACAGTGCCCAAGCCCAGAGTTCAAGCCCCATGACCGGCCCCCGCAAAACAATTTATTATGAGACCAATAAATAATTGCAGAAATGGTTTTACAGGTGACATTGCCCAAAAAGAAATGTACTCACAGCCTGATTTATGAAGCTAAAGCCTCCATATATCATCTTTATAATAACAATTTGAAAAATATTTTAAATATAAAAAATAAAAATAATTTTACTATAATCAAGTTTACAGTTTAAAAAGACTATCACAGAGACAGGAACCAGTGGCTCAGACCTGTAATCCTAGCTAGCTACATAGAAGGCTGAAATCTGAGGATTAAGCTTCTAAGCAAGTTCATACAGCAAAGTCCATCATAGTCTTATCTCCAATTAACCACAAAAAAAGCTAAAAATGGAGTTATGGTTCATGTGCTTACAAGGTAGAGAGCCAAGCTTGAGCAAAACGCTAAAGAACCATGCCGGGGTCCTGAGTTCAAGCCCCATTACAGGGGGAAAAGTTTACCACAGTTGCTTAAAGCTAACAAATGGGAGTCAGATGGAAATGGGGTAATTCAATTTGAGGAAGCTTAGTGGTCCGTGCTCATGGGCAAGCCCTTGCCCTACTCTGGGGTCATTCCCAAAGAGGTGAACATAAATGAGCACACTTTGAACAATGTGACTTCGCAAAATGTCAGCTTTCTTATATGAATATCTCTAAATATGGGGCATGTTTATACCTTATGACATATCAACCCTACAGCACTATTTTTCTCAGTGTTACATAATGTGGGCTATAATATGTGACATCTTAGAGGCAAAGCATATACAGTGGAGAGTTTGTAATATTTATCAAACTGAAACATGGTCATGTTGGATTAGTTTGTTTGCTTCAATAATATAACTATATACAGAGGCAACCCAAATGGGCCATGTCATTAATATGTCCTGATTCAGCTAAAAGATTCAAAAATGTGATTGAAAATGAATTTCATAGGTCATATAGAGTTGGTATGTGAATTTTCTTAGTCACATGTGAGTCTTTACGATGTAGTGTGTAAATGCAGTGTGTGAAGAGCATATCAAGTCAACTTTGTTGTACATTCTCATCCATGGAGAGGGAAAATGTAACCTGAGGCTTTGCCATTCTTCTCTGGCTAGTATGACATGAGTCTACTACTTGAAAATGAGAGAAAGCAGTCTCTCTCCCACTCTCTCCCCCTCTTTCTCCCTTTTCCCCTCTTCCTCCCCATCTCCTTCTTCTTCTCCCTCCCTACCACTCCCCTCCATTCCCTCTCTCTCTGTGTCTCTCTCTGTCTCTGTCTGTCTGTGTCTCTGTCTGTGTGTCTCTGTCTGTGTGTCTGTGTGTCTGTGTGTCTGTGTCTCTCTCTCTCTCTCTCTCTCTCTCTCTCTCTCTCTCTCTCTCTCTCTCTCTCTCTCTCTCTCTCTCTCTCTCTCTCTCTCTCTCTCTCTCTCTCTCTCTCTCTCTCTCTCTCTCTCTCTCTCTCTCTGTCAGAACTGTCCCAAGAATAGCATTCTATCATTTTCACCATGGCTCTATTTCTGGCTGTTTTGGTGATTAATTGGAGATAAGAGTCTCAAGTTTCCCCTGGCTACCTTCAAACTGAGATCCTCCCCTAGTGGAAAAGAATACTGGCATGAGCCATAGGTACCTGGCTCCAATCCTTCCCCTTAAAATTAGTTCAATATAAATAAATGTAGAGGGCTAAAACATCTTAATAGAACACAAAAGGGGCTGGGAAGGTGGCTCAGTGGTAGAGCGCTTGTCTTGCATGTGCTCAGCACCACATAACCAGAAAAAAAAGCCGGAAGTGGTGCTGTGGCTCAAGTGGTAGAGTGCTAGCCTTGAGCTGAAGAGCTGAGGGACAGAGCCCAGGCCCAGAGTTCAGGCCCCATAACCGGACCCCCCCCCAAAAAAAAGAACACAAGAAATACCTTAACCCAATATGTAATCAGTTTCTATACTGATGAGTAAAGTAACCACATCTGTAATATGGAATTTTAATTAAATAAAATTAACATATTATGAAAAGAAACTCTCCAAAGAGAATCTCAAATGCCACATATTACACTTGAATTCTCTTCATTTTATCATAAGACACTTTGATGAGGAGGATATGATCAAAACAGTGGAAGATATAGTACTTAAGTGCCTTAATAACCATATTTTATTTTAAGCAACTCAGACTGAAAGCACAGCTTACAATCAGGATACCGCTTCCTTCCTCAATGACAAGGGATTACAAAATTCATGCTATTACAAGTTCACAACTTATAAAGAGTTCCTCAAGAAAACTACCTTCAGCTACCTGGTATTTGGGGGATTATGCTACTAATTAAAGCCATATGCTATTTTGTCATGGTAAGAAGAGAACATTGGATACTAGAGTAGCTGTTATTGACTTAATCAAAGAGCATTCTATGCATGGCTAATAACAGATTTTATTTGGTTTCTTTCAATGCAGGGATGTTCTTCATATGCAGAAAACACCACTGAGCCTTATAAAGACATACACATCGGTCCTTTTCCAGTAGAAGATGGAATTCTTCCCATAAGAGCATACTCTTATACCCTGGTATCCATATATGCAGTGAAATTTGACACTCTAGCTAGTTGGCATATGAGAGCAGTTGGAATTCATCTAGCACAGAAAAGTAAGAAGTCCACCAGAGTTGAACCTATGCTCCCAGGCTTGTTAATACAGTAGTCTGAGAACTACCAACCCAGCACTATTTACTCACCCCAGTATGAGGACACTGGCAAAATGGAGGGGCAGATGCCTGGCAGATTGGCATTACAACACTTTTTTCTAATGCTTTCACTTCAAATTATAGCACAGGATTGACCCAACAGAGTGAACCCCCAGAATAATGACAAATCCAATCCGTAGACCTGTGGCTTTTTTTCTAAGTAGATCAGAGGTGCCACTATTTCTGAACAGGGAGGTTATAGAATATCACAAGGCCACATTTCATTTAGTTAGGCAATTTTAAGACTATCACCACTCATGCTTAAGAGAAAAAAATTATTATAGAATTGCATTAGTAATTAGAACTTAGTACCTTGCTTATCGCTAGAAAATTGTAGAAGGTAGTATGTAATACATTTTGCCAAATCCATTTTGTTATACCTATTTTTCATTTGGAGTAAAATTAAAATTAATTGCATAGTAAAATTAGTTAAGAAATCAAATATATCAGTAAGTGTGGTATCACCAAATAGAATGTCACATGGCATTAACGTACAAGAATGACATCAGATTATGGCATTATGTGATTGGTGTTCAACAAAAAGTAATTGAAGAAACTTAAAAATACAGATAAATGAAACCAATATTCTGTGCTTCTTTTTCAAATGCAAAAATAGTATGGAAACTATTACTTGGCATTCCTTAGAAACATTCTTCAGAAAGTAATTTCATGATGAATGATAGAAAATTATTCTTTAATATTTATTTATCTCTTATTTATGAGCCAGAGATATTATTTCTCTTGAGACAGATCTAACATAAAATTTAGAAGTATTGAGATATGAAAATCAGATCCTTTCTATAATTATTCATTAGTATCCATAAACAGTATGATTCTTTAACATGGGGGGGGGTGAAGTATTTACTAAAGAACAAAATAGCATTCACTTACAGAAGAGGAAAATGGGGTGGTGGAAGAGAAAGGAATTAAATAACAGGATGGCTGTCTAAAGTGTACCAGATGGTATTTGAGGTAAAATTTAACAAGAAATCATATAATAGCCAAAATACCAGAGCAGTGAAGAGAAAAATCTCATTTTCAGGTATTGACAAGAAGCTGCAGGAATGAGGGATGTTGTAGTTCTCCAGGCTCTACTGCTAATCTGTGGCATGATCTACTAAAATAAGTAGATTTTTAAAATTTATTTTTATATTTTATTTTATTGTAAAGATGCTGTGCATAGGGCTTACAGTTACGTAAGCACATTTGTTGTCGAACATTGTTACCCCCTCCTTTATCCGAATTGAGATGTATGATGGTAGAGATGTTAACCAGCCTGGAACTGTCACTATGTAATTTAGTAGTATGTTTTTATGTAATTTAGCAGTATGACAGAGTAAGATTCAGAAAAGCACACTTTGAAGACCATCAGTCACATTTCACTGCAAGTGAACCCCAGGACTGGAGAGATTCTCCCCATTCTTGAAAGTTCTTATGCAAGACCAAAATCCTAGAGTGTAAAACTGGACATTGGATTAGCTACATTCCAATACCTCCCCTCACCCGCCCATTAAAAATGTCTGTCTGCCTACCTCACCACTCTTCCAGCTTCAATGTATGTCTGCTGGTGAGAAATTGCAACTCTCAAAACATTCAATAACTGATAAGAAGTAGGACTTACGTTTTTTTTTTGAAGGGGAGATTCCTCCCAGTCAAGCTGTTTGAAGACTAGCAAAGAATAAACTTTTTCAATAGTACATACAGTGGCTTGAATGTCATTTCTGTCAAATATCAAATACTTCCTAGGAAGCAGTAAAGCCTCTTTCTTCATGCGTCATAGTGTTCAAGACTCTGCTCACTTGAACTGAGTCTGCTCCTTTTAGCACTGCAACTCTGACAAGACACAGGTGATCATAATTTCCTAACACCAAACACAGGCCTGCAGCTAATCAACAAAGACCCAAACAGAAACCTATTTCTCCAAGAAGGCGAAGAAAAAAAACAACAGTAAAACTAATAAGGAAGCATAGAGAGGAAAGTAGACAATACTGGAAACTCAACAAAGAAGAGATTTATGAGAAAAATAAATGAGGGTTGTGGAATTCAGATACATTATAGGTATGTTTTAAAAATAAGCTTGCCATATAAAATCTTAAGGAGAAACAGAAATACAAACAAAACTCCATAAGTATCAGAATCTTTCCAAAGTCAGACTGTGATTTCAATGTTGCCACATTTCCATCATGTGACATTAGGGGCTACAAATAATGAGCAATATTGCAGCACTTCTAATCCAGAATCAGGGACCATTGTCTCTGCTCACTGATTCAAAACCTGGCGTAAGATTTTATGTACCAAACATACATTACATATAATAAAACACACAATTTTTATGAAGAGATGATAATAAAGTTCATAGGAATGCACTCATAAATAAGCCCAACTACCAAGTATTTTAAACAGAAATAAATTGTATTCTTTGGGGAGTCTTGTCAAATACATAAGAGGTAAATGTCTTTTAACATTTTAGATATTTAGCTGTAAAGACATTAAAATTCAAAAGGTAGAACTGTTTTACAGGGCAACATTCCATAAAACCTAAGACATTGTCCCTAGTCTTGGGCTATTGATAATGAGTTTTATTAGTTTTTTTTTAATTACTTTTCAACAAAGTATAATTGCCAAGCATCCTGTGTGCGTGCACTAGAACATTTAATGTTATTAAGACTTCAGATACATCCCTACTGATATCCAGATTTAATCTACCTATATCAAAATCCTAATGGTGTATTTTGAAGAAGAAGAAAAAAAAACTCATGCTAAAATAAATATGGAATCTCCTAGGACTTCAAAAACCTGAAACACTGAAAAAGAAATCAGAGCTAGAGGGCTCAGAAATCAGAGCTAGAGGGCTCACACTTCTGACTTCAGACTAAACAACAGCACTATGGTAATCAAAATGATATGACATTGATATAAATATAGACATGTAGAACAATGAGCAGAATATAGAGTTCATAAATTAATCTCCAATATATTGCCAAACTGTTTCCAACAGGATGCCAAAGGTATTCAATGGAGAAAAGACAATCTTTCTAGGAAAAGGTGCTATGCTTGGTAAGAAATGTATGCATTATCCTGCCAATGTAATTGTAACCCCTCTGTACAGTATGCTCTCAAATAAAATAAAATAAAATTAAAAAAAAAAAGAAACTGAATAGCCTTGTGCAAATGAATGAATTTGAACCCTAACCTAAAACCATATGCAAAATCCACTCAAAATCAATCCAAATGAAAGTTCTGAATTTATAAAACTATTAGGACAAAACATAGATCAATAGGTATTTGGACAGCAAAAAAGGAGAAAGCAGAAGAGATTATTCTGAGAACAAATAGCATGCATGCCTGAAATGTCATGGTAAAATCATGGTGCAATTTTAAGACACTCTGAATGAAAATGAATGACAGCAAACTAAAACAGGTTCTGTGGGCAAGGTCCGGCAACCTGTTGAAGAGGGTTGGACTGACAAAGAGTGAATGAGGAAGAAGAGGGCCAAATTAGTCTGTGTGAAAATAGAATAATGAAGCTGTTGAAATTTTTGTGAGATAGGAGAGGGTAACAGAAAGTGAATGGAGATGGAACGGAATTCATTTGTACCTGTTTGGAAATTTAAAAATGCACCTCCATTGTGCTATACATATTAAGAACAATATGATAAAATTACACAGAGAAATAAAACATAGATCAGGTGATTATAGTATTGGGTTTCTCAGAGATTTCTGGGCTAAAACATCAAAGGTACAATTAATTATTAAAAAAAAACCGGACAAACTCTGCATTGTGCAGTGTTTTTGAAAGTTTTGTTAAAAGGTACTACCAAACTAAGAAACAATACATGAAATGCAAGAAGTCAAGGTAATTTATAATCTGATATGAGTTTTCTTGTATTAATTAATTAATTAATTAATATATTAATTAATTTATTTATTTGGTCATGGGGCTTGAATTCTGGGCCTGGATGCTGTCCCTGAGCAATTCAGTTCAAGGCTAACACTCTACCACTTTGAACCGCTGCTCCACTTCTGATTTTCTGGTCATTCATTACTTAGAAATAAGAGTCTCGTAGACTTTCCTGCCTGGGCTGGCTTTGAACTGTAATCCTCAGATCTCAGCCTCCTGAGTTGCTAGGAAATGCTGTGAGCCACAAGCCCCTGGTTGAGATTAATTTTTACAATATAAAAATAACTCCTAAAGTTCAACAGTAAATAACCTGATTCAGAAAGGATCACAGTCACTGAGATAATTATGTTAAGCACTGAATATATATGCTTTGCACAAAGAAGTATGTGTTAGTAAGTATTATCTGTTAATATGAACTAATTTTTATTGCACATTTAAGATTAAAGGATTTAATTAATTGCACATGTTTGTGTCATTTGGGCAAATCAAATCTCTTGGAATTGAAAAAAAATCACCTTACATGATATGAATAGATGTTGTTACAAATAAATTCATCTCACCCAATTATCTGAATTATAATTCAGGTCTGAATTTCAATTCATACCTATATCTTTATTTTGTAGCTATTATTCAACATATATAGTTTTTCTTTCCAGTCCAGAAACACAGAGTTGGATTTCATATTTGTATTTTTTTCAAACACCTTTAACATGATGCAGTTAGAACAGTTAATATTTATCCCTAGATTTCCACATCTGTGGTATTACTCCCAACTTTAGATGCCATTTCAGGCATCTTGTCTCCTTAAGTACATTTATCTGATGACAATGTTGATTATTTTTAAGAGACAAATACTTTATCAAAGATGTACACAGTGCTGCATGTTTCTTAGTCATTAAAGATGTTTATATATAATGCAAAAAATAAATGCAGGCCCTCTGCAAGTATAAAAGGAATTTAGCCTATAGCATATGTTGTTTGTAAACACCCCAGCATTCACAATTCTTTCTTGGACCCCACTGAGAACCACTTACCCCAGTCAAGGCCTTCGATTCCTCCTGGTTTTGGCAGAGATTCTAATGTATGGTGTAAGTTGAAGAGCTCTTCCAATCACACACTTTCTTTGTGCGGACTTCTAAAAAGAGTTGAGCCCTAGCACAAAAAGCTCCTTCCATCCACTGTAAACAAGGAGCCTTGTGCTGAGGTTCCCAGGCCGGGTAATCATCATTCTAAACATATGTACATCTAAGTCCTGAGTGAGCTCCTTTGTTTTCTCCCTCAAGGGACACCGTTGTGTATTAGAATTCTGTCTTCTTGGATATGGTAGCTTTCGGTTATCGTGGTTTCTCCGCTGATGATGCTACCTTCTTCTAGAAATGGAAATCTTCAATTCCGGGGCACTCAACAGTTAAGGGGTCCATCACCCCAGTGAGGTAGAAACTGGGTTTTCAGATATTGACTAGTTATTGAAAACTCAGTGAAATATATAGGGTAGGATAAAAAAAAACTTCCAAAAGAAGTATGAAGATCGAGACACATAAATGTGTGTATATGCTCAGACATGCAATGGTTATGTGTCTCTGCATATATTATACAATATACAACATATAATTATATTTACTTATAATATTATATAACACAACATATACTACATTGCTAGAAGTTATATATTATTATAATACTGTTAATCAACTGTCAAAAGTGAAATTTCACAATCAGATATGCTTTTCAGTATGAAAATTGTACCTGGTTAGAATTAGGAAAACATGTGGGATATGGAGAAGGGGTTTGGACATCCAGACACCAGCTCTGGAAGAGAATCTTGGAAGCTATGGTGATTGGCGGGGAGAACTACATCACCAGGTTCTCATGGGCCCTGCAGCATGGCTCATGCCTGACAGGACCTCTTGCAGGTCCCTCCCACCATCTTTGCTCAAGTCCCTCAGACCCAGCAATCCAAAGCTGGAGGGATAGGAATATCTCTCCTTCTGTTCTCCTTACCTTTCTGTGCAGATTCAAGGCATGTCTTTTTGTTGCTAAGGAAATAGGCAGTAGGATGCTTAAAAAACAGACTCTGGACACTGAACATGGCTTACAAGATGACAACATTAACTTGCAGACTTTGTCATCTATATGCAAGTTCATCTGTTCAAAAGACAAAGCAAAGAGCAGGTATCCAGCATAGTCTAGATGCAAGGTACCTTGTTTCTCATGTAATTCCGTTCTCCTTTTTATTATTATTATTATCTGTAAGTAGTGGTACAAAAGAGTTACCATTTAACCAAGTAGTTTATGAATCCAATATATCTTGACCAGTGTCACCCTGGTTGATAGTGCAAGAGAAACTCACACATTGGAGTTGGAATATTTAAATTTACAAATGGTTCTAAAAGAGATGAAACTGAATAACTTAAAATTTTGAAACTCAACAGATCATCACATGAATAATCTACATTGACTTTCTGCCTGGGTGAAATGTTACTGGCCCCCCAAATAATTAATTTAAATTTTTTAACCTCCAAATTTGTTCGTGAAATTCGACCTCAATATCGGCTCAATATGTTGAAATAATAATGATGACTGGAAGTTTCTTTTATTTTTGAGAAGGGATCGTGAAAGAAGTCAGAGCACGGCCAGCCCTGTCACGTGAACCGACCCTTAGTTTGAATTCCATTTCCTACTGCTATCATTGCATAGCCCTTGCTTTCATTAAACATTCTAAAGTTCTTTTATTCAAACATTCATGAAACCAAGGGATAAATGATAATTAAAGCAAACTAAGCTAACAAAGTTATACAGAAAGTAGGACTTAGTGTCCATATTTCATACATATAATTAACTTCTATTACTGTATCCAGCCTAAGGACTGTCATATACCAACCACTCAAACAATGAATCTGAAGTATACATGAACATACTTGATATGTTTATTAGCATTTCTTTTATGGAACAATTCTGTCCCCTTGTTTTGGCTAGGCATGCTGAATTTTAGGTTTCCTATCTAAATAAATGTATCTCAATTAGACAGAAAGCTACAAACTGGAAAATATTCTTTTTTGGGGGAGTCCAGTCGTGGGGCCTGAACTCTGGGCCTGGGCGCTGCCCCTCAACTCTTCAGCTAAAGGCTAGCACTCTACCACTTGAGCCACAACGCTACTTCCGGCTTTTTTTTGCTTATGTGGTGCTGAGGAATTGAACCCAGGGCCTCAGGCATGCAAGGCAAGAGCTCTACCACTGAGCCACCTTCCCAGCCCATGGAAAATATTCTTGACTTTTCAACAAGAACCTAAATTCTCAGAACTGCTGATTTGGTTCACACAGAATACATATAAGTTATAAACTTGTAGCTTTAAACCAGATAGCCCATTGGAGTGAGGAAACATTAGAAGATGTTACTTTTAATATAAGTAATTTAGCTTCTCTGGAGATAATCCTAGAAACAGTCTCAAAGAATTTCTAGGAATGTAAATGTAAGGAAGTGCATGGGCTACAGGTTCAGAATGGTATTAAGCACTGTGTATGCCTTTCTGTGGACCATAGTGTTTGACATCACGGTCCTGTTTATCTAGGCTCTCCCCACACTGTAGCAATGTACCCTCTTCCACAACTGGATCACGGCCACATCTGGAATATTCTTTAGACTGGAGACTCCTGCTTTTCCTCTCATTATTGACACCTGCACCTGCTTCTTAACCAACAGGAAGGGACCTTCTACCACAACTCCAGAGCAGGGTAGATATGTTGGTTCTATGTGTCTGGGTAAAAAAACCCATTCTTGACTTTCCAACCTGAGACACATTAAAGTGAATTCTGTTATTTCAATGGTTGAAGGGGAGGGAAAAAAAAGCACATATTCAGAGAAGTGTTAACCAAACTTTATGAGTTAAGGCTCAGTTGTGCAAGAAAGTATTTCAGTACACTTGAAAACTGCCTGCCAAAAAGATTTTAAGAGAACATTCAAGCTCCTCTTTATATTTCTCTACCTCCCATCATGGGTATATAACTATTATTATTACTCAGTGGTAATATTCTGCCATCATCTCTCTTTGCTTGGTATTCTTGATATTTCTACAAAGATTTAAAGAATTTTTGTTATTATTTAACTTGGCACAGAATCCGTGGGGCTACAGAACTCCAGGGCTTAACCTCTGTAGTTATCAAAGCACTGACATCAGAACTAGAGACGGAGGCTCTGAAGCCTTAGAGCAGGGTAGAAACTGTGCCTGCTCTTGAAGGCTGAATTTGAAAGCCTATGGTGTTTGCCCAGATGCAGTGTGATGGACTTTCAGAGTTTAGATTGGCAGCGAAGCAGCTGAGCTGGGAAACCTACCTGGAGATCAGCTCTGTCCTTGTGAGCAGATAGAGGTGTCTCAGCATTGCCTTTTGACCCCTCGTCCTGCTCAGAAACGCTGGGCAGATCTCCCTCCCATCCACCCACAGAGAACAATCTGGCTGCAATGTCACAGCTGACTTCTCCAGGAGGGCCATCCAAACAGTAGGAACTGTATCTTCTGTGGTTCTTGTTGTTGCCTTTGAAAGTGAATCAATCCAAAGGAGAATGAGTCAGAAACACTATGTTATAAATTGTAATAACCTAGCCCTTGTCTTGATCAGCAAACACTAAGTTCAGCGTTGGGGTGGAGGAGGCACACACGCTGTGAGCATTTGTTTCGTGGGGTCAGTCACCTATTACCTCCACTACACACACAATAACATAAGCAAAAAAAAAGAAACTCACCCTAGAAGAATGCACCCCCTCAAGAAAATAAATGTGTTTTTTTTTCTCCTGTCATGCCAGCCTAGTTATTTTTCTTTAATGATGTGAGGTTAACTAAACACAGTGGAACAATGTTCACTAGAAATAGATTAACTCGGCCTTTCAGTGAATGTGAGCAGGCTTCCAATGTTGGTTGGGAAGACAAAAGGCGGACCAACAAAGCTTTCTCTCTTCAGTGGCTTTGACGGTGCCTTTCAGCCACTCTGTGGTGACAAGCTCATCGCCTGTGATTGATCTGAGAACCTGAGCGCTTAGAGACCGTGAAACTTTTTGTCTGGGTTTCACTGGCATCTACTTTGCATTCAGGGCCCATATCTATGAGTTCATCCTACCCCTGTCCTGCCCCTCGACACAGGAAAGCTTTGTTTGCTTCTCTTCAGGCTGGAGGGCTTTTCCTAGGGGCTGCTTCTTGTTCTCCAACATGAAAATGTGCGAAGCATAAAACTCCAGCTGTGAATACTTACCTCCCTGCAGTGTTAAAAAGTTCAATATACAAAACACCTGCTTTCAAGTAAAATGTACATCAAGATATACAGCAAAGAGACAGATTTAATATACCCCATAGGGCCCTTAGGCGCTTTTTAAATTAAAGACACAATGCAATTTTTTTTGAGAAGAGTTTTACTATTTTCCAAATAATGAACCAATAAACATCACACAATTGAAGGGAAAGTGGCAAGAACTAGAAGGGGGTGACTGTCTCATGGATGAAAATCTCACTCAGACATTACTTAGACACCTTGTAAATATATTTATTCCTGCTCTGTAAAACTCTTCTCACTAGTGAGAAATGTGGCCCCAAGTCACAGCGATTTAAATCCAGTAGGGAACAGCAGCTCTTTTAACTCCAGTGACCTTTTAATGCACATCTCGAATATAATTTATTTACTAGGAGATAAAACTGAAGGTAGCCGTTTTGACTTTTCCCTCCTTGCTAAACTCTCAAACTAGAGCAATTACTGTCAGTAATGGAACTGTTATCTTTATTTGCTGCATTGATATCTTCCAAACATATTGTGTGTGTGTGTGTGTGTGTGTGTGTGTGTGTGTGTGTGTGTGTGTGTGTGTATGGATGTGTGTGAGTTTCAGAACAGCAAAATTAAAGAAGGTAAAAATCATTTTCCTATGAGTTATTGTATTGGGTAATGGAAGGAAATACCTCCCACATCTCCTTTTACTCAATTTCCTATTTCAAGGAAAGAAATCTAGTAAAATGGTAAAATGTCTGAATCCACTCAGGTTGGTGAAGGTGGGTGCAGGGAGATATATGGAGTCATCCCCATGTAATACATGTACTCTTTCAAAGAAAGTTCCAGAAGCTCCAGCAGATGGACCTGGACTTGGTCTTGCTTTCTTTTCTCCATTCTCATACCCAGGCACCTGGTAAAGAATCTCTTTCATGTGTTTAGTTCAGAAATAGAAACATCTTTGCAGTAATAACTTGGTAAAATTGTTGATGATGGTCATTTCCACTGACCAGTTTAGTGAAGAAGAGAGGGAAGCCTGGCTTCAACCTTCTCGACTTATCACAGGTACCTGAAGTTCACCTGGTAGACAACACTGAGTATATCTCCCTTGCAAATGAGTTAAAACAGGAAAATGTCTGAATAGCAATGTTCCTGCCAGCATCCTCATTTCACATCAAATTTAGCAGTCATTGACTCTATGTCATTTGTGCATCTACCAATGCGTTGGGATCCCCTTTTGCTTGCTAATTCACGGTGCATTTATTGAAACTACTTGGTAAATGTGGAAACAATGCAGGAAATATTTCTAAAGCATTGAGACCTTCCCTAGAGAAATGCTTAGCTACCAAAGCTCATGGAAATCCCCAGGCCCTAGAGTTCCTCTGGTTTTGAAACAAGGAAGCTGGGTTTGGAACTGTGTGTCTGTGAGTGCTAGGCATGCATCTAGTTTTTAGTTTAACATGCATAAAAATGATGCATCATTTAACAGCTCTGGAGTATGAAATGCACAGTCACAAGCTCATTTGTTTATGCGAAGACATTCTGGAATAATACATATTTCACCCCTCAATGAGCTTCTCCAACACTCTACAAAATTCATTTTGTTCTTCTCACAAAAATACACAGCACCTCCTCCTTCCCTCCCTCAGACTCCCTGGTACATTATGTTGCCAGAGAAAACCCAGGCCACGAGACAAAGAGTCTGTGTCATCAACTCGCTACCTGATTCAGTAACTGCTTTGCCTTGTAGGGACCTAGAGGTGGTTTCTCCTTACCAACATGTAAGGCCAGTCTGAAAGGCAGCTCTTTCCATTCTGTGCCGTCTTTTTGCATGTTGATGGTTTTTGAGATAGAGGTTCCTCAACTTTTCCTGGGCTGGTTCAAACTCACAATTTCCCTGCGAGTAAGGGAATGTGTGTGTTCATCCTACCTGCCTACTTTCCCATGTGTGGTCTTCTGTGTCTCACTTTTCTAGCTACTTCTTCTCTCATCTGTCACCTGGCCCTGAAAGCAAAGGGCAAGCCTTTGTGCAGTGCACACGGCACCCGGGGTCTGAAGTTCTTACAATGGTCGTGTTTGCTTATTCAAGATCACCAAGGTCTGGGGAAATGAGCTGTGATGTCCTCCTGGGCTTCCCAGGATTGAGCTCAGTTTGACTTTTTTTTTAATTTGAAGAAGGAAACTCAAGTAGAATAAGGAAAGGGGTAAAGAAATTGAAATATTTATAAAACTTGTGCTCAAGTTTCTAAAATACGTTATCTACACACATCCCATGGGACACAATCAATTTCTGGTCAATCCCACAGCCTGTGGAATGCACTCCTTCAGCATCAGCTTACTGATGTAACTAACCTCTCTGTACATCACCTTGACAATAAAATGAAAATAACTAAAGGGGCGCTGTGGCTCAAGTGGTAGAGCATTCAGCTTGAGCTGAAGTACTCAGGGACAGTGCCTAGGCCCAGAGTTCAAGTCCCATGACCAACCCAAAAAAATACATAAAGTAAATTTAAAAATAAAAAACAGTTTGTCATTCACCACTTATAATTCTTGAATTTTGGAGGAAGAAAATTCCAGCTCACTGGTCAAATGAGCTCATGCGTATAGTAACTTACCTGCAATAATGCAGTTATTTTGTTTGATGTACAATATATGAAAGCTGCCCATATAATTGAGGGTATGGATGAGGTTGGGAAAGAAGAGAGAAAATGATGGAAGGCATGATTTTGTTAGAGATGCATCATACTCATAATCTAACTTGTTGGATTGAAATCCCTTTGACAACTACTAAAATATAAAAATAATAATCTAAACAAGAATGTCTGGTTGTACATACAGATAATTGTATGTAAGATTACAAAAGAGAAATATGTCCTCATTTTTTCATCTATGATAACTTAAGAAGTGCTTAAAGCTCTTTGCAAAAGAAAAGTGTGCTTCTTTGGTACTTAGGACTTCTTACTGTGCGGGAATGCAGGGAAACATCTTCTTGCCATTTAGCCACTTTATAGAGTGTGCTTGATTCTGTAGCATTATACCTTCGCAGTGCTACACCATAATGACATCTTCTAACCCCTCTCACATTTCTGTCCCTCCACATGAAACTCACCTTAGACCTCCTCCCAGTTACCCCCGGCTCTTGAGAATCTCCATCTGCTTTCTGTCTCTCCAGATTCCCTTGTTATCTGTACTTCATAAATATGAACTTTCATTTCTTTCATTTAGTAGGTCATTAATGAGACTCAAGTATATTGTAGCATTTATCAGCAATTCATTTCCTTCTATGGTTTGATAATGCTCCATTACATGGATGAATAACATGGTCTTCATTCATTAATCAGTAGATGACTGCTTAAGACGTTTCTACCTGCTGCTACAAACATTTATGTTCACATATTTATTTTCATTTCCTTTGAATTCATAGCTGCAATTGGATGTTTTAATATAATAGAGATTGAGACAAATTAAATCACTTCCATAGGACATTATGTTGGGGAGGAGAATCATGTTTGTTAAAGAATATTAGCCTCCTTATTACTCATGGCTCCATTTATCTTTTGTTTTTCTTTATGAATGCATGCTATTGCCTAGGAGAAAGAAGATACCTAAGTTACTGTATTTTTTCCTACTTGGGCAAAACTGTCAAATCTAGACACATGGGCACCAGAGATAAAACTATTCGACATTCAGAATACATAAGTTTCAAATATCAGCAATGAAAGAACGATGAAACAGGCCACAGAAGTTCTGTGCAAATCAGAGACTGGAAAGAGCATAGGTGAGATGTGATTTCTAAACTCGCCATTCTTCCTGTGGCCTCTTGTCGCCCTTCTATCGCAGTCTCACAAAGAGCTGATCCCATTTTCTAACAACAACAGAGAAAAGCAGACAGAAAGAAGGTGTTCTAGCATTTGGTAGATTTGGAAAGCTTGTGGGATAAATAACAGAAATATAGATATAGACATATGATCACCCTGGATTCCCTAAACACTGCAGCTGTGGGGAATTCCGGCCCCCATGGGCATGGGGCTGGGAGTGTTGAAGAGAACTACGCGCATTTGAAGGTGTTCTCAGGGGACTTTGTGTCTGCAGAGCAGGCTGTCAAGACACAGTAAAGCAGGGACTAAAGAGCTTAGAGAAAGCCAGGTGGCTGAGACGAGGCACACTTCAGACATTAGACATCAACCCTCACTATTCTGCTGATAACAATAGTTACTCTACAGAGTAAACCATAAGTTAAATGTCTTGGGTCTACATGTTGCCTCTGCATTAGGCATGCCCAGATATATTAAATCATTTAATCCAATTATCAAGGTGGTGAGATGGATGGTTCTATTTTCATTGTCTTTGTAAGACACAGAAATTAAGGCATAACAAGGAAGCAGACTTGCCTATCATGACTCATGTGAGAAATCATCTTGAAGTTCTGCCCCTGGAGAAGAAAATAGAAAAGAAGGGAAGAATAGATCATCAAAGTCTGGACTGTGCTTTCAATTATTAAATTCTCTGTTATCATTAGATAATGCAACTCTTTAAAATATGAGAGCAGTTAATTTTTATTTTAGTTGCATAGTATATGGTCTTGATAGTCCAATGTGTGTATATCATCTATCTATCTGTCTACCTGTCTGTCTGTCTGTCTATTATCTAATTGTCTATGTGTCCTTTATCTAATTATCTATCATAAATCAAGTTATTATCTGTTTTATTATCTGTCTTCTATCATCTATCTACTATCATCTATCTGACTATCTATCTATCTATCTATCTATCTATCTATCTATCTATCTATCTATCATATCTCAGAATATGTTTTGACTTCCACTGCCTCACTTTTCAAACTTGGGTAAAAAAAATGAACAAGTAACTCAGAGAATTCGTTTTGCTTGTTAAGACATTAAACCCTGCTAATTGTTACATATAATGATTTTTAAATGACATCCTACCTCTGTAACTAATGCAACCTAATAAAACAATTAAATTATAGGATCCATTCATGGGGAACATGTATCATCACTTTTACTATTATTGTTAATATTTTTTTCAATTTTCATGTTTCTTTAAATATATATATATATGTATATTGACACGGAGTAATTTAGTCAAACAACAAAAGGTCTGAGGAATATAGAGGTTTCATTGGTTTAAAAATTTTAGTTTGGCAATTTAAGTAATCATAGGTTGTTATATCTGGAAGGCATGGATGCTGTCATTTCCTAGATGAAAGAACTTTGATTTGTAATTTTAATCAAGATCCTGTTGTTAAGTAGTAATAACAGAGTTCAGGCAGGATGCCAGTCAGTCATAAAATCCAAAGCTTCTTCTCCCATCTTTGTTGATTGGAATGTCCTTGATGTCAGGCTTTATGCTTGCCTTTGATTCTTTAATCTGCCTTATAAAAGTTAAGTATTAGCTGAGTTAAGAAAGTTCTTTAGGAAACTTGTGAACTCTCAATAACAATTTCAAATCAATAATAATAGATCCCATGATATATAATCATAAAGCAATTTATCAGACACAGACTATATATCTATTACATTGATTAAGGCTATTTATATACAACAAGGGATTAACATTGGAATATTGTTTTACTTATCCCAAAATAGCTTCATTTTCAAAGTATTAATCTTAAAAATTTGTTCTGGATTTTCTAAACATCTGCTGCAAAAAGACTGACATTAAGTTAAGGAGATGGGGTATTCAAATCTCTTATTAATATCCTAATCTTCAAAACCTAGGAGAAAGTAGAATAACTTGTGTAGCCCACTCCTGTAGTGATTAGTTCACTCAGTATCAGACATAATCTACTCAAATGCTGGATTACTATAAAAATTGTAAAATGAGCTGAATCAAGTGTTCTATCTAGTCCAGTGCTACCAGAATCTTCTTAGGAGTGAGTGGAGGGAGGCCCTTGCTGCGTAAACTCCAGCTTCAAAGTGCCCACAAGCATTTGTAGTACAGTACTTCATACCCTATTTGGACAGTGTTCTTAAAATGAGCCCCAAGATAAGTATTCAAATGTTTTTTTCTCTTTCATGCAATTGTTTCTAACATATTTATAAGATGATTTCTATGTTGCTTTGTATGTCCCTCCCCCACAGTATAACCCCTGCTTTCACTGTATTTGATATTAGTATAATTTGTGGAGGGGAAGGGGAAAAACAAATCATTTAAATAGAGATACAGGTGGACCCATTGCAACAAGGAGATGTATAAGTCGTTATGTCGAAAAACAAATTGTACAACTTTGGTGGGGGAGGATCAGGTCGGGGAAGGTGGGGAGAGTATGGGAAGGGATGGGAAGGGGAAACAAAGAGGATGCAACAATGCTTGAGAAGAAATGTATTTGTCATCTTGCCCATGTAATTGTAACCCCTCTGTACAGTATTTTCACAATTAAAAAATTTAAAATTTTAAAAAAGGAAAAGAACAATACAACATAAAAGAAATGTAGTCATTTCCTTGCCCATGTAATTGTAACCCCTCTTTACGGTATTTTCACAATAAAAAAATAATAAAAAATATGACTGCACAAGGGAAGGGAGAGATGTGTTTTATACTTTTGCCAGTACCTTGGATTACTGAGGGCTACTCTGTGTCTTTTTCTCACCATTCCCTTGTCTAAATCATAGTCCTTACAGCGGGAAACTGCAAAGGGTTTATAAATAATCTGTGTGCACATTCCCAGGTATAACAGAAAGCTCTAAACAATGATCTCCCAGTCAACTCCATTCTCTGCAAGTGATCCAGAAGCTGAGACTCTCAGAATGGTTCTTATCACTAATTCTAGAGAAACTGCATTCCTTAATAGCTTGATTTGATCAGGGAAAAGTGTACCAAATTGATATCTGGGCAGAAGTTCTTTTAGAACCAGTGCATCACACAGGCAGCCCATTCAGAAGCACGGCAGGCACCTGATGCTTCTCTGAGCTTCTGAAAGCACAAATTGGATTACACCAGAGCTGTCATTTAAACTCACAGGGAAAATAGCCTGATAAATGTCAGCCTGCCACCAGGCTGTTTAATTGTTCTATTTCTTCATGAGCCAACATATAAGAACAATTAATTCAATATAATGATATAGACAAATAAATATTTAACAAGTGCTGATTAAAACCCATTGTCAGATAACAATGTTATTTCAATATCCATGACAGTTTATACCAATTGCACAGAGAGCTCAATTTCAGGCAAAAGCTGTTTACATTGGAACTCACAGGAGTTTGAAACATTTATTTAATATTATTGAAATTTTTACATATTGAACTAAGTAAAAAAATAGATGAAGAAAATATTAAACTGTAATTGTCTAGAATTATTTCACAAAGGCCGTGCTATTTCTCTGCCTGGATTCACTTTCAGTGAGGAGTTGTCTGTAGACACCTGTGCTGAAATGAACTCAAGAAATCTGTCCACAGACAGTGAGAAAGGCCAGTTATACTGAAAATGGCCTTGATATTCCATGTTAACGCAATAGAAGCCTCAGGGAACCAGGAATCAGATGATCCAGAGAAACCTGCTGAGCTTCAACAATGCAGAAGCACCATAACCATATCCATCCATGTTAAGGAGTGTCACCTTAGGCAGGAAGCAGTTCCCTGATGCTGAGCATCATCAGGCATGTCTGCTCCACTGAGAAGCCGTAATTTATATGGACCAAGTTGTGTCAACCCCAAGAACACCCAAGTAAACTATGTCATCTCTGCATGAGTCATCTTCAAAAACCAAGGCATGCAGAAGATGCTTTACCCCACCAGCCCATAATCCACGACATTAATGAGGACAACAGTACTTTGTGCTAGGCCCAGGGTGAAGCTGAATTCTGGATCATATGGAGAACAGTGACTCTCTCAGGAAGTGTTTAATGGCCCAGCCTATGCTGATACTTTCTACTCTTTTCTTAAATAACTCTAGCGTTGGCTTTTGTGAACTGTTGAGTTTTGCCCTGCGATCATTAGTGAGTTGTAAGCCTCATGTCTTACATATACTGATGCTTAATGTGATCAATGTGGAGGCCCTTCTCCATCTGTGACAATCACATTATTCCAGAAAACTCTGCCACATTTATTTCCCTTGCATTCAAAGCTGGTCCAAGCGTGATCAACAGCACAATAGATAAAGAATGTACGATACCTGGTAACTGACTCTCACCGTCAACCTCCTCAGTCTTTTTCCTTGGCTATAAAAGGGAAAGCCATGCAATCTGGTGTTCTGCAAACCAGAAACTCTGGCACACAGATAGTTTTCATCAGCAGCTGGCTACACTGAGCCACAGACGTGCATGTGTGGAGATGTGCTGGCTGTGTGAAGAGCAGAGCCTGAAACGGGGTCTGGCAGTTGAGAGGATGACAGTGAGAATAACAACATGTAGAGTTCTTCTTGGGATGAGAGCTGAAGTTTGAATCACTTGTGTTTTCATTTTGCCTTCCTATAAAAACATATTTGCATACTTCGGAATAAAAACAACACATCCAATCTCATGTCAAATTGATGTATGTGGTTGCCATGTATGGTGTGTCTTCCCTTCCTGGGAACCTGTGATCCCTTTGCAACCTAAACTAGGGCTGTCCAGCAGCTAGAACCAGCTGTCCAGCAGTCGTAGAACCCAGACAGGTACAAGTGTAAAGGGAATGAGGCTGTGTGCATTCGTGAACTTCTTGACAACGGTGCTATGTTCCATTCATCTCTAATCCCTCCCGTCCTACACTGTGCATTGCGTGGTATGGAGCTACCCAGTGTTTATCTTAACTTTTGTTAACACTTCTTGAAAAAGACTCAAATCCTTGAGTAAACATGACTTTGAAGATACTGAGAGAAGAATAGGGGTGGGGAGTGAGGTACCCACAGGGCTGTGCACCTGGGAATATGCAATGAAGCCTGGTTGACTGTTTGACTAATACATACAATGCTCTGTACAGTCTCGCTAAAGATCAAACAATGAACCAAATCATCTTGCAGGATCCCTTCCAGCCTAATAATTCTGCCTTTGTCCTTTCTCGTCACAGATGAAAGACAATACCGAGAGCTGTAATATTGCCTGTTTCTACATGTGTACTTTAATAAACGATGCGTGACACTGTATGCTCCCTAGGTGGCCCTTTCATTAGGAGCTGTGGCCAAGATGCCAACTTGACGCCTGGATGAAGAGCATCACCTCATGACTTTAATGATACCTTTGAACAAAGTAGGCAGTGTGATTCAGACCGTGTTGGTCCAGTCTGCAGGGTCTCCATCTCTGGGCTCTATTTTCCTTAATGAGTGACAATAGAACCATCGAGAAAGTGAAAGGTCCTTGAGCTTTGGTAATTGAGGAGTATGAAGCCAAGCACAGCTTTCTTTCTGTGACATCTACTTCATTTCCTAGGGAAAGCCCAGTGAATTGTAGAAAATTGTTTTTAAACAATCACTGAAAGAGGAGTACCTTGAATGATCTATGATCTATCTTCTAGATGCCGCCTACCTTCTTTTGTCCATAAAATATCAAATTCCATTGTAATTATTTATGCATGGTAATCTAACGTGAATGTGCCTCTAGGAATATAGGTGTATTATGTTATAGTTGGTCTCTTTTGCAACTAATTCTGTGCTGTCTCCTGAACTTTGGCTTATCACATGACATTGCTTCATTACATACATAATTTGCCATTACTACATGGGTGACTCTGAATTTTTGAAAATACCAATGATCAGAGGAGTAATGATCAGGTAATCTAGAGAAGAAAACGCAATCATAGCCCTCAGTGGAAGTAGCCATCTGCCCAAATACCCCATTAGCCAACCCAGGCAGGTTACACCATTGGGGCAGAGTTGGTCTTTGCTTTGTCATCAGCTACCTGTCATTGATTTTGCCATTGTGTCCCAGCTCTCTAAATACTCTTCTTTCCATGTAAACAGTGAGTGCTGAGGGCCAGTGAGAAACATGTTCAAAAATGCAATGTGGACCCTCATACAGGAAACGCCCTCAGTACACAACCAAAGTTCTCATTGTTGCATGAATGAAGCCCACGAAAGGGGTGTGTCATGGGCAGTAATTATTTAATGTCAAGGTAGCCCAAAGGCAGACTTTCTCATAGCTTTTACAGCCATTAGAGTCAAAGCAAATGACTATCCTTGCTGTCTGATTTCCAGTACAATTACTGAACTTTGGTAAAATAACTCAGGGTCCTTTCCCAGTGGAAGGTATTTCCCAGCATTGCAGACACATGCTAATCAAAAGCAATCCTGAATGGAAAGCCATCTCTTTATGAGTATAGAGATTTTCTCTAATATATTTGAGTCAGAACGTGGTGGTGGTAGTCAGCAGAGCTGTAGGGCAAGTCTTGGAAAGTAATTTTCTGTCCATTAAAAAAAAACCTTAATTAGAAAATAAGGCTTATTTAGATAACTTTACTCTGAAATGAACAATAATGGATGGACAACTATGAATATCCACATTTTTCCTTTCCTGGAATTGTGAGCAACAATGATAACTATGTTCCACTGCATTTGCCAATGACTGTTGGATTTTTATAGCATTCAATTTATGCCTGTCTTCAAGTCATTTAGTTACATACAAGAGACATATTAAAATTTTATTCAATGTTAAAAAATTATGAAAGAAAAAAATTCCAGAAGCTCTTAGAAGAGAAATTTTAAAGGATTAGTCTTTGCAAAGACTTTTCCTCATACTTTGCTAGGTTGTTTCATGCTTAGATTTTTTGTGATATTCTAAAAACAGATTTCATAACTCTCATCAAATGAGTTAATGTCTTTCTTCTTCAACTTCAGAATCTGTATAGTTTTCATAAGTAGCATGAAGAGAATAAATAAATCTATGTTTAATTTCAAAATATGAAAAAATTCTAGTGTTGTATCATTTAGAAAGTCTTTACTGCTTATACTTCATAAAAATTATATAAGTATATACCTCATTTAACAGTCAAAATTGTATGAAAAAATTAATTATCGTAATACAAAAGTACATGGGAATAAAAAGTTTCATTAATCTTTTATTTCAAGGTTAATGAAAATTGAGGATATTTTCTTCTTGTTATATTTTTCCAATCTATTTCTTTCGAATATTGTATGGTTTGGTAATTATGGAAAAATTGTATGGTTATTACTATGTAAATAATATACAATGACATGAAGAGAATAACAGTAGGAAACAACCAGCAACCTATACAAAATTAATATCTGATTGGAAAGAGTACAAAATGAGGAGAACTACAAAAACCTTAAAGGGATTCACTGTGTTTGCCTATATGTTCACTGTGTTTCCTATGTGTGGAGTTCCCATACTCTTTATCACATTCTAACATAAAGGAACTTGTGACAAGGAAGGCAGAAATACCTGTGAATCACAAAACAATTTGATGGGAAATGAATTAATCTAAGGAGAAATAAAGTAATGAAACACATGTACTCCTTTATTAAGAATAATACAAATCTTAGGTTGATGATTTTTCTACTTAGTTCAAGAACACAATTATCTTTGTATATTCAATTACACACTGAATAGCACAAGGGCTTCCCCTTTCTAGACGTTCATACAGGAAGAATATATAACTCAATAAAATGAGTATGAGGTTCTTCCCTGTGTAAGTCAGGGGTCACCGCCAGCATCAGAGTTGTGAGAAGGGCTGTAGTGAAGCCCAGTAAGGATTAGACCCAGCAAGGGTTTATGAAGATCTGTTGCAGTCTGGATCATAGTGATATAAGATAAAATCAAGAGTCCTTCTCTGGCCATTAGGCAATCCAATCACATATTAGACTTGAACAAAGTAGGAATTGTGAAGGTCATCTTTGGGGAAGCTGAGGCTTCTGAATAATTCAGCACACTATGTAAGTCTAGAGTTGGGCATCTGGGAGTAGAGCCGGGGGCCACTTTAGTCTAAGGAAGTCACCAGGAGGTTGAGCTGAACAAGTACAGTCTGAGCCCAGTAGAAAATTTTATATTTTCTGGCCTCTTCATGCGACTACACTAGCATTTAAGGAGTAATGATGATTATATCCGTGACAGTCTCTGATGTTTTTATGGACTTTTTCTTTTACTCAACTCTTAATTTATAAAGGCCCAGGGAAGGTATCTAGCTTTGGGAAATGTAGCTCCCAGATTTAAAAAAAATCATGTTTTCTAAGCTACCATAAATGGAATGCACAAGACTGTAGACATTTGCTTTTAAAAAATCATTCCTTTCAGTATTCACTCCCTGTAGAACCTCCTGTCGCATTGAGTTTGGCTTGCTCATGTGATTGTGTTGGACCCACAGGATATTTGGAAGTATGATGAAAATATGCATTCCAAGAAATAGGCTTTCTTTTACAATCTAAATACAAAGTAAAATGACCAGGATACAATCCTTAAGGATCCAAAACCATGTGAAGAGAAAGTTCTGTAGTTTCCTGGGACACAGAAGTTCATCCACCTCAGAGTCCCAGTTCAACTCAGCTCTCAAATTCCCTCAGCTGAAGGTGTTCCCACCCTGTGTGAATCCAGTTAAGGGAAGCAAAACGGCCCAAGTAGCCACTAGATGAACGACAGGAAACCTTTCCCTATGCAGTTATGACTTCTAGTTTTGTTATGAAACTAAAGACATCTGACTCAGTCATCAATTTATGGTGAATCATTTAATTGCTCATATAAAATAAATATTAATATAATTACTGCCATACAAGAAATGCTTGAGAGGCACAGAGCTTATTAATAAAAAGTTTTCAGTTGAACTTTTGCTTTGTTGTTCAAATTACTGCAGTTGTGACCCTTCAAAGACACTTCAATACATAACATGTGCCAAATTCTCTATTAAGACCTAGCGTCTACATAACATTAATGATTTCCATTTATTGGATATTTACTGTGTGCCAGCCTTTGCATTAAGGGTGCAGTGAATTCTTACAACTTAATTTCTTGTGTGATTATAAATATCCCTTAGGAAAAACAGAAGGGAAGGCATGTCTGCTAACACTGTAACGTATCTAGTTGGAGTGACATGGTTGGGATGGAGATTATGCAGTCTTAAACACCATGCTAAGTCTCCCTCTGACAAAAACTATTGCTGTGTATGTGGATTTCTGATCTCTGAATGAGTACAAAAGTCTGCATAGTCCATAGGCTTTCCAGAATCATGGCTGGTTGACCTGGGAATGGAAAGGTTTATTCTGTTCCCAGTATCCCTGAAGATTGATTAATGGGATTAAGAGTCAGAAGCAGAAAGAAGGCAAAGAGGACATGCCTCATTGCTACTCTGATGATGCCAGATCTAAAAAGTCTGATTATCTTCTAGCCAAACCAACACTAAGATTGTGTGGAAGGATAGAACATCCCAGAATTTCATCAAGTTCTTGTTCATTTCTTTGAATATGAAAGCTTATTCTTTTTTTTCCGATGGACATTGTCACTGATGTCCATTTCTATGTGATATCTGGTAGCTAAAATAGTTCATCTTGAGTCAAAACCTGATTTACCTGATTTTTAAAAATTGGAAGTTCAAGAGCTCTCTATCTTAGTTTTCAGAAAGCTAAATATTCAGTGGACTGTTGGATTGTAATTTGTGACAGAAACATCATGTTGAGGACAGGTGTGGGATTTGAGCAGAGACATGGGATTTCAGGAAACATGGAAGGTCAGTGTGTCAAATAGAAGATTCCATTACCTAATGTCAGGCAGGTTTGGGACAATGGCATTGGTTGGGAGTTAATATGCTCAAAATGGAAAAGAGTTCATAGCAAATCTATAGAACTGTGTTCTTGTTGAGCATTAACTGCTGACAATAGGACAATTAAATGTTCCTGTGTCCTGGCAAAGAGAACAAAAATGTGTACTGAAAGAAAGAAATGAAAGCAAGACTATTTTATCAGTGTTCAGGATGGAGTCCAGGGAAGAGCCAACAAGACACCAGAGATCCCTTCAACAACTCTCAGGCAAAAATGTCAAGCCTGAATGGTAGCATACCATCAGAGTAGACCAAGCTCTTGTCTTAAAACATGAGCTGTCAATAAGCAAATAAAGTCAATTTAAGTAGAAAAACATATTGTGCCTTCTGAATTGCTCAGATACTTCATGAGTGTAGTTTTACATCTGATAGAGGTAGTATTAAGTTTTCAAATCTGCAAGTACCCCACTAGGCAGTGAATAGCTCAGCAGATTTGGTAAACCCAATATGTAAGAGCATAGGACTGATATACTTTTCTCTGAAGGCCATGAGAGATGACAGAGGAGAGAAGAGTTCCAAATATAACACAGAAGGAGCCATCAGAGAAAGAAAGAGAAAAATACAGGCAAGATCAGAACAGTGAGATGTCAAAAAGACCACAGGAAGGTTCAAAAGAATAGAACTTGAAGGAGATTTCCAGTAGTGATTTAAAAATGTTTAACAGAATGATAAAATACTTTAAAAATCTGTAAGATAAAGAAGGAAATGAGTCACATGGTTATTCAAATACTTGAGTGGTGTACTTGATTGGAAAGACTGCGAAGTGTTAGGGAGAAAATACATGCGAAGAGAATGAACAACACAAAGGACACGAGGACATAAGTTAAGGATGTGTTCAAAACATGAGAAAATGGATAGTAATTTGAAAAGGAGAGGGTCAACAAATCTTTGTTTTGTTTGTTTTGTTTGGCCATGGTGGGCTAGAATTCTGGGCCTGGACACTGTCCCTGAATTCTTGGGCTAAAGGCAAATGCTCTGCCACATGAGCCACAGTGCCACTTCCCGTTTCTTGGTGTTTAATTGGAGATAAGAGTCTCACAGACTTTTCTGCCCAGGCTGACTTTGAACCATGATTCTCAGATCTCAGTCTCCTCAGTAGGTAGGATCATAGGCATGAGCTGCCAGTGCCTGGCCAGGTAAACAAATTTTTAAATTAGAGAAGGTAAAAGGAAAAATAAAAGGATACAAAGGTTGCCATAGAAGGTTTTTAGCTCCAGTATTAAGACTTAAAGAAAGGAACAAATACGAAAGCACAATCAATAATACAACCTTGCATTTTTGGCTTGTGTGAGTTGAGCTATTCCAAGTCTATAAGCTGCTTTTAAAATTTAACACCTGTGTAGAATAGTAGTCAGAAATCTGAAGGAAAATAAAAATTTGACCTCTATAAATTGTGAGCTTCGGTAATCTCTCTTCCTCAGCTGCAGGCCTATCTCCATAAAGGAGAAAAAGTGTTTCATCTCGAAGACAGAGCAAAGCAGATAATGTGGGAACACATCATCTAACAGAAATGCTTACTATCTGGGTACTTATGGCAGATTCAGGGAAAAAGGAGTCTATATCTATTCACAGACAAAAATATTTTGAAAACCAATTTAATATAAATAAATCGTTTAGTCTGATATAGAAATAGATACATAAAACCATCTGATATGATTGTACTAACTAATCAGAAATATTGGCCTCTAGTAAACTGTCAGATTAACAGTTTAGCTCGGAAGTCATTACTCCAAAGCATATGATAATAAAACTAACTACAAACAGATTTTCCTGGACACATTAGAGGACCAGCCTCATAGGGCAAAACACTGCCTTTCAATCTGGAGACAAGACACAGAGAAGTAAGGTAGGCTAACCTCAATAAATGGTGCCAGAATCATAGCTTGCTAGGAAATTATTGTTCTCTGCTTAAATGACAATTGTGGTGTGTATCTAGAAGATAAGGATAGACCAGTATGAGACTAAGAATGTCCTAGACAATAAGGGCTAGAGGATGTCTATGTTCTCCTGGGCTTGTTTAAAAAAGAAATGAAATGCATATGTTCATGGAGGAGATAAGTAGAATTATCCAAGGGGTTTAATTTCAAAGAGAGAAAATAAAAAATGGAAAGGAGCAAAAAAAAACCTCCAAAATTTGAAAACATTTTAAACATGGTAGTTATTTAAGAAGCAAGCACAATAAAATAATATTAACTGCTACCAATTTAATGGAGATTGACATACACACACATACAAAATTATAGTTATATATCTCCTATACTATAAAGTACATGTATATGATGTTAATAATACATTTACTGTGGTTCTTAATGATATGGTTAAAACTATTAATACTACTAAAATCAGTACAACTATAACAAAACTCAAAGTATAATTGAGTACAACTAAAATATATATTGTACCTTATCCACAAATATAAACCTAGAGGAAAACATATTTAATAGATGACTATCTTGATCAAAATTGATCGATATACTGTATTCATAAACTGTGTTGTTAAATGGCAAGTCCTTTGTACAATTATTTAAGGATATTAAAAAAGTAAAAAACCTGCAACTGGAGTTTTCTGGCATCATAACTAAGATAAATATTTTTAATTTGGTAGCAAATGGTGACATTGAAGAAGAGATTTCTATCAAGAAAGTTGCTCATTGAAACACCAAATAATTGCTTTCTCAAAGTAACAGACATCAACTATGCCCTGTAGAGAGAAATAAGAGTAATGTCTCTATCACCTACTCTTGGAATAACAATACCACAGCCAGTATTTTCAAGTTAAGTACGTCAAATACTTTAAATAGACATATGTTCAAGCATAATTACACTGTAAAGCTAAAGTTATTCAGGGGAAAAAACGTAAAGTGATATTGTAACCCTGTTGGAGCCATTGCACATTTCTAAGTCAGCCAGGGGAGGTGAAGGTATTTTGGCAAAGGAAGAATACTGTGAAATTTCTGATCCCAGAATGGCATGAAGCCAGGGCAAGATGTCAGGTGTGGCTAGAAATGGAGGTCTCAATATGCTACTACATAAATAAATAAATAAATAAGTATGGCAGTTTGAACTCCACAAGGAGCCATTTGAAACATTCTACACTGAACTGGGATCTGTTCACGTGGTAGAAGGTACTTGCGCTAGCTCTTTAGAGAATGATCTGGAAATCTAGATTGTGCAGTCATGTTCTGGGGGCGGGGCGCTAAGGAGTGTCCAGAGTACAAAACAAATCTTTATTATACCTAGAAGCACTTCGAAAGGGGTTTAAGCATACACTTAGATCAAGGATGAGATAGAAAAGCCACCCTCAGGTTTGCAATATGGAGTTCAATATGGTATCGAATGGAGAACAAGAAATGTAAAGAGGAAATGACTTGGAAGCAAAGAGGGCTTCAATGTGGGATGGTGTAAGTATGAAGTGGAAGAAATTGTAAGAAAATAAGACACGAGGGCAGTGCCACAGTACCCAGGAATATAAAGTACACATCCAGAATAAAGTCATACAAATGAGAAAGATGTTCGTGAAAAATAGTGCACAATCATACCTTGAGATGTAACCCTCCAGCCAGGAAGTCAAATAGAGGTTGAAAAGATGTATTTGGTGAGGAATAATAATAAGTAAATACGACGACAGGAAAGATTAGAATCCAAGGGGATTGTATGTATTAAAGGAGTAAGGAGGTCAGCTTCGTAAATCTTGGGAATATTTTACCCATAACTCTTGTATTTTGGTGAAAATCGCAATGAGAACAATAATGGTTTAGTCCACCATTTCTCTTGAGGACCCTTTCAGGATGCTGTATATTTTCAAGTGTCAGAGATGGGAAGAAATCCTCTATGCCGATGCCCTCTTCTTGGATACTGTCCTTTCTTCCCTGACAAAACAAATTTTCCTATCAAAGTGCTTTGATTAAATGCTCAGAACTTCACCTAAAAAAAGATGAAAAACATCATTTTCACTGAGAAACTGGGGTAAAGCCAATCAAAAATGAAAACAAATGAGACATGAGGGAGCCAATTAGGCTCTGAGTTGTTCGAGTGATTAATGGTAGAGATGGCATTTTCCAGAGACAGCAGCGGCGGGTATCTTGTCTCTCTATTCAGGCTTTCTGGCAATGTGACCTTGAACTCCTCCCAGGGCCCTCTGCTTAAATCAGAGAGGGCTTCTGATGAGCTTCAAACAACAGAACATAACCCAAGTGACCTCGAGTGACTTCCATGGCTAGGTTAGAAAGAGGGATGTCCTTTTCCCCTTGTTCACTGGGCTACTCCTTTAACTATAGGCAAGAAGTATTCACTCCCTTTATCCTCCCACATGCTTCAAGAAGCCACAGGAGGGATGGACCTTCCAAGATTTCTCCCAGCACAGGTTGCAGACATCCTAACTTAGGGGAATTCTGACCCCCTGGAATTGGAATAATTCCCAGTATTGATGGAACCTTTTCTTAAAAAGATGTCAGCTGTCAATTTCGCTTGTGCATTTCTTCTTTGCTTGCTCTCTGGTGAATCATTTTGCTTGCCCTCTGGAAAACCCTTCCTATTGTATGGTTGTTGTTATTGTTGTTGTTGTTGTTGTTTAATTTTTCCTGTCAGCCTCAATGATCTTAAGCTAGAGCCAGTAGAAGGGATAAGTGAAATTCTGGGGATAATTCTGATGTTTTTGTTCTGGATGGCAGTCCTCTCAAGCCCCGAAACCCTGTGATACACCCTGGCCAGCAGAATGCAGTGAGCAGCAGTTTACCCAGCACTGCAGAAAGCTAACACCTTGTGAATCTCCTGCGTATTCTGCCAGCAGACACAAGGACTTACAGTCATACAGCAATCCATGAGCACATCCTCACCAGAACGTTCTGGATCTCACGCTGGAGTGGAGGAATCCTCCTCCTGGGTCCTGCATGTCAGCCACATATTATATTATATCATAGCATATCATATCATTGTTATATTTATATATTATACAAAAGCATATTCTGTAGTATTATAACATATTAAGCTTATTTTATATAATATATACTATATAATATATATTATATTATTATAATATCACCTCATCACATCTCATATCATGTCTTGTATTACATTATTTCCTACTAATTCGGTAATCTGTGTTGATATGTTCTATGCCTTCAATCCTTACTATCTCTTTGCTTCTTTGCATTCTCTCACTACTCCAATACCCTGTCATTACTTATTATTTAACATAATTTATATTTATTTTATGAGTTCTATTTTATTTTTATTAAATCTTATTTTCGATATTCTGTGTATATTATATGCATATAACTCTTTTATACATGCACATGTAAGTATATAGTCCATATTTTTGGCTCAAAATACAGCAGGATTTTCATCTCTCCTTGGATCCAGGATAAGATGATGGTTTGGCTGCTGTGATTGTATTTCCATGGCTCTGAGATTTGGATGCTGCATTGTCCTTAAATACTACAATAAATAGGGTGGGGACAATGCAATGATAAATTGATCATATGTTTGTCTTCTCACCTGAAATATTCTTGGATGGGGTCATGTAAGTTTAGTTCAGTTTCTTCTCTTTTTCTAAATACTCTGTGAGCTAAGTGTTTCTAAGTCTCATTTCCATTGCTTCAAAATGGGGTGATGACATTATTTACCTCTCAGCATAGCTTACTCTGATTATCAAAAATACCAAGCACATTATGTGGCTGAAAACATTATTGTATTTCTATCACTGATAGTTCTCATCATCAGGTTCAATATCTGAATACTGCATATCACATGTTGTGTGTGTAAGTTATAAAGACGAGGAATTCCACTTAGTAAGTAGACAATTAATGAATCAAGTAGGTTCAAGTTACTACCCTATGATTTGTATGCTGTACCTTTTGGTTTTTATGTCATTTTATAATTTTGCTTGAGAGAGAGGGTGCCATTCTTTCCCTTAACTTTCCAAAATGAAAAATCATTGTGGTTTTAAATCCAGAACCATATGGAAGAGAACTTGGTTTTCACAAGCTCAACAATTAATTGCTGAATTTGGTTCAAGACTCTAGACAAAAAATATGTTTTTGAGAGGAGTCCTGGAGTCATGGCCTGATAACTAGTGACATCCACTCCCAACCCTACCCAAAGCTGTTCATTGAGGCTCAAGACTCTTCTCCTCTTTCTGTTGTCTGTGCCCCATGATGGAGTTGAAGGACTGGCTCCTTGTCAGAGGCTTAATTTAATTCATTTTGTTATAAGATTAATAAATACATGAGCAAATAAATACAAGAGCACACTCCAACCTTCCACATTTCAACGTGTTAGACATTGATGAAATTGCAGAAAATATGAAATATTCACCATCTGCTGGGAATATACCTTGTTCATATATGTCACTATTGAGTGATTATGTGAATATAGTCGTCCATTATCATTGTCAATTAATAAAAGAATATATGAAAAATCAAGAAATGGTCATATGAACACTCACTAACTTTTGTCTGTGGAGTTTAAATATTACACAAGTAATGTTAAAAGAGTGACCCATATTCATGTTAATTTAAAGTTTAAACAACAAATCAAAGTCAATTTGTATAATTGACAAACAGGTATTTCCTTAGGTTGATGTACTTGGAGATATTTGGAGAATATTGAAAGGCTTTCTTTGGATTTTATACCAATGAGATTAGGAATCAAACAACATTATCTTATTTACTTATATGTGCATATGTGTGCGTCCCTCTCATCCAGCGTACCCTATTGCATTGGAAATTTTCGGTCAACTTGTTTGTTGTAAGTCCAAAGGAGTAGCCTGAAATTCTCACTTAGGAAAATCCCTTCATATTCAAAAATAGACCTAACATTTTGGGCTTTTCAGTCACCTGACAGGTGGGTATAACAACACTGTCCCTGGTTGGTCTTGATGAGAACTGATCTGTGTGGTGTGCACTGTGCTAGGTAACAAGGAGACACTCCCTGCAGACTAAGTATCAGTCACATGTCCATCCATCATGGTAACAGGAAATAAAAAGATTTTAAAGCTTACCTCAAAGATATCTAGTATCCACGGGGACGGTGGGGAAGGGAGAATTGGCACTTGGTCAGCTAACCATAAGTTTGACTAAAAATAATGATTAAGTAAATAATGTATGTGGACAAAGTGGAATAAGTAAGGTCATCGGATATTATAGAGTATTATTTCACGGTGAAAGGACATAGGGTCAAAGTGTTAAATTTATGATGACAATTAAAGTGATATTATTGATCATACATACAATACCCACTTGAAAGGGCTGAGAAGGCACAACCTTTAAACACTGTGAGCTGTTATAAAGATTTCCAGTCACACCCCTGGCTTCATCTTTAGACTATGATTTATTTCCACAGTGCCCCGGATTTAATCCTCTTCCCAAAAGCCATTTCTAAGTTTCACCATTATTTGTAGCCATTTGCTGAGGCCTGAAATGATGCACAGTTCTATCCGAAACCCACCATGTGTCAGTGCCCTCATGTGTGACAATTCTGTATTTCCATTTTTCTCCCCGCCTGCATTGATCACGGTGAGGCCAACTAAGCAGCACTTGGCTTCCCCATCCCGCCTGGCAATCTCTGCTGCACCATTCACTTCATTCACCATGCTTTAAGATGTCTCTAGGCTATTCCAGGTGATGATATTTTAAAAACACCTATCATAAAACAAGTGTCTTTATTTCTTTTACCAGCTTTTAATACCTTTTTACGGATTTTCCTTTGTGCCTTTCCTCCAGCTCTCCTGCGAAACCTACTGAGCTCTGGCTGAGGCTCTCTCTAAGACTCATTGGTGAGCACTGCGTCCAGGCCAGAGACTTGTGGCCACTCACACCTCTGGTCCTCATGGAAGAAGCCTGACCTGTCACCTCTTCAGAGAACCAAGCCATTTTCCCAGCCTCCTCAAATCCAAGGGATGTCTAATATCAAGATATTTCTCTCTAGTTTCTTCTTATGAAGTGTTGCCTGGCTAGGTGTGAAGGAACCACCTGGTGTTGCACCCAGACCGATTCAGCTGGGGCAACCTTAAGGCTGGGCTAGATCCACCCTGGGTCTGCTGGTCCTCCAGGCGCCTTTCACTCCTGCTGCACTGTGGGTGCTGGCTGTTGGTAATGACTTCCGATGAGGTCATTATCCAGTACCTGCAAATGTGGCTTCATGGTTTCTTTTGTTTTCCTCACAGGTCAGCAACTGGGTTCCACAAGTGAGTGCCCTGGGAAAATGCTCGCATGGGAGGGATCATTTGCACCCTTCTCTTTCATGAAGGAAGAAGTCAAGGACATACCCACTCAATGGGAACAGGTCAACGTCACAGGACTAGACGAATGGGGAGTAGAGTGGTGGTTGACTTTGGAAAAAAATTTTACCACAATTGACAATGGCTTCTTTTGCTTATAATAAGAAAAGTGGCTTCTCAAGAAGCCACATACATATATATATATATATATATATATATATATATATATATGTCCATATATATAATGTCTATATATATTATATGTATATATTGTATATTGTGTATTTATATATTATATATTTCCAAAAATACAAACATTCTTTCTTTTATAGAGAGCAATAATTTCTGCTTTAAAAGAACTAAAAATCTTGGTGCTGGTGGCTCATACCTATAATCCCAGCTACTCTGGAGGCTGAGCCAGCCCAGACAGGAAAATCCTTGGGAATCTTATCTCCAATGAACAATTCAAAAAGCTGGATGTGGCACTGTTGCTCAAGTGGTAGAGTGCCAGCCTTGAGCACAAAGAAGCTCAGGGACACCACCCAGGACCTGAGTTCAAGATCCAGGACTAGCAAGAAACAAACAAAGAACTAAAAAGTGCTTCTTTTAATTAGTTTTTAAGACAAACAAGATATAAGATCTTTGTGGAGTGGTGATTCTTTGGGTCTTGTATTCTTCATCTTTTGAAACAAGACTGTCAAAAGTCTTTGTTCTATGTTCTGCCACCATGTGCATGGAGGAATAGGGGAAGATATCTTATTTCTCCATATCTTGAGCAATTGTATCTGAGTAAAGCGTGTGTACATGGTGATGATCTTGATGCTGTAGATAATGTCATCAATTTCAAGTGCTATCAAACTGTATACTGACCCTCATCGCTCCAGAACTCAGATAATGAAGTTCCAATCACCAGTTACCTCAGAATTACCACTGCATTTCAAACAAAAGAAAATTAAAGTGAGGTCATAAGGCTGTGCTCTAACTCAACGTGACTGATTATCAGAAGAGAACATTTGAAAATACACACAGAACAAAACCATGTGAACCACAGAGATTAGATTTGCAAGCAACAGAAACAACCAGTTATGATTCAATCTTGGGCTCTGACTCCTTACCTCCTTAGCTTACAAGAAAATATATTTTACCATTGAAGATATCAAGACATGCTATTTGTTACTGTAGCCCTAGCAAACTAATACACCATACAGGCAAGAGGTTTATGGAAAAGTGCAAACATGGTTTGCATGAGAGACTAGAAAGACTAACCCATGATGATTCTGTTCCTCAGAAGATGCCCAAGCCACACCTACAGGCTCCTCTTACAACATGAACTGAAAACTCACATTCCCATCAAGTTGGATCTAGTGATCTCAGCCTGGGAAAAAGCTAAGTAAACAGGAGTGGATAAACTGGGACTTCCCAGGCCAGACTCTAGGAAGGCCATGTGCTCCCTCTTATGTTTTCTTGGAAAACTCACTTGAGAATCCAGGAGACATGTCACCAGTAGATATTGAACACATGGTGGGAGCACATGCAGCTATTCCTGAGGATGGGAATGCCTCCCGTGCCAGGAAAAGCCATCTATACAATGAATCTTCTTCCCCCAGCAGTGAAATAACTCCATCCTCAGTATGGTCCAACCCTGCAGTGTGGTGCGCAGTGTTAGAGTTGACTATCCGTTATTGGCCAAGTCACTCTGCAAAAATGGTGGCCAATATAATGATCCTTGTTGCTTTCAGAGCAATTCTGATCCCTATTGTAATTTCTTTGAAAGCTATAAATGTGTAGAATGAAGACTTCTAAATAATATTACAAATACATGTATGTAACATTTGTAAGACTAAACTGAGTCTTATCCCTCCATATACTTGTCTGTCTATCTATGAAATTCACAGTATTCATCCACTTACATTTAATTCCTTAGTCTTCTCTTTGTGTTATTTTTGGCATATTTTGAAAAATATCATTTCACAGCATCAATTCGCAGTGTAGTAAACTTTGAGGACTAAGTATACATATATATATTCTCTCTCTCTCTCTCTCTATATATATATATGTGTGTGTGTGTGTGTTTATATATAATGTAAAGTATTTTTTATTTAAATATACATTGGGCATTATTATTGCTCTTGCTCTCTTTTGGTTTATGAAAATTATCTTTACTTATCTTTAAACAGTGGTAAAACTATTAAATAATTGTACCTAGGCATTTTAATTCAGCTTGACAACTTATGAGTATAATGTATCTTGATCAATATTACCCAATCCATCATCTTCTAAATTCATGAAGTAATTTTTTTAAAAGAAAGAAAAATGTTGGTGGAGTCAGAAATCATTTAGATAATTAAATCCAATCTAGAAAATTTGTTACTTACTTACGTACTTATTCAATGGTAGGGACCAAGCCCCTAGCCTTACAGCTCTAAAGCATGCAGTCTACTACAGGGCGACATCCCATTCTATAGAGATTTGACTTTGAGGGGTCCTGGAGAATGGTTTCTTCAGGAATATTTATCCATTCAGCTGTTTCCTCCTGGCATAATTATATAATACTATTCAAAATCTCATTGTGAAATTCTTAGACTATACATAAAATCTGTATTCACTACATTTATGTGATCATTGCTTTTGTAAGAGATATTTTTACATCTTCCTTCACTCCTATCTAGCTCATACAAATTCTCACACTTTGGTACGTTCTCGATGATGTGGCAGCTGCAGGACTTTCTGTATAACTAATTCACAAACAGCACTTATTTGATGCCATTTCACCCAGTTGCCTGTCCCAAGCCTAATGACTTTCTGATTCCAGGACAAGGAGTAGCTACAATGAGGTTCTTGGCAGTAGGATTTTATCTGCCAGGAAGAATATAGCAGGATTCAGGCAGATACTACTATTAGCATGGGAGAAAACAAACTAGCAGACACTTGGGGATCATGCATTGGGATGCTGTAACACTCCATGTGGTAAACTCTTGGCATGTCTCAGGCTTCTTCTCCAAACACATGAGGTATGCATGATTCCTAGCTGAAAATACAAAATGGACTGCACAACTCAAAACCCATGCAATGGCTACACAAACCATGTGTAACAGGGAAAGACTTTTAAGAGGACACAAATTACAGCTATAGTATATATATATATATATATATATATATATATATAGTATGTTATACAGTATGTTTAAATACATCACTTATATATATATATGTACATATGTGATTTCCAGTAAACCAATAGCTAAGTGAAATCTTTCTACAATAAACATGTTCACAAAATATACTCATCAATACATGTATTTTTGTTGAAATTAATGGAAGAAAAAGAAAACCTTTATATTAAATGATAAAATAAGAAATAATAACTACACAAAGTAGGGGGTGGATAATGTGGCAACCATTTCATAATCTCTTCATATAAAAAAAACAGCCCAGGCTGTTTGGCATAGTTTTACTTCAGAAAAGCAAAATTAATTTTACATATGCAATGCTAAATGATTCTCATCGGATCCAAGGTAAAATAGACCATCCTGAGAGATGGGTATTATGTTGTATTTTTCTTCATGTTGGCACAGTCACCCTTCCACACTACCTCTCTACTCATTTCCTGTTATTTTTACCAGTTTTTTAATTAGTCATACTCATAGATATACTGTGTAATATGTTTGAAGATAAATAAACAGAAACAGATACCATTGATAACACTCCTAGAACAGATCCTTCAAGTATTATTCACCTTACTGAATAAAATCTAGAGAAAGAACTCAACTGAACTTTGCAAATTTTCTAAAACGAGTGACTGACTCTCAGAGTGCATTTTAAATTCAGCCGACTGCATTTTCAATAATATTTTAAATATGGGGCAATTATAATTCTCTCCTAAATCTTCTGACTTTGTGCAATGGGAGTATTAAGCGAAACTGGAGATAGGTCTCCAAATTGGATTGCACTTTATTCTGCTCTCTAGACCAAAACCCAAGATGAGCTCAGGTTGGCAATCAGAGGATTCTATGAATATGAGAATATTTTATCAAAATAAGAGAAGAAAAGGAAACAATCTGTCTTTTCAAGGACCAGAAACTATGCAAATGTCTTTCAACTCTCCCCTTATCATAGAAGCACAAAGGCTGGGGCAGGCTGGGAGGGAGTTGGCAGGATTGTATTATTCCAATTCAAGAGCTGTGCTTCCAAGCTATTATGTCCATCTGTGCTTGAAAGCAAAGCTGCTGCCTCGCAGTCTCTTTCCTCTCACAAAGGTACAAGAAAAAACTGTTCAGAACTTGCTGAATATTGCTTGTCTCCATTGGTATGGGTCCTTTGAAATCGTGAGCATGACTAGTGTCAAAGACACTTGAATCTAGACACACTTGATTCTTTTTCTAACCACTTGACTCTTTATGAATAAACATATGGTGTTCTTTTCTATCTATGTTACTAAGGTGTGCATTAAGTTCTTCTTGGCAATGTGTTGTCCAGGGTAGCATTTATTATTAATATTATTATTATTATTATTATTATCATTATCATTATTTAATGTTTGTTATTAACTGACTCATTATCAGTGACCCAGGGCATTCAATTCTTGAGAAAAAAATAACTGTGACACTCTAAATGTTCACTCTAAACAGTGAAAATGAGTCCATATTTCTCACTTATGGGGTAAGCATCTTGTCTTTTGTCATAGTATGTCATTATTTTGTAATTTCTTTTGCCTAATTTTTTGTAATTTTCTGCCCAGTACCAAGTTACCTGTGGACAGGGAGGTTGCCTTATCAATCTACCCATCGGCAATGAGAACAAGGCCAACAAAATTTAAGTGTCCAGTCCCTGGATTAGTCCAGAATACACATTATTGAATATAAAGATACACAAATTTATAATTCAGGCTTTATGAATCACACATGGAGAATTCCTGAGGAATCCAATCCTTGAATTTCTTAGAGAACCTCTTTTTAAAAAAAAAAAAAATAACAACTAGAAAAAGAATTTGTATTTTACGATATTTTAATATAACCTTTTTAGGGAGAAACTACATAGTATACGCAATTTACAATATAAATATTATTACATTGAATATTAATTTATGGTATTGTGAGTGGATGGACTTAAATTCTCAGTCTATAACAGCCAGTGTTTCAATAGGACTCTATAAGTCTGTCTATTCCTAGAATAGTGATCCACTGACTTATTAACTGAGTACTATGAAAGTAAAAACAATGACAAGGTTAACAATATCACAAGTATTATGTAGATTACTGTTATTTTTAGTCAGTTGTTCTCATGGGACATTGAACAGATGAGCAAAGATTCAAGTATAGTTGCATTGTGTCCTGTAGTTCAGAAACTTGAGTGTAAATTGTGTGACTTCAGGGTTCAACCTGACAGGGAAAAAAATAATTCTGAAAATGTAAACCACTGGAGTGATTGAATTAAAGTATTTTTCGTCTGATTTGTTACTCATTCGATATTTTCAAACCTTTCTGACACAGATATTAGAAATACTAATTTTTCTCAAAAGTACATTATGCCTCATGCATTTATATTTTCCATGTATATGCTTAGAGGGGAGACAGATTGGGAGAGAAAAAGCTGTACTTTTAAAATACAGAGAATCTTAGGAATATTGATGTAATAATTAATAAAATACAAATATACATAGTGTAATAATATAATTCCCTATTTTTGAGCTGAAAGAAGAATATAACTGCAATTAAAAAACAGCAGCTAGAAAGATAAATTGCATATGTACTTTCTAAAATGTTTAAACAGATGTATTAATAATAGCATTTATATTAAAATCATTAGCAAATCTGGTCCTCCTATTTCATTCTATATAAATATAGAACATTCTATGTAAAACACGAGCAGGGTCTAGTATATGAGACTTAAGAATGAATAGTTATAGATGCATTGTGAGAATTATTTAGTAAAACACAGAATGGAAGAAATCAACTTTAAAGTTTTGTCTTAGTTTAAGGATCCTGGGATCTGATAACATGACATTGAAACCTGACCAAGTAACTTCCTTCATTGGAAAGACAGGACCTCTTCTAATTGGCCACAAAGAGGCAAGGTGATAACTTCCTTGTTACATAGTATGAAATTGTATACCTCAGGTCATCGGAATGACATCTTTTATTACTGCTGAATATCGAAATGCAGTAATACAGGAGGTGTCTCTGGAGACTCAGTTATAGATTATTCTACCTGAGAATTAGACAGCCATTCACTTAAAAGCACTCTTTTAACTTCACATCCACAAGACTTCATTACGTCTCCTGCTGGTACTAGGAAAACACTGCTACTGCTGAAGGTTTATAGATGTTTTTGTTATAGACTCAATTTCCTGGGGTTGGTTTGTCTTAACAGTCATTTTTAGTTAGAAATGGAATCTACTCTCACTGTAAAAAGGTGTTTTCCAAAATAGCATTTCAGTTTTGATTAGAGTGAGCTCTGGAAAACAAAAGCAACATGATGGAATCTCTTTTAAGTTCTTTAAAAATAACTATTGACCTATCATGGCTTGTTGAGTAAAAGTAAATTTTGCTCTTCTGAAAGTATTAACTTCCAGTTATTGAGTGAGAGGTATATTGATGGATATTAGTTGAAACAGAGCTGATTTTTGTCACAGAAACTAAATCAACACACTCACCATCTGGGTAATCTGTAACATTTAGAGGGAAAAGAAATATCATGATTTAGATTTTAAAATTTATAAAGTTTACTCGGCAGCAATATTTAGTTAAAGTTAATATTAGGAATGAGACCTATTTCTTAGGTCTTCCCACATTTCTTACAGGGATATTTCTGGTTTGTGAAACTGTAAATTTTCCTTAGGCTTATATAAATACAGCAACAACAGCAAGAGTGAAGTCTGCATTTTTTTCCTATATAAACTTTGAGCTTTTATTTTTGACATGTAAGCTTCCCAAGGGCAGAAAAATAAATTGCAGTATAGAAAATATCATTGGGATGTGAACCTGAACACAGAATCTAGATGAAACTTGGAAATGTGGGTAAATGATGCATATCTTTGTCGTGGAGAACACTTGAAAAGCCAATTGTCATTTCTGGGAAATTGTAATGTTCAGCTCATCATTATCACACACATAGCCCTCTGGCAATATTTATTGGCTTAATGAAATTATATGCTCCAGGGGTAGTGGAGAATATCCTAGCCTATTCATATATTGTAATGTAAATAAGTTCTTAATTAGTTTACCTTTTTATAATGAGGTCATGTTTTATAAAATATCATTAGTAGAAGCTAATGATAATTAACTATCAAAGAATAGCTTTTCTTTATTAAACATCATTTCTTCTTAGGATAGTGTAGCCTGGAACAAAGACAATTCAGTCATCGTTTTTCAATATACTTTCCTAACAATGCCCTACGTATTCTAGTGAATGTTTTAGCATATAGTTTTATGCATTTTCTAGGATTCGTATGAAAAGTAGGAGTGGCTTTTCTTGCTTCTAGACCCAAAAGACCATGGCATTTCACCATACTGGCTACGGTTCGGAAGGTAACATTTATTTGTGCTAGTTTTACAGATGAGGAAATTGAAACAGGGAGAATAAAAAAAACAAAAATAAAACAACTCCCTAGAAAAGACTAATAAAGTACAAATTGCAGATGATTTCTTCTTCAACTATTTATATCAAATCCTTACAAGTCAAGGATACACAGTGCATAACAATTTCAATACTGATATAACAGTTAATATTTGTAGAGCATCCTCCTGTAATAGCGCTTTCTTCTTTCATCTTTCTGGCATGTCCTGCCCAATGTAGGTCCCAATTCTATTAAGCTCAGTAGGTGATAACAAACTCAGAACCCAAGGCCACAGTGTCCAGTTCATGGTGTTTCTAGTGAACCAAGTTCTTTCCATCTACAGCTTAGCTTTTTAGCGCTACAGTATAACCATCCCAAGAGGTGATTTCCTGGAATTGACAATTAAATTATTAATATCTTTCTGTTTATTTTCATCATTTTATTGATAATTATTAAATAACCTCTGGGCAAGTGAACAAACAATTTGATACATTTTTATTATTAATATGTTTAAATACAGCCAACCATTTTTGCTGATTTACTTTTTGGGAACAAAGAATCAGAGGGACTGTTTATAAGCGAATGAGTAGATCAGCAGCTGATTTCTAAGTGTTTTTTCATATGAGGCTAGATTATGGATATTTGGGACCGGGTGATTCTGTGGTTGTGCTTGTACCTTTGCACGTATCCAGACATCTAATTAATAAAAGGTCTCACTACGTCAGTGTGGCCCTACAAAGCTCTACTGAATTACTATCGGAACACTTAGATGGAGATATTAGAACCTACAATGAGTAGAGTCACATTCGGATTAGGCTGCCACAGCACAATACCAGAGCTTTATAAACAGTCTGGAGACTGGGAGTGCATTCATTATCAAGTCTCAGAGAGAGTTGGGGTGGAGTGAGGGTCCACTTCCAGGTTCATTGACTGTGGGAAGGGCCAGGAAGCACCCTGGAACCTCTTTCTAGAACTCTCGTTTCACTCTTGAAGACCTCATCCTAAGACTGGGCTTCAAAGTATGGATTCTAGTGGAACACAAGGATGCAGTCCTTAGTCAATAGTTATTTTATAATATTTTCCATCTCCCACTTCGGATTAAACTTTCTGGGGTGAGTGATTCTCTTTTCAGTACTTCACACTGACAATAATTTCACTACTAAGCTACAGTAACTAAGGTAAAGGTCTGTGTGGAGAACACAGTCATTCTTTTAGACTCAGAAATTATTGGTTAAAACCACATCTCCTTTATCATTTTTTTTATCTTTGTAGACTTAACCTGTAAACAGATTCAACAAACACAGATCAAAAAATAACTTGAAATTTTCATCTCTATTTGAATATGTACCATTTTTTTCTTGGCATCATTGCCTAAAAAATAGAGTAAAATAACCTAAATAGTATTTACAGTGAATATTAGGTATTAGATGTAATTTAGTTGTGACTTAAAGAACATTGGAGGATGAACACAGGCTAAAAGCAATCATTTGCTATTTCTTACTAGGAATTTGGATGTCCTCAGATTTAGAGATGTTGGAACTCTGGAATCACTCTTCCTTCAATATGAAGGGAGTTTACTTATGTTCACAGTGGATGCCTAATGCAGTCCTCAGTGGTTGAGAGTAAATTTCATTGCATCAGTAAATATAATATCAGTGGAAACACTTGAAAAGGGAGATAGACACTTCATGATCTGTACCTGATATTCAGATGTAAAGAAGGATATGAGATGCTGTATAATGGCATTTAATGACAGACAGCTGCGGTTATGTTTGTGTTTTAAGAAATAGGTATGCTAGTCCTTCAAATCTTCAAAATGCAGACCTTCCATTCCTGCTAAAAATAAGTTCATAACATGACATTAGGGGACAGGATGGTAAGTCATGTCACATCACACACAATGTATAAAGTATGGATAATCTCACCCTGTTTGAAATTCAAGGATTTCTTCTGAAGTTGATTGTGCATCAGTACTTTGATTCTACACATTTGCCCAAAGCAACAACAGATCTTATTTGAGTTGCCTCAGGCAGGGGAAACTACAATAAAAATTAAATAGGGTATTTGCTAAATGTTCCAACCAGTACACCCTAATTTTCTTAAAAGCAATTTGAGTATGTCATAGGTTACAAAATCGTCGCTTCTTTAGCATCATTATTTCAGTAGTCACAACCATTGGAGTGTCTGTGATTTGCATACCTCTCTCCTTTTGATCCATCCATTGAAGGTGTCTGCAGCTCACCTGCATCATTCTCGTTTCTTCAAACTCACAGTAGCTGGAGGACTAATGTGAATTCTTCTTGTTGAGACTGTGTGGCATGAGATGGTCAGGTTGTGAAAGAAGAGTTTACTTTTCCAAAGTTTCCCATGATCCAAAAGGGACAGACTCCAAGGACTGGAGCTCAATTAACTGTTTCACTCACATCTGCCACTCTACCACTTGAGTCATGCCTCTGGCTTGATTTTGTTTTGTTTTCAGGGGGTAGGTCCAACTTTTAAACTTTTAAACCTTTATTCTCCAGACTCAGCAAGCTGAATAATTGGGATTACAACTCTGATCCACAGATGCCTGGTTGAAAGAGACATTTAAGTATACGTTTAAATGTAAGAAACACCAGATGGAATAAAACTTGAATTATTTCTTATTGGTTGATAGAAAACTAGCAGTAACTTTTTTTAAATTATCCAACTCCGCACCAAATAATGTTCTCTTGATTCTTCCCTTTTATGAGATTATGATTAAGCTATTTACATTTAATAAAGATGAAGTAGCTAAAAATTACTCATTATATCTTATCTTTCAACAAAGAAGACTGTTTCTACTTAACAGCAGCTAGAAGTTCATGGTCTAAAGAAAATATGTATGTGTTAAGCACACATGGAGACTGATATCCAAATTTAATTTAAATACTTGGCAAGTATACAAAAACACTGTCTGAGTGACACTTAATATTTTTCTACCTAGTATTTTTATTCTGTATTTTTAGAGCAAACACAAAACCACTTGCAATAGACATAGACACTTAACTCACAATCTTCTTTTATTTATTAAAGATAGCACTGGGAACTATGCTTCCAGATTCTTATAGATATTTGAGGGAGAAAACAAAATTTTGGGCTTGTGGTTTGCCAACAGTAACGGAGGCATTACAGTTATGTCCTTAACTTCTTTTCTTTTAACCTTGGGAAATTTTCTATAGAGTTTCACAAAACTAAAACTAAGTTGGTATGAGTGAACACTTGAATAACTGGAGGGAAAAAAAACATAATTTAAATAGTGGTTACCAGTGTCTTAGAGTTTATTAAGCATAGCATCTAAAAATAATATTTGATCCCAATTTGATCTGTTTTTAACAGTGAAATTATGAGGTAGCACCTTCATTTAAATGTGAAGCCCACCAACGTGGTCACACTTTATGTTGCTATGTTGCTAGGTTAATTAGTTTTTATATGCACCTCAGAATATATAGCCTACTGGGATCTGTAAGCAAATATCTAACTGCTGGCAAATATATCATTTATTTTAAAACCTTCCCTAAGCATGTCTATACATGTGAAGTAGAGACAGGTAAGTTGTACATATATAATCCATGTGTGCCACATTCTAAGCAAGAACAGTGTGTGTGTGTGTGTGTGTGTGTGTGTGTGTGTGTGTGTGTGTGTGTGTGTGTGTGTGTGTGTGTGTGTGTATGTGTGTGTGTGATGCCATTTTCTGAAATGCTTTGAACAGTTCAGATCAGTTGGTCATAATTTTGGGGCCCAAAATTTAACTTTTGAGATAAAATGTGTTCAAGCAGAGTCTTGTGACCCCCCCCAAAAGTGAATAAAAATAGCATTGGACCTGACAGATCATTGCTCTTTTGTGCAAGCAAAATCAAAGGTAAAAGGATTTGAATCTTTGGAATAATGATTAAAACAGATGAATAGCTAGCATTAACAATATGGGAAGTTTGAGAAGAGAAGGACTGAGCAGAATAAAGATAACTTACACTGATAATATCAAGTGCCATTTGCAAAGAGTGGCAATGGTTAAGGCTATGTATGACATTTCCTTAAATATATCTTACATTCTTGGGAGCACTGTTTAGAAAGTTAGAAATGAAGAGTGTATCAATATTCTGACTATGTAACACATGATACTTGTTTTCATTTTCAATTCATATGTTTCTTTAGATAAAAAAATAAGTAACTGGAAACTGTACATTTTTAAATTCAGAAAATTCCATATGGAAAAATAAAAGTCACTGTTTTTAATTCCAGATATCTTGAAATTTTTTTTAGATATTGCTTGTCTAGATCAAAAGCAAACATGAAAATAACACGCATGCACACACACTCACAAACACAAATCAACAATAAAAGCAACAACAACAAGTAAAAACAGAGCATTCTGAAGTTTGGTAAGCTCATAAACTGAGCTTCCAAACAGAGTAACTTAAATGAAGATGTCTAGAGTGGCAAGAAGGTCCCAAACCCGAGTCTATCTCATTGTTTTAGAAAATGCTTAAATTTATGTTAAGACTGTTAAAGTCTAGCGTTAAATATTATAAAATTGTAAGGACCTAAAGTTTAAAACTGCACTGAGCAAGTAGCTTTTTAAATAAGAAAACTAGGCACTTGCCAAGTGTGACCTCAATTTATAGGGGAGGATGGCAGAGGTTTTCCCAGCTCACCGGTTGTCAGTAACCCTGACAAGTGTAAAGAATGTTCACATGTCCTGGCTCTTTCTTGTTTTTTTCCTTGAGAAATTTTTCCACCTGTTTCCACCAGTCTGCAGCACCATTGAAGATAACACAAAGGCTATTTAATTCTATGCAATTCTGGACTATAAGTTTTCAATATTTAATGAACAGAATATGCTCTCCCTCTCTTCCTTCCCCCACCCCCGTGTGTGTGTGTGTGTGTGTGTGTGTGTGTGTGTGTGTGTGTGTGTGTTTGTATCACTGCAATTAACTGATAACTATCCATGTAGGCTGAAGTTATTTAGCTATTTAGGGTTTTCTAAATCAAAAAGCTATGATAAAATGATAAAACATCTGGCTTCAAAAGCTATACCAAACACCTATATGATAAGTTTCCTATAAATTTATATTAGAATAATAGATCAAACTTAAAAATTGAAGTTTCATTTATATGTCAAAATAATCTAAGATTCTTTTCTCAGCTTTCATGTTAAGTTCATAAAATCAGACTTAAAAATAACCTAAAGGTATATTATCTGAAACTGAATATGCATTTTTGTCTTATAAATACTTCTAAAGCAATGATGGAGAATATATAGATAACTGTATGATATGTGAGTGGATTAAGGACAAAAGATAAAGCAGTTATGGAGGTAATCTGAACTAGTTGAAAGATGACCAAAATCAATATGGAGACACAAAAGAGTTAAACCTGAAGGGAGCAACTTACATTTTTTTCAGCAATTAGCAACTCAACTGCACATTAAATAATAACATCACTTTATCATCTTTCATTGTATGAAAACACTCATACCAAACATCAAGGAGTCACACAAACTAGTAATAATGCACTCAAATGAACTCAAGTGGAGAATATAAACAATATTCTCTGTGGCAGGAAATTCCTAGAGTGCTGGCTGATGTCTCTCAAGGGGCCTGCTCAAATCAATTTGAAAAAGCATTTCTTAGCATTTCTTAGCTTGCTATCACTTAACAGCATGATACCTTTTTAACAAACAGGGGGCCTCTGTGTCATTATTCTCTGTGAGTAGCAGTAAAAGCAAAGGAAAAATCTGAGAGAGACTCGTGTTCCAAGAATACTGTGTTTGGAGTGTCTGTGATGGATTAAGGTGACACTGAAGACAGAGACAGTGGGAAACGCTGAAGTTTGGTTTAAGGTTGATCAGGGAAGAAAAATATAGAACCTTCTTCCTGGATATGGGCTCTTTATGCTTTTGGTGAGTTTACTAGGTCACATACTATAGAAACAAAAATCATCACCAATCAGTAAAACTTAAGTAGTAGGATGATACAGAAACTACTGGGTTGGATTGTGAAACTTAGGTACTGGAGAGAAGTTTAATCATAGTTCAAGTGATGTGTAAGAAGAAAATCAGTTTTGCTGGTTGCAGTTGATTTTCCCCACGATAGTGACAATGCTGATTGGGAACCATGTACTTCTTTATCATAAATATCTTCTTAACTACAACATACAATGTTTCTTGCTAAAAAGTTAAATTGGCAATATGGGTAACTGGTTGTGTAGGACTTCTTGCAATGTACTCTGAAGGGCTCCTTGCTCTTGATGGAGTGAAAAATGTACATACATTGTGTATATTCTCTACATTAAGTACAATGAATGCATGTGTATTTACTTTCTCTTATTCCAGTGAGATACATGGCTGCATAAATACATTTTTGCCTTTGAATGTAAGCTTTGGGTCTTATAGTTTCAAACACAATTGGTAGGAGTTATTTCTTGCTCATCTTCCATACTTTAAAATGAAGCTGTCACATTGATAAAGATGCATTGTATTCATAAACTGCTTTTGTTACATGGCAACTCCTTTGTCCTACTATTTACAGTAAATAAAAGAAAGAACATATAAGCAACAACAAAATAAAATGAAACTGCCCACCCCTATCCTCGTACTTACATTGTTTCTTTGCTCTTTCATTTTGACATTTAACAAGCAGCTGTTAAATACACTATCTCTGGTCAATGTCACCAATTTCAACATTCTCACCCAACCGCCCCCTCCAACCCTCCCCTTACTCTTCTTAGTTTTGTAGGATGTACATTGGATTCTTGACTTCATTCTACCCCTATGGCAAAAAAAGAGAAAGAGAACAAAAGCAGGATAGATAGCACCAAAGTATGCATTCCAGAAATATTTTATGCAAGTACAGTAATCTATCTGGACAGTTCTTTAATTTATAGTTTAGATTTTAATCAAAGTCTACTTGTAGCCTTGCGCAGTAACTTTTATGATGTTTACACAAACAAATCCTCATGTATAGAGAAAAATGGTGAAGCAGAAAACATTTTTAAAGGAGGATATGAGAGTATATGTCAAACATCTGTTTAATGAGGTAAAATGCTCAGTAATAGGCGGTCCATCAAAATGTCCTGGTGTGAGAGTATTTCTTTGTTTACCTGGTTTGTAGCTGTTTCCTATGTAGTTGCCAGGAATTAAGATGAAGGGATTCTGAGAAATCCACCCACTATTTTGGAAAGAGTGGCAATCATGCATCTCCACCAGCATCTAAAAGGTGGCCTGTAACTTAATTGGAAATTCTTGCATAGAGGGATTTTCTCTAAATAGTCATGAGTGGAATATCTTCTTTCCCCTCAAACAGCTGTAGAGTGTTAGTGAGAATAGTTTCACTGTATTTTCTCAAAAAATGTGATAAGTGCTAATCAGATCACAAGTTTAATTGATTTAAAAAATCAAGCTGAATTGGAAACTTAAAAATGTATAAGATACACACACACACACACACACACACACACACACACACACATACAGACACACCTACACATACACACAGAAGTCTAACTGGTGAACAAACTACCTTAACTTCAATATTACTACTTTTCTAATGTGGATGTAAAGAATATTCACATTTTCCATGAATCATAATTGCCAGGGTTTTACCTTGCAAAAATTAGACAACACAGACTAATTAATGCCAGAGCTGTTGGAGGTAAAACCCTTCAGACTACAAGGAATGCATTCATTACTCTTGACTTTTAAAGACAATAAGCCACCTTTAAAGACAAAAGGGGAGCTTTTGTTGTTCATTGTTTGCTATAGCTGATTGCATTACACAATGTACCGCAGGATTGAACTTCTATTTTCAACTTGCTCTTAAGTGCCTTCTTCCCAGAATGCCAAGGTAGACGCAGAAAATACCTTTTAATGCTTGGGATACTGCCATTTCCTGTCAGTGTAGCCACAGAACGGTGTGAGGTCTCATAGTTTGTTTCTTTTACATCTTGACAGCTTACATTGCACTAGTCAGACTAAAACCAAGGGGAAAGCACAGGAAGCCGGGCAGAGGCCACCAAGTACCTGTGAGGCTTTTGAGCTTTGCCATCGTCTTCTAGGAAGAGCTCTGTCTTGTTTGATGGAAAACCACTCAACCTGTCTCCAGCCTTCTCATTCCCCTGTGTTTTCCCTTACAGAATTTCCATGCAACTAGGACTTCCCCTTTCTTCCCCCAGCAGATGGTTGGAGGTTGGGCAGGACTCCATCGTACCCTACCAGCTCCCTGGAAAGCCACCTGCAGCTCTCTTGAGTCTGAGCCAGTCAGGTTGGACAGCCAGAGTCAGGGTGCTTACAGCAACCACCATGCTGGAATCATTTTCATTTTGTGGCGTAGAGCAATCCTAAATCTCAACTCTCACGAGGCTTCCTTTCTTCATTTTTCCTTTACTTTGAGTATGCCCCTGAAAATTAAATTTTCATTTTAGGATTTCTTCTGGCAAATGTGTTACCTGCCCTACAATTTCTATTTACTTTTGTGTTGTTATCTTGAATATAAATGCACTTATTATGAAATGTTTTACTCTTCTTAAATGGGTTTTTACATACATAATATACACAAATTAAGGCTTTTCTAAATAGGCTTAGTTTCTGGATTTGATAGTTGCTTATATTATGGAAGAAGTTGTTTCAGGATTCTTATAGCCTATCTTCTTTTCATTGTTGGCCTCTTCATGATCTCAATGAACATGGCATCTGAAATGTGTCCAGAGAATATTCAGAGAACGAGATAGTTGGAAGTCCTAGTTGGCTTCTAGCATGATTTCTACCTTTCTTGATAGGATTCTAAACCTCTTCTGTTTACAATGAGGGCTTTGGGATAGGAAATTCCTAATATTGAACGTATAACAGTCCAGTGAAACTGTACTTTTTGTTAGGTGAGTGTTTTGTTTTTCCTACTTAAGTTTTTTGTTGTTGTTTTTGTTTGTTTGTTTGGTATTTTTAGTCAGTCATAGGACTTGAAATCTGGGCTTGGGCACTGTCCCTGTACTCTTCAGCTCAAGGCTAGTGCTCTACCACTTGAGACACAGTGCCACTTCTGGTTTTCTGGTGGTTTATCAGAGATAAGAGTCTCATGGGGCTGCAATGCTTGGTAAGAAATGTACGCATTATCTTGCCCATGTAATTGTAACTCCTCTGTACAGTATGTTCACAAATAAAATAAAATGAAATTAAAAAAAAAGAGTCTCATGGATTTCCTGCCTGCAGTGTCTTTGAACAATGATCCTCAGATCTCCGCCTCCTGAGTAGCTAGATAAAATTACAGGCATGAGCCACCAGCACCTGGTGATACTTATGTTTTAAAACAATTCCAAATATGCATGAAAAGAACAGAGAAGAAAAGTATTATTCCACTAGCTTGTTCTTTAGATTTATCTTGTTCTTATTTTTACCTTAGGAGAAAAGTCCCTGGAGAAAGGAAAAGTAATTTCTCAAAGATAGTAACAAATTCTCTATACCCAGGTTATATTAGTACAGAAAACAAGAAGCAATTAATTCAGATACATCAACACTCATATTTAAATGTATTATGGAATCATTCTGCACTACAAATCATTTCTTAATGCTAAAATTACATTTCTTCCATTCTAAAATGCCTATGACCTTAGATAGATCAAAAATCAATGGTAGGTTATGTAGCTATTCCAAAATTAAAACCTTTCTCCAGATACTCCTCCTGCTGACAAATGATAGCTAAATTGTTCTCATTCATCAACTCCAAAGAGTTAATGAATATTAAAATATCATGTGAAGGCTGTGAAATCCAAAATCACAGACATACAAGAGTATTCTATTTTTCTTCATTGTAGGACATCAGATAAATTTTGAGAACAGTAATGCTCTTGATTACAGAATCTCATGAGATGCAAATGAGTGTGTGCTCCCTGAACGTGTGTGTGTGTGTGTGTGTGTGTGTGTGTGTGTGTGTGTGTGTGTGTGTGTGTGTGTGTGTTGGACCAAAGAGTGCTCTGATCCCTTCAGGATATTTTAACCCATTAATGCACATCAGTGACTTAAAGGACAGAAGTTTCTCATCATTCAGACTGTGGAAGCTGAACAGACCACTGAAGGTGTCCAGATGTCCACATGTCTAGTGTCCTGTGCTGCTTTCTCCTGGTGCACAGGTGGCTGTGTCACTATACCCTCATCGTGTGGAGAGTAAGAGATGGAGAGGAAACTCTCAAGTTCATTCTCAGAAGGTTATAGTCCCACTCCTGAGGGTTCCACCGTCAGTAATTGTGTCACATCCAAAAGGCTTCATTCCAAAATACTCTCACACGATGGGGTTTCATTTTCAAAGTAGGAATTTCAGTTGATTGCAGCAGTGATCTGTGTTCTGTTCACAATTGCAGCAGCATCGCCCCTTCTCTTACATTTCCTTTATATCTTATGGATTCTACCTGTTTCTTTGCCATATTTGTGAGTTCAAATTCCTGTGAGATCTAATCTACATTCTACTCACTCACTATCTTTCTGGTATAAACATAAAATCCTACCTGAGATTTCATTGCTCAGTTTTCATTCTCTTCTTTATCTGGGGAACTTTCTCTCTCCAACATTCTTATCCACTGCCATCTGTCTTTCCAATTATGATACATTCATCCATAGGTTTAAGATTTTGGAAATACATGGGATATATTTGCAGAAGCATTAGGTCACTATGAAAAAGAGAAGTGGAAATTCTTTATGGAAAAATGCATTAGTGTTTCTAAAGAGTGTTCATTCATATTGAACTGAAAATTCGAAAAGTAGCTTTCTAATCTAATTGCTTTTATTAGGCTACACAGTTCCCTCCATTTTATATTTTTTCACGAATACAGAGAAGTCTCCAAAGTGAAGATGTGCTGCAATTCTCCTTTTGTTTTTGACTTTGATACATTGACTTAAGATACATCAATCAGTAGGCAAGAGGTGAAATCCAAGGAAAGTACCACCTGCCTGTTTGTGATTTTTCACTAGTACAAAAAATTAGTTGTCTCCTGATAACAATCTTAACCACTTATTCTTTCTAATCTTTATCTCTCAGCTTAGTACATCACTTCAAACATCTCCAGCATATACATAAACATTACAGAGTGCATAGGTTAAAATTAATTGATACCCAAAATGTTACCATGTACATGATTATCTTTAAGTGTTTGAAGTTTCATTTTATTTAACCTAAAATGGTATGCTAAATTCCCCAAAGAAGAGAGTATTTTCCAATAGATAGAGATGGCAGGTGTACCCTGGCTGTGATGACGATGTATTTGATAAGATGGGAGTAGACTGGCAGGAAACAAAAATCATCATTTTCAGAATAATTAATGAGTACATTATATGAAAGTGTGTGCAATAGGCCAAGAGTATCATCTTATTAAGAGAATGTCACATGAATTAATTGCATGACTTAAGTGACTTAGAACTTTAAAACCAGTTGCTTTAGCAATCAAAACTCCACAGATTAGATGCTGTCAAGCGTGTTTGTACTTTAATGAGATGTTATCTAATTTACCAGATTTTCCTCTTAAAATTATAAGAGAAACTACAAAATGACTTACAAATTAAATATATTGGTATCAAAAATGGGTCTAATAAGGTGGTGTTCTTAACACAGTGAGTTCCACAGGAAAATTAGCCATCAATAGCTTAACTGGCCTAAATTTAGCCTACTGTGGAAATGGACCAGATTACAGAGACTTCTTACAAGTGAAAGAGGATGTTCACTAAAATAAAGCCACTCTTCCCCTGGGTGTGTAGACTGGACACAGACATCCCCAAAGGAACATGCTTTGCTGTTCTGTTAAAATACTATAAATAATGACCTTTTCTTGGATATATGGCTCTTCTGTGGCTTTCTTTCTACCCAACACATCATTGTGTTTCTCTTACAAAGACATGATGTCATTCAGAAGTTAACTATTGAAGAGGAAGTTCATCAAAACAACTTTCTTATTCATTTAATTGTGGGACCAGGATTCTATTCCCAACTCCAACTTTCCATACCCTGCCTGATCTGTGAGGTTGATGAATTGGGTGTTGTGCTGCAAACTTTTCTGTAAGAGAAGGCGAGACAGAATAGCTTTTCAACTAAGAGGATGCTTCATGTGTCACTGGGAACTGTCCCTTCCTTTACTCTTTTTTTTTCCCCTATTGTCATAAATACCAGCACAAACAAAGCCTGCTGGTCTCTCTCCTCCCGACACCCACCAAATAAGAGTGCCTGTTGAACTTGAGAAATATCTTCCCTGAGTCCCAGAGCCCAGGTTACTTAGAAATGAAATCAAGCGATGTAAATAGAAAGAATGAAGTTGCTAGAATTGATTGGTCTAGTAGGAAACATTACACTTCAAACTGGAGCCAAACATTGGTGAACCTTGAGTCACACCGATTCACTGAAAGGGTGGGAAAGGCTTCTGTTAAACTGAGATCTTAGAGATGCTTTCCTCATCTGAGGAAGTTTGTTCTTTGCTATAAATATTTGCAAGATTAGATGATCCTACTGGCTTCTTAAAACTTTCAGCAAAATGGGAGAAGCCACACATGGCGAAAATTTGTTTGAGCCAAATGAGGAAACATGAATAATTCCCAAGGTGTTAATGAATATCCATGCTTGGAATGTGTAGGCAATTATTTAAGGAATTTAGAGATTTTTTTTTACATTTTCTTAAAATTGTGCTTCTTTTTCCAAACAAATCCTCCCTAAAATTATTCAGAAATAAATGGATACAAGCTTTTAGAGCTTTCATACACCTATCATTTTGATTAAATGAAGATATACATGAGTTGATTAAATGTATCATTTATAACATGTTTAAATGTATCTGGAGCACTTTTAAGGTAATTGGATGGAAATTACAATGGACATACTACAGCAAATATTAGCTGCTAAGAATAGGCTTTGTGTTTTACTTGTAGCATAATGGAGGGGCTCTGCTGTTTGGGTTGGGGTAATGGGGTTAATGCTTCCCTCAGGAAGAAGGCCTGCTCTCAGAGATAGACCCAGGGTCTGCCTCTACTTATCTGCAAGAAGAAAGAGTGAAATGTATAAAAATGGAAGGAAATTTTAGAATAGGAAACAATCCAGTACAGATTCACAATTCTTCATATTAAAGCAGTTTTATTTTCTGATACTCCTTTTTTTCTCTTCTCTACATTTTTTTCTTGCTTTCTTTGTGAGGCACTGGGGATTCATTCGGGAGGATTTATGCTTACAAGGTGTGTGTGCCACCATGCCCACCATTCCTTCCATAACTTGCTTTATGATCACTTTATATTCTAGCTGGCCTGAACTGTGATCCTCCTCTTGTGTTTTTTTTTCGCAGCTGATACATCTCCCCGGAGTTACTGTACCCATCCATTACCTGTAAAGGAGTCTGGCCTTGAACTCTGATTCCTCAATATGTACCTTCTAAGTAGCTAGGATTATATGCTCAGCCACTGGACTGGCTTGATATTCTGTTTTCAAGAAAAACTTATAAAAAATATTGATTTCTCCTATAACCTTCATCTGCCATAGTTCCATATTTTACAAGTGCTACTTGCCTGTTTTTTAAGTAACTGTTGCTTGTATTTTTAAATTCGGTCTTAATAAAAATTTTCAACAAAAATATTGACTAATCAATATTTGGACTGTTATTTAAAAATGTCTTGTTTATTTCTGGCTAACCATTCACTACAAGAAAAAAAACATAACTAAGGCAGTTTTTTTGTTTTTGAAAAAAGTGAGGCAGAAGATGAAAAATTGAGTGGGAAAAAGGAGTGTTAGGTGCCACACACAAGTTTTACTACATTACAAACATTAACTCATTTCCTCATAAAAGAACATTTACCATTTTAAAAAAAGATACAAATAGTCTACTTCCTTTAACAGAGTAAACAGTTTTCTAAAATTTTTAAATAACTAACTGTTACTATTTAAAGTGTAGATTTTTCATAATATTATTTCTGGAAAAGCTTACACATAAAGCAATATTCCAAAGAGGTTTAGCTTTTATGTTTTTAATATAAATGTTACTGCATTACTAGTTGGTTTACTAGTGCATTTGTTGCTATGCATTTTATGTGCTCTTAGAAACACTCAGTTCTCTCTCCTTATTTGATTGATATCACTCTGTAAATTGTATGTGTGCATAGTTAGGTTAAAATAATCTTATTGACATAATCTCATTTCAAGTGTCATGTATAGAATATAATTTTGTAAAAAAAAAAAAAAGTTATATGCTTCTTTTTCCAAAATTGACTTGAAGTGTACTAGCATTAATGTTTTTTATTTGCTGTATAGTGCCTACTCTCAATTAAATACTTCTGGTTGAAAAAAAGTTAATTGCTATATACAGTGAATGAAGTTGTGAATTAAATTACAGCAGAATTTCCAAATACACTTTGCTTGTTATAACTATTAATTGTTTAATTTTTTCCGATGTAGTCATTTTATATCGGTATGCCTCCTGAATACTTAGCTCAAATGAAGTCTTCTGTTTCCTGGTAGATTTTTACTTACAACTCACTATGTATGTATGTAAGATGTCCCAGAGAAATCTCTGATCTTACTGTAATGCAAACAAAGTCCTAACTTCCCCCCTTCTAAACATATTCATTCCTTGACTAGCACACCCACCTCTGTAGCTTGCAATGACAACTTGTTTCATTTGTTCTTTATTCGTGCATGCCCTAACCAGAAAATCAATCTGGAACATTCTCTTTGCTCAAAAATATTATTTTAACAACATTCTACCTCTTTTTTTTCTTACCTTTTCCCTGTATTCCTTCCAATCTAAGCTTCCAGTCTGAATAATCTATGAACAGTACTATGCCATTTGTCTCTGTGATCTTTTTTCAGCTTTCACTGTATTTTGAAAAAAAATATCCAAAGACTTTACTTCTCTGAGAGATATCATGACATCCTTCTCCTACTTTTCTGTACAACCATGTTGTCCATACTTGTACTCCCATTCACTCTGAATGCCATGTTAATACTATATTTGTTCAAATTTTTAACTTTAATTTTAGTCTCAAGGTGATGTACAGAGGTGTTACAATTACATAAGTAAAGTAGTAAGTACATGCTTGTCAAATTTATTATGCCCTCCCTCATTTTTTCTACTACTTTTCCTCCCCACAAATTCCCCCAAGTTGTACAGTTCATTTCCAACATATTGTCTTGTATCACTGCTGTATTGGTTTGCCTTTTGTCCTTTGTCTCACCTTTTTATTGTTACCCTTCCCTTCCCTAATTCAGATTAACATATATATATATATATATATATATATATATATATATATATATATATATATTAGACAGGGTACCAAATCAAATACAGTGACAACAAGAGATAAGCCATAGAGAAAAAAAAAAAGGAAAAACTGAAAGAAAAAAGAACTTCACATGGTACATTAAAACAACAAGAAAGAAAAAAAGCTCTTGTTTCAATATCTTGGAGTTCATTTTGCTCAACATCATCTTATATGGTTATCTGTACATAACTACTGAGCTATTGTGATCCTCATCTAGGATTATCCCAGCCATATACTAATTATTACAAATGAGGGAAACTATGAATACATTTTTGGGGTCTGGCTTACTTGATTTAATATGATTTTTTCCAAGTCTTTTCATTTTCTTATGAATGAGGCAATGCCATTCTTTCTGATGGAAGCATAGAATTCCATTGTGTATATATATATTCTTGATCTATTTATCTATTAAGGGGCATCTGGGTTGGCTACAGATCTTAGCGATGGTAAATAATGCTGCAATGAACATGGTTGTACTGGTAGCTTTTGTATGACCATCTTTGTGGTCATTTGGATAAATGCCCAGAAGTGTGATTGCTGAGTCATAGGGAAGCTCTATGGTTAGTCTTTTGAGGGACCGCCACACTGCTTTCCAAAGTAGTTGAACAAGTTTACACTCCCACCAAAAGTGTTCCCTTTTGGCCACATCTTCACCATGACTAAGGCTGAATTTAACTTCCTGAATATCTTCACAGCATTAGTTAAGGCAGGTTGTTCCCTTTGGTTTACTCTTCACTGCACTTCTTAAAATTTGGCACTGCATGTTAACTGATGTACAATGCATGAGCTACCTCTACATTAGACTGTGTCACCCAGGGGAACAAGAGGATCAGATGCTTGATTGACTGACTGGTATAGGCTCACTTCCTGATAGCATCACATGTACAATTGAAATAAGAACTGGGTGAGGAAACTTGTGAATTGACTTTTGTTAAACCACTTCATCTTTTGATGGACTTGAATAATAAATATTTCTAAACTATTATTATTACTGTTACCTGCTAGAGTTTAGATCAGACTCTCAACTACATATACACATGGCTGAAAATAATAATTGATTATTACCTTTGGATACATACTCTATGCCTCGGAGGTTGATTCTTCCAGAGTCATAACTTGTAAATGAATAATGTTTCGACATCTGCTCAGGTTCATAGCAGAATGGGTTATAATTGTTAGTTCAGAGCAGTGGTACACTGAATGCAAGACATTGCAGGAACTGTCTGGGGACTGGAGAGAATTTGAAGTACTTGTCTGTGGAAAATTGAAAAATAGTATATCTAAATTAAGGTTGAATGCTTTTATAATTTCAGTTTTTAAGCGTGTTATTGGTAAATACTCATTGGGGAATGGAAGTTCTTTTGATTCAAGATCTAAACAATGCCATGATTAGGTTGAGCTTTTGTAATTCAAGGGATTTAGAGAACTCAAAATTACTTAGTTTTTTAGCGCAAAGCAAGTCTCAGCTATGAGTTTGGGAGTTAATAGATTAGTTTATAAATACTTGGAGATTTTCAATTCACATGTAGAATAATATTGTATAATCCTATATTTAAACAATATATTTGAAATAATCAATGCTGGCACAGTGGTAATATTATCTAAAATTAAGCTTTGACTTCTATTTTATGTGATTATGTAGAGCTTTCTTTCATGTTTCTTTCTTACATCAAATGGTAAGACTCTGCACTATACATTGTTACATTTTTGCTTGGAAAATAAAATTTTTAGTTAATTTATGAAATCTATTCTTAAATTTGAGTATCCTGAAAAAGAAAATGTGTAACTAGAAAACCAGTCTACAATCGAGAAAATTAAAGTCTTCAAATATAGTGTTATTTAATACTTGGCTAATGTGTATTCTTTGTTGACATATGAGCCAGAAACATCCATTTACCTGCTACCAATTGCTTCCCCCAAATAACTACGTTAAAATTCCACCCAGCAGATTAAGCTTCATTCAACTGTGCCACTATGAAAATTATCACAAAGTAGTTGTTTCTTTCTCTCTTTTGTGCTGAAGTAAAATAAAGAAATCTATTATCTTAATAATATTATAACTATAATAAATTCTGAAAATTTTCCTTTGAATTTCTCTTCTGGCATTATTTTATAACACCACTTATTTCCTGATGACTATTCGAGTTGTATGTGATGTAGCTAGACATGCTAAGGAAGAAAATACACTAGTGCACATAAGATCTGCCAACGCATGCTCAGGATGGTCCTGTCTTCCCAGGCTCATTCACTTCCCCAGGTCCTGAGCAGCATTAATGTCAGTCATAAAATGTGGTAAATACTGCCCACATGAAATGTGGGCAGAAATTATGGCATTACTTCAAGTTATGGAATCTCTACTTTTCCTCCTCGTTTATTAATTTAAAGAAGCAGATAGCTCACAAAAGGCTCCATACCAGGTCCCGGCATCACAAAGACAATGAGAAGCTGATCTCCTCTGAGCCAAATGTGGCAGTGATGCTCAAGTCAGAAATATATCTTTATGGAGAGAAGCCACTGTGGTTTCAGGACCCATGCATGACTATGATTCAACTTGCCTACACTGATCAATTCAGCTACCTCTCAATAAACAAGATGTTTGGATGGTCCAGGAACTCAGGCCAGAGTGTATGGACTTAAAGACAAGCTGCATGAGAAAGTGGCCTTGCTAGGAGCCTGCAAAGAAACACTAGTCTCAACCAATGGGTTCCTGAGCCTTCCTTCTCAAAAGGAATTCTACACTTCCATACCATACTTCATGATGGCTTAGGTTTCTCCAAAACCTAACAAACCTCTTTGGCCTCACAATGCCAGGAAATGAAATACCACTTTCCTAGGAAGTCTGGGCTGAAAGCTGAATAAAGCTTACATGACTTACTTGTCACCTTCAGCAGGAAAGTTGTTTCATAGGCTTTGAAAAGTTGTGGACATTCTTGTTGCCCTGTCTAGCTTGTCATTTTCTTAAGGTTAAAGATCATATCTTTTGAATCTTTTCAATGCTCCATTGCATTTAAGAAAACAGCCGTACGTAGCCATTTCATCATTTATTTACAAACACAAATGTGCACTAACTCTGAGTCACACTCCATTATGGGCCTGGGGATCAATACATCCGCATCTAATTGAATTGAAATTTGTTACCGAGATGCAGAAAGATTGCAGGGCGATAAGAGTGTTGTGAGTATAGGATTGGCCCTGGAAAAGGGAAATGTACTTGAACTGGAAGTTCTAGTTCAAATACATTTTGTAATGCATTAGAGGTGAACACAGAGTGTAGCGATTAGGTAGAAGTGTTGGCTGTTGAGCTTAATCCATCCATAAAGAGAGACCAGCGACAAAACTACTGCAACAAAACATGTAAAAACAAGAACTTGGTTTGATTTTACTAGGAGGCCAATAGAACAGGTATCTTGTGGAAGAATCTCAAGTCCTTGCTCAGTGCCAAGGCAGTGGAAACAATTCAAGAAGCTTACAATTCTGATAATTCCTTCCTGTTTATCTTTCAAAGATTTCCTTGCTTACCACACTGGGAAAATAATATCTTCAGACATTGTTAAATATTTTTATTGCAGAGATACTGTACAGAGGGGTTGCAGTTGCATGAGTAAGGTAATGAGTACATTTCCTATGGAGCATTGTTACCCCCTCCTTTGTTTTCCCCCTACCATCCCTTCCCTCCCCACCTCCCCAACTCTTCTTCTGCCACCAGAAGTTGTGAAGTTCGTTTTCAACAGTGTTTAGTACATCTCATTGTTACAATGGGTCAACCTGTGTCCTTGTTTCAGCATTTTGTGATTTCCCTTCCCCTCCCCAGATTAGAAAAATATATATACAAGATGCAGGACACCGGAATCAACTACAATGATCTTCAGACATTTTTAAACATCGGAATCACAGAGCACTGTAATTTTCAGTCCAGTGGGTTCCGTGGTCTTTGGAGGAGGACTGCAGGGAAATCATGGCAGGGTATCTGATCATCTGGCCCTGCTGGTGAGGGCTCCAGCCATCCTGCCTCCACTTTCTGTTCATGCCATTGGCTGCTTCAGATTGAGGTGTCTTACTTATTCATTTTTTTCCATACCCCATCGATGGCCCTTTTTGCAGTCCGTGTGGCCCGACAGGACACATAGACTTACCTAGTGAGGACCTGGTCCTTACTGACTTTCAACCATGTCTAGCTGGGGTTTTATTAACCAATAACTTGGCATGAGCTGCAACTGCCAAGATCATGACGATTGTGGAACAATATTGAAAGTTCAATAGCCTGATGAAAAACACTGAGATAACATGCCTAGTTTTTTTTTTTAATTTAATTTAATTTTATTTGAGAACATACTGTACAGAGGGGTTACAATTACATGGGCAGGATAATGCATACATTTCTTAACAAGCATTGCAGCCTCCTCCTTTGTTTACCTTTCACCTCCCTTCCCAGCCTCCCCCCTGCCCCCCACCCAATCATACCCCCCTCCCCCCCCCCACACGGACATTGTAAAGCTGGTTTTGACATGACATTTTGTACTTCTCATTGTTGCAACAGGTCCACCTGAATCCTTAAACGACTTGTTTGTCCCCATCTCCTCCACATGTTATACTGACATCAAATATAGTGAAAGCGGGGGTTACACTGTGGGGGAGGGACATACAAAGCAACAAAGAAATAATCTTATAAATGCGTTGGAAACACATGCCTGAAAGAAACGAAAACATTAAAATACATATTTAAGGGTTCATTTTCCTAACATCACATTATCTGACCTTTTCCGCTTGACTCATACCTATACTAGATATTGCAAATAAGGGAAACCATGGGACCTATGCTTCTTTGGGCCTGGCTTACTTCACTTAATATAATTTTTTCCAAACCTTTCCATTTCCTAACAAATGGGGAAATGTCATTCTTTCTGATGGAGGCATAGAATTCCATTGTGTATATATACCACATTTTCTTGATCCATTCATCTACTGAGGGGCATCTGGGTTGGTTCCATATCTTAGCTATGGTAAATAATGCTGCAATAAACATAGTTGTGCTGGTAGCTTTAGTGTGGTCTTGTTTGTAACCATTTGGGTAAATGCCCAAAAGTGGGATTGCTGGATCATAGGGGAGATCTATGTGAAGTCTTTTGAGGAACCTCCATACTGCTTTCCAAAGTGGTTGAACAAGTTTACATTCCCACCAACAATGAAGTAAGGTTCCTTTCTGTCCACATCCCCTCCAGCATCTGTTGTTGTTAGAGTTCTTGATTTTTGCTGTTCTAACTGGGGTGAGGTGATATCTCAATGTTGTTTTGATTTGCATTTCTTTTATGGCTAGGGATGTTGAACATTTCTTCATGTGTCTATTGGCCATCCTTCTTTCTTCTTCAGAGAAGTTTCTCTTTAAGTCTTTCGCCCACTTATTTATTGGGCAGTTGTTTCTTTGAGGATTTGTTGTTGGGTGGTTTAATTTTTTGAGTTCCAAGTATATTTTAGATATGAGACCTTTGTCCGTTGTATGGCTAGTAAAGATCTTCTCCCAATCCGTGGGCTTTCTATTGATCTTGCTAGCTATGTCATTTGCCCTGCAGAAGCTCTGCAACCTTATGCAATCCCATTTGTCCAACCTTTCTTTGATTTGTTGTGCTTCCTGGTCTCTATTCAAAAAATTTCGGCCTGAGCCAAGGAGACCTAGGGTTTCTCCTATTCCATCCTGTAATGTTTTCAGAGTGTCTGCTTTGAGTTCAAAATTTGGAGTTGATTCTGGTGCAGGGTGATATATAAGGATCTAGCTTTAGTTTTCTACATGTAGTTAACCAATTTTGCCAGCACCATTTACTGAAGAGGCTGTCTTTCTTCCATTCTATTGTTTTAGCTTCCTTATCGAAGATTAGATGGCTATAGGTCTGTAGGTTCATTTCTGGGTTTTCAATTCTATTCCATTGGTCCTGAGGTCTGTTCTTATGCCAATACCAAGCTGTTTTGATTACTATGGCTTTATAGTAGAGTTTGAAATTTGGTATTGATATTCCTCCAGCAGTGTTCTTTCCATTGAGGAGCGTTTTTGCTATTCGGGGTCTTTTATTGTTCCATATGAATTTTTGGATTGCCTCTTCTATTTCCTTGAAGAATGAGGTTGGAATTTTGATAGGTATCGCGTTGAATTTGTAGATAGCTTTGGGAGGTATTGCCATTTTCACAATGTTAATCTTTCCAATCCAGGAGCATGGGAGGTTTTGCCATTTTTTAAGTTCTGTGTTGATTTCCTTTTTCAAGATTTTAAAGTTTTCATCATAGAGGTCCTTCACTTCTTTAGTTAAGTTAATTCCTAGGTATTTTATTTTTTGTGGGGCTATTACAAATGGAGTTGCTTTCCTAATTTCAGCCACACTTTTCTCATTGTTGGCATACAGGAAAGCCATTGATTTTGGGGGGTTAATTTTATAACCTGCTACTTTGCCAAAGTTTTGAATCAGCTTGAGTAATTTGGGAGTGGAGTCTATGGGATTCTTTAAATACAAGATCATGTCATCTGCAAAGAGGGAGAGTTTTATTTCTTCTCTCCCTATTTGGATCCCCTTTATGTCTGCATCTTGTCTTATTGCTGTAGCTAGGCATTCTAATACTCAATTGAAGAGAAGTGGAGAGAGTGGGCATCCTTGTCTTGTTCCTGAGTTAAGAGGAAATGGCTTTAGTTTTTCACCATTGAGTATAATGCTGGCTGTAGGTTTGTCATATCCAGCCTTTATTGTATTGAGGAATGTTCCATGGATTCCTAATTTTTCCAAAACCTTCATCATAAAGGGGTGTTGGATCTTGTCGAATGCTTTTTCTGCATCTATTGAGATAACCATGTGGTTCTTATTCTTGCTCCTGTTGATGTGATGAATAATATTAATTGATTTGCATATATTGAACCAGCTTTGCATCCTTGAAATGAATCCTGTCTGATCATGGTGTATGATTTTTTGGATGAATTGTTGAAGTCGATTGGCCAAAATTTTGTTGAGAAGTTTAGCATCAATGTTCATCAAAGAAATGGGTCTATAGTTCTCTTTCTTTGATGAGTCCCTGCCTGGTTTGGGGATGATGGTTATGATGGCTTCATAGAATGTGTTCGGTAGTGAGCTTTCTCTTTCAATTTCATTGAAGAGTTGGAGGAGTATTGGTGTGAGCTCTGCTTTGAAGGCCTTGTAAAATTCCGCTGTAAAACCATCTGGTCCTGGACTTTTCTTAGCTGGGAGGTCTCTTATTGCTGTTTCTATTTCAATGCTTGATATGAGTGAATCTATGAAAAATGAAAGACTGATGAGAAGTCCTCAGTAATATGTAGTGAAATTTCATTGAAAAAATATGATGGCTTAAAATGACAATGGAATTTACCAATTGTTAAATCAAAAATCATGGGGCTGAAGGTATGGCACAAGTAGTAAATCCCCTCCCTAGTAACAAGCAGGTGGGCCTGAATTCAATTCAGAGTACTCCCAAAAATATATAGGTGTGTGCATTTTATGTGGTAAGTGTATATATAATATATAATATATGCTTCATATGCTATCAACTTATACAAAATTATGTTACCCTTTTCCTGTATTTCTCAATGTAAAGAGAAATGTCTGAGTTATTTTCTTCTTCCTAAACTGTAGGTAAACTATGAGACTGAATAATTTGATATGAATATTAAATGCACATATTAAATACTTTTGTCACTAGAAAGCAATCTAAAAATGAGTACGTGATTTCACATACCATGTCTTGCTAACATGTCACCTCCGGAGATAAGAAATAATATGTTTAATTCAATGCATTCAGTCATTATAAGAAGTATGAAGATAAATGTTAATTTAGCTCTAAGTGTCTTTCTTCTAGTGAAATAAGAACATCTACTGTTTTTAATCATCAAAATGTAAAAAGTAAAACAAATAAACTCAATATGTATCATACCCTCTAAAACATAATATGTCCAAACACAGATAGAATTATGTCTCTTTACATTATGACCATACATCAACTCTTGAAAAAAATGCATATTATGTTTTAAAAATTACACCTTATATTTGCACTTAGAGTTAGTATTTTATCTCATGTCTCGAACACATACACACACGTATAGGAATATATATATATATGTATTTATATACATACATACATACATACATACATATGTGTTTGTGTGTCTGTCTGTCTTAAAACACAAGTTCAGAGTTTGGCATGGTGGTATATGTCTGTGATCCCAGCCACAGGAGTGAACGGCTATGTAAGGCCAGCTTTGGACAAAAATATAAGACCTATCCAAAAATAATGATAATAATAATTACCTAAAGAAAAAAGAGGGTGGTGGATAAAGTTCAAGTGGCAAAGCATTTGCCTAAGATAGCTTAAAGAGTTAAAAGGAAGTCACTACCCCCTTTAAAACCCAGTAGGTCATTATCTGTAAAGACTCCAAACCATTAACTCTGAGTCTTCATGACCATACAATTCTCTAAGCAGCATTCAACCCACTGGCCTGTAGAGGCTGGGAGAAGCCAAGTAACCCCTTCAACTGACACTTGAAGACCAGGGACAGAAGGGCATTGTGTGGGCTCTTGCAGTGATCCTGGCCTCTCTTGGAGATTTTCTCATCATGGACTTTTTTGTTTGAAAGGCCACGAGACATTAAGGCTGAGCTGACAGCACTCAATGTCTTACAATGTTATCCCAAATTCTTTCCAGATAAACACATAAAACATACAAGCACTTGTCATTTTTTTTTGGCAAAGGAGAGAAACATTTTATTTTATGCGGTAATATTTTTAAAAAATAATATTGGAAAGGAAGTGGAATGAGTGTGCTTTTCTACAAAACCAGCATCTAATAAGAAAAAGTTTATCAGTTGATCTCCTTTAAGAGTAACAGTATTTTATATTTATTATGGTCGAGCCTTATATCTATAAATATGAAGGAAACAGATAGTATCATATACTTCCTATAGGTACCTACATCTTAAAACTAAGAAAGCTGCATCTAAAAGGTAAGCCTGATTTTGTTCTGGAGAATGTGGGACATTTGAATGTCAGTAAGACCTTTGCAATGGAATTCCTTTGCTCCAAATCTTCCCCCACAGTGTTACATTTGTACACCATCTATCATTCCACACCCATGTCTTGTCTGCCTTTCATGTTAGCTCACTTGTAGTTTTATTTCTCTTCTTAAAAGAGATGGCCCCTTGCCAGGCTTCTCAAAATTAGTTCCCAACTCATGTTTAGTATTTTATTCTTGGCTACCCAACTTCTTTTTTGACCAGCCCCATATGATTTGTTTCTCCTGGCATTTGCTCCAGAGACAAAAAAAAAAGTAAATAAGATTGGAAGACCTCTTCATTAGGAAAAAGAGATGTACAAAAAATAGTGTAGCAAGTTATATGAAGAAATTTTATGTTATTACATACATTTCGTTGCTATAAATGTAGAGATGAAGCAGTTGGAAATTTTGGCTGAAGGAATCAAACATTTCTGTTTTTAGTAGAACTGAAAACTGAATTGAGGATTTCTGACCCATCGCCTACTCTATAAAGACCAATGCCCATAGTTATATAAATAGCCTTTTTCTCATCTTAATGATATCTATGGAGCACTTAGATCTATCAAGGCTCTGGGAATAAGAATATAATTGTTTCTCTCTTGGATTGCCTATACCGTCATGTAGAAAGTATTTTGCTGAACCCAAAACATGTTAAAAAAAAAAAAAAACAACTAGTAACTTTTATCATGGAACATTGCTGGAATCTTCAAAGTTATACAATCATCACATCACAAGAGACATTCAGAGAAAGAGAGAGGCACAAGTGTCCTGGATTACCAGATAAGGACAGTACTTTCCACGTGGCCAAGCCCACATCTGAGCTACCGACTCCAGCAAGCTATAGGAAGAACACCCTAGCTCTGTGGTATGAGTGTGTGGCTGGCAGAGTATGGAGTAGCCTTTCATAATTCCTGCTGGCAGGTCAATTATAACAAAAACCTCTTTCCATGTGGCATTGTAGGCGCCAAGGCAATGGATTGCCCATGGGGGAATGTTCTTGATTTAAAGCATGACGAAGCAGTGAATTCATATATGATTCCTCATGCTAAAGCCATCATGAATGTGAATGGTCCACATAGAAGCCCTAACTGAGCTGACAGGAGTGTGTGAGAACAAAGCAGCAGGATGGTCATTAAGGGGGTTAGGTTACTCAAATGGAGCCAGCTCAAAGGTAAACAGATCTCAGCACCTGTCTACACAGCACCACTCTTTCCTGTTCTGCTTGAATTCTGGGTTCCTCATAAATCCCTCTAAATAATGTTGGAATCTCCTGAGGGGCTGAATCTTTGCAAGACCCCCATGCTTGTTTCCTGCTCTATCTTTTATTTTTTTCCTTTTTTTAGGTTTTCTTTTCTTTTCTTTTTAATTGTGAAAATACAGTACAGAGGGGTTACAATTACATGAGCAAGGTAATGAGTACATTTCTTATCAAGTAGTGTAACCTCCTCCTTTGTTTTTCCCCTACTACTCCTGCCCTCCCATCTCCACGACTACACTCCCCCTCAACCCCGCCACCCCCCGCCAAAGTTGTAAAGTTCGTTTTCGACATAGCATTTTGTACACCTCCTTGGTGTGATGGATCCACCTGTATCCCTATTTAAACAATTTGTTTTTTTCCCTTCCCCTCCCCAAATTATACCAACATCAAATACAGTGAAAACAGGGGTTATGCTGTGGGGGAGGGACATGCAAAGCAGCATTGGAATTTTGTGAGCATTTTCTCCTCTTCCTCCCTCTACCTGTTCCCCTTGACCTTTCCCACCCCACCCCTTTCAAGTACCTGTTTCATGGTGTTTTAATTTGCTAAATTTTGGGCTGAGTACATTTCTTATCAAGCATTGTTGCCTCCTCCTTTGTTTCCCCTTCCCATCCTTTCCCATCCCCCCCCCCACTCCCGCCCCTGCGCCAAAGTTGTAAAGTTCCTTTTTCAACATAATGTCTTATACATTTCATTGTTGCAATGGGTCCACCTGTATCCCTATTTAAACAATGTGTTTTTTCCCTTCCCCTCTACAAATTATACCAACATCAAATACAGTGAAAACAGGGGTTATACCATGGAGGAGGGACATATAAAGCAACAAAGAAATATCTTATAAATATGTTAGAAACAATAGCCAGAAAGAAAAAACATTTGAATCCTTATCTTGGGGTTCATTTCACTTAGAAGCCAGTTGTCCTAACTGCTCTTGATTCAGAAGTGGAAATCAGCAGTTAAATCCTCACATCTATCAAGTTATCTCTGACATAGAGAATCAACAAATATTCTTAAATGAAATGACTGGATCTCTGTGGTCACAAGCCTTATCCATGAACAGAAAGGCTCTGAGATCAGAACAAAGGCCAGAACGTATTTGGGCTACACGTGCATACGCGATGTAGTACACACCATTGTCAGAATTCAGTCCTGCGAGGCTGCTGATGTACTGTGGCATTGCTCATCTCAGTGGTGCTCTGAGTTCTCTTGTCTTATGTCCAGTTTGAAACCTTCCAATAGCAAGGTGGTTACTCCCAGCACAGATGCTGATAACATTTTAATGTCCCAGGAGTATAGTTGGGAATCCCTTTTTGCTTTTAACCTCCACTTCCATCCTTTACATGAAAAACCCAAGTGTTTCCTAAACTCTCAGCCCTGTAAATGCTCTCTTCTTTGGAAAAATAGAATTGCTATTTGAGCTGTGGCTCAAAACGGCAAATTGCTAGCATTGAGCAAAAAAGCTCAGGGACAGTGCCCAGGCCTTGAGTTCAATACCCGACAACCAGAGAGAGAGAGAGAGAGAGAGAGAGAGAGAGAGAGAGAGAGAGAGAGAGAGAGAGAGAGAGAGAGAGAGAGAGAGAGAGAGAGAGAGAGGGAAGGAGAGAGGGAGGGAGGGGGAGAGAGGGAGAGAGGGAGAGAGAAGGAGAGAGGGAGAGAGGGGAGTTGTGATAATTTCCTTCACCCATTATAATGGAGAAAATGAAGTTTCTTCTGCTTTGTTGAAAGTTATTCTATGATCACACTTGAGCTTTATGATTGCAAGAAGAGACAGACTTGGAAAGTTGGTTTTTTTTTTAACATATATCAAATATAAATGACAGGCATCAAGTCTGAGTATGTAGAGACTTTCACTACCTTTCAAAAAGAATCACTGGTAATTCTGATACAAATAATATAAAAAGTAACTAAGCAGCATACACAAATTCACCTTGTTTGGGAATGATCCGGGGAAATTATGATTATCATTGCTGACCTGGGAATGCTTATTTAGAAGCTTAGAAATGACTTGTTTATAAAAGTATTCCATATGGCCACAGATCAATATTGCAATTCATCGCAGAATATAGGGACTCTATCTAAATGAGAATAACTCAGGAATATATACATATATATATACATATCAAAAAGGCTTAATTTAAATAAGGAAATCAAAAGAGTATAACCTGAGCAATTCCTCTGTAGCGTGGAGGCCTGCCAATCAATTCTCACACTTAGAGCCGAGTTGGAAGTGGAGCCCAGAGCAGGCACTGCTTCTGCCTGGGAGAGCTGCCCAGGTGGAGGGGGTCAGGGATAGTTTTGCTGGTGGCTCACAGTTGTGCTGTGGGCATGGTGCAGCATGCCTCGCAAGGCCCTGGAAAGTGCGATTATTGTGCCAGTCAGCTGTCAGGGTGTCACTGGGAGTCTGACAGGAACTGAACACAGATCTCACAGCCCCTTGGTCTTGGCCATCCAGTCTCCAGAACTAAAAGCCAAGTGTTTCTACAGTGGAGGGTATGGAATGTGGTGTAGCCAGGTTGCATTAGTTCTTATCACCTGTCTAATGTCATTTGCATTTATTTCCAAGGGCAGGAGAGATTCAGAAGGGATAGCTGTGCTCTGATGATTTCCTTATAGTGCTGTTGTTTTGCTCTCAGAAATCAGATCATTTGATTGCTTTGGGCAAAAATCTATGAGATTCTTACCCTGGCAAAATACTGTGAGACTGTGAATGACTGTCATGTGTGGTCAAGACACCGAGAGACTGAAGGAAAACATTAGAACAGAAGGCTGTGAATTTTATGTTGAACATGTAAAGAAAAGAAGGACCTACAAAAGGCTCATTGACAAGAAGGATTCCCTTCCCACCCTTCACCCCCCACTCCCTGCCTCATCCCCTCTAGGAAGTAGCATTATTTTGGTCTCTTAGGGGAATTAGAAATGTATTACAAATAGAAGGGATTATTAGTCTTGAAGTTTGGTATTTTTCCTGTTCTCTAGTTTTGTTCTGAAATCAATGTACTAAATATACACAGTGGAACAAACAGAGTGAGTCTTCCTTTCAAGAAGAGCAAGGGGAAGAAGCTGAGAATATTTAGGTCTCCAAGGGAACTCACAGCAGTTTCAGCACTGGTTCACCACTTCAGCTACCAATGAGGTTTTGGACCCTGGCCTACTATGAGGAGAGGTGAATCACCCAGATTATACTGAAGTACTTTCATCTAAGACCATAGGTAAAAATATCTACATCAGAAATGCAATTGCTTATATTCTGTAATCAGCTTATTCTGCATTAACCAGAGTAATGGGAATCTTATGAAGAAACTTGCAATTTCCTCTTTGGCCCCCCAGGGAGCTCTTACTTTGAACAGTTGCAAACATAATTCATTTAAACATGTGAACCACATAGGCAGCAAACTGTGGCTCTGAGAAAACTCAAAAGTGGTGAATGTCCAGTCTAATTTCCTATTATGTGCATGAAAAGCCTGTCCTCATTTAGAAGCACAGCATCAAAAACTCTAACATCTTGTGCAGAGAAATGAGGAAAGTTCCTCTCTCTCAAAAAAAAAAAAAACTTTATTAAGTCTATGTAAAAGTTTGAAATAGGAACCAGGAGTATGAAAGGATGAGGTTATGGGGCGTGAGTCGCTTACTGACACCATGGTATCCGGGCAGCTAAAAGAGGATAGCTAGCATTTTCTATGCTTAAAGAATACCACGTTACGGGCTGGGAAGGTGGCTCAGTGGTGGCGTGCTCGCCTTGCATGCATGAGGCCTTGGGTTCGATTCCTCAGCACCACATAAGCAGAAAAAGCAGGAAGTGGCTCTGGGACCTTGAGCTGAAGAGCTCAGGGACAGTCCCCAGGCCCAGAGTTCAGGCCCCATGACCAAAAACAAAAGAACAACAACAAAAAAACACCAAGTTACCAGCCAAAACTCTTAGTATCTTCAGCTTGGACACTGGTCACAGAATACATGGGCAGAGTTCATGTGAATCTCTGTATCTGAGAGATGTCATTTAAGATGAAGCTCTGCTTTGATTAGCCCAGGGGTGAAATTTAGAAATAAAATGGTCCTAATTATCTTCCGTTTGTTCCTGCTTAATGAGCATGGGAAAAATAATCATCAAAGTCATGTCACTTTTTATGTTGAATGGGAATAATAATTTTGGAGTGTGCATTAAATGGTATAGTTCATTTTTTATTGTGAAAGTACTATACAGAGGGATTACAATTACATGGGCAAGATAAGGAGTACATTTCTTATCAGATGGTATATTTCTTTTAAAGAATACAATTTTTCCCATGGATGTTTACTTCAACTGATTGGAAAATGTCTTTCTTGATGTCTTGATCACACCACTGTGCCACTGAACACTTAGTGAGCATTTGTTATAGACCACAGAGTAAACCCATGTGTTTGGCAAAGGGCTTTAAGGTGGAAAGATGGAGGACCTGCTTTCTGGGACACTCATAGGAGAGATTATGACATCAAAACAGCATCTATGATGCCATGTGACTGCTATGGTAATAAAAGTAGAGAGTGGTGAGAAAGCATGCCTCAGTACTGCATCACAAGAGAGAAAATTGCTTCGAAGTAGGGGTGACCTTCTAGGGGCTCCTTGAATGTCACTTAGGCAGTGATATTCATTTCTATTCAGTACAATAGGAATCTCACACCTGGGATATCTACCAAAGATGAGCTGTAGCAAGAAGTGGTGTGTGTGTGTGTGTGTGTGTGTGTGTGTGTGTGTGTGTGTGTGTGTAAAATGTGAGTGCAGGAAGACGGGGGTTCTCAGGCAGAGCGAGAAGACCTTATGGTGTGTGTAACACCTGCTCACTCCACCACATGAACATTGCATGTGAAGCCTACTGAGATAAACGAGGCAGAAAATGATGAGGGTTTGAAATTTAGGATGTACCATGAGGATGTGAAACACTGGTCAGTTATTTAACCTCTGAATCTTCATTTGGAAAACTAGCATAGGAGAAATTCATTGCCTGTAGAGCAAGACCAGTGTGGAATCTCTAAGCCTCAGGCAAACAGAGCCAGCCATGCACAGAACCACAGGGGAACACCATAAACAGGAGCAAACTGAGTAAGCACAGAGACAAGAAAGGGCAGCCCAGCCCAAGCAGGATGGACTGCTCTTTCCTGCCGGGGAGAGCTACTGTCTGCTAGAGTTGTCAGGATGAATGAAAACAACGTTCAATTCCATTGTCCATGGCCATGTAATATTAAGTGTGTGCTCTTTTATTTCCATCACTACAACCTACTTTTAGGAAACTAATTTGAAATCAAAACACTTTCAATCATCATTAATTATAATGAGATATAAACCTCAGATATATGACTATAAAAGTTGTTATCAAGATGTGACTATCAAAGGGTACTTTCTCTTACGTTTTCCACTAACTCTGTCATAGAGACAGAGACAATGACCCTAATAGATTTCCCTATGATGGAAAACAAAAGAAAACAAAATGATGTAGAATACCTAAGTTGATCTATTTTGCAGGATTTTTAGGAAAACTAAAGCATATTTTATTACATGCTAATGGGTTTTGAAAACTCTGAAAACTCAGACTCAGATAAATAATTGAAATGTTTAGTTTCAATAAATTCCCATCACTCTTTTCACACATTGAAATGAGCTGTAGCCTTCAGGAATAGAGAATGAGGGAGAGAGGGGAGGCCCTATATAGTAGTGTTTTTTTTTCTGCTTTATATAGTCAGGTCTTGCAGATTTTATTTCAATACTTCTTGAGTGATTAGTACTGTGTTTTATAAATTCTGTACCAAGGAATTTTTTCATTTCAGTATAAATTCATGACAGCCTTGAACTTTGTTCAGAACAGGTCCTCCCAGATCTCTTTAAATACTCCTCCCATGCCTCAGCACCCATTTATCAGAGCAATTGTGGGTTGGAAATTTTAAATCAGTGCTTCTGTCTTTGCCACAAGGCACAAAGTAAAAGTATCTGCCAACTTCCAGGTGTCTTTCTTCATCGATGGACAACTGACCTGGGAAAACAACAAACCACCCGTGGTGGAAGATGCTCTTCTCTCAGTCATTCTTCCTGTTTGCACAGAACTCCTCTGCTTGAGGACCTGAGCAGCAGAAAAGAATACATAATGATACTTTGATAGCAATTTTGATCCAATATGGAGGAATTGTCCCAACTTTCAGCTTTAAAGCCTCCAGATGCACGAACCACATTCTAAAATCAGAGCCTCCACCAACACAGAGGCATTTTCCAAATCACTTCAACCTATATCTTAGAAACTTCTAGGTCCTTGTTATAAATTATTGTACTCTTAAAAGTACTTGCTTAGGGCTCATGGAATATCTGCATGGTTTTCATTTTTATATTTCTGTGCTTTGCTTTCACAACATCCCATTATACTGCTTTACTAAGTGACTTTAAAGTGTGTTTATAAATCAACAAACCCATAGATGGCAAGAGGATTTAAATAGGCTGTTGATTGTTATATTTTGGCCAAAGTTTGTCAACTTCAGAGTGTCCCATTTTAAAATAAAAACTTAATGTACGTATCTCAGGAAAACGTGTGTAAATTATTGGGGGGAAATTCAGGAAATGACAGAAGCCTGTGAAAGAATGGGTGTCAGGGAGTAAGAAGGCAAAGATGTTCAAATACCAGGTAAGATTTCCTGCCCGTCCTGGGGTAACAGCCCCTAGCAGTGAACTTTTCTTATCTCTAAAGTGTCCCAGGGTTAGGGGCCTGGCTCAGTTGGTAGAGTACTAGCCAATGAGAAAAAACATCCCAGTCCTAGACTGGAGTCCCAGTCTAGGACTTAAACACAAACAAACAAAAAGAAGTGTCTCTTTAGTTCAAAACCTGAAAGTTTTTGTTGTAGGCATCTGGATGGAGAGGCTCAGGTCTCTCTCCACAGCCAAGATCACAGAGACACAGTTCTTCATCCCCTTAATCGAACCACAATGAGCATTCCAGAAAATGGGTGTCCTGCTGAGACTATAAACACTACCAAGTGAAGATGGTGAGTTTGTCTACCAGGCATCTGGAAAGTAACAAATGCCTTCTGCACACAGCGAACTACATATTCTACTAAGGCACACAGTTTGTTATACAATTGTCATTAAACAAATATTTCACAAAACATACTGTTTTGATAAAATAAGAAACCCAATTGTAGACACCTGCCTAAATGTTACAGTATGTAGATTTGTGTGTGTGTCTGTGTGTGTCTGTTGAAAGAAAACTGTCAAGTTGAGACATTTTTTATGAGTTGTGTTTGGGTTCTTGGGTAACAATTACAGAGCAAACAAAATGCTGCATTTTCTTTTGAGGTCTTTTCTCTATGGCAAACAATTACTTTGCTGTATGAGCTCTGAACTCTAGGGCAGACTGTGGAGCAAACATTGCTTATTCTCGTTTTTGTGAGTGTTAAGTATAAAGGAAGTGAAGAGGTGGTTACTTTAGAAATATAAAATTTGCATGATATGAAAATCTCCTCTGTGTGTGTGTGTGTGTATGTGTGCAAAACAAACAGCAGCATGGTGGTGGTTCAGAAGAAGTGAAGCTTGAATAAATCTGTGTGTCTTCTTAGTTTCTTCCTGCAGCAGAAACACGTAGTCTTTACCAAATCTAGTTATTTAAATTATTTTTAATGTGGCAAAGGCTTTGGAATTAATCAGCTCCATCTGCATACACAAAAGAAATGACACAGGGAACAAAAAAAGAAAACCCTAGTCTGAGTACAGAACTCAGCTTTCTTTCACAGGCAGTGGGAGAAATTAGTGTCATCACTAGGTTGAAGACATAAAGAGATTCAAAATTAAAAATCCTTTGAATGCTTCCAACAAGATTCCTATAATCAGCTGAAAGATAAGTAATGATCACAGCCCTTTAAAATAGTATTGTTCGCTCCATTAGAACTGTTTAAATGTACCCCACTATTCATCAGAAATTACACAAGATTACTGCAGGAACCAGGCTATTGTTTCAACAAGGCACCCAGATGTTTTAAGGATGGATTTCCCTTACCAGTGTGAGGTGAAAAGCCAAGATAGGAAGCCAGCTACTATTATAAACCTTAATTACCAGGAACATCCCAGCACCTAAGTGTTCAATGGCCCTGAGATACTGATTGATCCTCAAGAGATAGGACTAGAGATGGGGCAGGAACTAGGGTTTGGAGACTGAAACAGAGGCCTGAATAGAATGAAAAGTTCACTCTTATAAACAATCTATTTTTGAATCTTTTCTTTAAACAAGCCCTCCCAAAGCCCGAATCCACTATATCTGAAATCTCATAACCTAAAGAATTCTTGCTTAGTTCAGGAATGATCCAGAACAATCGGTGGAAAGGGATGAGCACAGCCCTGCAAGTTGTATTTACCTCAATTGTATCAGGCACAGTACATACCACAGGATCCCTTCAAGATCTGAAAGCTTTCCTAAGTGGGAGCCCAGAATAATGACCCTTTGGCAGATTTACTGCCTCTTGTACTCCAACTCCCTCATCCACAAGAGAAGCTTTTACTAACAATGTGGTTATCGCTTTGACTGGTAACAATTAAGAGGGCAATTCTTCTGTCTTTTGTGTTAAATACCTGGAATATTTCACATGACATTGGTTATCACTGGCTGACATGGGAGAAAAATCAGTAAGATTTTAGAAATTGATTTCTATTAGCATTCTGCCAAAAAATACATCACAATGTCGAAGTTATAGGCTAGAGTTTACCAGTTTTAGTGCCATGGACACTACACAGTTCAATGATGCTCTTACAGAGAAAGGGAGATGTTGAAGGTAAATCTCTTCTCTGAAGGTATTCAGACTGAATCATATTGACATAGCAACACCTCAAACAGAATGATGGCCATGCTAAATTTAAATTTTTCTAACAGCTATCTGAATATGTTTATAACCAGATATTTTGGAAAATGTAAACTTGGAAGCTAGGTTTATCATATTCTCACATGTCCTAAGTGTCATACATACATTAAGGTTTCAAGGTCTTTGTTGGAAGGGTCATGCCTGGCTACACAATAACAAAAAGCTGTGTTATTCAACATTACTTCTTTTATTTGAGACAGTATCCTCTTCATTGTGTTTTTAAGTTGCCAGCCTCACATCTGGAGCCTTGCTTATGCTAAACAAGGACTGGACCAATGAGCTACATCCCCAGCTCTTACTGGCAATTTTAGGATATCAGTCTTTGAGAAAGATCATGGAAACTGCCCACCAAGTGCAGTTCCACCCTATGTTTAACCCCATAAAACATACTCTCATCAAGGTAAGAATAAAATGAGCCTCACTGCTATTGAAAAAGAATGTTGCAGTTGGAAAATACAGGTAGTATTCTGAAAACGAGGAATTCATTATCATGGGATTTGCCTTGGGGTTAGGAAAATTGCTTCATTACACTTTAAATACCTGTATGTCCAATAGCTAAAATATGCACATCATGATTTCTGCTAGTCATCTCTTTCCGATCTGTACATGTAAACTCACTCTGAAGCAATGGAAGTGTGATAGAATTGATGTTTATTTCAAAAATACGTTTTAGATGAGTTTAATTTAACTTGTTTTTATTTCATTTTTATTTATTAGCCTTAAATAGTTGAACAAAAATGTTTCAATTCAACATGTGAGTTTGTGAGTATATCTTGATCGTTGTTACATCTAATGTGGCTAGAATCACAGTCTTGCATGATCACACGCGGTCTAAATTGTATGTTTGTCTTTTGGTGGATGATCGTTTTGTAGTTTGAACTGAAGGTGTGTTTCTTCCTGGGCAAGTAGCTTATCATTTGAGACAAATGCTGTTCTTTATTCAGAGGCTTGGGAGTTGATGTAGCCATATTTGCCCAAACTGTGATATTTAAATAGTAGCTGTATCACACTAACCATCAGGGGTAGTAAGCCTTAACAATAATATTAATTATAATAGTCCAAGCCTACTTTCAGTGGGAATTCACTAAGGATCTTCCTAACCATACTGGAGCAAAATCTTTTTCAAGAATATAAACAATTCAGAAATTAAGAATCTCTACAGAATAAGTCTCTGGCCAGGTGATTTCAATTCATAGTGTGGTTTGAAAGCAACAGTGAAAAAAAATACCATATTTTTCAACTAAGTTCCAGAGTCCCTTGGTTGAGTGCTTTTAGTGATGGAAGAGTTGAAGAAATCTTGGAAGAACCTGGCTCATTCTTACCCGTATCCACAGGGGTCTTAGAATACATAGAATCCAAGAGTGTCTTTTGAAGGCTTTGATTTATTTTTCCCTACTTCCCCAAAGTGTGCTTTCAGTCTTTCCCACCATGAATTCATATTTCCAAGTTCCTTGACAACTTCCTTTTGAGATACCCTGTCGCAACATTATATCTGAAGCAGGCATTTGGAATCAGCCTCTTACCTAGGGGTGAAGCAGGTTTTAGAAAGCTCATCTCTGATTTGCTTTTTAAGTCCTTTCAAAGAAGAAAGAAAAGAATCGTCAATGAATGTTTATATTATCAAGTTCTTGGGGAACTACTTTTAAAAATAACTTTAGGCTCACACGTGTAATCCTAGCTACTCTGAAGGCTGAAATCTGATAATCATGGTTCAAAGTCAACCTGAGCAAGAAAGTCTGTGAGAATCTTATCTACAATTAACCACCAGAAAACCAGACATGGTGCTTTGGCTCAACATGGGAGAGTGCTAGCCTGGAGCAAAAGAGCTCAAGGACACTACCAGGCCCCAAGTTCAAGCACCATGACTGACGGAAAAAAAAAAAAGATGAAAAATTAGTTTTTAAAGAAAATGACTTTTTGGACATGCCCCATGAGGGTTCTTCCATTCAAAAAAGTTCTCTATCACCCCACACTCTCTCAGCTGATAAAATCCTAGTCATTTCACCACAGTGGTCATCATCATTGTCATGTTTCACAAATAAAATGTGCACTATCTACAGATGCCCAAACCTACTGGAAAGCAAGAAGATTTTTTTTATATCCCTTGTGTCTGTCAAGTTATTTCTCTAAGCACAATGTAGACATTCAAAATATGCTTGTGAAATGAATTAAAAAGAGCCTCTGAGAGTAGCAACACATTTTTAGATGCGACATGCGCGTAAAATTTGCTGTTATAGATACATTTCATTGAGCAATTTGGATTCTTCTAAATCCAAATCCAGCAGCTATCATAATCTAATTTTTAAATACAGCTCACACAGTATCATTATGTTTGAATCATCGAATATACAATTAGAAAAGGAGACCATTAAAGGCTTTCCCTGGAGGTACTTTTCTACTCTGCTGAGACCAAGATCCGAAAGCAAGATATCGTTCTCCAGATGAACAAGGCATTTCCTCTATGAGATGTCTTTATTAGCCACACTTTTAAAAGGATCTGTAAGCTGGGTGAATGTGTTTAGTTCTTCGGCTCCTTTTGTGAGCACCACTGGTCATTTCCAGTTTTTTAGTTCACTGATCCCTACAGGCAAAGTGAAGAGATCCCATCAGAAGCCTTTCAAGGCACTATTTGAAATAATTTAGCAAAAACACTGTGATAAAAGTTGAAACTCTTCAGAGAATAAGTTTTCTGTGTAGAAATTGTCTTGGAATGCTGCAAGGAAGGACTTCTAATACATTTTTAATATAGTTTTCCCCATGGGTAATATTGTCGAAATCAAATGGGACTGCTATTTTGCATGATGCAAGTATTACATTCTGTTGGAAGCAAGTTAAATTGTTTTGGATATTTGTTCTTGGGTGAACTTTTGGCAATATAGAGAAAGCTGGGTTTTTATTACATTCTCTTCACTGGAGGTCCTAAATTTTAGGTACTGGAGCCTTTACATATATGCTTAAGATCCCTCCTATCTATCTCCAAGAGATAGGAGGCACTGTTTAAAACTAATCCTAACTCAATGATTGCTATTGGCTGGGTGTTTTCCCTATTTTCCCAGAACTACTTACTCATCACTAACCCCCTCCCTCAAGCATGGCTTCAGTGGTAGCTTAGTAACATAGAAAGGACTTCAACATGAGAAAAAGGGGGAAAGCAATAATGGGTTAGGTTGCTTTGGTGAGCACAAACTAGAACACATCCTCTAATAGGGATTTGTTTTCATGAATACCACCTCATCCTACCTTCTTCTTCTCCTTTATGTGAAATTGGTATTTGGATATATCAAATGTCAGCATGGGTAGGGCAGTTTGCATGCCTTACTTTGAAAGTCAAACTCTTCTGTGCAGAGCATTCAAATCATCATACAAATGCAGCTTTCATAGCAATAGAAACATAATTGGAGTTTTTCCTCCATAGTGCATTGGGGGAGGGGGAAGAAGTAAGCTAATGTGAGAATATCTCAGAATAAGATCACCATTTAATTACTTGAGTTTAATATAAACCACACCTAGAGAGAGCAAATTCTATCCCATACCTAATGCCTGCATGAGGTATTGTTATTATTATTTTCACTAACTTTGCTAAGGAACTAGCAACATCTGTTTCTTTCAGTCTCTTCACACATCAACCCCCATGGACAGATGTTTGCAAAACCACGTTGTCTATGAACATTTAAAGAAATGCTCTTATTTGCATAAACTCTGGGAATTCCAAGCTTCATGCTTTCCATACTGTTTGAGTTTTTTTAAAATCAACATTTTTTTTGTCCTGTACCCATCATTTTGTTTTACTCCTCATAAAGCAGACATTGTCTGCACACATCTGGTAAATCTGGGCTGCATTTATTACAGTTCTGTTCCTCCAGAAACAGGAAGGATTAATTACCACAGACCAGCGCTAGAAGCACCCCGTGTTTCTTAACACACAAAATTAATTCAGAGTTGACAAAACTCTTTCAGACACAGCCTGCTTCCTGCTGAGGGTCCTTTATTAGCATATTCTTCCCAGAAAAAAAAGTGCCTGATACACCCTTTTACCTCTCTTCTGAGTTCAATTTGTACGGCCCTGAGTGACAGGCAGCAAAATGCCCTGAATATATAGAAGGCAAGTTGCCAAAATCCTCGTGATAGCAGCACTTTGGAGTCTTTGTTCTGAGGACATTAAAGTCACAGAAGGTCCATGTCCTGTAGGCAGTACAGGGCAGGCAGGATGTTCTCAGTAAGAGAAAACAGCAGGTGATAAGTGACATTCAATAACAGTGAGAATTTACCACAGACTAAATCAACTACTAGAGTGAAATGTTCTCAGCTCCTAGGCTCTATTAACAGGGAATTTATAATTAGGCGATTATCATTCTCTTAAGCGATGGAGGAAGTCTATATGTAAAGATGAGGAAGAGGCTCTATTAGACTCTGGAGACACTGCTGGAAGGGGGTCGAAAAAAATTCTTCCAGGTCTTATAAAACCATTTGTAAATAGAAGTGCTTGAAAAAGAATGAGATTTGTGCACATCCCCCTACATATATATGTGTGTGTGTGTATATATATATATATATATATATATATATGTATATGTATATATATATATATGCATGCATATGTGTGTATACATGCACACAAACTTAGACATACGGAAATTTATAGTTGTTAATGCAGACAATTGTTTGTCAGAAAACTAAATTTTCCCTAAATGTCTTCTTAAAATTATATTTTTATTATCTTTATAGTTGCTGCCTTTCAACAAAATGACTTCTGAAATATAATGTATCTTGACTGGTGTCACCCAAAATACAATCTTAAAGGTATCTTCAAAATTAATCAAAAAGTAACGTGTACCATGAGACCCTTTTTGTCTTGTTTTGTTTGACAGGAACATTTAATTGCTGTTTTCGATTAGAGATTGTACCTTTAAAATACAGTTTTGTTTGCTTTTTGGAAACACAAGTACTTTCCTTATGACTTGGTCATATTAGTGGCCTTCAAAATAAGATTGCATTTTTCTCTCACCCTACAGCCTCTGAAAATCTAAAGAAATGCAATATCATCTTTAAAGTCATGTGTCAGGAAAAGACAGGAGCTGCTTATTTTATCATTGACTAGGTTCTCCTGAATGGATCTCGCAGCGACTGTTGTCCAAGTCCCTTCAACACAATAATAAAACCTGTCATACTCTTCCAACTCTTAAAATCACGTTTTTTTCACATTAATTTTTTCTCTCCCAGACCTGTGCTAATGTCCAATGACAATATTTCATAGATTCCTGCTTAGCCATAAGAACCCCTTTCTCAAAAAGGGGCACATTCCAAATGGTGACAGACACACATGTGGACCTTTGCTGGATTCCCACCGCGAAACATTGTGTGTGCTTTCCATGAGGATTTCTTGTAAAACTGGAACACTTCATAGTTGGCAACCAAGCCTCGCCTGTCTAGACACATTCTAGTGCTTGTTACAATTGCATTTCCATAATAAACTAGGACCTATTCATTCATAACGTTCTCAAAAATCCTTCTTTTGGGCTTTAAAATCTCCAGGCTTAGCCAAAAGGTGAATATTTGGAAAGTTTCTGTTAAATCCATTTTATCAGCTATTGACTTATATGACTCAAAAGTCATTTTCCATATGTCCGCAAGAGTTATTATCCCAAAAAACGGAACCCATGAGGAGTTGACTTTCATAATTTAAAATTTTGAAGCGGGCTATTCCTCTGAGAAACAAGCTCAAAGCTGGAATGAAGGATTCAAATGCAAACCTGAATGTTCCAACATCCAGGCATATTCCACTAAAATACAAACACATGCTCCCACCATTGCATTTGTCCAATCTTTTGGATATATTGTCAAAAATGTGTACCTTGCTGTTGATTTTATCTCCACATAACGAGTGAACATCCGGCTAACCCATTAGAAGTTCAGTCAAAGTGTGAGGAAATGATCAACTTTTCTAACATAATGACACTTGTTTTTATAGCACTGTCTAAGATATGGACCCTCTCAGTTGTATGCATTGACTCATACCGAAAACTCTCACGATCTTCCACAAGTAGGTAAAGTTTGTGAGTAGTTCATAGGCCTTTGGATCTGAACTATCTGAATAATGCAACTGTTCCCTTATCTTCTATTGTCACCAATCAGAATGATTACAAATATACTATAGAAATGACATGATTAATAACATTTATCCATATTGGCTGATTCCAAAATATTTTTCCCATAAACTGACTAGCAAACACTAAGCTAATAAATGGTAGTATGTTAGCCCTTCAAAATGTAATGTCATGTAAGGGAATACTTCAGAAATGCAAGAATAACTCCAAATAAAGAGCAAAGCTAATTTAGAAGTTAAGGTGCTTGGAACTCTGTCATTAAATACATATTGTTCAAAGTGTTTTTTGCAATGGGGTCCTTGTCAATTCTGTGTTTAACTTCCACAACACAACTTCCTCATCTAGATCTACACAAAACCAGAGAGCAAGGTGACACAATTGCCATATATGTCACCTAGCTCGGATGAAAAGCTTCTTCAGTAAATTTGAGTTGTTTCGAGGTTGTAGATTATTATGCTCTATTCAACAAATATCCAGCAGAGTATGTTTTTCAATCGAAGACTATAAAAATCATTTGGATAATTAGTCACTCTATTGATTCAGTCTTTCACATTACTAGATAATTTCTATGGTATTGTATGCATAGATGAAGCATAAAATAATTATAGCAGATTTTTAAATTTATAAATGAAAGCTGGAACCAAAGCAAACTCAGAGGGCCTGAAACAACTTTTCTTCTGTCACTCACACTGAAGGAAACATCATAAAGTTTAGGAACATAGAGTTTAATGATCTTGTTTGTATTTGTTATTTATCACAATATGTCAAATGAACTATGTAGACTTTTGTTTTTATACTATCAGAATAGGATAAAAATATTTTCTACAACTACTTCACAGTACATTCAGAAATAATGCATTCTACCTTGACTTAAGAGGACAAGGAAGATTATATTTAGTCAATATAATTTGACTGAATAGGAGCAATTAAAAATTATTCCAATGTCACAGTCAGTGGTATAAAATACTTTTTAAAAACCAGAAGCCATCCTCCAAGATAATAGGCCCTTGTCAATATATTTGCCTCTTTATTTTCTTATTTTAGTGATGAATCACAATTTCTTATCTTATGACAAAATTTAAGATAACTGAACAAAAATTGCACATAAAATGTCTCTTCTTACTCTCCTGTAAGATCAACAATGACTTTATTCTTCAGTACCTAACCCTCACGTAACACGAATGTTTACAGTGCACTTCTCTACTTGGGAGCTCACTTATTTTCACAGATTGGATGGCATTTTGATTAAGTTCCTATGGCATTTGCTCAGTATGAAAATTTTTCATTTTTTTTACAAAAGTCAGTGACTTAAATTTCATGCCTTGCCTTTGAAATCTCATCTGTCAGTTCTTGGTTGTGTTCGTTCAAGTTTACTCCTTGATTTGCTTTCTTTTCCATACATTTCTTGACTTGTCCTTAACTACTATATTTAATGAAATGTCTTTCTTACAGTGCTCTGGTTTTTGGCATCAAGCCTTCCTGACCAGTAACGGATGCCACTTACTCCTGATGTAATGCACGAATGGTAAGCCATTGCACGAAGCTCTATTTCACTGCTTAGTACTTAACATCACTTGACTCTTGGGATATCTAGACCTTTAGCCTACTCTAAACAAGACATCTTGGAGGGGGTAACAATGTTCAATAGGAAGTGCACTCATTACCTCATTCATGTAACTGTAACCCTCTGTATAGTATCTTTACAATAAGAAAAAAAAAAAAACAAGACATCTGATTAACAGGCCTCATCCTTTTCTTACACATTCTTTCTTCACCATTCCCTTCCCATCTGTCTGTCTTATGGAGATTGCACAAAGACTTATAGGAATGAAATTTGCTAGTATGTCTTCTCCGGTGTTATAAAGATATACTCTCTGTTATAGAGATGGTTAACTTGATTGCAAAATAGAGGAAGGTTCTGATGCATCAGATCTCTTTGCAATGCTGAAGAATTGAGGTATTGATTTTAATTAGTTCATTGCCACTAAATTCTACAACCTATATCTTCAGCAAATTGAGTAAGTAACATAGTGTTTATATAATTTCTAAAAGTAACCTAGTATTAGTATTTAGGCTAGTGGTTTCAACACACTTCAGATTGTAATAAAATTATGAATTTGGCATCAAACTTACAAATTTCATTTTTCAGCCTGTTGATTAGCATTTTCAGTTTTTAGGGCTTTTAATACCTGTGACTGAGACCTTACCCCAGAAAACAGTACCCTCTGGCATCTATTCAAGAAGTTACATTATTACTGAACAGGCTTTTCTTTCATCAGCTAGGTTGTGTGTGTAAAACCCCTTTCCATTTTCTCTTTCAGATCTTGGTTTTCTGAACTTAAATCATTCAGCTTACTGAAAGACTACACAAGAATGTGTCAAACATGCACAGGGCAGAGGCTCCTCCTAAATACAGCTCTGGTTTTCACGGCTTTCAATCGAGTTGAGGAATACTAATCTGCACCAGGAGTTTTAGGGCACCGCTGAGAAACATAGCAGACTGGCAACCAGGCTTTATGGGAGATTTGGGGTCAGAAGCTCTGGGGGAAATCCTCAGATCTGGTTTCTTACACTGATTTCTGAAGACGTACAAAATGCTAGAAGAAATAGCTCCAAAGTCCTCTGATGGGGGGGGTATGAATATGATCAATGAAAATAAAATAATAAAAGCAATTTAAATTGTTGAAAAAGGGGGCTGGCCACCCAGAAAGACTAATAAATGGGATGAACTGGATTAAATATATTATGTAAATGTGTGAGAGTTCTGATGAAATTTCTTTGAATAATAGATATAATAAAAATGTACTCCAAGAAGATGTTTTAAAAATCAAAGTATTCTAAACTAATCATATTAAGACCAAATATCAAAACACATAAGTACTCATTCACGAGAATTATCTTCAATAGTACTAAGAATGCTAATCAGACCACTTAGTCAAAAGAAGAAAATGAAAGAGGCTTTATTGTACAAAAAAAGATAAATTGTCCTCATTTGTCGATGACATGATTTTTATAGTAAAAAAAAATCTAATCTATTGAAAATATCCTAGGACTAATGAACAAGATCAATAAAATTTCAGGATATAAAATGAGTAACATTTCTATTCACTAAGAATGAAGTCTGCGAAAGAAATAAAAAAAAACCTAATCCAATTTAAAATAGATACAAAAAATAAGTCAAATATTTATCAATGCATTTTAACTGGAAAGATATCCTGTATCCATAGATTGGAATAACTAATATTGTTCAAATGTTTACATTTGGTCAAATAGTCAATTGATTCAATTCAACCTCCACCAAAATCTCACTGAACACTTTCAAACAAATAAGGAATTCTAAATAGTATATAGAAACACAAAAAATTGATGAGTAAGTCAATAGTCAAAAAGAATAACAAATATGAGATCGTTTGAACTACATTACCAGACCATAGTAATTGGAACAAACTTATCATGCCATGAAACAGACAAATAGGCATACAGGATAGAATCAAAAGCTGAGAAATAAATCTCCACACTTACAGCTAACCAATTTTCAAAACAGCCAGGATTACAGACTTATTTGCTGATCTAGTAATTCTTAAAATGAATTACAAAAAACATTGTTAATGAAATCAAAATAATGATTATGGTAAAGATGATCATCATGATGATCATAATCATGATCATCATGATGATCATCTGAGTACTGGTGGCTCACATTTATAATTGTAGCTACTCAGGAGGCTGAGATGTGAAGATCTTGGTTCAAAGCCAACCTGGACAGGAAAGTGTGTGAAACTCTCCTCTCTAAATTAACCACTAGAAAACCAAAAGTTGAGCTGTGTGGCTCAAAGTAGTAGAGCACTAATCTTGAGCAAAAAGGCTCAGGGACAGCGAGTTCAAGCCCTATGACCAACAAAATTTAAAAATAAATAATAAATAAAAATAAAATAATTGTGTGAATAATTAAAACACTTTTCACAATAAAAGGGAAAGTCAACAAAAGGAAGAAACATTTGGAATGAGGAATCTGAATCATGAGTGTGTGAATCACACATCTTACAAGGTGTGTATCTAAACACACAAGGCATGCAAGCAATACAACAGCAAGGAAGCCTATAACCTCCATCAAAAGATAACATACAAATGTCTAACAGGTGTAAAAATATTCAAAATCACTACTTAGCAATCTAAATCAGTAGTGAGATTTCACTTCAAATCATTTAGTATGGCTTTTATGGATAAGACTTATTTTTGTGGGATGTAAATTAAAATAGGCAGTATGGAAAACAATATGGAGGTTTCCTAAATCATTAAAAATAAGAGCAGGGTATTATCCACCAGCTGGGGTTATATCCATAGAAACTGAATCTGGCTTGTTGAAGAGATACCTGCATGTCCATATTTTCACTGAAGCAGTCATTGGGATATGGAGTCCACTGAAATGCCCAGAAAGAATGAACTGATAAATAAAGCATGAAAAAATAGACAATGAAATTCTCTTGGCCCTAAAAAGGAAGGAAATGTTGTCCTTTGCAACATAGCTAATGAGCCTAGATTACATTATGTTTAGTAAAATAATCTAGGCATGGTAAGACAAATGTTATACGATCTCACTTATATATAGAAGATAAATATTTGAATTCATAGGTATACAGAGTTAAATGGTTACACAGGAGGAATAAATTTAAGAGATCAATTGTATAGCGTGATGAGTACAGGTAATAGAAATATAGGTTTTTTTTAGTACTGACATTGTAGATTTTCAAGTGTTCTCCTTACAAAAATACTATACATTAATTAAATTCAGCCATTTTATGATTCATAGATATTTCAAAACAACATTTTTTAAAAGTCAGTAAATGAACAATAACAAAACTCAAATACTGAAGTGGAATAAAAGAAGCAGAGACAAGGATTGATGAGGAGGTGGGCAAATGGAATCCTTACAAGTCATTACAAGAATGAAAAATGGAGCAGCAACCTTGGAAAAGAGTTTAGAGTTTCTTACAGTGATAAACTGAGACCTAATGAAACCATATTTAAAAAGATGCGTACATTTGCAAAAACCTTGCCCAGATATCTGTAACATCAATTATTCCTAAAGGCCCCCAAGTGGAAATTACCAATCTATATCCATGAGTGAATAAATAAATAGTAATCCATTGCACTCAATGGAATATTGTTCACCAATAGAAAAACAATACAATATTGGCATTGGCTACTTTATCAAGTAAGATCTGAGATAGATTGGCAGCTCACATCCTCTTATTACTGCTAGCAACAAGTGATTAGAATAACTTCTGGGTGTGGAGGCGCCTGGTGACTAAAGCCCCGAACAAAAAAGCTTCCAACGGAGCCCTAAGTCCCTAGACACTCAAGCCTGGAGTAACAGGGCCCTAGCTCTCAGGGTTTGCAGCTCTAAGCCTCGATGTCTGCAAATACAGCCTTAGAGGAGAGGTTTTTAGCACTCAGGAGCCAGGACTGTCAGCAACAGTAGACTGCTAGTTCTCCCCCCAATTTTCATTCAGGCAAAATGAAAGGACCCAGATTGGCTGATTATTGAGAGATTGGAAATGTTCTGCTTTTTTAAAGAAGTCAGCTGAAAAAGATAACATATTGAATGCTTCCATTTGAAAGAAATAACTCAGAAACAAAGACAGAAAATAGACATTTTGCTTACTACTGAGGGTGGGCATTGCTAATGGGTTCAAAGATTTCTGGTTTTCTTCTACCCTGTTTGATAAAAATCTCAAAGCTAACTGTGAGATGCTTGCATTTCTCTGCATATGTGCTAAAAACCATTGGTTTGTACATTTTAAATGGATGAATTACACATTATTTAGCATATCTCATTAAAAGTCTTTTTTATTGTGAGAATACCGTACAGAGGAGTTACAATTACATGGGCAAGATAACAAGTACATTTCTTAGCAAGCATTGTTGCCTCCTCTTTGTTTCCCCTTCCCATCCCTTCCCATCCTTCCCCCACTTCCCCCCTCCCAATACCCTCCCCCACCAAAGTTGTAAAGTTCTTTTTCGACATAATGACTTGTACATCTCATTGTTGCAATGGGTCCACCTGTATCCCTAATTAAATGATTTGTTTTTGCCCTTCCCCTCCACAAATTATACCAACATCAAATACCGTGAAAGCAGGGGTTATCCTGTGGGGGAGAGACATACAAAGCAACAAAGAAATCATCTTATAAATATGTTAGAAACAATTGCATGAAAGAAAAATTTTAAAAAACATTTGAGTACTTATCTTGGGGTTCATTCCCCTAACATCAACTTATCTGAACTTTTCTGCTTGACTCAGACATATACTAGTTATTGCAAATAAGGGAAACCTTAGGACCTACGTTTCTTTGGGCCTGGCTTACTTCACTTTTATATAATTTTTTCCAAGTCTTTCCATTTCCTAACAAATGGTGCAATGTCATTCTTAAAACAGTCTTATTAAGAAATGGACAATGATTTTTATCATTTTAAACACCACAGAAGCCTGAGCTCTAACTAGCTAACAGGTGCATGTGTACTCAATGTCACAGGCCCGTAGTACGGATTTACTTTTCATCTGCCGAGGGTGGTGGAGAGGTGAACAATGCTTTCAACCTCAAAAACATCGAGAAAAATACCAAAATTCTCATTTTTTACCTTGGGAAAACCAGCAATCCAGGATTTATGCTTGCCAAAGAAGTGGAAAAATCAGCTAAACTGACCCCCAAAAAAGGCAGAAAGCAAAATTATTATTATCAAATTGTTTATAGGTAAAGCTCTTTCAAGATCTTAAAGTTACTGTAAATAATTGGTAAGTGCCTGAGTTGTTTTCCTTCTTTTGTCAGGAGAGGTGCAGGAAAAAGTACTCAAAGGCTGCTTGTGCTGTGCTGAAATAATCACGTGGGTCTATATCAAACATTGAAGAAATACAATTGACATTCTGAATTAAAGGTATCATTCAGAATGCTCAGAGGTTTTTAGAATCCATTTTGCATATTGGATTGTTAAATCTTGCAAAATACTCTGTAAAACTGCTGTACTCTGCCGAGTACTGCTTGATGGCTCATGCATATAATCCTAGCTACTTAGGAGGCTGAGATCTGAGGACCGTAGTTCAAATCAGAACAGGCAGAAAAGCCTTGGAGACTTTTTCTCCAATTAATCACTAAAAAGCTGGAAGTGAAGGGCTTAAGTGGTAGAGTGCTAGCCTTGAAAAGAAGGGAGAGAGAGAGACAGACAGACAGAGAGACAGACAGACAGAGAGACAGAGAGAAAGAGAGAGACAGAGACAGAGAGGGGGGGGAGAGAACGAACTCAGGGACACTCCCAGGGCCTGAGTTCAAGCCCCAGGAGTGATACACAAAATCATAAGAATACGTACTAAATACAGTCTGACTTAATACCATTCTCGGACTGCTGGAGACAAACTCATTTCCTGCCTCCAACAGAGGCTCTGGTCTCCTCTGTCGTGCTGCAGTTGCTGACAGGGACCAGTGATACAGGGTCACCCTGTCCTGTGCTCACCCCCTCTCCTCACAGGCACATTCAAGTCTCCTTCTCACAGTGTGGTAACTGGTGAGTTCAGTGGTCAGCAGCAGGCAGATAGTCCCGCGAAGAAATAGGGTTATCTGAGTTGTTGAAAGGGCATTCATGAGGAGCTAAGCTAAGCTGAAGAGAGCAGGTCTTCTTTTCCAATACAATTTTATCAAGAAGAGCTCTGCTATTTGACTTCCAGATTTCTGCCTTTTCTTTGCTATTTCTTCAATTGGTGCAGTCTTGGTGTGCATTATTTACCAGGTGTTACCCAAACCTTTCCCAAACCTCATTAACAATGACAAGTCTAAAGCTAGGCTTCATGATTCTAAGCATAGGGCCCTCTAGGTTTTAATATTGACTTTTTTGAGAATTAGATAACCTTGAAGAGTGACCTGTGACTTCAAGGTACATCCTGAATCACTTGTAGTAGTTTCTAGAGTGTTCCTGCCATTGCATAATCAGGATTGAAACTCAAGGTGATTTCTGGGGAATGGGATGAGTGATTTTGTGCATGGAAGTCTGTTTGATTCCTAAAGTATCTAATCCTTTTCAGAAAAAAAGCTTCCCTCTAATAGGAGTGGGTTATGAGAAGTGTGAGGAAATACCGTGAATTCATGAAATTTTCTGTAATGCTATTTTAAGGATTTATTAAGTCTTAAAATGAGAATAATTTTTAATTAATTTCACTTTTCCAAATGCATTTTAGAATGATTTATAAGTGACTGGATTGAATTCTAGTATCACACACACACACACACACACACACACACACACACACACACACACAAACGAATATGTATATATATATATATATTCGTGTGTGTGTTTATATATACCCATATATGTATACATAGACACATATGCATATATGTGTAAATTCTATAATACCATATACTATAAATATAAATCATATAGATTATAGATATAAAAATGGGTTTATATATACTGCTTATATATACATACATTTTTTATTGTGAAAATACTGTACAGAGGGGTTACAATTACATGGGCAAGATAATTAGTACATTTCTTATCAAGAGCATACACATATTTATTTAACAACACATATTGGGGCTGGGAAGGTGACTCAGTGGTAGAGTGCTTGCCTTGAATGCATGAGCCCCTGTAGATTCCTCAGCACCACATAAGCCGAAAAATCTGGAAGTGGCACTGTGGCTCAAGAGGTAGAACGCTTGCTGTGAGCCAAAGAGCTGAGGGAGAACTCCCAGGACCGGAGTTCAGGCCCCATGACCAAAAACAAACAAATAAACAAAAACATATATTGTATAGAGTTAAAACAATTGAAGAAATAGAAATAGTATTCTATAGAGGTATTTAAGAAATATACATACATAATAGAATGTTATCAGTTATGAGGATTCCCTTTTAGAACACTAGATATTAGTATCAAATATATTTATATGAAATTTTTAGGTTAAAAAATCAAGTGAGTTCTGGAGGCTTATGCCTATATTCTTAGCAGTTGGGAGATTCAGAGCTGGAGATGATAATGTGAAGCCAGACAGGGAAGAAAATTCTATGAGACTCTATTTCCAAAATTGCTAGCAAGAAATGGGGCTGATTGAGTGGCACCAGTGATAGAATGCCATCTGAGAAACAGCTGACTTCGAAATCATTTACTACCAAAGAAAGAGAGAGAGAGAGAGAGAGAGAGAGAGAGAGAGAGAGAGAGAGAGAGAGAGAGAGAGAGAGAGAGAGAGAGAGAGAGAGAGAGAGAGAGAGAGAGAGAGAGAGAGAGAGAGAGAGAGAGAGAGAGAGAGAGAAAGAAAGAAAGAAAAAGAAAAAGAAAAAATCAAGCCATGATACAGAATATTTTTTAATATTCCATTTTCGAAACCCAAACAGGAAAGCAATATACACAAAACAAGGGAACAGGGGAAGACAAAGAAAAGACAGATATTTAGTATTAAACTTTTGAGAAGTAGGATTTTATTTAGCTTTTTATAAATTGTTTTCCTTTTGCTCTTTTGAGCAAATGCTTTGCAATCATCTTTTGTGATTCATCTAAGTAAGAATACACTTTCTCCTTTAAAACTTAGCAAGTCTATTGTCAATATAGTTACCACAGGTTTCCTAGTCAGAGCCAATGACATCCTATTCTCTTGGCCCTAACAAACCCTTACTTAGTATTGCAGTCTTCTGCTCAGGTAGGTGCAGATAGTTCTTGTGCAAAGTAATACTAAATTGGAGTCACTCTGTTTAATTTATTGTTTTTGTTTTTTTAATATCTGAGGAAAGGGGCTTTGTGGCTAGCCTTTTGGTTTCCAGAATCTCCTTGCTGCCTGGCACTCAACCATCATGTCTGAAGAAGAAGTAGCAACATTGATAATGTGAGTGTGAAAATCTCCAACCTAAGCCAAAAATGAGAAGGAATTTGGATCCTTGACAGCATCCCCAAGCTGTTACACCAGCATTATATGGGTACAGTATACATTTTTATAGAAGAAAAATAATTAACTCTTCTTGTGCAAATCGATGCCCTTTACATAAAACCAAATGCAATCTTGCCTGATATAAAGGAAGAGATAGAAGAGAGGAATTTCCATCCTGCTCTGAGATGCAAATGATGCTACTAGTAGACATTTGAATCCAGAGGAAGGAAAGGATGAAAGCAGACTGGAAGAATTCCAACCAGATAATTTTCCTGAACCTTCTCCCTGTATTTCATTTCTTTATGCCCCAAGATATGGCCATGCATTTCTGTTCTTTTCTATCTAACTTCAGAATATTGGGGGATCAATGCTCTCCTCCTTTCCTGTAATAGCTGATTGTCAAACCTTATGCAATTGGACATATTTATCTTTCAGCAGAAAGTATTGAAAGTACGAATTTTCAAGTAGCAAGACGTAGTATGTCAAGAGATCTTAAAGGCAACATTATATATTACCAGGTAGAATTTTTCAGATTAAAAGTAGGATGATAAATAAATACTGTCAAGGAGGAAGGATTTTGAACACTGAACATGAATCAGCCTCGAAAAAGCAAGGGACCACAGCATAGAAGAGGCACATATTTGGTCTTTCAGCAGTTTACCTAGCCTTTGTATCTGACTCTTTTAAATGTAATTTCTCTTCTAAAAATGTTTGTTTCTTCTTTCTTATCATAGTAAAGTGTTAAAATTAGCTTTCATCATGGTGCATATTTACAAAAATTATGGTAGACCTTAGTTTAAAAAAAAACAGCATTAGAAAGTACACCATTAAAATGCATACATTTCTTTAAAGGATTCCTAGTGAACGAGAACCAAATGATACTTCTCCTTTCTGGAAATGATTAGAGTAGTTCATAATGTTTGATGATAACCCAAACCAACACATTGCTATACTTACAAAAGCAATGCCCACAACTACAAACAGCTAGACTTTTCTACTCTGTGATAGAACCACTGCTTCTCATAGTGAAGCTGATTTAACACAAGATCAAATGTATCAATGACTGGTCTAATGGAGCTGTGACATTTCACAGTAGCACAAGAGCCAGGCAAAACTACTAAAGCATAAATGCTGACCATGTCAATAAGAACTTGAAGTCAAAATATATGATTTCCAGTAGATATGCCTTCTCTTTTATGACCCTATGTTGTCCTTTGGAAACCTCAAGGAAGTATGGAAGCAAGCTACCTGATTCATACCTCACTCACACATTCTACCATGGGATGGATAGATATTGAGAAAACCCCACCATCATCTCAGGGAAGCCATCAGTGTGGTACCTGAGCATCCACACTAGTGGCTTCTTGTTTTCCTTTCAAGTGGCCCAACAGAGTTGGCTTCTAAACCTTCTAAGGGCAGTTTAGAAGATAGTTCCCCTTTCACTCTCTACCCACTCTATCTCAAAGAGGTTATACAAGTACATATATTTCCACATAATACACCTCAGGTCTTTCAATTGATCTCCTGGGCCATGATCTTTGAACCCACTTTTCTTCTTTTTTGACTGTGTTTTGGGCTTTCAATGACTCTCTCGTGTCCCTGTATTTGATTTCTGAACTCTTTGTCTTATATATAAGTTTATCTGATTTGGGGGAGGGAAAGGAATGCACAGAAGCTGTGGGACAAAGAATGAACCAATTTAGCAGTGATATTCACTTGTATCATGCTAAATGTGGTAGAAAAGAAAATACTTACTCCAAGCACCCTTATCTAAACTTTAGGCTGTCTTGAGAATTTAAAAAGCAAGTAAATTTATTTATCTGACAAATGTGAGCCACCCTGAATTAAAGAATAAAATAAATATTTTGAAGTATATTGTTTGTTTGAGAAAAATGGAAGATTTTACATTAAAGGATGAAAAAGGAAGCTAGTAATGAGATAATATATGATCTAATAATTTTTTCTATCTGCACACTCTGAAATCTCACAGTAGCAAAGAGACACATAAACTAACTTCTTATCTGTCATTCTTTGAAGCAGCTAAGATACATTGCATAAATAATGGATGTTAAAAGCTCAAGAGCAATGTCCTGGTTAATGACTAGGGCAGAGGCAAGAGCCAGAACATTAATGGCCTAATGTACCTAGTGTCTCCATCTCTTTAATGAGAACTTATTCATTTCTATTCCTTAAGGGTGTCTCACACTGTTAGTAATAGCAAGATTCCTTATATAGCATTGCCCTAGAAAACAGTACTTAACATTCAATTGAAAACTATTATAAATAAGTATTGTACCAATAATATCACTCTGTAGAATTCTGAGTTGATTTAACAGGTCAAAAATATTAATTTTATTGATGTTCATTTCAAGTGAGCAGAATAAACCTATATGTTCTTAATGTGGACAGATGGAAGTAAAGAATGTAAAATATCTCTCTCTATATATAATATGTACTAGATAGATTTTCTCAAATTTAAATTTGTCTCTAATGATTATAAGCAATTAAAATGTAACAGGAAACTTTGCTAATGGCTGGCAAAATTGAAGAGGTACTTTTATACATACCATGTTTTCTTGATCCATTATTCTTGATCCATTCATCCACTGAGAGACATCTGTGTTGATTCCATATCTTGGCTATGGTAAACAAAGCTGCAATGAACATGGTTGCACTGGTGGCTTTAGTGTGGCCTGATTTTGTCAATTGGATAGGTGTCCAGGAGTGGGATTGCTGGGTTGTAGGGAAGCTCTATGTTTAGATACTGCTTTCTAGAGTGGTTGAACAAGCTTGCATTCCCTTTTGGCCACATCCTCACCAGCATCTGTTATTAGTTTTCTTGATAATGGACATTCTAACTGGAGTGAGGTGGAATCTCAATTTTGTTTTGATTTGTACTTCTTTTATGGCCAGATATGTGGTGTATATATACAATAGAATACTACTCATGCATCAGAAAGAATGATATTGTACATTGAGAAAGAAATGAAAAGACTTGGAAAAATTATAATAAATGAAGTAAGCCAGAATCAAATAAACATGGGGAGCATGGTTTCTCTTATTTGTGGTAACTAGAATGTGCCTATAAATCTACAAGTAAACACACTGAATGATTAAATATATAGATGCACACATCATAAATAATACAGGTCTCTACACATTCACACACTGAGTCCAAAGGAGGATATTACATAGGTGCAGCTGACAAAGCCTTAATGGCTATGTGCATAGGATCAAATAAAATAATATTCTATAAAATGAACTCCAAAAAGAGGAAACAAGAGACATTTTTCATTTGCCAATGTTGCTGTTCATGTTTTCTTTTCCTTTTGTCTTATTAGTTTGTTTGATTTTGGAGGGTAAGGGAGGGCCCTGAAAAGGTGGGAAAAGGGTGAACAAATACAATCATGATACTTACTAGACATTGTGAAAAATGCACTCTACATCTTGTGGGTGGAGATGGGAGGGAAAAACCAGGAGAGAGAAATGGAAGGGGAGGCATGGTTAAAAAAGAATTGTACTCATTACTCATTACCTGATTCATGTGACTATAACCTGTCTGGGTACCAACTCTACAATGACAATGATTTTTAAAATGGTATCTTTATTCAACTTGAAATTTCAACTTTGAAAATTCTAAAAATTATTATCTTGTCATGTAATTTGTTTCATTTAGTTAGAAATATTTAAAATATCTATGTAAAAGTGTAATAAGTTGTTTTGTAAATAATCTATTTCTCAAATAAGGTTCAACATTAAGGAAGTTAAAAAAAAGTAATGTTGGATGATACCTAGAATTATATGTAGTTTGTGGTACATATGATGAATATTTTAAATATATTTTAGTAAACATTTGATTTATATTCTAAGAATACCCAGTGCTTATTTTTGTGTTAAAATATCCATTCTGTATTTTTTTCATGTTTGGAAACTGATGTTCAAGGTAGGTGATGGAAATAAAATATGAGATTTACAAATTTAGACACTGGTTTAAAGAAAGAAACATGAACATGTCTATTTGCAACACAGATTTCATTCTGACACCATATTGCAAGATTTATATTGCCTTAGACAATTTTGAAAAGGGTAAAGAGAAACATTATGTATTTTAGGACTAGCACCATATCCATAAAACTACAACTAAACAAAATCAGAAAAAAGATGAATCTACCAATATTATTAAAATTCTCCATAATTGTTCAACCAAAAATAAAGCCAGACATATTTGCTTAGGTACAGGAAGTATTCTATTTCAACAATGATCCTAGATACATAAGCAAACCAGTATATGAATGACACTCGTGACCAATCAAAATGTTCATGAAATTAAATAAGCTTACTTTAAGCACACTCTACTATCTCATGAACATTGATTATATAAAACTGTGCAACTATAAAACTGTGCAACATTATCAAAATTAATACATGAATACAGAATTGCTTAAGTGTGAGTACTTCATTTTGTCATTGGCCACTTCATGAATATAAGCAGGCAATGAGAAGTCATAAAACTATTTTAATAAGTACATCATAAGAAAGATGGATTTTAGTTTTGTCAACATTCTCCACAAGTTTATTTTGTACAACTGAGCTGAAAGAATGGTAGTGACAAAACTGTTATTGCTCTATAATTATAAAAGACTTACAAATTTACGTGGAAATTTTAAAATAAAACTTTGTATATCCACCAAGTCATAAGATATACTTTGCCCAAGCTCTTCTTGAACAGAAGTAGGCTTGAAACATGAGTTAACTGAGAGAAGAATGAGAAAAAGTGATGGAAGACTGAGATTAAATACATTTACATTGTATGTATGTATGAAAATTTACCAATGCAACCCACTTGTGCAAATAAGATACGCTAACAAAATATCTTTGGAAATATCTGAGTATACTCAGAATGCTATGTGCAAAGTGTTACTCAGAGAAATATTTGTGAAGATTTTCATGGGAATGGATTCAGATGGTGCTCAAACAGCCAGGAAAAAAATTTTACATTGTGATGAGTATTTCAAATTGGTTTATGACCCCAAAAGGTCATGCAGCCTAGGTTTTATATATATAGCTTGTCTGTCTATTCAACACCCTGTAATACAAACACAAAACATTTCCTTTAGTTAAGGAAGATAGAGTTTGTGTCTTAATTTCAAGACACAATGAGATTTCTAAAGCCAAATTAAATAGAACAATCTTGTATATTCACCTGTCATCTCTGAAGCAGCTAGAGTGACAATTCACAGTTGTGTCACACAGCCCCGTAGAAAGCCGCTTCTGTGCTGGACTAAAGAAGTGAACCCAAAGCACATAATAATATCAAATCAAACACCCATTCCCATGGTTTTTAATTCAAAAAACTATAAAGTGTGTTACAGAAAGACTGTTGGTCTTATTTCAGAAAAAAAGTATTATGGTGATCATGCTCTTGTGCTAAAATGTTGCACAAAATTTTAGAAACTCAAAAAAAAAGACTCTTCTCAAATATACCTAAAACAATAAGGTAGTTGGGATACCAGTGATATAAAAATGATCAAATTTGCATTCATCATAAGGATTTTTAAAACCAAAGTAAATTTTAAAAAATCCTTAGCTGCAGAATTTCTAGAAGTTCTTGAAACAAGAAAAGCAAAGCAAACTTACTTATTTTTTCTTTGTTTTTTTGTCGGTCGTGGGGCTTGGACTCTGGGTTTGCTATCTTTACAAGTGCAATTCAATTTGTAAATAGGATTCGAATCAAAGTGTAACACAATACTGCTTCGAGATTTAATGTTCAATCCGCTGACTTAAGGGGTCTTGGGTATGTTTTAGTATGATTGTTGATTTATTTTGTATGCTGTGACAAAAGAGAACCCTGGTGTCTGGGCATCGTGTGGGGCATGGGGGTGGGAGTTCTCCATTAATAAACTCACCTGGACCTAGAAAAAAAAAAGCAAAGCAAAAACAGTTTACAAGGCAAAGGGACATGATAAAGACATTTCATCTCAGAATCTGCATTTCATTTTGATGTCCTTATTAACTACCTTGGCTCTTACACCTTCCGTTGTCGGGAGGACCCTTGTCTGGATATGAGGGCCCTCAGTGTGTGTGGAGGAAGGAGATCCACAGACATTTATTTGGTGGACACTATGTACAGTTGAGAGTGACCATGATGAGCAGGAAAAAGTCCAGGCTGACATCTTGACAGAAGGTAGGATTCCACATGGCTGGACATCCTGCTATGGCTTCATTCTCTGACTTTTAAAATTTATTCACAGGTACTCTTGATGGAAGTATTTCATACTTTGAGTATGAATGGTATAACGATTCCTGGGCCCAAAGTGTCCAAAGATGAAGAAGAGCTTCCAAGTCAGCAGTTAAGAGATAGTGGAGAATAGGAATCACTGAGGATTGCCGACCTCCAGTCACGTAGTGTGGGTTTCTTGAAGCACGAGCTCCTTTCCATTTGCTCATGCTTTTCCAAGGCACCACCTCTGCGAAAGGGGTTGGTAAGGATGTTCTGAGGTTTGGAACGGAGTCAACAGGACTTGATGCTGGAAAGAGCGATGGTTCCCGTGAGCAAATGGAATAACTGACACAGAAATCAGTTCATTTGCTCCTTGACAACTCCACAAGAACTTGGGGATTCTCTGTGCCTTTGGTATCTGGCAGCAAGATAAATTCTGATCTTCACACAGAGTTAATCAAATGAATCTTTCCTTGGGCAGTATTAGATGAACCATAGACAAATATATATGGGAATTCTACTTGAATGAGGTAAAGTTGAATGAGGTAAACACCATACTTTCATAGAAAAACCCGTGAATTCTACCTTTACTGTTTAATGTTATAACATCGGCACTGCCAGCTGTAACACTTGCTCTTTTGCTTGTTGAGAAGTCACCTCTGCAGTTCCTGGTGTTCAATACTGCCTCGTTACAGTGATATATGAACATGAGCTTCTTATCTTTCAGGTGGGTGTGTGGAAGTCGGTCAAATCTCCCACGAGTGAAGAGACTCTTCATCATGTGGACCTAAAATTAGTTTTCTTGGAAGCAATATATACATACCAATAGTGGGAGGTTTTTCTGTGGGAAAATATTCTAAAGTGCTGCTTTGGGCAATGTAAGTTCTAGAAAGGTAAAATGGTCTGTGAAAATATTGCTTTGGATGCAAAGAAAAAAAGGCATTTGTATAAGCATATATTATCTTCACCTTAAAATGATTAAAAATCAGGAATGGCTTAAAGGAATCACTTTGAATCTTTGGTTAACTTTTATGATATTCAATGACACAAAATTCATTAAGTAATCTCATTCACAAATTGATGATTTGCTAGCTACACATGTAATGCATATAAATCCAGTCTTTGTAAATTATGTTTCTTTGAATTCTCTTTTCTTAGTTAACAAGGAAGACAATTAATCGAATCTTTGTATAACTCTATTGAAACAACAAAAATAAGATATTTACAATTCCCAGGACCCTCTGTGCCTGAGTATTCATTTTCCTCCCCTATCAGATACTGTGTCAAAAACTGAATGTGCTACATTGCTGGCTCCTGGAAGTTGACCAACAGAGAGTATTTACGACTCTATATAGCACAACTCTGCTTCACCACCTGGTGCGCACACTGGCATTCATTTCTTAGCTCACCATTGCTTTTTGTCATGCTTTTCCAAGCATCCTACTCACTTGCCTGTTTCTAATCAAATGTCCCTCTTCCCACCACAAAGCTACTAAGAGGAGCTCCATTTCCTTGTATAATTAAACAATTTTTAATAAACTTAACTAGATATTCCTCACCATGGTTCAGGTGGAAATTTATCATCAGTTTCTTCAATCTTGCTTATTTGCCTCACTAATTTGAAACCACATTCCACTTTGTGTTAAAAGGGACCTGGGGTAGCCTATGCATTCAGTCACGGTCCGTAGATTTTTAACAGCTGGTGTAAGTGATTCCTCACCAAAGAACCAGCACAGGCCTCCTTAAAACAAATTAGAAGAATGACTGCCCGCACAGATTCTTTCTGTCTAGTCAGGAAAATGTCTGGAGATAACACTGCCGTTAGATAATGGCTTCTGTGATAAGCTTGTGTGAGTGTGACAGCTTAACAGTGGTTTGAGAAAGAACAGATCTGTATCTCTCTTAGCAGATACACAGCATTGATATTTTTATCAACCATTTCCTTTAGTTTTTACCCAAAATGCACTCAGCTGTTAACTTTCCAGCCAGAAACCATTCAAATGAATGGAGATAATCCTTGGGTACTTGACGGCCACTTTAGCCACTGAACAATTAGGGGCCAAGAACTGGCCAGAGGCTCTCATGTCTAAGCTGGGGGATTTGGCCCACCTCCACTTCTACTTACTCACAGGAAAATTAATTATAATAAAACAACTTGGTGCATGACGTACAATTAATAACCCCTGATATTAAGGTTACCCTGCTATGCTTCAGACTTCAGTGATAAACCAGTCCCTTTAACTTGTTAACTATATCTAATAGACCAATAGGAAATTTTTATTTATGATCATAGGAGATAAAATAGTGTGTATAGTGCATGAGGAGTAGCCTTCAATCCTGAAGGCAGTGGGACCAGAATCTGGAAAAGGGAGGGCAATGTAATGTCTTATTAAAAAAGGAATAAATTCTGACTGAGCTGAAACCAACCAACTTATTCTATGGAGATTCACTTGAGAGTCTTTTCTAAATGCTACCTTATTAATTGGTCATCTATTATCTGGAGGTCTTTATGTGTGGACAATGTATATATAACCCAACAATGATGCTGATGATAAATGGGTCAGTAAATAGTGACAAGTAAATTTCCATCCCATCTGCATTACTTCTTGAGGAGGAAGGAACAAATCAGATTACAATGGAGATACCTGCACTGCTATATAAGAACCAAAATGTGGAGCCAAGTTATTCAACAACTAAAGACTGAATAAAAACATATGGTCTATATAGACAATGGTGTATAATTTGCCATAAAGAAGAATGAAATTGTGTCATTCGCAGGAAAATGAGTGGAAGTGGAGAACATCATGTTAAGGGAGATAAATTCAACTCAGAAAGGCAAGTAATGAATAGCTTTGCTTGTATGTGGAAACTGGATTTTAAGGAAAATTACACTACAGCCTGATTGTGAAATGTGTTCTTTTTGAGAGGAGAAACCAATAGGTTGAAAAACACAAGTACATTACATAAAATGTACTTGTATACATATATATATATATATATATATATATATGCTGAAGGTTATTACAAATGAGCATAAGAAGCCCACCCTATCAAAAGTGTTTTAAGACTAGAGAAAGGATAAAGAGTCATATGGAAAGAGTCCATTTGATCAAAGTATATTTATGTACTTGAATGCATTGTACAGAGTACCAAGCATGCCTGTCATAAATATCACAATGAAACTTCTTCATACAACTGATTTACACAAATACAAAAGAATAATTAAGTTTATAACTGGGTCATGCCTTAAAACATCTAAAATAGCATTAGTAAAAGTAGAAAAAGTATCAACAGGAGATCAAAATTATTATTCTATTGAATTGTAATACTGTATCAAACATTTTAAAACTATTGTTACTAAACATTGCTGTTCTTAGAAAAGTGGAGAGTAATAAAAAATCGTAAAAGTAATGCTAATAAATAGCCATTATAATGGCTATTTCTTTTGCTGAAGGATATGACAATGGATGGAAATCACCTTGAACAATGACTAATGACTAATGTAGAGGACATGTTCTACTTAAGTCACCTGCTTTATCTGTTGCCCACACTGGTCCCTGTACTTTGTCTTGCTCTGAATGGAAGGAGTAGCATCATCCCAAGAAGCACAGTGTCTCTGCTAGCAAGAAGCGACCTGAGAACTCTCCTGGGACCCGTGCTCACAACAGACCTCTCAAGTTACAAGATATGGTGCAGTTGCTTGTTTGCACATAGATAGATTTCCTGTCAATTCCGATCAATTCCCTTTCATGAGGCAGAGAGAAGGGAAACAGGAATGAAGAAGTGAAGAGCAGTTATGCATAAACAAAGCTAGGTAGGCCAGTTTTCCACTTTTAAACTTTTTACACCCCTTCATTTTATTTATTTATTTATTTTGGGGGTTCTGTCGTGGGGCCTGAACTCTGGGCCTGAGTGCTGTCCCTCAGCTCTCCAGCTCAAAGCTAGTGCTCTACCACTTGAGCCACAGTGCCACTTCCAGCTTTTTTCTTTTTGCTTATGTGGTGCTGAGGAATTGAACCCAGGGCCTCAGGCATGCAAGGCAAGTGCTCTACCACTGAGCCAACTTCCCAGCCCCACCCCTTCATTTTATCACTACCCAAATCATGCTCTTCTACACAGCTATGTTGCTGTTGTTCCTAGTTAATACATACAAAAACGATATTTTTCAAACATTGTGTCCTTTAGCTCTGCTTCACCTTTGAATGCAGCTGGGAATTATTCTTCGAGGAGGTTTGGGACCTCAGGTCTCTTCTTGCTGTTTAATGAAGTTAAATGTACGTGCTGCAACAGAATTCTACAAAACTCTGGAGCTGTGACAAAGACTTAGGAAAAAAGTATTATGATTCAGGGAAAAAAACACAAAAGCTAAATACAAGAGGTAGCTAAACTTCTTTTGTAGGTTAATTTATACTGTCTTCCCTTCCGTTCCCCTCTCTTCCCTTTTCTTCCCTTCTCTCCCCTCCCCAGCTCTGCCCTGCCCTGCCCTGTGCGTCCATATGACAACTGTAATTATTCTGCCTATCAGGGTAATTACAGAAGTGGAATGAGAGGCATATAGCAATGGTCTCCAGAGCTGAACTAGAGAACCTAGATAAACATTTTAAAATCATATTTTTATTATCTTTAAGTAATTGCATAAAGGAGTTGCCATTCAACAAAGCAGCTAATCCATGTCACATCTCTCCTCATTCCTCCTCATCCCCCTCCACCTCACCCCTGCATCTAATGTATGACTAAACTGGTAAACTCAGAGAAAAATACAGGTGCATAATCCTTGCTCCACACTTGACCCAGGACTACAGTCCTTCTAGAGGGCTTCCCATTAATGTGCACACAAAAACCTGCACGCTTAAAATCTTAAGTCTCTCAACACGCCTGTGCAGCATAGTTCAAACTATGTGGAACAAAAGCTATTCTGTAGCATTCATTTACAAAAGGATATAATTAGTTATTCTTTCAGTTTTCTAGATAAAGATGGTGTGTAAGAAAAATAATGGGCTGTCAATACCCCAAAGGGTTAGCCGTGTGAACTCTACAAAGGAATTTATCTTAAAGCAACCAGAGGTTTTTCTTTTTCTTTTTCTTTTTTCTCCTTTAGTCTCCGCAATATTTTGGGACATCTCATGACTTGAAAGCACATGGTTAACATTCCAAATGGGTTTATTTACACTTTATTTATAATCTTTAAATCTTAAAATGTTTCTAATCATAAATTTAAAAATTTAAAACAATGGCCAATCATAAGCTTAAAAAGTAGAACAATAAAATTTAAAAAATTAAAACAATGGCCAATCATAAGCTTAAAAAGTAGAACAATATAGAATACTTCAAAAATAAAAGAATTTCCGTATACTAATGAATTAAGTTTATTTTTATGTGTCAAAAGAACTCTTATCATAAGCATTCACTAAGGATAAGGCAAAGCAAGGAAAAGGAAAAAGAGGAAAAGAAAAGCCTTCAGTGCTGCCATTTGTGGCCATGGTGGACAATGAGGGACTATTGAGTTTGCAACTACAAATACTTTTTGATACTCTGTTTTATCAGTATAATTTACTATAAGTAGGCTCTGGAGGTATGATAATTTAACTCCAACAACTGAATACACACACACACACACACACACACACACACACACACACACACACACACACACACACACACAAGATATTATTCAAATGGTAAAAATTAGTGGTAAGGCAGGGATGGGAGGCTCATGCCTGAAATCTTAGTTACTGAGGAGGACTAGTCACTGAGGAACATGGTTTGAAAGTAGCCAGGACACGAAAGTCCTTGAGACTCTTATCTCCAATGACCCATCAAAAACTCAGAAGTGGAGCTGTGGCTCCTCTACAGTTCTATCACCTTGTTTGTCACCAAAGCAGTCACCAAACTGATGATCACAGGTGCAGCTGCCTTTTACTTTCTCTATTTTATTGGCACATTTTGATGGCACAATTTAATAAGGTTCATTGTAGTATATTTCTGTGTGGATGGTTCATCTATTAATCGTGTCCATCTATAGTTTTTAATCTATTTTTTGACCATAACATACTTTCTGCTAGGGATATTTGTGTCCAGATTTCTGTTAAAAATTATCTCATTTCCAAGGCATGTGTCTAACATTGGAATTGCTAGATCATATGGTAAGTCTATGTTTAACTTTTTGAGGAACTGCCAAATTATGTTCGTATTGGCTGCACTATGTTACAATTTCAGTAGCAATTTATATAGGTCCCAATTAGCCTACATCCTTACCACTGGTTGTTTTTTTTTTCTCTCTGTTTGCTTAGTTTTGTGTTTTTATAACAGCCACCCTGGTTCTGGAATCTCATTACACTTTACATTTGCATTTTCTAATGGCTAAAGGTGAGCCCTTTCTCAAGGGCTTGTTGTTCATTTGTTTCTCTTCTTTGGGACACAGCTTATTCAGTTATTTTGCTCATCTTTTAATATAATTGGTCTAGATTATATTCTTACTGCTGAACTATAGAGATTCCTTATATATTGTAGCAATAAAATCCTTATCGGATATATTTACTAGTAATATGTCTTTTCTATGAATTACTTTTGATTTTCTTCTTTGTGTTTTTGATGCACAAAATTATTTAATTGAATTGAGATCTAACTTGCCTGTTTTACTTTCTACTTATCCATTGTCCTAATTCTACATTACAAAGACAAGTATTTGTTTCTTTTTAAGAGTTCTATATTTTTGTCTCCTAAATTTGTATCTGTGATTCATTTCAGATTAACTGAATATAATATATATATATATATATATATATCATATATGTGTGTGTTTGTCCAGATTATATCTTTTTCACAGGTAGATAAGAATTTTCTGAAGCCAGTAGTTTCAATTTGTAAAGTTTGGTACTAGTCTATTATTACAGGATGGGAAACCCAGAAAGTTCTCCACAGTGCTGCTGCTCCCTACTCTGCATTGTCTCCTTTACTGTTTCCTTTTAGTAGACTCTGTCCTTAGGATACAGTCTGTTTTCCTGGGAATTTTCTTGTCTTGTTACTATTTAGGGAGTATTCACACCTCTATCCAAGAAAAGACCCATTATTGAAGCTAAAAACCCTATCATTATACATGAGGCATAGAATTTGTTAAAATCTCATTCACTAGTCAGAATATGGTATTAAATACCATTTGGCTATAAGCCATTTTCTGGATGATCTGCTGGCTCAGCCTTCAGAGATACAATTCTGTCCCTTTTCTCTCTAGACAAACATCCCAATTGGGATAGCCAGAAGGACTGTGGACCATTCCTATGATCTTTAATTAATTAATATTTTAGAGTACAGTAGGATAACTATGGCTAACGATAATTAATGGTAAGGATGATTTTGATGATTAATGAACCCAAGGCGTATTATGTCTAAAGTGATACACATAGTCAGTCACTCAGATTGGATTGTTAGCAATTATATACATGTTTTGAAGTGCATACTCCATGTAAGTATGTACACTTGTGCTGTGACAATTAGTTACAGGAAGAAAAAATGAACCCAATTCCAGACTAAGATCTAAACCTCTTAAAAATCATTCTTATTATGAAAGAGTAGTAATAAACAAAAGCACAACACCAAAGCCACAGTATAGCCCACAGTACTATCCTTCTCCTTTGCTTCATCTACAGTATATTTATTAGCATATGCAGGGCTGTGTTCAGAACTCTATATAGAAATATATAGATAGATCAGATTGATATACAACTTTAGTCCCTTTATGTCTGGAAAAAACATGAGCTACAAATGTAGATCTGATATCACATCTGCTTAGGTTTTAATCTGGAAGAAAGAAACTACTTCTGAGCTGGTGACATGTCATCTGCCTGTGGATGAAGGAAAGAACCCTGAATATTTTCAGGCGCTCTAGCTGGGGATATGCTCTTATATACCAAGTGAAAGTTAGAAAGATAAAGAGCTAAAATAAGGGCTTATTTGGTTGTCATTTCCACATAGGTGGCTTTCAACATTGTGGCCAGTATTTTAGGCTGTATAGAATTTTCTGTTTTTATTTTTTCCTTTGTGTGTGGAATATTAAAATGTGTCATCATAAGGCTCTTGTCTAAGAAGAAAGGCAGGAAAAGCAGCTCCAGTTTCTCTGGAAACGCACTGTTAAATGGAGTCTCATCTTGCAAGATTGCAGATTTCTTTTGAATCAAAAATTATAGTTTCTAAAAATGGTTGAGTCTAAATTGTGCATATGATTTTTGTATCATGTAATATTTTGAAAAATTAAAGGGAATGAAAATCACATCACCATATTTTTTTAAAAAATAGCTTTATCTTTTACAGATCAGTTTGGTCATATTTTATTCAGCCAACAAATGTGTGTTGCTTAATATTTGAGCAGATTTTATTATATTTTTAAATAATATCTAAATAGTATGAAACTAGCATTTACATATTCCCCTTGAGTAAAGGTAGACAGAAATTTGTGAAGGTACTCTAAATTGTCATGAAATATAAACAGATGTTTTGGATCATTAATTAGTTTATGATTAATATAAAAGGATACTATGAAAAGAATATTTGTTTAATATAGTGTAATAAAATTAACATTATTTTCATGACATCTACAACTTTCGTTAATTGAATAAAACAGTTCATATGATTTTGGAACTACTACAATTTTGTCACAATGTACAGAAATGATTAGAACTTAAAAAAAGGACACTGTCTCATCTTATGGGGCTTCAAATCCCTTTTAACCTTTAGCCTAGAATAGGATACAAAAGTTCATGTTTTACAGAAGATGTTCATACCTTAAGACATAGAATTATTCTGAACTCATAACTTGGGATTTATTCTAACAAAGCAGAACCCATATAGTAATTTATTTGCTAAAATATATTATGGAGAGGTGGTAAGTAAATCATAACTCAGGTTCAACACAGTTCCCAGACCAGTTGCCAGATTCAGAACAGTATAGGTCTTCTGGAAAACATCCTCATGTGGTGTAATCTTGCTTTCCTTCCTTCCTTCCTGTCCCTCCCTCCCTCCCTCCCTCTCTCCCTCCCTCCATCCCCCTTCCCTCCCTCCCTCCCTCCCTCGCTTCCTTCCTTTCTTTCTTCCTTCCTTCCTTCCTTCCTTCCTTCCTTCCTTCCCTCTTTCCTTCTTTTTCTTCCTTTTCTTCTTTCTCTTTCTTTCCTTCTCCTCTCTCTCTCTCTTTCACTCTCCCTCCCCCCTTTCTCCCTTCCCTCCCTCTCTCTTATTTATAAGGCTATTAAGTGCTCCAAAATCTTTATTCGGTAGAGATGAAACAGGTCTTGGTTTTATGATAGGACAACAACCAAAATGTTCTAGGAAGTGCAACATTTAATTTTGAATGTTTGGTTACAATGAAACATAAAGCTGATGAAGGATGCACAGAGGTTATTGTTGGCTCAGTTTAGCTCCTTGGCATTTAAATAGCAGTTTGGACCACCTGAAACTACTAAGACATCATTTATTATTTGGTAACTCACAATTAATTAGTATATTAAACAGAATCAAAGAACTGCCCTGACTTATAATACTTCTGCAAAGGTAAAACTATACTAACCACATTCAAGTATGCATAATCTTTCCAAGGAATATTTAGGTGATCAGCTAAACCAAAAGAGAAGTGGGGTGACCTATATCATGAGTTAAAAATTAAATGAGATAAATGAAGGTATATTTGGTTTCCCAAGAAAATGACATTCTGGGGACATCGTGTTCATTTTTTTTTAATTCTTAAGGTTATTTTTGTACATTTGCCAGAATCGTGACTTGAACTAAAGGTCTCTCACTCTCTCAAACTGCTTGCTCATGTTTGATGCTCTACCACATGAGCTATACTTCTAGCCTAGCTGTTTTCTGGTTAATTACAGATACCACTTCTGCCTAGATTGGCTTTGAATCGCAGTCCTCTTTCTTCAGCCTGTTGAGTAGCTAGATTTACAGATAAGTGCCATTGTACCCAGCTTGGGTTTATTATATAAAAATATTACGTGGAAATCAATTTGTAGATAAAATTTTGTTTACATTTTCACATTTTCAATCAGAATATTCAGGTTCCTGAAATAACACAGTAATGAATGGGTCATGAAACAGTTCATCGAACTGTTTTGCAAAGTTGAGGTTTGTCATCTCTCTTTCTGTAATATCCAGGCCCTTTTAGAAGATCTGAATTTCCAACATGAAAACGTGGATCGGTACCATTTGCAACTTTAAATGAAGTGAGAAATGTATTTTATATCCTAGTATCTCAAGTTCAATAATTCAAACTGTAGTGTCAAATTTATAGGAATCAAGAAATCTACAATCATGAAAGAGCGTGATGGTAATACAAAGAAAATGGAAAAATGCAAGGTGAATACAGTGAATCTATCTATCTATATATATATATAAGTTCACCTTTTTTTTAGCAATCCCTGCCTTTAAAAAACATTATTTATGAATTTATGATATTACCAGAAAAAATAAGTGAAATAAAATGCCTGCCAATTTATTAATAAGATAATATTATTGCTGAACTTCCTTGGTAAAAGAGGCAAGAAAATCCTATTCAATCAGTCATAGTACTCAATGCATGGAAGTGGAAATGGAACTAGGCAAAATGATGGAATGGGTAGGGTTGGAAGAGATGAGAAAATTGATGGAAAGGGTGACATTGTATCCACAAATTCACATGTTGAATTGAAAACCTTTTGTACATCTACTTGAGAAAAAATTTCAAAAACTGAAAACACTTGTTAGGGAATTTCGCCAGCATTTTGACTCACCACCATTATTATTACATTATTTTCCACTAACAGATTTATAGATTGACTAAAATTTATGAAAATCCTAATCTTAAATTCAATGTAGTATATTGAGTAGAAAATTCTGTTTATTTCCGTTTCTGTATTCTCAATGATTTATATGATTCCACTTATTTATAAAGAAGAATGAAAAGGAAGAATAAGAGATAACCAACAAAACTGAATGAAAACTTATCAAAAGTTACAACATGATTCAAACTTTCAAACTATGGAACTCAAAACAATAAGGAATTTTTTGAAATTACACAACTTTTAATCTCTCTATTAGTGCACATTAACACTTCATTTTCTTATTCATATTGATTATATTTTAATAAAGAATATGATTTTTGATTTCACAGTTCAGTGATTTATATTTTATCATAAAATTGTTTGGTTTGAGTCCATTTGGTAAAGTTATATCCTGGGACTTCCTAGGAAAATGTCATCTTACAAGGTTGTGAGTTTAATTTGGAACCACCTGCTGAGTTCTCAGTGGAGTATTTCATAATTCAGAAACCATGCTCCTTGGTTTTAAAAAGACCAGAAAAAGGAAACTTTATTTTAAGATCTCTTCTGAATCTTCTCCCATAATAAATATATCTAAAATAGATCTTGGGAATACATACCTGAAAGAAATGTGAGCAGTTAGGGCAGTATATTAAAAACATAAGTCTCACAGAATTCTTTTCCAAATCTCTCCTAAAGGCCCTGAGGTGAAAAAAATATCAAATAAATAAAGGTTTGCATATGGGTTGTTAAGAAAAATGATATCCTCAAAGGACACATCTTGACAAATTAGTAAAACCAACTATATTTATCCAGGATCTAGGGAGTCCTGCTTCTCCTAACTCGCACACGTTATACTAATCCTCACTGTGTTTCATTCTCTGATATTCTCCAGATAGGTAGACCTGAGTAACTATAAAAGATGAGGCTAGAAAGAAAGTCGATCTCTTCATCAGGAGGACGTCTCAATCACCAACAAAGGCATAACATGTGCTTTTTGTATTATGATTCCCTTCATTCCTCATGTGTCACTCTATACATTTTTATGAGAATATTACTTATAATATCAAAACATACCCTGCATCAAGATATAAATTTTCGTAGGATGGTCACATATTTCAAAATTCTCCCAATTGATCTGTGAGCGCATCTCCATATGCTTCGTAGATCTTTCCCTTTACTGGAGAGAAAAATGTAGGAACGGCTGGAAACCACTTGTTCACTCTTCTGTGTGTATTTGGTCTGTGTCTCTCTCCCACTGTGCTTACAGATGACTCTGCCACTAGGGCCGGACGGGCTGTCAGAAGATTGGAAATAAGACATGATACATGATACACCGGCCACACGTAATGGATTGGAAAGCATCCCTGAGAATTCAGAAACGACACTGGAACCCAAGCCTGCCTCTGGCCGCCGAGTCACCTGCTGTGAATATCTGCTTCGACTATCCTGTGCTTCTTTGGCTTACATTCATATATTGCACATACAAAAATTACTGAGAAGTAAGAAGCTGTGTGATTTTTTTTTGTAACCTTACTTTTTCTGTTGTTTTATCCTACTTCAATATTGCATAGTCAATGGAAAAACAGTTATCTCCCCCATCCACCCCCTTTCAGATATTTGTTCCAATTTTCAAGGCATGTGAAGGTATTAGAGGTCCAGAGAACAGCAAATAATAAACCACTATAAAATACTTTTCAAATATTTGCTAACGGTTGCTCAAAGAAGTTACAATTTTGTAAGTCAGGTTACGAAGACACTGTGCCTTTATTGATGTCACCCCCTTCCATCTTCTTCCCTATCTTCCTCCTTCCAACCTTGCAATCGAGTTACGTAGTTCATCTTGTACACAGGGTACATTGAATATAAGGACTGCATTTGCACACCCTTTCTCACTCATTTTTGTCTTCCACCCCTCTTCATGGTTCTCTCTCTTGAAACATGTTCACTTCCTGGTGCTGGAGTTGACTTAAAAATACTTTCAATTAAAAAGCAAATACTTGTTAAGGTCTGAGAATCATATATTAATTGGATTAACTTCAAAAACTGTCGTAATTTGTGGTCAGTTAAAGCTTAAAAATGCTAAAAACTAATTTTCTGATTTCAAGAACCTCATAACTTAATTAATAGCTAAAACAAACCAATTATCACTACACTGAGTGACATTCCCATCCTCATGTTGCTGTGCATCACTCTCCTTCGCCTTGCCATAGGTCTGGATCACAGGGACATACAAACTCCGGACCATGTCCGAACATTGTTGGCCCATTACTTTGCTAGTCCAAATGTAAGAGAACATCTTGCACGAACATGATGTCCCTGACCCAGTATTGGTAGCTAGCCTTAAGAAATATGATTTCATACAGAAAAATCTCATCGAGACTGTTTTCTACTGGGCATATTTATTTTCAATTTGGCAAAGCTAACATAAGAATTGCAATCTGTATTGTAAAAAAAAAAAGCTAATAAATAAATAAATAAAATGGGATACTCAAACAGGCCACATTGAATAGACTGTAATAATTTGCATTTCAAATCAAATTGTTCAATAAAGGTAATTAAGAATACATATTTTATTTTGAAAATTCTTTGTAATGTGCCAGACAAGAAATCTGTGTACTCAAAAATAAGTCCAAGGTGGAAAAATATCTTTTGGTTTTACATCTGTTCTAAATGTAGGCCAAACTATGTATATCAAAATTTTTGAGTAACCTCCAAATGAATAATTGAACAAAGTAAACATTTTCTAAATGTGACATGTTCTTATAGTAAAATGATGAAATTAAGAGTTTATGACCTGGGAACTCGCAAAAATTGTATTGATTATTCATAGGCTCCCTAAATGTTTTTTAAAATCTCTTTGTACAAGTTAGTTCCGCCCTTTATCTCCTACATTGAGTCCTTCTGTTAAAATTATAGTTGTGCTCAGAAAAAAGTTTTGCTCAGAGAATTCACATATTTGTCTGTTCTTCTTCTAATCCAAATGATGACTTTTTCCATTCAAGAGGAGTTCTTGCTCAGATGTCCAGAACCCAAGCCGTCTTTTGTTCCGTGTAGACAATGACAAGGAAACCCCACTTAGCCGTGAGAGTATGTTGTGACAGACTCCTCTGGATGCCAAACAGATCAGATTGTACTGCTGGGGTCCTGTGGAATGGAAAGACTTTTCTACCTGCTACTTGCCCTTCAACCTCCAATTCTGGTTTTGTTTCTTGTCAATCTCCTAAGCTTCAAGTCTTGACTTTCAGTTACTTTCATTTTGATCAGAAACTCTGTATTGTAACTTATTTGGAGTGATGGCTATCTTGTACACTATCACTTTAATCTTGTTCACATTCTGCCAGGTGAATATTTCACTCCAGCTTAGCTGCTTGCGGGAAATAAATCAATAAACAAAAGATTGAAATATTTCAATATTTTATACCCAGTCTTGGTACCCCTGTGTTTACTGCTTCCTCTAATCTGCCCTGGAGGTCTCTACAGCAAACATTTTCATGTTGTCTCAGATTGCATTTTCTCTTTACTCCCAGGACAATGCTATTTAAATATCATATCGCACTATACATTTCTATGTGTGCAGTAGATGTCCCAGTGTACATCTATTTCAAGTTCTCTCAGACAGAGCCAGATGATTCCCAATGTTGTTAGCAGTATTAAAGTGCCACTTTCCTTGAATCTCTGTTAGGACTGAAAGTAAATTGTGTTCCATCTTTAAGAATCCAACTGGCAGCCGGGCGCTGGTGGCTCACGCCTGTAATCCTAGCTACTCCGGAGGCTGAGATCTGAGGATCGCGATTCAAAGCCAGCCCGGGCAGGAGAGACCGTGAGACTCCTATCTCCAATAAACCACCAGAAAACCGGAAGCGGCACTGTAGCTCAAATGGTAGAGCGCTCGCCTTGAGCTGAAGAGCTGAGGGACAGGGTCCAGGCCCAGAGTTTAAGCCCCACGGCCGACAAAAAAAAAAAAAAAAAAAGAATCCAACTGGCAAACAGTACACTATCTTGTTTGTCATTTTTATTTATACTTTCAATAACATAGATAATAAATTGTTCTGAATAAACTACCATAATTATTGAAAATAATGAAGCCATGTTCCTTTTTTGGCAATGGAGCCCGTTGCCAGTGAGGTATTCTTATCAATGGGACTTAAAAGAATATAAGACATGTTTTCTGTCTTTGAGAATGAAACTGTGTTGGGTAAAGTAGCTAAATGTCCACCAGAGGTAATGTGTGTGGTGGGAAACTATATGGATGGTTTCTCCTGTTTTCCCAACAGGTCACTTGCAATGTCCACCATGGTGGTGTGCAGACAACAATAGGAGCCAATCTGACCTGATTAGCCCATAACTTTTGATTGTACAATTGTGAGGATATCTGAAGTTGATGCCAGTCTTACTCTAGGGTAGCAGGATTGCTTGACTAGAGTCCCTCAGTTTAGATGGTTAACTTCCTTTCACATAGTAGTAGTAGATTTTCTGTCCGGAAAACTACTCAAAGGCTTGGTTAAAGCTGGAATGGTTCAATCTCATCTTAAATGCCCACTTTTTGATCTAGTATAATTTGAGGGGTAAATGCAGTATACATAAAATTTGAGCTAATCAGAAGGTCTGTAGTGATATAATTTATTAGATTCATTCTAATTCCCTGAGCTTTCTAGGCATTGTTTCTTGGCACAAATATGATGACTGAATTCATAAAGCCTTATTTAAATACCTGCTAGCTAGGCATTCCCTACCTACAGTGATAGATCACAGTGCAATGTGATTTCATTTCTGTATCCATGTGCACACATAGGCCCACCCATTATGTAGAATACTACCACACAAATGACTTAAAAGGATTACATCATTGTCCTTTCTGTTATCTTCCAGTGCTTTTCAAAACATATTATAACTCCACTGCCACTATCCATAATGTGGAAATAGGATCATTTTCACTATCACAAGAAAAACAAGGTGGAATTATAGCTAGAATGACTTAGATTAGATAACAAGAAGACTTCCTGGATGCCTGCACTAATCACCTGCAGGATCCCATAAGTAGTAGCTTTCATTCCCTAGATGGGAATTAGTGTATAAGACTCAATTAACTTAAGAGGTTCTATTTCCTGTTTCTATTTTCACAAAAGTCTGTCCCTTAGAATTCCTAGACAGGGACCAGACACCTCTTAAAGGAGACTTGTAATTAAATAAAATAAATGAACAAAATAAAGGTTATTTTTAGATGCATAAGGTAAAATGGAAAAATAAAATAAAATACCACTGTTAGCTCTTGTGCCTCTTAGTAATGGTGAGGCCTGTCTTTGAGGCCTGTATCTGTACAGCTTCTGTTTCCATAGCTCACACATCTTTTACTCTTTGCCTGGTTTTTGCATCAGGACTTAAACCCTGAGCATTAGGCCCTTCTCAACTTGAAGCTGCTTCTGGAGAAAACCAAGGCTCCTGTGAGGCTGCACTCCCATTTCTTTTGTTAATCTGACAAGTGTCACATGTTGAAGGTAATATGCTATTCTGTTCTTATCTTCCAAAATTCACATGTCTCAGAAAGCCAGAACACAGGAGAAAAACAACTTGCTTTCTGGCCCTATCTCAAGATAGTATTTAGTTCATGCCTTAGAATTTCCTGACCTGGGAGTAAAAATTCCACCCTTAAGCCACGCTGTCACTTAGATGAGTTCCATTGTAATGGCCTATCTACAAACTAACATTTTCTGAATAGGTCCTTGTTCCATTTAGTTCTTTCCTGAGGAAGTTTTATCAGTGCCCTGATGTATAGTAACCTGATAAGTCTTTATTTAGCACCCATAGATCACTGCTTTGCTGTGATGAGAGTCTGTAAGCAGACTTCCCTCTACCCATTTGTATAATGGTAAAGTGTTCACCACTGCAGATTAACTAAGTACCTTTTGGCAGAAGCCTAGCTTTCAAGCTTTGTGAAAGCCCTTTTAACAATAATGTCTGTCTCTGGAGTACTAGATATTTATGGAGGAGAAAGTTTGGAATTTTGTAAACTTATGTACGTCAATTCAAAACACATGTACATGGACATATTCACAGTCAGCACAGCTGGTAGTTGATCAACTGTAATAGTTTAAGTTCATTGTCTTTCTCAATAAGTGAGATGTATACTAGTAAACAGTAACAGTAAAAATTTTCAATAAGTGTACTGCTTGAAAATAAGACATTTATTCATTTTTTTCCTAATGGCTTTACTCAAATCTCAGCTATTTGCATTTTATTTGGGTAGAAATGGCTGATGTTTACAAATGTGAACGGCCAGAATGTTGGTGATTTTAGATGCTGTTAAAATCTAAGTCAAAAATGTGTAAAAACACAAATATCAGATAAACAGTAGGAGCATAGTTTTGTGAATTCCAAGCCAATGCTTTTTCCCAGCTCATTGAGCCTACAGGTACCACTGGAATCAGATTTTGAAAGGTCCCTGGTTTCATTCACTCAATTTGGCAATTGGCCACATTCTCCATAGAAGACAATTTGTGGGAACTTTGTTTTGAGAGATAAAGGTTTTTACCCAGACAATAGGGTGGAAGGAAATACTGGGAAGAGGGTTTAGCAAGCCCAACCTGCAAAAGTCTAAGTGTGGACACCTGACAGCGAATGGCCAGTCCATTCTTTAACAGTGGTAATGGTCTAGGGGTAGACTGTCTTGCTCCGGTTGCATCCTGCAATGGGCATTTTTTTCTTTTATATTATTAATAAAAAGCTGTACAAAGGGGTTTGCATGTCAGGTTATGAGTGCAGTGCTTCTTGGGTAGTGCCACCCTTCCCTACATTCTCCACAATTTTCCCATCCCCTACTACATAGTTATTTTCTTGCATAGTGTACATTGACCACAATGACTATATTTTTTCAGTCTTCCACCCTCCATTCCTGTGCCTGACTTTTGAAACCCCCCAAATATTTCCATTTCCTAGTGTTGTTTTGATGAATAACGCTTTCGCTTTTCAGAGGAGCTATGCCTTTGGATTCCTCCCTTGAATGGACCCTCCTTTAGTCCTGTAAGTATGTGGGAATCACTCTTCTTTCACAGATGGAAGATCAAAGTGTGAGTGAAGACCATACTTCCTGGGAAGTTTGCAAAAAAGAAAATTCTTGCGCCCACCCCACACTCCATCAGCCACCCTAGAGGTAAAATGTGCTACAACTTCTCATAAGACTGGTGGGCAACTCTCACACTAGAAGGTGTAGGATGAGGGTGATGCTTATGATATTTTATCAAGTTCATCTGAAAAAAAGCTATTCTTAGTATTTTTTAAAATTTAGCTGTCAAAAATAAGAGCAGGACCTCCTTCATGTCTTTAAAATAGAGCATCATCTACATCACATGGAGAGATGTCACCAGAGAACAAAACAAAACAAACCACAAACAAAACCAAAGGGAATTTAGGACCAGAAGATCTGGTAGCAGGGATTCTCAACAGAGGAAGTTATTAGGTTTTTAAATATATTGTTGTTATGAAGGTAATGTACCAGAGGGGTTCCGGTTACATGTGTCGTATAAATAGTACATTTCTTTTTGAACAATATCACCCCTTCCTTTGCTCTCTCCCAATTTCTCCCTCCCGTCCCCATCCACAAGCTGTTGAGTTCACTTTCAAGAGTGTCCAGTGAGTACCACTGCTGCATGTGTTCGCTCTTTGTCCCTCCACTTCTGTGAGTTTATATTTTTCATCTTGCAAATCAAAAGGCCTTAGCCCAGTCAGCCTTCCCGGTACTCTAACACAGCATTGCTGTGTTGCAGCAATGTTGATCATTACATTCTCCTATAAAGAAACAATGCTAAAAATAGTTTTGTAAGAAATTGGAGGAATACCTTTATTCTACCCTTACTAACCAGAGAAGATTCTGGTATAAAAATTCACATGGAATGGATTCTATAAGCTCTTTTATCTTTGCTTCATTTTGTTCACTTAGACCTGGGCAGACACAAGTTATGGTTGGGTTAAACCTAGGATATAATCTAGTGTCTTGTGGGCTACAAACATGACATGCAAATGAGAGCAAATGTTGGGGTGCAGCCATGCCAAAACGAAACTTGAAACTCCAGCTTCTCTTGTACCGATGATGTGTGAAGGGCTAACCCTTCTGGTTATGTGCTAAGGTGGGCATTCACTGTTATTAGCCAAGTCTCCATGTCTTTAGAAGGTCTGTGGCTTTGGTAGTAAACTCTTCCTTAAGCTTAAGTACAAGACAGATGAACTGGGGATAAGAGGTGAATGGAATTTGAAAGCTAAAAGCCACCTGAAGGCAAACTACAAGTTCTATTGATCTTTAGACATTCTTTTTTTCTTCTTTTCAGAAAGGAGAAACACAAAAAATAAAAGAATATCGCTCAGACAGCCAATTATTAAAATGCCATGATACAGTTTACTCTAGCACTAGGATTCAGATTTTTTTTTTTAAGTCAGGCAAAAGTTGTACCTAAAAATGTACAAGGGCAAAAGAGTGGAGTGGAAAGAAGGAGGAAGTGAAAAGGGTGGAGTACGTCTGCTGTTAGAAAAGATATTTTGACTTTGGAATGAAAGGAATGAAAAGCCAGGCCTCTGCTGGGCAGGGGGGGGTGGGGGCGGGTACAGAGGAGGGAGTCCCAGTGTGTGTGACTCTGGTTGGTTAGTTAGATGGTGTTCTATTGGTACATGATGAATTCTTATGTTCATAGTTCAACAAGGTATGTTTTGTTTTTTTGTTTTTTTGTCGGTTGTAGGTCTTGAACTCTGGGCCTGGGTACTGTCCCTCAACTCTTCAGCTCAAGGGGAGCGCTCTACCACTTGAGCTACAGAGCCACTTCCCATTTTCTAGTGGTTATTGAAGATAAGAGTCTCATGAACAAGATTACACTACCAGCGACAATGCAGTAGGGTTCCATTCTGTCCACATCCCCTCCAGCATCTGTTGTTCTTGATTACAGCCTTTCTAACTGGGGTGAGGTGGAATCTCAATGTTGTTTTGATTTGCATTTCTTTTATGGCTGGAGAGGTTGAGAATTTTTTCATGTGTCTGTTGGCCATTCTTTTTATGTTTTTTTTTTTCTTTTTGCTTATGTGGTGCTGAGGAATCGAACCCAGGGCCTCAGGCATGCAAGGCAAGCGCTCTACCACTGAGCCACCTTCCCAGCCCTGTTGGCCATTCTTGTTCCTCTTCAGAGAAGAGTCTCTTTAAGTCTTTAGCCCACTTATTTATTGGGCAATTGTTAGATGCTATGTCGAAAAATGAACTTTACAATTTAGGTTGGGGGTAGAACAGAGAGTGTAGTTGTGGAAATGGGAGGGAAGGGATGGTAGGGGAGAAACAAAGGAGGAGGCAACAATGCTTGATAAGAAATGTACTCATTACCTTGCTCATGTGATTGTAACCCCTCTGTATAGTGTTTTCACAATAAAAAACTTATTTAAAAAAAGTCTTATGGACTTTCCTGCCCATGCTAGCTTCCAAGCAAGATCCTCAGATCTCAGCCTCCTGAGTAGCTAGGATTATAGGTGTGAGCCACTGATGCCCTACCAATGTATGTTTTAAATACAGAAAATGAAGACCTGGATTTTTTTTCAGAAACTCATTTTTATAAACTTATCACCTGTCTTCCTGTTCATCCCAAGCGGATCCTAATTTAAAAAAATCATCCCTGGCCAGTTATAGATATCAATCATAAACACAACAAGAAAGAAATGTGGGAATGAGTGGTGTAACAAAGCTCCGTGTGTGTTTACCCTTCTCTGCGAGTGAGTGGGTACATTGTATGTAGGATGAAGGCACTAAAATCACAAGCAGTGTCTATGCACATATATGTTGTGAGATTAGGAAAGAAAATTGAAAGGAAAAAAAATTAACTTTGTTGTTGGTCATGTGGCTTGAACTCAGGGCCTGTGTACTTTCCCAAACTTTTTTGCTCCAAGTTATCACTCTAAAACTTTGAGTCCCAGCACCACTTCCTGTTTTCTACTGCTTAGAGAAAGAGTCTGGCAGACTTTTCTGCACTAGAGGGCTTCTAACTACAAACCTCAGATCTCAGCTTCCTAAAGAGCTGAGATTATTATAGGATTATAGGCATGAGCCACCAGTGCCCAGATGGAAAATATTTTTTAGGAAGTATTTCGAATTCAAAATCATGGCAACAATTGAGGACTCACCTTGACATATCAGAGGGAAATTCACACCATTGTTTTAAATCCAAACGTTAAAAATAAGACTATTTGCAAGTTTACATTCACACCAACAATGAAGTAAGGTTCCTTTCTGTCCACATCCCCTCCAGCATCTGTTGTTGTTAGAGATCTTGATTTTTGCCGTTCTAACTGGAGTGAGGTGATATCTCTATGTTGTTTTGATTTGCATTTCTTTTATGGCTAGGGGTGTTGAACATTTCTTCATGTGTCTATTGGCCATCCTTCTTTCTTCTTCAGAGAAGTTTCTCTTTAAGTCTTTCGCCCACTTATTTATTGGGCAGTTGTTTCTTTGAGGATTTGAAAGTAGTATGGAGGTTCCTCAAAAGACTTCACATAGAGCTCCCCTATGACCCAGCAATCCCACTTTTGGGCATTTACCCAAATGTTTACAAACAAGACCACACTAAAGCTACCAGCACAACTATGTTTATTGCAGCATTATTTACCATAGCTAAGATATGGAACCAACCCAGATGCCCCTCAGTAGATGAATGGATCAAGAAAATGTGGTATATATACACAATGGAATTCTATGCCTCCATCAGAAAGAATGGCATTGCCCCATTTGTTAGGAAATGGAAAGGCTTGGAAAAAATTATATTAAGTGAAGTAAGCCAGGCCCAAAGAAATGTAGGTCCCATGGTTTCCCTTATTTGTAATATCTAGTATATGTATGAGTCAAGCGGAAAAGGTCAGATAATGTGATGTCGGGAAAATGAACCCTTAGATGTGTATTTTAGGGTTTTTTTCTTTCATGCATGTGTCTCTAACACATTTATAAGATTATCTCTTTGTTGCTTTGTATGTCCCTCCCCCACAGTATAACCTCTGCTTTCACTATATTTGATGTCAGTATAACTTGTGGAGGAGATGGGGAAAAACCAGTTGTTTAAGGATACAGATGGACCTGTTGCAACAATGAGAAGTACAAGTTGTCATGTCCAAAACGAGCTTTACAACGTTGGTGCGGGGGTGGGGGGTGGGGGGGGAAGGGGGGGAAGGAGAAGGATTGGGATTAGGTTGGGAGTGGGGAGGCTGGGAAGGGATGTGAAGGGTAAACAAAGGAGGAGGCTGCAATGCTTGGTAAGAAATGTACGCATTATCCTGCCCATGTAACTGTAACTCCTCTGTACAGTATGTTCACAAATAAAATTAAATTAAATTAAAAAAAATAAGACTATTTGCAATACAAGTAGAGTAATAAACATCCACAGTGGAAATGTTTCTAATTTTGGAAGCTATCTTCTTATCTGCAGCCTCACAAGATGATAAGAAAGAGAGATAATGAAAATTATGTGGAATGTTTGCAATAACAGGTTCCCAAGTCTTACATATTTATTTCCTCCTAACTTTCCATCAACATTCTTGAATAAATTTCCATTATAGAAATGGTGAGGTGAAATTTACAGGTTCTTTTTGTGTGTGTGTATACTACATCTTTAGCTCTTTGCACCTTAGGATAACATTAATGTAGATACAATGCTTGCATTGGGATTTGACAGATGATGAAAATTAATATAATGGATATAAGAAGGGATTTGACAAACATGGGGAATGGAACTGGCCAGCCTAGTTCTTTACTAGAAAGCTTCAGGTCATCTTGACTAGAGCTAGGCAAAGAAAGGACACCTAATTAAACCATGGTATCTCCTGGGAGGAAGTTTGCTTTCCTCCTCATGGTGTGTATAAAGTCCGATATTTGTGGAGTTCCAAGGGGTATGGCTGGTCTCTCACCCATTCCTCTGAAGGTGGAAAAAACTGTTTTTCTCCTTTCACGTAACTCTTCAAGTGACTGTTGGCTCGCCATTTTCTAGAAACTGTTGACATGTGCTTTGGCCTGTGCTACCAGACTTCTTACTATAAAAATATACCAGTGATGTACCTACCACAGAATCTATGAAATGTCTACCACATTGTAGGTGCCCAGAACATGAATGCTATGAAGAAAATATTTCATTATGCCAGGCCACAGTCTCCCTATAGTCATCCAAAACATTTCTGTTAATTATCACTTCTTTTAGAATATTTTAGGGATGTGTTTGTGCTTAAGGCAAACAAACATCGCCAGTCTTACCAGAGTGACTTATTTGTACCAAGTTAAGGAAAAGCATTAACTGCAGTATTAAACAAATCAGAGTTTAAATATGGTATCCATTTCTAACATTCTACAATCTCAGTATAGTCTTATCTTATTTGCAACCCTGAAAAACTGATCATCCAATGAAAAGAGAGAAAGATGATTTTCTGTCGCTAAAATAGTTCAGCTCTGAGCACAGAGTTGTTGAGTCAGCTGAAGGCTTCAGCTAAGATAAGCCTGTCATCCTTCCACAGACATTGTCCCTGCACTGACACGTCATTGACATTACCTAACACATGTTGACAATCAACTCTTGAGAGGAATTCTAGAAATGTACTGACTCAAGTCTTGATAATGGTCCCTCTCTCACAGGGACCATAGGATAATAGGAAGAAGGTGATGAAATATTTTCAGAGAACCATGAACTAAAACACTTCCATTGTACCTAAATTATACACAGACTTGGTTTCTCAATAAGTTCTTGTGGCTAACGAAGGAGGAATAGAACAAATTAAGGGAGGCATGGAGAATCTCAGCTTTCCATATTTTCAGTCACACAAGATCTAAAGAACTACAAATCCTGCTATTAGTTTATTGTTCAAATAAGATTGTACTGTAAGAGCATAGTATTGTACTTTTGTTGTTGTTGTTGGTAGTCATGGGGCTTGAACTCTGGGCCTTAACACTGTCCCTCAGCTCTACCACTTGAGCCACAGTACGACTTCCGGGTTTTTGGTGGTTAATTAGAGATCAAAATCTCACAGACTTTCCTTCCCAAGCTGGCTTTGAGCCGTGATCTTCAGATCTCAACCGCCTGAGTAGCTAGGATGCCACCGTCACCCAACCTAATATTGCACTTTCTCTGAAGATGCAATGTTGTTCATTACATTCTCCTAAAGAGAAACAATACTGAAATAGTTTTGTAAGAAACTGGAGGAATGCCTTCCTTCTATCCATTCTAAACAGAGAAAATTCTGTTGTAAAAATGCATGTGGAATGGATTCTATAAGTTCTTTGCTTCATTTTGTTCACTTACTTGGAAACGTTCCCCTCCCCCACCCATTCACTTGTTCTCATATACACCATACCAATTTATTATTACTTTATTTATTATTTATTATTACTTTATTTATTCCTTATCACAAGGCTCAGGCTTTGGAAAAATCAACCAAGGAGAATCCATGGCAAGATATTGCCCACACATCATTTCTGGTATCTTTTGCATAATCACGATTATTAGAAGATAAGGTATGTCCAATATTTAACATACAAACTGGAAACATATAAAAAGGTTACTATTTAGAAAATTGAAACTATTTGGAGTTAATTCTCATGAGTAAAATATTTTATCAGATCAATTTTAAAGAAGGGTATCTAGGAATTTAGGAAGTGTGAAATTATCCTAGTGATATTCAGTCAGAATGTATTTCCAAAATGTCAATCTCCAAGTCTTAAGTAATGTCAATAATGTTTGGTGTAAACTCAGCAGAATATTACCATATCTCTGGAAAAATGACAGGTACTTAAATAAATGATCATTTTTGGTAGTATGACTTATACCAGAATTATATGTGAATAATTAATTTAACAATTTTAAAATAACTGTTCATTTCATTTCCCTATTGTTTCTATGTACCTCTCAAAAGCACATATTCTAATATATTCACACCTGTTTGTCCAATAACAGTAAAACTGTTTTCAATTTTATTTGGTATATAAAATAAAAATTTTAAATATAGTTTATGGCATAGAAGCATAGGAATGTTTTTTAAAATTCAGCAAATAACCGGGTATTGGTGGCTCACATCTGTAAGCCTAGCTACTCAGGATGCTGAAATCTGAGGATCATGGTTCAAAGCCAGCCTGGGCAGCAAAGTCCATGAGCCTCTTATAAACCACTCAGAAATCTGGTAGTGGTGCTAAGGCTCAAATGGTAGAGTGCTCACCTTGAACTGAAGAGCTGAGGGACAGCGCCCAGGCCCAGAGTTCAAGCCCCATGACTGACCAAAAATAATTATAATAATTCAGTAAACATACTACTGCTGAATAATTCAGTTTTAAGGCTTCTTACAATAAGCTGATGATTTTGTACATTCCCATGGAAGTCCCAAAGGTACATCAACTGTGTGTGTCCACATCATCGTTCTCTGAGGCAAATCATCTTGCAGTTGCTTGACCTGTAGTCTTTGTGAGTTTCGTAATACAGTAGTAACGGTAAACTTGGTAGCCATACTGTGGATAACTTCATGCTTGTAAAATAGCCATGCAATAATTCCAAAAGAGAAACATGTGAGGTAAGTAGCAAGGAAGACTAAATGAGCACTTATCCATTAACAATTTTATTTTTATTCTTCACTAACAAGTTAGGCAGAACATAATAATAATAATAGGAAGAAAGCCAAAGACTTTCCATTCCACACCTATATGTCCTTCACCTTGTTCCCATGTGTTAACATTCATCTCCCAGCATACCTAACTCTAGAAATGAAAGCTGCAATCAGGCCCAAATACTAACTTTGTAGGGGAAAAACCCACAGCACAGCATAACAAACCAAACGTCTTCTTTCATAATCTGAAACTCCTATGTAAAAGAAAACAGTAACTCTAAACAGTTCTAAACCAAAAGAACAAGTTATGATATGTAAGAATGTATTCATCTTCCAATTTGTTCATTCAACGTTAACTTCTACATTGGTCTAGACTGATAGTGAAGAATTTACAGTTTGTTGGCTCCCAAACTCTTCAGCCACATGAGGAGTAGTTAAATGGACGCTTGCAGGAACAGGTAGTGAATGCTATGGTAGACCCTGTGACTGAATGAAAAACCAGAGGAGAGACTTGTAGTCAATTCCTTAGCTATTTAATGTCAGCTAAAATGACCCATCTTATATTCTATGATGTTCACAGTCTTCCATACAAGATACAGATTCTATGATAATGATGTTTAGTAAGAGCAGTGCTTGTATACAGAGACTCAAAACATTCTTTACAACCCACTTAACAACCAGTGTTTGACTCCATAGACAAGACACTTATTTGATGTAGGCATACGATTGGGAGAAGAAACAAGCTAAGACCCACTGGACTGTGTGCATTCTCATCTGATCTGTATTATCAGAATAGTTATGCAAGGTCACTAAGTGCTAAAATTCAAAATGATGGATGTGTTCTTCACATTCCTCTTTCTCTACATTCCCTGGTCAGTTTGCAAGGCCCCCCTTGGCTGATCTCCCTCCCCTGCCTCTGTAACTATCCACAGCTCTCTGCTCTGGTCTCCTATGAGGCAGACTTCACTTTATGTCAAATTACTTTCCTCAACCCACCACTATCAATATTTTCTATTTCTTTCATGAAAGTTATATCTGATAGATGGAGGAAAAGTAATCTGGTATTTCAACCAAGTCATGCTAAAAATGAAGGTGAATTTTCTGTGAGACATAAAATAGACCAGGGGTTGTTTGCATTTTCGAGAAGATGCAAGGAAACCCAAATAAATTTCTAACTGGAAGAATTTCTGTTAGGGAGAGAAAACGTGCCTCTGCTATATGGAAGAAGTCTCCTGATTTCTTTATCTGTTCTTCCATAGGGGAGTCTAGGCAGCTTTCTGGGCAGCTTTCAGCCTGGTGCTGTAGCTGGGTGCTAGAGGTCTGAGCACATGTTGGGAGTCGATGTAACTATCTACCTCAAGTGAGTTATATTCTATTCAGACCAGGTTCCATCCTTGTGAAGAATATGAAGCTCCTCACCATATTTAGGGATATGTGCATTAGTGCATACACTGATCCTGTCCTCTTGAGCAAACTCCTTCAACGGTCGAGACCTAGACTGTGTTTTATAATCAAATCCCTACTCCTCTTACAAAGTCTCTGTGAATAGACTGAGAAGTGGACACTCTAACATTGAAATGTAGACAGACAAGACTAACATAATTTAATATGTTACCTGGCATTATAATTATTGATATATTTGTTTTTATCCTAGGCTGAAATGAATAGTTGTTGAAGGCATGAAATCTAACCAGCCCCTACTAGCTGGCTTCCCATCTGCTCTGGTTCATGGCTGGCGATTCATAAATAAGTGCTAATGAGTAGGAAGGTGGAATTCTTCCAATTACTTTAACTGCTATACCAGTCTGTTAATAGCAGCCCTGATATTTTAGGAAAATAAGCATACATTAAATCCTTTGAAATGTCTCAGACAACATCTGAATGGATATGAAGGAAAAGGAAAACTACTAAAATGAATGAAAGACAAAAATAAAATTTTTGATTGAGGAAGTCAAGGCTAATAAAGTCACTGGATTACAGTGAAACTGATTTGGGTATATTTCTTTCTCTTTTGTGTCTTTTACAAAAAGAGAGGAAACAAATAGAATATGAGAGATCATAGAGTAAGTCTTTCCCTGTCATTACACATCCTAAGAAGAGAGAGCACAGAATCTGGGTTTTGTACAGAGCACAGTCAAGTTTCACCCAGAAAGGGAGAGTAATCAGGAAAATATACCTGAGAAGAATGAACTCTCAACCAGGCTTTCCAACAAGGTGACAAGGGAAAGTAGTGTGCTGTTTGATAATACACATGACATTATTATTTCATCATCACTCAAGAAAATTAATAAGGAATATTTCATTGCTCCAGTGGGATGCATCTAACATTATTGTCCAAACATTTTTAGAAATATTTACTTCATTTATACATTGTATATATGTATATATAAAATATATATATATACACACACATATATATATAATATGTATAATGGGTTTGTTGCAGATATACATGCTACATGCTTTAAGCCTCTTCACCTTCAGTATCATTTCCTCTAAATCCTCAGGAAACTCTGTTAAGCACTCGGCAATGTATCTCCTTGGTGTTTTTATGCATTTAAGTTAGTGGTCATGTGATTCTTTGGGGGAGGGCACTGTTTTAGACATTGTTATAACAATAATAATAGAAATAATGTTTCTCAAAGGACATGGCTTTTGAACTTTCACTATTTAAGAGGACAGCTCTGCTCATCAGGAAGTTGGACACAATTTTCTTCACATCTATGTTGAATATAACAAGATTCCAAGCATTGTGTATAGAATTGTTGAGACTTTGGTTTTCAGCAGGCCTGCTTCATCTTTGTTGCTGTTTAATTTCCCCACACAGCCCTTCCACACTTTGCTCTTTGGAAAGGATACTTCTCAGAGTACATACTCTAAAAGACTGAGGAATCATATGCTATCCTGAGGCAAGATGGTTTACATTACATTGCTCCGTACAAGAGAAAAAAAATATCATGCCTTCTTTTATTTGCATCCATATAAATTCATAAATGTTTACTTTTATTTTGTCTTATAACTCACCATTCCTTGTTGGATTATATTCTTCTTTAATTATTTTCGCATTGGTCATTGAAAGTTTTCTCAGTGACCCACTATGCCCTTTGAAATGGCTCATAAAAATATAGCAAAATGTGAAAACATAGCTCACTTTAATCTGATAGAGTAAATATATTAGTAATCACATTTTATAGTGATGGTATTTCTAAAACACTTTATGCCTGCTACAAACCTAGATTGGGATAGTTTCAGTATTTATTTTGCTAAAAAAGATATTCAGTGAAAAAGAATAAATGATACATCTCCATGCAGTGTGACCTGAGAACAAATATCTGAGCATTTTTAGTTCTATTCCTTCTCCCAGTATTTTTTCTGAGGAAATTCTGCAATATTTTTATGGTTCTTAAAGCAGAATATAATTATTGAGTGTTTTCAAAATTAACTCTCTTCATGGAATATAGTCAAATATGAATAAATTTATTATCTTTGGTATTAAAAGCAAAAATATATTTCTAGCTCATGAAAATGATTAAAGAAATTATATGACAATATCCTATAGCAATTATAGTAAGAACAGACCAAAGTTCAACTGCTCAGTAAGTTCAAATCAGTAATGGAATATTATGTGTGCTATATTGTATTAAACACAGAAAAACAAAGACCACTGAAAATTTTGATTTCCTATTACAGCATACATTCTTTATATTGCTCTATCTTCTGAATCCGAAGTGAGGCCATTTTATTCATGGGTAAAGAAAATCCATTTTATCTATTTTATTTTTGGGTTCATTTTCATCAGAGAGTAGAAATACAAATCTTGGCCCACAGCATTTCCTGCAGCTTTATAAGCAGCTGGACCTTGAGCGACCACCTCCTCTTAGGAAACCATTAGTACTGAGGAAACTGTCTTCCCTGATCATTATTGCATAATTAAGAGCATTTTGTGTTCCCTTAATGTAGCATATCAATTATTGAGCAGAAATATAATACCAAGAAAAAAACGATGGCATTGCTTTATATGAAAAAGAATAGAGGAAATGAACAGTCATATGAGTTTATTTTAATAACTCTTCCTCAGAAGGAACCCAGATCACAAAGTAAGTTTCTAAATTCCTTCTACTTGCAGGTCATTTGCCAAAATAGACAATCAACAAGGATTAAAACAAAAGAGATAAATGTCTTCAAATAAAGTTTGTAGAATGTACCCAAACCTTTGAACATGAATAGTATGGTGCTTTTAAAATAGTCTCTGAATTACATAGTCAAACTGAGAAACCCAGAGAATATTCACATGAAATGCTAATCTCATTTGGTGAAAATGAATATATCAATAACAAAGAGAGAGGCACACACACAGAAAGTGTGAGTAACAGACAAGGGAAACAGAGAGAAAGAAAGAAGAGAATATTCACACAAATGCTAATCTATTTGGTTAAAAATAAACATACAAACAGAGAGAGAGAGAGAGAGAGAGAGAGAGAGAGAGAGAGAGAGAGAGAGAGAGAGAGAGAGAGAGAGAGAGAGATTCAGAAAGCAAGAAATGTAAGAAAAAGGTTAACATAGACCTCAAGTTCCCTGCCCATTGTGATAGATGGATTTATTTTCTATAAAAGTAGTAATCAGATTACAGAAGTACATTTACTGGCATGCATCTTATACAAGAATTTTTGCTGATAAACTCTTTACAAAGAGTGAGAAGCTTAAGTATAGGGAATTAAAACCATTATACAAATTTCCTAAGCAAAAAAAAAAAAAAACATAAAACAAAACAACAACAAAAAACTTAATTTTCACTATAGAAAATGAACCAATACTTCGGCTCTTATCCTTTCTTATTTTGGCTGGAGGGATTGCATTGATTCCAGGGTCTTGCACAAGTCAGATAAGCCTTCTACCATTGAGTTTCAAGTAGCAACTGGACATTCACAGGACTTTGGAGATGATCTTTGTGATGGAGAATTCTGCAGGCCTCTTGGAGGTTACAAGAGGAAGGTTTATGCCCTGAAATAGGGAAGAAAAGAGAGATAACAAAGCCAAAATAATTATTTGTTGCTCGAGTGAGAAATGAACTTCATAGAAATGATCTTGTCAAATTATCATTTGGTCACTACTTTTTACCAATAGCTTCTGTACTCTATAATCATATTCATAGAGACCAAAATTCTAAGCCTTTTATTTTTTTTATTTCCTCTTAAAGAAAGATATTTGGGAGCAGTATTCCAGTGGACTTCTCCCAGAATGCAGACTTGGGGAAAGCAAGCAATATGACTTTGTTTTGGAACCTTTTTATTTTTTTATTTTATTTTTTATTTGTTTTTTTAATTTTTTTACTGGAAGCAACATTGAAATTAAGAATTCTTACTGGGACATTAAATCATTTCTACTTGCATATTTGCAAGGTCTAAGAAGTTTGATGTTATAAAATATCAGAACATTTTGCTGATGGTTACAAAATTGGGAATGTTGTCTAAAACACTACAAATCCATCTAAATAGATCAGAACTCTGAGCAGGCATCACTCGGGTATGATGGAGGAGTCACGGCTGCCTAAGTGGACAGAGATACCTCAGTGTACTGCAGACCACTCTGCCCGCTGGTGTCTCCAGTAGAAGAAGGTTCTAGAAGGGTCATGCGTACATCCATGTAAGAATCATTTAGCCACTTGTACACTCCAACTTAAGACTGACCATGCAGTGCTTAAAGTAGTTATTTTAAAAATAGTGTAATGAAAAGCTATTAAACAATGCATTCTTTCATGACTATTTAACAAGTATATTATTACAGTATAAGCACATTACATAGTGGATCATTAGCAATGTGTACGAAACATGGAGATGGTTACTCATTTAGAAAGACTTTTGTCGAAAGGCTATCTAAAATTGTTCAAATATTGATTAAGCACACCAGGAAAAGTATGAGTTGAAGATACTGATCTTAACCCTTTAAATTTACAGCATGTCCCTAAACATGCAGCAAGTGGTTCAGTGTCTTATTTATACCTTTTCTTCCAGGTTCTATCCACTGAAAACATGATGATAATGTGCTTTTTCCAGTGCCCATCAGTCTTTTCCAAACATGCCAGGAATTCACATCCCAACTTGAATATCCCCTGTCTGTTTTAAGAGAGCAAGATAATCTATAGCAATAACTGGCCCCTCAGAGTATCTGAATGGATTTATCTTATCCACAGTACTTGCTAACTCGATGGAACAGAAATGTCTATAATCACAACCTCTTCATGTGTTCACACTTCACCAAAATAGATAACACAAACACATTCTTCCACTTGTCAACTCCATGCTTGGAACCAGAATTATAGCTATGTAAGGAGACACAAATAGATACTGGTAAATTGGTAAGAGTGTATAAAAAATGAACATAAATTGTAATCATGAACATACATTGCTTTTCTTTCTGCAACTCATCATCAAAAGCTTCCTATAGCTTTTATCAAATCTAGTATGGCACCATCTTCTGTCCCCTCTGTAACTTTCTCTGAAGTCTGTCATCAATTACTGGGTCTATTTTAAAGGAAGAGATAGGGTGATTTTGACCTAAATGTCTGGTATAAGAGAGAGGACTGGATCTGGTGGTAGCTTTGCTGGGAGATTCCTGAGATGACACAAGCATTGCAGTGCATGAAGGACCTTGTCACACTGGCTTTTATTCCACGCCCATTCACAATAACCCAGGAACTCATTACTCCATCAATCCTTTAGGAGCATGAGAGAATTTATTCACCCAGGAGGACAGAGTCATAATTGCCTCTTAAAAATTCCCTGGTCCCACCTCTTAATAGCTCATAATGAGGATTAATTTTGAGCCAAAGTTCCGGAAAAGACAAACATATGTAATGCACATCTCCCTTCTAACCTCTTTCCTGGTCAGACATCAAGTACATGGACATTTTACTTAGTCCTGATGCAAACCAGCACAAGGAGTAAGCACTATGCAGGACACTGTAAACATGTGAGAACAACATCTACCAGGTTGGCAGGCCTAACACATGGGCTTATAAGGTCTAGAAACTTTGTTTTTCTCTTTGAGAATGATAGGTACAAACTCAGGGCTTCAAATATTCTACCACTGAGTTCCATCCCGAACCTTAAAATGAAAAAATGTTAAAAGAACCGGTAGCCATTAAGAAATGAACAGACATCTTGAGTAATTTGGGAGTGGAGTCCGTGTGATTCTTTAAATACAAGATCTGCAAAAAGGGAGAGTTTTACTTCATCTTTTCCTATTTGGATCCCTCTTGTGTTTATATCTTGTCCTATTGCTGTAGCTAGGCATTCTAATACTAAATTGAAGAGAAGTGGAGAGAGTGGACATCCTTGTCTCATTCCTGATTTAAGAAGAAATGGCTTTAATTTTTCACCATTAAATATGAAGCTGGCTGTAGGTTTGTCATATACAACCTTTATTGTATTGAGAAATGTTCCCTGGATTCCTAATTTTTCCCGAACCTTCATCATAAATGGGTGTTAGATCTTGTCAAATGCTTTTTCTACATCTATTTGTATGTTCCCTCCCCCACAGTATAACCCCTATTTTCACTGTATTTGATGTTGGTATAATTTGTGGAGGGAAAGGGAAAAAACAAATTGTTTAAATAGGGATACAGGTGGACCCATTGCAACAATGAGATGCATAAGACATTATGTCGAAAAACAAACTTTACAACTTTGGTGGGAAGCGGGGCAGGGAGGGGGACACAGGGGATGGTGGAGATGGGAAGGGATGGAAAGGGGAAACAAAAGAGGAGGCAACAATGCTTGGTAAGAACTGTACTCATAATCTGGTCCATGTAATTGTAACCCCTCTGTACATTATTTTCACAGTAAAAATTAAAAAAAAAAAACAGACAATAAGTGGAAGGTTCTGTTTCTTTCTTCATTTTCATATATGCTTCTTTATTCTATTTCTTCATTTCTTACAGTTAAGTTTATCTCTTGAATCACGAGATCTGAGATCTCTAATCTTATGTTTGCAAATGCTGATAAATAATTTGCTGTTAAGTTAAATAATAAGGGGAGCAGAGAAAATGTTTGTGGTTTTTATGAAAATCCCATAGCCATTATGAGCTTTCTAAATATGCATTGATCCCATCTGAACATAAGGGACAGAATATAGAATTCTGTGTGTAAATCAGGAAGTCTGAGATTTGAGAAAAACTGGAGCTTAATACAACATGTATACAAAATATCAGGAGTTGAAAAAAATCAGTTAAATGAGATGTATTTTCTCTGAGATAAAAATGGGAAGTACTTAGTTGCACACAAAACACTATTTATTCTCTTTTAGTGATTATTGATTCCTTTATTAGTGTTGGTCAGTTATAGTATAGCTCTAGATAAATTATTGTGACTTATAAGAGAGATATAATTAGAAGACAATGGACTCTCCAGATAGTTGATGTGATACATTTTACTTGACAAAACGGTATTTTCAGGCTTTGGTTGGCATTACTCATTTTTATAAATATTGGCCTTCTAGAAATTTAAACCTGGCTTTGCCAATTGGTGAAGAAACATATAATTTTCCAGTTTTAAGTGGAGGGGAATAAAATAGAGTTTCTGTAATAGCAGACCTCAACAAACTGTGGTATATCTGAAGCCACTAAACTTCTAGTCATCTGACAACCAAGCATAAAGTTGTCATGAAATAGTTCCACTTTTCATGTAGTAATGAAAGGTAGCTTCAGAATCATATTAGCACACATAGCCGATCTTCACCATACACGTGATCCCATCCATCAGCTCCCAGGTTGCTTGGCTGATTCCATCTCTGGTGTAGATGGCCGACGTGTGGACTACCATTTCATGTGCATAAAACTGCATCCTCCAGTTCAGGCAAGCCCAGCTGTCTCTCTCCTAGACTCTTACAGGACCTCTGACTTTGCTTCTCCCCACTCACTCTGAGTTCATCCAATCATTTCTCCAGTCTTCACCATGAGAGTTTTTAATGACAAATGGTAACCTTCACATCATCTTCCTGCAGGGAATCCACCGCTCTTTCTGGATATATTCCACACTGTTTACATAATCTGGGCCTGGTCTTATCTCACAATTGCATACCTTGGGTAAGTTCCACTCCCTCGTGTACCTGACTTCTTCAAGCTTGGCTTCCAGCAGAAGGCACCTCAATGAAGACCCAGAAGTTATTCCCTATAGAGTTCCTTCAGCTCAGTAACCATTCCTTAGCAAAACTTTCCAAATGCCCAGTTAAATGCAGGGTTACCAATCAACACCTTTTCCTTTAGAAAACTCATTAAATTTGAGTGATGATTCTTTTAACCTCACTTTCCTACATAGGACTAAGAGTTATATATGAGTAGGGATTACACAAACTATGAAGGGTTTGATCATGATCATAAATGTAGAACCAGGACAGGTGCGGGTATGGCTTAGTTAATTGATGGATATAATATGTCAAAGTACAAATGATCACTTCTATGAATAAGCCAAGATGGTACCAGCTAATTTTTTTGCTGAGAAAAATTGGATTCATTTGTACAAAGTTTAACATTGATGATACCATTCTCTAATTTGTGTAAGTATATAAATTCTGAAATTTATGTAAAATCAAAAAGGATGACTGGGATAAAAAAATAAGAAGATTGACCAAATGTAACCAACTTCTTTTCCACAAATATCAAATATTTCAGGTTTTCTGTACAGAAGAGTTTTTTAAATTCCATTTTGAATTATGATAATGAAGCATTCTCCCATGCTGAGCAGACATCCAAATATGGGTAATATTTTCTAACCACCTTATTATTACAAAGGCTCACTTTATAGAGACACAAGCCATTCATGAAATTCTGTTGGAATAAAACAATGAAATAACATTGTTATAATTGTAGGAGTAATGGAGTCCCCAAATGGTTATTTAAACATTAAGCATTTAGTCATATTATTATATAGTTTAATTTAGACATTAAATAAAAATAAGTCTTCAGAAAGACATAATATAGCAAAGTAGCATTTGTTATTCATCTAGCAATGAAATGTCAAAACTGTAATTATTATTTTAGATGTTAGGACAATTCATTAGTTGATTTTAACATGATTTTCTTCATATGAAATATACAGCTTTGAATCATCCAGCAAACCTCTAGATCCACTATTGGATAATTAAAAAGGTTTGTTTAATGCCTGAAGTTTTATGGTATTGTTCTTTTGGATTACTTTCAAGTACAAAGGATTCCATTGAACCTTAGAAATGACTTTGGTCTTTGTGTTTCAATAGGTGCATGCTTGTGTACTTATCAATGTGAGGAAAATGTTTAACTGCTCTTATTTACATTAAAACCAACAGCATAGGCTCCTGCAGAGACCTCACTTATTACAGTTTTAGTCTGATACCTGAATTGGAAAACGTTGAAGCCTTTAAAAGACGTTATCATCACGGCCCATCACAGTTTGTCTGCTTTGCTCTTCCTCACCAAAGACAAGTTGTGAATAGCCCATCAAATGACTGAGGCCCACAACCTCCAAAGCCTCCATTTCTCAGAAGCTGAAAAGCTTGAGGCCCTACATGAGATTCAAAAGTGGTGGAAGACCCAAGGACTGTCGCCTCAGCCATGCAGTTCCTGATCCTCAGGAAACCTTTCCAAAGATTGAACTCACATCAAGTGTCATGTTTTCTAAAAGAGTCACTTTTCAGATTGGAGTGAAATAGTCTATCTCAAAACACTCTTTGGCAGTGATCAATACCTTGAAGGATCCGACTCTTTAGCCTGACTGTAGACTCATTCTGTGTAGGTAGGTGACTGCAACATAGAAGAATTACCTCAATTATCTCAACAGGGGTTCAAATCCTTTCTTTAGTAAACTTCCTCCTCTTCTCAGAAACCAATAGTCAGTCCTCCAAGTGCAAAAGGAATGGAGTCAAGACAGTGATTTTCTTCCGTGCATCTTTTCTCTCCAAAGAGAAGGAAAGATTGTGTCATAATCCTTTCAAAGTCCAGCACCAATGGGCAAATGTGTGCTTGTGCACACAGCATTTCAGACCACACATTTAATCTTCAGTCTAGGAAGAAAAATGACTGTGTCTAGAGGATGGAGAAGACTGCTCATATTCCCAGGGCCTTCCAGTGCCATAATCACTTTCCCATAGATCCCAGTTCCACAAGGTCTTTATTCTTACAAATAATTTGCAGTCTCTTGAAAAGACATTTGGACCAATGGCGTGTAAAAGTTTCTCAATGAATCCTTAGCTAGCTTTAAATTTTATGTGTCTATTTTATCCAATCTTAGACACACCAATAAAATTCATATCCATACATTTGCCTGACCAATTCTGTGCAAAATTATGATGAGTGTGAGCTTTCAAGAGAACTATTATCTTAACAAAATGCTATTTATAAAAAATTCAGGTAGAATTTCATAGAAAAGGAGACATGCAATAAGACTAAGGCATAGAGAACAGAGGAGATAGATGCATGGATCAATGAGGAGAGAGAGAGAAAGTTTAATGGCTAGATACTCACTAAATAATTGCTTATCTCAGAGGCAAATGTAAACAAATTAAATACTAACCAGTTGAGAGTGATGAAATTGTACATCAAAATACTATACAGCCATGGGAATGAGTAAGTCTGACAGATAATCAGTACATAGAAGAACATAAAGATCACACTATAAAACTATATAAACTGACATTTGACTTCATACATACTACTAATTACTTTTGGAGACTAAAGAAATATTTATTACTTTATTCATCAGATTATTTGAGTTTAGTTTTCAAGCTACTACTCAAACAATTTAAAACAATGTAAGCAGCAATTAGTGGAAATGGATGCACAGTGATTTAGGACAGAAGAGTTAGGATGAAGAGTGCCTAAAACAATCACGTAGGAAGGAAAGAGCCCAAGACAGATAGTGTTCCATTGAGTCAGGACTTGATTGATCACAATGATTTTATAAAATACAGTTAAATGATTCTCTCTCTCTCTCTCTCTCTCTCTCTCTCTCTCTCTCTCTCTCTCTCTCTCTCTCTCTCTCTCTCTCTCTCTCTCTCATCAGTTATGGGGCTTGAACTAAGGGCCTAGGTGCCTCTTTGTGCTCAGGGACTAAAATCTCTCTCTCTCTCTCTCTCTCTCTCTCATCAGTTATGGGGCTTGAACTAAGGGCCTAGGTGCCTCTTTGTGCTCAGGGACTAAAATCTCTCTCTCTCTCTCTCTCTCTCTCTCTCTCTCTCTCTCTCTCTCTCTCTCTCTCTCTCTCTCTCTCTCTCTCTCTCTCTCTCTCTCTCTCTCCTGTCCCTCAGCTCTTCAGCTCAAGGCTAGTGCTCTACCACTTGAGCCACAGCACCAACTTCTGGCTCTTTCTGTTTATATGGTGCTGAGGAATTGAACCCAGGGCCTCATGCATGTGAGGAAAGCACTCTATCACTGAGCCACCTTCCAAGCCCCTAAAGTCTCTCTTAAAATAAGAGAATGCAGCCTTGTCTGATGAACAAAATACCATGTCTGCTAACATGTATTAGTTAATGGGAAAGAAACATCACAGAAAGGAAAAGTAAAAAATAATAGTGGTGGCAATTATATCAATTAATAATAGTAAATAATGCTTTCTATAGCCTCAGACATTGAGAAGTACCATATGTTTTCTTTTTGAATTGGTCAAGGGTAACTAACATTTTTTAATTAGCTCCTTTAAAAAGTTCTTATTTGTAAAATCATGTTCATGTTTCCTATTGTGTTTGCAAAGGAAAATGCCTGTTGACTTCCAAGATAAGAAAACTACAGCTAAATGTGTTTTTACATATCAGTTTAATCATATCATTTCACCCGTTTTTCTTTTCTTTTTTTTTTTTTTTTACTGTTGGCAGTTATTTATACTTCCTGCATAAAATAATTGCTTCTTATTTAAAACCCTCTTAATTTCTAAACTGAACTATTGCACTGGTGTGCTCAGTGCTTGTTCGGGAATTTCCTCAAGAGATCCGCATTCTTTTTTCTTGTGATCCATTAAATAAAACAAGTTTCAGCATGTGGGGCTTTGCATTTCTGCAACTATAAAGTTGGTCCTAGAAGAGTACACTCCTAAGGCTGTCTTTCAAGAATGAATATCCTTGGAGAAAGAAGGAAGGGGTTTGTAAATCTCCACAGCTTCAGAATCCTTCTCCCCCAGGGCAGTATTCCCCAATTATACTTCTCAGTCATCAACACCTCTTTCTTGTCTGGGCTCATCAACCTTCCAGCCCGGTTAGCACATCCGTCACTGCAGAAAGCTGGACCGCACACCAAGTCTATCATCTTAGAATGCGGAAAGAGAGATCAAATATTTCAACTTGAAAAATGGAATATTCGTCTACATAGGTGGCCTAAATGTTTGGTGTGATTAGGCAAACCATTTTAAGCAGAAAAAGTCATTTGCCTTAATAATAAATCCAAGAAATACCAACAATTCTGCCCTTAATTAAACATTGTAGTAATTGAAAAGTGACTCCAGATGAGGGTCAGTCTTCAATGTAAGAAATGTTAACTTTCTGATGATGCAAATTTTTCTGCAAACATATATAAGGTGTTTGGATTTCAGAGAAGGTATGGTACGGTGTATGTCACATTTAGTTTTGCAAATACCTGAATTTCATTATTTCTTCTGTCCACCAGTAAGTAAGCATTAAGAGAAACTTGAAATGTAAAATGGGCAATTTTAATTTCATTTTAGGCAACTGTAGAAAGGTTTTTTCCTCTACATATATGTGTATATATATATATATATATATACATATATATATATATATATATATATTTCCCCCTGGCATATACCCTGGCATATATATTATTTCTAATACTACTCAAGTAGTATAAGCATAGTGCTTATATATACACATCTTCAACATGTGTTAACGTTAACCTTTTTTTTTCCTGTTATGGATGTGCATGTATGCTTTGTTTAATGATGTTAGCTAACATAGTCTCTCTCTCTCTCTCTCTTTCTCTCTCTGCAAATAATGATAGTATAATTTGAAAATTCTGGCCCAATTCCCAGACTTAGGTCAAGTTAATATATGAGTATATTTAGTTCTATTTACTGTTTTATTGGACTTTGATATTCAATGACTTATTTTTTGTAAAAATATTTTTCATGTTGCAAGTTTTAAAATGTGATTCTAAATAAGACACAACCTTGTTTGTTTGGATTTGTTAAATATTTAACTGTAATAATAAAGAGGACCTAATTTAGAAATTCCAGTCATAATGTACATATTTTGGATAATGTGTGAGATTTAAAATTACATTAGGCATGAGAAATTGTTTTCTCTTATTTCCTGGCATGAAATAATCTTTTTTTCTTTATTATATTTGCTTGTCTTAGAACTTTAGAAAAAGGGAAGTGTGCACTCACAATCAAAGAATGAGTAATGACATATTTACAGTCTCTAAAGTGAACCCAATTTGCTTCACCTAATATTTTGGTTTGTTACCATATCAAAATAATATAATCTTTCTCTCAGAATTGAAATAGAAGATTTCAAGGCTTTCTTATTCTGGTTATTCAAAACCTCTCATTTATTTATATTCTATTGTTTCTACAAATAGTACTTAGTTCCATTCTTTTCCTGAATTTTGATCTAAATTAATTTAATACTTTGCTATTTTTAATAATTCTATTTCTCTCCCATCCATCATTCATTTATGAAGTCAATTTCACTTTAATCATAATACAGAGTTGTTGCTGTTTTTTTGTTGTTTTTTTAGAATCTAGTGAATTGAGTTTTAGTGTCTTGACTACCTGCTCTATCTTCTCTACTTAAAATGGTTTCTAGAAACTAGTGCTGTTTACAAATCAAAATTTTAACTAACTTTAAAAAGTTACCGAAGTTTAGGCAATACCATACTGGACAGAATTTCCAGAGCAAACTCTCTTCCCTCTAGTGAAAATTATTTTAGGATACCATCACAAATCAAGAAAATATCTAGGAACCATATAATTTGTAGGAGAGTTGCATACTATAAAACCCCAATTAACCAATTCTAAATTTGTGATTCTTCTAGCAAAAATCCCACTATCCCTGGAGGAGACCTGGTGCCCTCAATGCAGTCTTTCCCTTCCCTGTTTTTCTTGGTTAAGAGTCTGTCTAGTGTCTACTCTTCTCAGGTCCCTGGCTCTGACTGTGCAATACCATCTGCACAAGGCAGAGTACAAATAGAACTATATGTCCCCATGGGTAGTCTGTGCTGACCCTCCTAATCTGGTAAGCAAGCTGGGGCTTCTGCACTGAAGCATGAAGGCACTGAGTGGCCAGTACTATAGGTCCACAGGCTATAATAGAAACTCTGCGAGTACTCACTTTGCTGCTGTAGTTCTAAATTTTGAACAATGCAAACCCTTCCAGTCCCCAAACTGGAAAATCTGTAGCAGCAATAATCCTTAGACTTTCATTTTTCCCCCATAATAGGTGAGTATAAAAATAAATTGCCACCATACATTGTACTAATTCATCATTTAAAGAGCACAGGAATTTGGAAATGATAGTTTACTGTAATCTCAAATGTCTACATACAATATTCAACAAAATAACCATACATCTTTAAGTGAGACTGATTTCCAATCATTTAGTATGTTTCCTTTGGAAAAAAAAATGACCCACAATAATACAAATCTTCAGTTGATTTTCCATACACACCTTTGCATTTCTTACAAATGACTGGAAAATTAGATTGTAGTAAATAATGTGTGATGGTGTTTGTTCATGAACCCCATAGGGAGTGAGCTCATTACCTGTTATATGGTCCAGTGTTCTGATCATTGTTTGGCTGCACAGCGAACTGTAACCCAATTGGGCGGACCAATGTCCATATTTGCTCTTGAGCATCACAAATCTGTGGGTCAGAGCCTCAGAAAGGGCATAGCAGAGAGAAACCTGTCTCTTCTCACAATGCCTGTGATTTAGCTGGGCCAACCACAAAGCCTCAGGTATCCACTTATTGTTGAGACTTTCTGTTCTCCTTGTGGTGTAAGCACAAAGGACTGGGCTTCCTCACAATATGGCGGACTTGGGGCAACCAGGCCTTTGGAAAGCAACAGAGTGTTCCTCTAGCCATTGCTCCAAAAGACAGGAGGTGGAGGCTGCAAGAGTAGGGAGCCTGCCTAACTGTCTGACACAAGCTGACTTCTATGTTACACTAGTCAAACAGGACCCGTTCCAGCATCACCTACCAAAAAGTTAAGACAAAGGCCTTCACCTCTTCTGAGTAGAAGAATCAAAGTGGTTGTGAGTATGTCAAATCCATAGCAGGATAAGGACAGACAGTATTCTCTGTTGTGATAACCCCTGTCTATCTACCTAACACCATTGGATGGCAGGGGTTTGCTCAGTGTTATGTAGGCATGGACAATTTTTGTTTTATTTTGTTGTTGTTGTTTTTCTTGTTGTTTTTAGCTAAAGGGAAAGGTACCGAGTTTAGCTATTTTAAAACTGAAAGGTTTGGAAGGCATATTAACAGGGAATGAATGTTCCTGACAGCTATTTTCCATCTCTAACTGCCAGCCAGTTACAACAAAATAAGAACCTCAATTTTTTTTCAATTTTCTAAATAGCAAGCTTTAATACCTCCATGGTGGGATGGCTGATGAGACTTAAGATATCATAGGTAATAAATCTGATTCACATGGTTTGCTCCACTGATGTGGCTGATTTTCCTTCACCTATGCAAGGAAGAAAAGAGTCTGAACTCTAAAAAACTCACTTTGGTTTTTAGATTCAGATATAATGTGTGTAAAGTCTACAAAGTCACAATGCAAGAAAAACTAAAAAATGGTTTAAATTCCATTGCCATGCTACTTTTATCTTCACTGACAATGTTTTCTGGAAATTACATTCAAGTGTAGTAAAGGTTTACATTAAGTTTGAAATATTTTCAAGAGTTGAGGAACACCAATTAATTTGTAAGATTCAAGAATTAAACTTTTTTTGATGAAAATAGATTTTGTTCCCTACAGTGTTAATCATTTGAATTTGTAGTTCAAAAACACACTCTTACTATATATATTTATATATATATATAAGATTTATAAAGAAATATATATTTTAAGAAAAAATAGCAATTAGGTTATATCCCTCAGTTTCAAATGTTGATTATGTACAGTGAGGATTTAAGGTGAGTTTTAAAAATTTCAAATGAAGTTATGGCAAATATAGTACAGTGTATGCCTGTTGGGATATATCACAAGGAAAGTCCTTTGCAACATTTTAAACTTAGCTAATTGAAAAATAAATAAACCTATGAAGAAAATCTACTGGTCAAATTAAAATTGTGTGTAAGTTTTATACAATCAGTACAACAATATATCATAAATTTATTTGTTAAGAAACATACACATTGATTATCTCAGTGTCCTGAACATCAGAAGTTGAAAGAATCCCCATCCTGGCTAAAATCTAGGTGTGGTCAGGGATATGCCAGTGCCTGGAAGTTAACAAAGAAGATAAATTCACTCTATTGGTTTCTTGAAACCACTTGCTCTAGTCCTCCACCCTGAAACCCACCAGTGAGCATCTCTCTCACAACTCTCCCTGAATCCCCTTTCTCTCCAATCACCAATAATTGAGTCCTAGATTCAAGGACTCAGAAGTAGTAGATGCCCCACTAGCATGACATGGAATATCAGGGTCCTTAACATGAATCATATTTGCAAAGTCATTTTGCTATGAAAAGTGAACACATAGATTTTCATACTGTTTTTCTACATTGAATTTATTTTGCCTGAAAATTGCAGATGATCAAGTATTGAGTGCCAACTTTAGGCATTTAAATTTTTGGCTTGTCCTAATTTTCCTTTCTAACCAAAATTAGTGATTACTTTCATATGCTAACCAACTACCCAAGTATTTATTTTTATTGAGTGAGTTAATCATATTTCAATCAACAGATCACCCCTATCAACCACAAAACATTATAGATTTTAGCTGAAGGTAACTGGTATGAAATGTATTTTAAAGGCACAATCAGTGTTTCATAGAATAATTTGAAAAGCAAAATAATTAAGAACAATTTTCATTTTATTAAAAAAGCAATATGTTAACTTCTTCTACTGGCCCTTTAACAAAGCTAAGGATATTGGAATGAAAACAAGCTTATTGTCTGTTAATGATGGTTAAGTCTTGGAACACTGGTCCCTGCAGAGATGAGTCTTTAGTTTGTGGTATCAGATTACAATATTGTGAACATAACTGTGGGGAAACAGAAGCCAAACATCCAAAGGAGAGTTTTCTTGGAGCAAATATCTGCTCTTGTGGTAATCATGATGGCTGCACAAATTCATGACCAACACAACAACAACAAGAAAATGCTGGAGTAGCAGATTTTTTCAAATGCATTAATTTTATGAGATCAATCTTCACTTTAAAACCAAGCATAAAATTAGGAAATACGATTTGATGCACATACACCATAGAAGTAGGTAGGTATATAGATAGGATTATAGGCATGAGACATAAGCTCTGTTTTCCTATTATCATTCACCCACACTTAACCTCTGAGTATATACTGTTTCCTTGTCTGTGTTTTCTTCCCTTCAACGAACTCAATTTTCCTGCATTAAAAATAATTCTACAATGTCATATTATATTAGGGCATCATTTCCTTAAAATGGCATTAAATAGGAAAGATATTCACATTATTGAACCCTAACTATTTTTATTTTTTCAGATGCTCATCAAAACTACATTTGAATAAAACAAAGGCCATGAGTAGCTTCCCAACAGTAAAAATTGTATGGAATATGTATTTTATGATGCAGGGAGATGTCAGAAAGCCACTATTCTCCTGCTTTTACTGTTCTTATAAGAGTTCACAGACTTTTGCAACCTCAATGTGAGGAATTACTTTACAATTATAGTTTCTTTACCACAAATTATTTACAGTAGATTAAAATAGACTTTTCAGTAGCATTTCTTCTTTCTTCGTCATAGCTCATTAAAGGAAAACTCAAAATTTCCCAAGAAAATAAGCAACATCGAACTGATGTAAGGGAGGACTAGTGAAGGATTTTTTCACTAACTTAACTTTAGCCTATTTCTTTGCATTCACAAGAAATATTTATTTTCCAACAATTATATGGTCTCTGTTTTATAAGATATGAAAGGAGAAACTATCGTGTCTCCTTTATTCCCCTTTTTGATCTATTTTTTCTTTTTCTATTTCTAGGATAATTTCTTATTATTGCTTTTTCAGTAAGTTGCAACTGCTGAATTTTTTACTTGGTTAATCTGCCTAACCATAATTTTATACATTTTCTTGTCTGCAACACTGACATCTAACTTTACTGAAACCTCTTGCATATTTAAAAATTTTGGCAGGGAGAGACTGCAGTTACATTTTGGTTACATTTATAACCAAAAGAAAACATCAAGACAGAAAATAATATCTTAAGAATTACCAAACACAATTTCTAATATAAACCAGAGACGTGTGTTACATATTAAGAAGAGTATTCCCAGACATAATGCTCTTACTTTTCAGTTCAAAGTTCTCCATACAGCAATGTAGGTATGATCTCAATCCTCTCTATGTGTTGTTGTTGTTGATGGTGGCTTCATTTTAAATAATATGTTTGTTTCCATGCCTTTTTATTTTTTCTTGCCTTAAACTCCCTGAGCATAATGCCAAATGAAACTTTCTTCAGCATTCTGTATCATTTACATTATAGACCTTTCATTGTTTTTTTTTTAAAAAGTAAAATCCATTAAGAAATCCTATCTTTATGTATACAATAAAGCAGTTCACACATGTAAAGTCAGATCAAATTCCGTCTAATATAAAATTTTTGCTTGCTAAGGGATTTAGGGCAATTATACTGAGAGTATTAGTGAAGCCAAATGTGTGTTATAAGGCAGTTCATATTTACAGAGACGGAGCACTGAGGACTGTAAGAAATGGAGTGGAGACTGGGTTATGTACTGGCTCTAGGGTAAGTAAAGTATTGTTACAGACATAAAGTAACACAATTCGACAGAAAGATGATGTTATCAGAAGAATGATTGGAAAATGTTCATTTTTACAATATAATGAGTCTATGGGATCCTAATTTAAAAATGAGGTTTTTTATTTTACTTAGAAATAAAAACAGTAGGATTACCTAGAAAGAGGGCTATGTTAAATGATAATACAGTAAGGCTGCATTAAATAATAATATATTATGATGTTTAATTGTAAACTAATGAAGATATAAGTGCACACATACCAACCAGTTCATTACTTAATGGGAGAAATAATAATATATTGCCACTCTATTACAGGGAACTTAAAATTTTATATATATTTAAAGCAAACCTATCCCCAGACTAATAACCACTTGTAGTTTGTTGGAAACAGTACCCTTGTATTTTTATGGAAGAAATGGCACTAAGATAATGTTATAAAAATTTTTTAAAGGCATAAAAATAGTTGAAGCCTGATGAAAGGTAAAGAAATATTCCAAGGTTTTACTAGAAAAGAAATCTAGTAATCTTCATGATTTATTGCAGTGTTTTCATGATTTCTCATGCATTCAACAATATACATTAGAATTAAAGAAATAACGTACGCTAAATTAAGATCCCCTGAGATCCCAAGAGACCCTCAAATCCCCTTCTGAAATGGCCTTATGAATAGCAAGGGAGACAGGGAAAGAGAGGCAAGAATGAAGAGCCTTTGAGCCATGACTTGGAGCTGTAAAAAACAGTAGGGATGTCGTGGAAGTGTGACTGTGCCTGCATTTCATGGGGAATACAAGTTTAACATATCCCAAGTCACTGCTGTTACTTGGCATCCTATGATTTCTGTTTTATTAAATGACTTAACCTATAATCTTATCCAGAAAAAGGAGGTGCCCTTTACCTTGGCTTCCTTGCAGACACTTATGTGTATTTCAAGCAATGAGCTGCATTTACTTGCATGTTTATTTGAAGGACTTTTCACCGAATAACTCTAAAATTGAGTAAAAATGGATAATTCCTATCATCTCCACAAACTCATTAATAGATGATACAATGGGATTTATCGATACGGCAATTTAAGTAGTATGGCATCAAAGCGGAGACTGAGGAGAGAACAAAAGAGTAAAGGAAAAAGGAAAGAGGGAAATTTGGAAGGGTACACACAGGCAGGTCTTAGGGATGAGATATTTTAAATGCCTCAGGGGCATTGACAGAGATGATTTGGGCCTGGAATTACTCATTTGTGATGTCAGCGCTGTACTGAGAACATTACTGCATTTAATCATGTCCCAAAAAAGTTAACCACTAGTCCTGGGAAGAAAAACAACTTCTTTTGACTTTTTAATATTAGAATTCATTCTCGTGTCAATTTCCATCCAAATCAAAATTCTTCTCTTCTCTAGAATATAGTATCTATTCTAACACATTTAAAAAATATATGTATTTACGGCTTCTTCATATATTGTAACCAAAGTCTACCAGCTCTTCCTGAAATTATTTCTTAGGGGCATTTTTGTTATTTTGTTACTTGTGGGGGTTTTGGGGGCACCCTGATGGTGGGAGATGCTGTGGCCTCGGTCATTCTTGGGAAAGAAGAAGAATGAAGAAAATAAGCCTGTGAAACAGAACGATAACATAGAAAAGGAAAGAATAAACTTCACATGCTGCTTACTTGAGTATACATGTCAGTGTGTTAAATATAAAATACTTAGAACAATGTCAATTGCTGGTGGTACACACTTGTAATCCTAATCATGAGGCTGAGATCTGAAGATTTTGGTTCAAAGACAGACCCAAGTAGGAAAGTCTATGAGACTCTTTAAATTTTTTTTTTTTATTGTGAAAATACTGTACAGAGGGGTTACAATTACATGGGCAAGATAATGAGTACATTTCTTATCAAGCATTGTAGCCTCCTCCTTTGTTTCTCCTTCCCATCCCTTCCCATCCTCCCCCCCCACCCCCCACCCTATGAGACTCTTATCTCCAATTAACCACCTAAAAGCAAAAAGTAATGCTCTGGCTCAAGAGATAGAGTGCTACTCTTGAACACAGGTCTCAAGACCAGCATGCGCGCGCGCACGCACACACACACACACACACACACACACACACAATTATTTCAACCTTCTAATTAATTTTTGAACTCTGTGAAACCACATCTGATTCTATCTTTGTCTTTCTCACTGATAGCAGCTGTTTAATTATGTATTCACTTAAGTAATCTAACTAATGATTTTTATTTTTTTATTGGCACAGCATGGGAGATCAAAAGTGAGATTCAAATGGCCTTCTGTAGATTTTTATACCAAAGACATTCAGTTAAAATCAAGAATAAAATAATATTTTTAAACATATTTCTGATCATAATATATTGTTTCTAAACATGATAAATTAGACTTGACCTTCATATTTAATCTGAGTCTACATTTGTTATAAGATATTCCTGAGGCTCTTTAGTTTGTCACTCAAAAGTGTAAATGAGCAGCTAGAAAATGGCAAAGTCAGTCAGTGAGATCATATTTATAGGCATGGCAACCAAACTATTACAGAGCAATTCTACAGTGATTTTTCGTCACTCTGATGAGCTATAATCTATCTACAAAGTAGTAGAGGCTGTCGTTTATTGGATTGGAACAAAGTTAAATTTAGACATACTCTGTAAGAGGTTATTTCTACTCATTTTCCAATGAGTCCTAATCAGAGCTGCCTAGTTTTTTATTATACAAAGTTACTTAAATAAATTTTCGTATCTCTGAAGTGAAGCTAAATTCTTCAATTCTTTTACCAAGAGTTTTTTCAGAAAAAGAATTTAGGTAAGACACTAAATTTCCTTTGGTATAGAAATTTATTTAGATAAAGAGTTAAAAGTATCTGATATTTAATTACTTGTGTTGGTTATTTTCAGGTTAACCAATGCATGAGAGTGTAAGGGTCACCATAATATACTTGGATAATAAGTAATAACATTATTTCTCAGATATCTCATAACAATCCTTCAAGTGCTATACAAAGCATAAGAAATAAAATGATTTTGGCTTTACTTGATACTTCCCAGAAGGTTTATACTCAGAACAAAGGTTATTCCTAAGGAAAAAATAGCTAAAAATATATATTTTGACAAGTATAGGGATTAACTAAACTCAGATATTACCTAACTAATAAATCTCTGTTCAGGTGTTTCAAGACTGTCTCAAGAGAAAGGATAATAGAATAAATAAATGAGGATGTTCTACCCATTAGAAATTTGAAATAAAATTATTCCATGCTGTAAATTATAATAAATCATTTCACAATTAAATGAGTCAATATGAAGTTCATAGGTTATCTATCATATGTGCAGACATGAAGAAACCACCAGGCATAAATTTATAGAAGCTGTGTGAAACAAATCAGCTGTGAGAATATATTCCAGAGTTGACAAAGAAAAGTTAAGATTGCAGCTTCATCTTTTCCACTTGGAATTGAGGTGAGGAGGTAAAGAATTTGTAGAAAAGCCCAAGGAAAAGTTTGGTGAGAGAGAAGAATGGTGGAAAGAATTTTCTGTAACAAGAGTCCTTAAGACTCTGAAAATGTCATTCCTCATCTAGAAATCTCATGACTTTTAAGAGGTTAAAGTAGAACTTTATGAGAGACCTAAAATAAGTAGAAGGTTATAGTTCCTTTTCTGACACTTGTGCCACTTTTTTTCCCTTCTATTATTCTGGTTTTCCAAATGGTAATGGTAATGGTAGCATTATTTCAAGTATTTCTCAGACATTTGTTCGCTATTTAATGCAAGGAGACACTTAGGGAAAAACTTTAAGCCGCATACTCCTGGGTAGAGATAAGAAAGCATAAGTTAAATCAACACTAGCAACCAGATACCAGGACTCCTGGGCAGGAATTCTTAAGCCACACTCCCATTTAATATATCCACTGTGGCTTTTACCATGACAAAAACCGTAATTGGATCCATGAATGCCGAGACTTGGAGGGTGCTATCAGCATTACACATTATCTTTCATCTCAAAATCGCACAAAGCTTTATTAAACTGTTCAGAAAGGAAGTCCCATTGTTCCCTCCCCAAAAGATGGCTCAAGTAGATTTATCAGGTGGCTAAATAGAAGTAGTAAAGAGGTTAAATTTAACTCAGGAGAAGATATTTCCTTCATGAACATAGAAGCTTTTGTAATGCTGGTGCTAAAATGGGCTTCCTTGTCAAAGGACTGAAAGTTCTCCCAGGTCTTAGAAAACGGGAGGAAATTGACCACTTACCCCCCTGGTACATTTGAGAAGCAAAAAGTAGATTTTCATTCCAAAGCATCCTGTGAGAGTCAGGAAGGTTAAAATGTTTTAGATTGATCGATCAAGAACTAAATTATATAAATAAAGGGCTATATTGGTACAAGCAAACAGAAAGGAAGAACTGGATTAGAAATTATTTGCCTGGTTTACATTTAAAGTTGTAATTGAACATGAATTGTGAGGACTACTTAAAAAGCAATTATTTAATTTTAGATTTTAGATGTGCTGATGAAATGAGTTTTTTTTTTAAATTTTTTTCTTTAATAGTACAAAGGAGGGGCCATTTGGCAAAGCAGTTTATGAATGACATGCATCTTGATCAGTGTAACTTCAACATTTTCATACATTCCTTCCCACCTACCCCTGCCCTTACATTTCTCAATTGTATTGTATATACGTGAATTCTTGAATATGTTATGTCCCTCTTCTCTCCATCCACAGACTCCTCTTGGAGCCCTACCCCACCTCTTGTGTGTTCCTGCCTCTTGGTATTCGTTTTATTAGATTTTGACTCTGCGTTTCTAAGGAACTACACTATTTGAGTTCTCCCTTGAATCTACCCTATTAAAGTTAATACATTTAAGAAGTTCAAAATGTAATAGATGCTATCTCTTATGTTTAAGGTAGACTATAGAATGTTGGGTTTGTTTTTATTGCAATGCCTTTAGAGTATTGGGCGGAAAAATATCTGTATGATGGTTTCAATTACATTTACATTGTGTGCCTTGTTAAAAAATAAACTTGTATACACACATTTTTAAGTGGCTCAGATTAAGGAAAGGATCACAAATTAATTCTAGAAAGCAGACAAAGTCTCAAGCTTGCCCTGTGTTGCTAAAATTTTTTCGTAAATTATTCTCTTCAGTGATAAAACCTATTAATTTGGAGGGCTCTTCCAAGTGGGATTCGAAGCATTTAGAGATGCAAATAAAGAAGGAAAAAGTTTCTTTATCTGAATTTGAACATCTCACTTGGCTAGAGATTAGCTTGAGGATATGCAAGCAATGGAATTCCCACCCCCTCCCCTTCTGTAGACCCTCTCCTCCCACCTACTTTAAATGGGGCATAAAAAGACATTTCCAAGCGTCTGTTTTGAATTTTCAAATGGACTAAAGTTAGACCTATGTGAGCATACAATAATTAACTTCCTTAATGACTCCAACAGTATTCATAATTTTACTCTGAAGTATTTTTATAGAAAATGAAAAGCATACAATTCTCTCACAAAACACCCACATGCTCCCCAAATCACAGTCCTTGCTTTTTATTTTTTAAGTTAAATGTGAGGTACCGAAAAGAAAAGGAGAAAAGGGAAGAAAGAAAGAAAGAAAGAAAGAAAGAAAGAAAGAAAGAAAGAAAGAAAGAAAGAAAGAAAGAAAGAAAGAAAGAAAGAAAGAAAGAAAGAAAAGGGAGGTTAGTACTGATTCTTCCTCTGGGTGATTGATGATGTAGGTATAGAACAGGAAGTGGAGTATAAAAAATGGGGACTGAAACCTTCTTTTACCTCATTCTAAATTGGCCCCTGGCTATAGATAGGGCATGAAATTTTTGTCCAGACCCAATTCTTCAGTTCCTGACACTGGAGTCATTTTATTGAGTTATGTTACCCAGTGGCCTCCAATACCGTCAGTACTGAACAACACTGCAGTCATTACTGATAGCAGGCACCAGTTGTTCGTGTTCAGTCTCCAAATGCTTATTGCTCTGCGCAATAAGCCTTGCTACCTCTAAACATCGACCATTTTATTATCACTCTTCTGCAAACAGGTGGCTCTTTACTTAGAGAGAAGTCATCAGCCCCATCCTCATGAACTTTATGGAGGTGCCTTTCCTTTTCCCTCTCTAAAATTTTCTCCTAACATGGAGCCTAGCTCTTCCTTACCAAGTCACTCTTGCACAAAGCAGCACTTTATATGCTAAGTTCAAAGCCTTAACAGCTGAAGATTAAAGTCATTTTCAGGCTTGGGTCTTGAGGATTGGCCTGTCTCTGCTCTGTCTGCTCCTTTGAAACCACAAGGACCACTTCGTTTGACCTCATTTCTTCAGACATAGCTCCTAATTTCCCCCTAAGTTATAAAATTATATTTCCTTCTGTTCAGTTCCTCAATCTGTTGGTCTGTCTGTCTATCTATCTATCTATCTATCTATCTATCTATCTATCTATCTATCTATCTGTCTGTCTATCTATGTATCTATGTATCTATCTATCTATCTATCTGTCTGTCTGTCTATCTATCTATGTATCTATCTATCTGTCATCTATCTACTTAGCTATCAATTTATCATCTGTCATCAATCCACCTATTATCTATGGATCAATCTATCAATCTATCAATCTATCCAGCTATCTCTATCCAGTTAGCTAGCTACCAATCAACCATCTATTTATCTGTCTATCTATCCTATCGACCATCTATTTATCTAGGGATCCATCTATGGTTCTACCTATCTATCTATCCATCTATTCATCATCTATCTACATAAAAGAGGACAAAGTCTGATGTGTCCCATTCTCTTTACTGAACCCCCTAGGAGTTTTCTCTATGTCACTAGACTTTCCTTCTATGTCCTTACTTCAAGCATCTAGAACTTTGTCTGGAACAGAGTAGAGGCTCAAAGATTTATTTACTTCAAGAAATGCACAACAATCAGTTCTCAGTCCGCCTTGGTTCCTTCAGTATTTCTCCATTTGCTGCTGCTGTTTACGGTTCCACAGATTGACTATCTCATCTATTAATTTATTGATTCAATATGTCAATCCTTTATGTAGTCATTCCTCCACTCAGCAACTACTTTGAGGGTACTAATGTTTATTTACATGTTGTAATGTGTTCTCCAAATGTAGGGGCAGGCAAGGTAATGTGTCTCTCTTATCACTGCTGAGAATTTAACTTGCCTTTCTACTTCATAGACCCATTCTTTCCCCCTCTATTTTTATTGTTGTTTTGGTTGTGTTGGCTTTTTGAAGATGTTAAGGAAGAACAAACACCAATAGAGCAATGAGCATTAGAGAAAGCCAAGTGCTAGGGATGGAATGGCAGCCTCGTGTGTGATCTATAGCTCCTGACACAATTGAAATTCTTCAGCTTTGTATTAGTTAATTCAAGCTGATAAAACACATGGTCACAAACTGACTGGCTTACTCAACAGCAATTCATAGTCTGGATGCTGTTGGTCCCATGAGAGGAAGAATTGGCCCCAACTTTCTTTAGCAGCTTTCTGGGATTTGAGAGCCACCTGTGGACTTGCTTGGATTGTAGCTCCATCACACAGTCCATTCTCTGTCTTTGCCTGGCCCTCATTTCTCCATGTCTTTCTCCATCTTTCCCATATGTACACCAGCAATACCGGATTTAGAGACCACATATCACTCTTATCCGGTCTTATTTTAATTAATTGTATCTGGATCACCCCATTCCCAAGCTTTAAGTATTATGGTGGGAAGGGAGTGATGTTTTCAAAAAGTGGGGATCCTATTCCTGAACTTTATGTGATTCATAGAAAGAATTCACTTTATCTTCCTATTCTTATGATAGTTTAATTTAGTTGACACTCTTATGAACTCAATCTATAAATAGTGTTGAAATAAGTTATTTCAATTATGAAAGAATTATTTCCAAATACCTATTATTTCCCACTTTAATCAACGATTTGCTAAACAGCATTTCAAACATTGAAACAGCAAAGTTTAAACTTTCAATAGAGTGCCCGTGTTCATCCGATGTCAACTCAATGATCCTAGTCAGTTGAGGCCCTTTGTGTGTTGCAGTCAGGGTTTGAATGAGAAGTCATGGTGGTAAGCTGAGATCTGGGGACAGATAACATGCTGCTTGTTTTTTCTTCTGGTTAGATTATTATATGGAATCTTTCATCTGGTTTCCTCTGGACAGAAGGGACAGCTCAGTGCCTCTGAATTGGGTTTGGTGGTAGGTACACCATCAGTCTTAATGGGAATCACAACCTGGTGGTATGTGGAGGAACTTTTGGGAGAGAGCCTGAGTCACTGGGGAAATGTTTGTGGAATTCAGCCCCTTTGTTTGCCTCAGGCTCCTGGCTTTCAATGCACGTGCACCTGCCCCCATGTGTATCTGCCCCAGGCCCAACGCAACAGACCCAATAAGCCATGGATTGGTGCCTTCAAAATGGGGAGCCATTGTACACCTTTTCCCTCGATCAGTTAACTGTCTCAGGCATTCAGTATAGTAATGAAAAGCTGACTAATTCATTGTATGGATTTGATTTATAATTCTTTATATTGTGTCATTGTTCTATTTGTTTTTTTAAAAGTCTTAATAATCATTCCTAGATATGTTCTTTATCTACAAAAAAAGTGTTGTGGCTGTTTTAGGGCTTTAATATTTCCATAAGAATTATAAATTCAGCTAGCCATTTTATATGATATAGTTTTCTGGGATTATATGGAATCTTAGGATTCACTTAGGAAAAGTGACATTTTAGAATATTGAGTCTTACAACTTACAAGATAAAAATTTCTTTATATTTTAGATAATTAATTTTTACTTGTGCTTTATAATCTTAATTATGGAATTTTTTGTGTAGTTCTGGATTGATCCATTAATTCTTTGTATTCTTTTTTATTGTAAATCAGGCTTGTCAAAAACATTTCAATTTTAGACTGTTCCTCAGTATTTTCTAAAAAAATTCAACTTTAATTTTGTATATTAATGTTGAATCTCTCAACTGTTCTAAAAACAATCACATATTTCTAAAAGCTTTCTGGTAGATTTCATTGATTTTTTTTTTACTCCGATCATTATATTGTCTTTGCTTCAAAACAAGTTGCTTCATATCCTGAAGTCTGAATGCCTTTCATATCTTTTCTTTTCCTTGCTCTAAGGGCTAGAGTCTTCACTCCCGTGTGAAATAGAAATAATGTCAGATGATCCCTTTTACCTTTCCCAAGCTCAGATAGGGTTCAATTTACTTATTGTTCTATTTCTCAGCTATTACTTTATTGGGTTATGTAGCATATGTTCTTTACAAATCATTGCTTCAAGTACATTGTCCGATATAGTTTATCTTCTTATATGCCAATATAAGTGTAAGTCCCTTTTTACCAATCTTCACTAGAAATATTAGTCACAGTAGATTTTTAAATGTTTAACATTGAATTTAGTCTAATAAACATGATCTTGATAAGAAATGCTATCTGCTTATACAGCTTTGATGATAATTTACTTAAAAATAATTCCTATACTTGTAACAGCATCTTATATGTCTCTCCTGAATTCTAAAGAAATTCAAGTTACTGCAGCCAAAACTTGGGGTGAGTTTTCCATAGTCAAATTAACCTTGCCAAGTGGAAAATTGACTTCACGATGATTGCATCACTTTCAGACCTACTGGAGCTCCTGACTCTATACACAGCATGACCACAGTTGTAAATGTCAGAGCCCAGGAGTCATCTGTGACTTTTCCCTATTCCTCAGTCACCAAGTCCTGTCCAGTCCATACATTTAAAAAAATAGTAAATAATTCCTGCTTCTCTTATTCCTAACCTCATCAGCACTTTTTTTTTTCTGTGATTCAGTCCTATTCCAAATTTTGTATTACAAAACCTAATTGTTATAGTAATACAACATTGTAGAACCAGGGGATAATGTGACTTATCCCAGATTCATCCAGGTACGTATGGGTCATATCCATAATCCTATTTTGTAGTTAAAGATAAAAATGCAAGAATATCTTAGGCATGCACACTAGACTTCTCAGGACATATCTAGGTGAGGTGATACCCAGAGTTTGTAAGAGCCATGTTGGAAACCCTAATGTAGGTGAGTAGCAGCATGGGCAGGAAGTGGTCTCATAATATCCAAGAAAGGGCTGAAAATGTGGCCCAGTAATTGTGTACCTGCCTAGCAAGAGCAAGGCCCAGACTTGAAACCTAAGTGCCAAACGTAAAATGATAAAAGAAAGAAACCCAGCACCTGTTTTCTGTATCCTGCAGGGCACATGCATATTGCCAATCAGTTTTAATATTCAGAGTTATTTGGGGGATTAACCTTTTAGAAATAATTTCTTCTACCTGACATCTCTCCTCTTTCCTCATGCAAAACCTTAAACTTGATCATTCAGAAACTCTGAAACTGTTAGAAGGCAAACAAGAAAAGAAATCAATATTTCACAAGACAAAAATCAAATAAGGAAGGATTGAAGTAGGGAATTATCAGTAAATCTGAAGTTAAAAAGCTGAATACTATGTAGCCAATTTTGAAAATACATCTCTGTACTATTTTTAAATAAGTAGTATAGAAAGTAGTAAATTCCAAACATCTTTGTTTCGTCAAAAGGATGAATTATTTAGAGAAAATTGGTCATCAAAGGCCTTATCAACAGAGTCCCATAAGTGCCCACTATCTATGGCAACATTTCTGATGGGGTAATCAAGTGACCGTTGTCTAGAGGCAACATTTAAGGAGCCATTTCTTAGAGATTTAGACTGCTTTTGCCACCCCTGGGGACATGCTTTGAATCTGGCAAGAGCATTAGCTGATCTTGCTACTTCAGTCTGACAGCATCAGATTTTTAACAGGGGAAAAGGCAGAGCTAATGGATGTGAATAAGCTTAAAAGCAAGGGAACTTATCAATCACAGTAAACAGCTGCATTTTGGAAGCTAATCGAGGTACTTCTAAAAACATAAAAAGCCAATAGATAACTTCAGGCAACTAATAATTTCAACCTGGCATTCTTCATTTTGTCTCATCTCCAGCCCACAACCTGCTTACTTTGCCTCCTTTTAATTTCTGAATAGTATTCTTGTCATCAATGATTAACATGAAAATATTCTCCATGAAGAAAAAAAAATCCAAATTTCCAAGAAGGAATAAAATAGTAACTGATTTTAGGAAAAGTTAACTTAAAAAAAGATTTATGAATCAAATCAAATCATTAATGTGACTATGATCTTTTTTGCATCTCATTCTTATCACAGAGAACTTGATCTATACAATGAATGCTGTTTGTCACTGACACATTCCTGAGTGATGCCTGTGCTGCCTTTTTTCTTTATTTAACCTCAGACACATTCTGTATATATGATTCACCAATATAACACTTCAAGAAACAATTACCTGGGGTGCTTTACAATTATTTCAAAATATTCTACTCCTCTGTTTCTCTAGAGAGCTCAAACCCATTATTTTCCAGGACAAATTTGCTTTGGAAGAGACTCCTAGTTTGACAACAATTCAAGAAGCATAATAAAACCCTGTTCACTCTACCGGAAGAGTAGAAAACATATGTGATTATATTCTCTAGCCTCTGAAGGATTGGGGGAAGGCAATATCAATAGAATGCTGCTAAGAAAGGTCCTCGATCTGTTATCTCAAGGTAAGTAAGCATATTGGTAATGGCATGATAGTCCTTTCTTAGACCAGGCTGCTACTGCCTACTATGGTTTGGGTACAATATGAAAGACACAAGGGTTACGTTTATTCTATGCAAGATACTACACATCACTGACTAAGGGATGAAGACTGCAGACAGAAACATGGGCCAATGAATGAATTGGTCACCTGGAGAATCAAAGTTTATGATAGCACATGTGACCAGCCCAAGTAGGAAGATCAGTAACTACAGGATCACGTGGCGAAGGTTGCCTGCCTGGTGTATCCAGGAAGTTTGTGATGGAAGGTTATATGTGAGTTGAATTTATCATTGTAACATTTATTTTTCCAGATTCAATAGTGGGAGTACCTATTGTGTGGATGTGAAGCCCTGGGTTGTATCAAAAGCAAAGATAAAAGGAAAAAATGAATGTATTTTGCAAACTGGTGGAGTAACACTTTCGCATGAACATAGACCAAGTTGAACAGCATGAGATGTGCTGTCATTAGTCTGGATCCGAACCCTGCTCTCACATTCTCTAGCTGAGTAACCTAGAATATGCATTTAACCCTTAAAGTTTCCATTTCAATGGCAGGAAGATAACCTTTAAAGCTATAGTTTTTAAATGACATCCCCCCCAAAATAAGTCATTTTCAAAGAAAGTAATGTTACAAAAGGGTAATTTTATTTTTTTTTAACTTTTAAGTAAGATATCTGTGTCTAATACCAGGCCTGCAGTTACTGAAAGTAAGTATACTCAATTCTGAGGCAATCTCTACAATTTTTTGTTTTTGGTCCAGTCGTGGGGCCTGAACTCTGGGCCTGGGTGCTGTCCCTCAGCTCTTCGGCTCAAGGCTAGTGCTCTACCACTTCAGCCACAGCGCCACTTCCAGCTTTTTTCTTTTTGCTTATGTGGTGCTAAGGAATCAAACTCAGGGCCTCAGGCATGCAAGGCAAGCGCTCTACCATTGAGCCACCTTCCCAGCCCAATCTCTGCAATTTTTGTAAATCTTTTATTCTGCTGAGATGATCTAGTTCTGTTTGGGCTACAAGTTTAACTACATTTCCTGGACATGACTGAGGCTTAAAAACTTGGAATATTATCCCATTAACTTATAAGTGATTACCATGTGACACACTAACCATCCACTATGTGATGCTCATTGTTGCAAACTAGTTTTTATGAAAGCAAAGGCTTTGTCTTATCAGTTTTCAAGAGTTCTAATACCTATCATAAAAACAACTGCTACAAACATACTGCTAGAAAAAAATGTCAGTTTTTGGCATATCATAGGCAGCATTTATTTTCTTTTAGCGTTTGACTTGGAAATAGACAACAGCATGTTTATGGTATCTCACATTCTTTCTGCAAGGCTATATCCACACACACATGCTAAAGTAGCTGTTGTGATTTCCAGTCCTGGAAATGATTTGATACCTCTAATATTACAATTTCATCAATACTACAGATGAAACCATCCTTATTTTTATAATTTCTAGCTATTCTTTTAGAGAAAGCACTAATAATTAAAATGTTAGAGGGTTTTTTTTTCTTATATTTCTTATATTTTTGAATTTACTCTGCAACAGTTGTTTTCTGGTGTGCCTTCTTACTAGGCCAACAGGCAGAATAAAATACCTGTGAATACTATTCAAACACCCTTTAAAAGTTAGTATCTCAGTGTACAGTTAGATAAAACAACAAAGAAATGGGAGTTTATCAGTCTAACTGTAAAAATTATGGTGGAAAAGGAAATGTACTCATTACTTTACTCAAGTAACTGTAACCCCTCTGTATACTATTTTTACAATAAAAACATTAAAAAATTATAGTGAATAGTAAGAAAGGAGTTTTGTGATTATTCTTCTTGTTCTGTCTGCTGGCTTGTTTGACAGGATTGTCTGGTTAACAGCTGATAAAAATCAATTTCTATGCACTACCTGACCTGTGTAACTTGGGAAGATTTTTTTTAATATAGCTAAAGTTTCAACAAAAACTTTTGTTAGTGACATAAATAATCTTCCTGAATTCAAATAATGTAGGAGATTTATGTATCTCACCTTAGAAAATCTTCTTCATATTTGGATGACTTTTGGTAATTTTTTTCCTCATAGAAAAAGAAATTAGAAAGGACAGAGGAATGTGTCTAGTGAATATAAATGAAGTCCTTTCTAGATTGGGATCAGATTACTGTGATAGCACATTTACTGTCTGGAAGATAGTATTACACACACGGGAACTTTTATTCTTATGTGGATGTATCTGAAACTCAAGGTGAATAGGTGACTTGAATTTCATTTAAACTGATAAGAATAAATTCACATGTTGATTACTTCATAATCAACAAGCTGGATACTATGGTCAAGAGTTGAGTTGAGTTTTTGGAAGTAACTTCCTGGGATCAAATTCTATTTCTGTTATTTTTTTTCCCCTGTGGTGAACTATTGGCCAAGTTTTATCATCTATGCTTTATAGAAAGCAATATGAACTTTAATGTAATAAAATTTCTGCAGTGCAGAATGCCCAGCCCTCCACATACCACCCATCCCTCAGTATAGATAGCATTCCTTCTGCTACAGATTAAAGCCTTTCATCCTCATCCTTGCTACTCAAACAACAGAAAAAACACATTTCACATGGTTTGGCCATTGGGTTATGTTTTCTCTTCTGAGTTTTCTTATTATTTTAGTTTTTAAAGCAAATAGTCACTGAAAATATATTTTTCTTGAAATCTCTTAGTTGTAATTCCATATGAACTATATGTTAACAAATTCATTTCTAACCTAGAAATAAATATTGTGGTTAAATATTCTCTATAGAGACTATGTAACACCAAACCTATTTTCACTGTAGAATAACACTCTCAGAAGTAGTATTCATAATATAGTACATTTATGAATTGTAGACTTCACTCAAAAAATGAAAATAGCTGCTATTCTAATTATATACTGAATTCTATTGGCATTTCAGTGTTATAGATAAGTATAAAATTTCTCTATATTCATATTTTCTTTAAGTGCATTCATACATGTGTGTGTGCACACTCATGCAGACACAATTGCTGGAGCCTGTGATGTTTTCAGACAGAACAATATGTTAGTCACAGCTCCAGAGAGCAAGGATAAAAGAGAAAATATCAAAGGCATATCATGTAGGAAATAAACTGTACAGTCATTTTGCTGCTGGATTTTTTTTCTATCTAGCTACTAAACTTTCCTAAGCCACGATTTATTCAGTTATTGAGCAGAGATAGTTAACTGATTTATCTGATAAGTTCTGTAAATGAGTTAAAAGCCTCAAAATATTTTGGTTCAGGCTAGCCCATAGAAAGAGCTCCACACATGTTGGTGGCTGTGGTGGGAGGGTTGTATCCTCTGTGTCATGAGTTTAGACACACTGTGCTTAATAGATTGGCTATGCTACTTTGCATTGTGCTTAGAAGGTTGAATCGTCCTACGCAAAGATTTATATAAATGGAAACCAGACGTCTCACACTTATTCAGCCTTCAGGGGTGGGTCATGCTTCCCTTTAATGCATAAATAGCAATCGCCCCTGCCTCTTTGTGCATTACGGCAGAAAATCCACGCTTTTAGGAGGTTTGTTTCCCCAAGTATTTCGGAGAATCCCTAAAAAACTCTTATGCATGTGGCTTCTTTGGTATCCCTGTCTCTGCAGGTCCTTCCGGGAGTTCAGTGCAGGCCTCGATGGCTTTCCACGCACACGCTTGGTGTTCTCTGTTCTTGGTTCCTTGAGTGGATCAGCTTCCTCTCCTGGCTCTGCATTACTGTGCTGGACCCAGATCTAAGCCTTAGTCCTCTCTCCACAGCCAAAGATGCTTCCACAGGGCATCCCCTCCCCGAAGCTTGGAGCAGACAGAATGGAGGTCCTCACGGGAAGTTCTGTGTCTGTGAAAAGGTTCCCGCATGATGCAGTGTTGTAAACAACGGGGGAATTCAGAGGCTTGCGTCCGGGCACGGTGGACCCTTGGACTGCGCTGGGCTGGAACCTAGTCAGGGTGTGCTGGGATTGGCTGGATGCGTCTCCAGGGGATGGACAGGTGTAGGCCAGCTGCACGCATCCTTCCACTATGGGACTCGTGACGGTAGGAGATGTGGTTTTCTACTGACCAACAGTGTAAGCGCAGGAGGGCAGCTATGCTGCCCTTACGTCAGTCGGATCTCCGTTGAGCAAAAATCAGTCAATCATGAAGCCCAGAACAAATGACCAGGAGATGGGTATTGGGCATGCATGCCTAGAGTCACTACAAAGTCCCGTATGGGGACCCATACGGGGTGATATCCCATGACAGGAGTCGACAGAAGGACCCCACCTATGAGCACAACGACCTATAAGTGAAGCCTTTTCCAGAAAATTTCTGTAATGGCCACTTTTCTCATTACCCATGGATTTTTATGGGTACCATAAAGGCCAAAGTTCTGCAAAATGGCCTTTGACCTTTTCCTTACCCAAAACGTACTCACTATGCCTGAGAATGGTACTTAGCTTGCTAGAGGGAATCATCCACTACGACGGGATTCAACCAATAATGAATGAAACATTTGATAATATCTATGAAATGACAAAATGTGCTTCGTTTCTGGCATTCTCAAACTATCGTATTTTAGAGGAATAAACCTTTTCTTCATATATCTATAGCTAGAAATACATCTAGCTAGCTCTATATTCATGTAGATCTAGATATCTCTGTATTGGAATATTTAGATATATAAATATAACATATATAAGACATACAAATATGTATATACAGACATAGATATATAAATGTTTCTACATATATCTAGTATCTAGATATATATCAGCTATTCTGGTTTCTAATTCAAAGCAAAGTAACAGTTCATTTCTAGTGGTGCATTTGAACATCTGAGCTGTCTCTGTGAAAAGGACTTACCTTGTTAGTTGTCAATTCCTTTTCACCTCTAGTCATCAATATGTCCAGAGAATATTGGTAGTTCTAGTCTCAGCCAGTTAAATTTCAGGTCTGGTCTCTTTGTTCCAAAAGGTTTCAAGTGGCCCAGCTGGAAAAGTGTGTGAGGAGAATAAGAAACTCCAGAAGTATTCAGGCTAGTAGTAATCAGCAATGGTTATGTGAGAACTCAATGCTGTATGGATAACGTATAACCATAAAGAATCTTAGGTAATGGCTGGAAAGGATTTTGCCTTTTCTGGACTTCTTTACAAAAAAAAAGAAAGAAAAGGAAAAAAGAAAAGAAGAAATCGTCCCTCTATGCTAGAGGTAGGCTGCTGGACAAGCTGCCTACATTGATTTATCTTCAATAAAGCCACAGTTGCAAGAGCAAAGGCTGACAGTAGCTGTGCAGTGATCAGAAGAGGTTGGTTAAGGATGAGACCCAGCAGGTTATATAAAACACAGACAGCTTAAGATGAGAGTATGCCCTAAGAACATGTGGAAAACTGCCACAATGATCTGCACAGATATGGGTTTGTAGATAAGCGGATGCACATTTCCTGAGGATTCATTTGTATTTATAGTATGGGATTTGTATTTATAGTATGGAGCCAACATTAGCAGTTAAGGAAAATTTAAGTGACACTTAAGGAAAATTTCAGTGAAATGTGATGTCATATGTATGCCAAAAGATACTTCATTCAGCCAAGTGGAAAAAGCAGGAACCCATTAAACATTCAAAGATGGGATAGAATGGAAAAATCTCAGTTATATATTAGAATGCATTATATAAATATTATATATTTATACATACACTGGTCAAACATCAGAGGTGAATGATTGTAATAATTAGGAAATCATTTAAAAATCAATGTTCTAACAAAAAATGAAACCTAAAAGTTGAACATTTCATATAAAGAAAACTATTAAAATATGTTCAGTCATGATAAATGTGATTAATTTAAGGGAAAAGTCACATCCTGCATCATGTTTCCTTTTTTCACAATAATAACAAAAAGAAGTCCCGAGACTATTCAGCAATCAGCACCAGGGAAACTTGAGCATGTTTCCCCCAAAACTGATACATTCCCAGAAAAAGAGGGAAAACAGTAGATTTTGTCTCCAACACACAGAATCTTTGACACATATCTTTCCTTAGGTCTCCTCCTTAAGTGTCTCAGAATGATGACATATTGAGACAGGGGTAGAGTTGAGAAAGTGGGGGCACACTCAGCCGGGGCTTAGTTGCACTTGGTGGTGGGCATAGGGGACATTGTACACACAAGCATACATATGCTTTTAAATAGCCTAGTTTGCAGTTAGGGGACAAGTGTATTGGTGGAAGGATGTAACAGTAAATACTCTCTATAGACATCAGGCAAGTCCAAGGGCACTTACAAATATGACCTCAGTTCCTGACACTGTGTGGGAATATACATTTATCTTCCTAAATTTCATGTATTTTTTCTTATTATCATATTTAAATTTTTTAATTGAATGACCAAATTAAAGTTTATATAGAACAGATTTTAACATTGAAGAAAAGAAGAAGAGAACCAGTATGCTAAATCAGTATTAAAAATTTGAAATGGAAACCTGTGGTTCTTATTTAAGTTTGCTACTATGAATCTTCTAGGTCGTCTCCTCTAGAGATGAATTTGAAAAAAAAAGATACACAGGTAATACTGTCTGCTTATATGCATGTATGTACACCATCATACCATCTAAAAGTTTCAACTCATACAAAATAAAAATGTATTACCCCCAAAGAGCACTGAACATATACAAAATTTCTTTTCAGCAGTGAATAAAAGCAATTCATATTTAAATAACTTGATGATTTCAAGACAAAAATTGTCACCTAAGGATCTTGCTGTTGCCCTAAAATGTCTGTAATAGAGTTTAGTATCTCCTGTGTAATATTGCATGCATTGCATTTTGTTACACTTATTATACAAATTGAACTGAATAACAATTTGCAGTTTTACATCCCATGAATATTTTCCAGTATACTCCAGCAGTAGTTAATATGCCAACCAACTTTACTGAGAGGCATACAGATGTGACAGAGATCTACCTGGGGACTTTGATTATCACCTTGTCAAATTCAAATTATTATCTTGTGAGTTTATTTCCATAAAGTATCCCCTTTGCTGTTCCCGGATTTAACATTTGTCTGTTTTTTTCTTATCTTATTTGCCTCTATCTAGAGGCTTCCATCCTTTCAAAGGAGATAGTTGTCTGTCAGGTCTGATGTTTAAAGAACTTGGTCAGACATGCTTTTACAGACAATTGGTTTGGGCAGAAGAAATGTCACTACAAAGTATGAAACAGTCCTACAATCAGTATTTCCCCCATAAAGCAGACTCAAACATTGTTCAATAATAAGTGAGATATTAAGTACAAGAAGGGATGATGGATACCGGAAGTCAGGGACTGTGGTCTGTCTGGATCCATTGAGGCTGTCAATCAAGAGTTTGTGTGCTAGAAACCTTAATTCCTCCCAGGATATGAAGGAGAACTGGTATGGAACATTGCCGAAGGCCTGGGTGCATGGTTTCTTGGACATTGGGGTTTAGTCTTTGGAAATAATTAAGAGTAAATTCTCCTTAGTGAGATCTGTGATTTCTTCTTGTATAGTACATGAGATGTTATTGAACATGCAGATTTTCCCTTAGCTTTGCCATGAAGAAATTAATTTTTTAAAAAAATATCAGCCTCGGGCACTCTGTTATAGTAGCATAACATGAACTAGTATAGTAGGTTATTTCTAAAGCTCAAAGTTGTACTTGTTTCACTACCGAGAGGGGGCTTTCTAAATGTTGCTGAGAAAGATCATTCAGAATTGGGAACTGGGAGTGTAGGCAGAATAAATGACTAGTGTTTTCTTCACAGATCAAAGTAGATATATTTTGGTAGAGAGGGTAAAGGGAGAAAAAAGATGTTCTAAAAATATTAAAGAAATTTTTAATTTATTTCCCTAGTCATTCATATAAGGGTAAAATTCAATGGAGAGATTTGTTCAAGGTTTATTAAATCTTGAAATATTCTTTTTGAGTTGAAATTAAGAATTAGTATATGTTAGTACTTAGAAAGTTGGGTGAAAACTGATTCCTTGTTTTGATTTTCATATAATTTCAAAAAACCTTCATTCAAGAGATTTGGGTGTTATCATGTGAGAGCCTCAATAATCACTAAACTGAGTTAATATATGATGTTAAAGATCTTAAAATCTTCAGTTAATAACCCTCTGTAATCACCTATTGACTGTGTCACCCCCAAAATGTACATATCAAGTTATGAAAACCCTGTATGCTTAGTTGATGAAGTTAGAGAAGTAACTTGGTGTTTTAACAGGAATGAAGTTCTCCTCAGCCCCTTTCTTCAGAAAGTAGTTTCTTTCTGAGGAACTGTTAGAGGAGGGTAAATGTCCTAAAAAGATGGTTGCATGGAGGGAAATGACATGTTTTAAAGGAGTCTCTTACAACAAATGCAAGAGGAGATTGGAAACTGGACGCAGGTAGAGTCATATCATTAATGGTAGCCTTACTGTAAACCACATGGTATCTGTCTGTTTCTCATTCTAGAAAAGAAACACTGTTAGCATTTCCATATGATACATAAATGTACAATTTGGATTGTTATCTTGATACAATACAGTAATGGAAATGCTTTTTAAAATCGACTAAAAAAACAGTATTAGAAAGCCCCTTTTGGTTACAACTAAAATAACTGTTATAATCTTTATCTCATAGAAAAATGTCTATTTCCATCATTTATCACTTTACATTTTGCACTAGTCTTCTATTTCATCTTCTGCTTTCTTGAATACTTGCATAATTTCTTCAAATATTCTTGGATTCTTTTTTTTTTCTGGACCACTCAATGAACACCTTTAAAGTTTCCAGATTGGAGATTGATAATGTCACCGACTTTGTTATAGCATGGCCCTCCTCTGGTGTGGTTTCCATCTTAAACAATATTAAGGACAATAAAAGCAAACTAGCCCTGAAGTATGTCTGTAATTTTTTTCAAAAAGACCTTCTATATAAATTCTGGAGATAAATATCCAGTCTTTATTTTCATGAAATGAACTTCATGACATCTTTCAGTATAATCATTTGCATGCCATGCAAATCATTTTTAAAAACGCCTGCTATTTAATCTTCATAATCTCTCTCCTGAGTTTGTGACTTTTTTGTTGTCCTCTTCCAGGTTTTGTGGACCTTTATTTCTTCCAAGTTTCTTTTTCTTGGTGAAGACTAAACTCTATCATTTTTTTTAAACTTGTGAAAACAGTGAATGAAGCACAGTGAAACAGCAAGCAGAGCACAAGTGAGGCCTACCATCCAAAAACCAACACTCAGACACTAATGAGCACACTTCAAAGAGTGTCAGGCCACAAGGAATTTGCACATAATTTTATAATAATTCTTGAGGCCAAAAATTATTTTTATAATATCTTCCATAGGTATAATTAACTTAGAGATGAAGTACAAAGGGGAAACTGTTAGAGGCAACTTGGGAAGGAACAGAGAAAGGACCTAGGGCCACTTGAGATGAAATGAAGGACAGACATTTGAGTTGTGGCAATTTCCTGAAGAAAGCATGGCCAAACCAAGTGAGGGTAAAATGTGTGATCTCGGTAATTTAATTTAGCCTTGATAAGCATCGGAAACATTTATCTCTAACTGCATCAGAAACTAATAATTACTACAAATGTGTGCGTATACAGCCAAGATAAATAAAAACAGCTGTGGGTGCAAGTGAATGTGCAAGCATAATGGAGCCGTCACCTGTGTCTATTTCAAATGAAAGCTTTGCTAAATGCAGTCCTTTATGATACTGAGCCAAATGGCACTTCCAGGGTTCACATTGGAGCGAGGACAGTCAAATGTCTAACCCACATTTGCAGTAGTGGAAGCTCCTAGTGGGCCCCAGCCTCCTCTCTGTGTAGTAAAGAGAAACACTGATTTCTGCCAACTGAAAAGCCACCAAGCATGTAAAACAAGTAGCAGACGCACCACAGAGTCACTTCAGTGAATGCTTTCCCTGGGGCTCTTTCTATAAGGAAACCTTTGAATTGGACTTATTTAGCTGGATTTCCAAAGTGATCTCTTTAAAAGAAAGTTTACCTTCTAGACTCACTAGGATAAAGAACCCAAATTAAATTGAATGAAAGCAAGTGGAACAAATCAAACTTCTCAAGTTTTCCAGGCAAAAGTTTTGCCCCGGGTTTCATTTGTTTTAGAAGAATTCAGGGCAAATGGAGGACAGAAAAAGTACAAAAAGAAATTTGAACTAACTTACCAATGATAATAAGTTGGGGAAATGATGAAAAGAAGATTTAGTGGTATATAGCACTTACTCTGCTCTTATATTGGAATAACTTTAAATCACGAGTTTGATAGTACCAGTTGGCAAATATTACAAGTTATATTTATATGTCTATTAAAAGAACAAAATCATGTTAAGAGAAAATTTATTATTTGTGTGATTTTGGAGACACAGGCAAAAACACTTCAATGATAAAACTAAGGTTTTGGTACAAAGGGAAAATTAAAAGAAAATACTAATAACTGAGGGAAAACTATATATACATATATATATATATGTCTCAGGAACATAAATAAATCTTCTATTTAAAAGCATGCAGTCATTTGAGTTTTTTTTAGTTTGTCATGCATCATTTTTTCTTAACTTTATTTATTTGTATACAGTGGTGTACAAAGGGTTAATGCTTCCAGAAATCCATTGCAACTTTGTTGATGTCACTCCTTCCATCATACTCCTCCATCTCTCTCCTTCCCATCCTTACTCCCAACTTTCCTAGTTCAATTTTTTTCACAGTGTACATGGCAAGCAATGATTATATTTGCTCACCTTCAGCGTGTTATAGATCCTTGATTCTTCCCGTTTCATCTATTCAAGAGGCACCAAGTTATGTCTGTTAGGCAACAAACATAGTTGGTTTAGCCCAGGAAAAGAGCAAGCAAAAAATTAGTAAGAGAGAGAAACTGGCCAGTCATGGGGGTAGAGCATGTGCCACTAAACTACTATAGAACTTACATTATAGCTTTGCTCCTCCCATATAAACGAATTCAGACAATTGCTTAAACAACAATTAGAATTTACTGGGTGGCTATTCAGCATACAATCATTGTGTAATTTATACTCCTCAGAAATAATTATTTTCCTCATTGTGCACATACAAAAAATTCAGTTAATAAAGTCATGTAATTTACTCGGTGAAATCCAATTATTAAGGGCAAAACATGAATGTAAAAGCTCTAAGTAGACTGACCTCTCAAGTCACCACGTGTGAGAATTAAAACTCTAGTACACAGTCTGATCCCTGAAGCCTCAGTAGAACCTGAGAACTTGAAAACAGCAAATACCGGGGCCACTTCCTAATCCTTTGGAATTAGACATGTGAGGCTGAAGCATAGAAAAGCCTCCAAATGACTCTACTGTAGACTCTACTGTGTGAAGATTTTGTCCAGAACAGGGACAGTGTAAGCTAATTAGTTCCCTGGGTGTGCTCTGAACCCAGCAAAATGGCTCTGCGTTACCCCAGGACTATCTACTAGTGAAAGCAGGTATCTTATTGAATCACTCCTTTAATGGGACATGGTGGCTTACAAAAAAGAAGAAATGGCCCATCTCAGAGTTCGAGCAATGAGTTAAATCAAGTTGGCAGATTATTTAGCAGTACAAGATTATCTTGTGATAAGGACTCAAATGGTTTTTCTTTCTTGCTATTGTTTCTAACATATTTATAAGATGATTTCTTTGTTGCTTTGTATGTCCCTCCCCCACAGTATAACCCCTGTTTTCACTGTATTTGATGTGGGTATAATTTGGGGAGAGGAAGGGAAAAAACAAATTATTTAACTAGGGATACAAGTGGACCCATTGCAACAATAAGATGTACAAGACCTTATGTCGAAAAATGAACTTTCCAACTTTGGTGGGGTGGGGAGACACGGGGTGGGGAGGTGGGGGAGATAGGAAAGGATGGGAAGGGGAAACAAAGGAGGAGGCAACAATGCCTGATGAGAAATGTACTTATTACCTTGCTCTGTAATTGTAATTCCTCTGTACGATATTTTCAGAATGAAAAAATTTATAAATAAAAAAAAATATATATATATATATATAAACATAAAAATAAGAACTATCTTGGGTTGGGAAGGTTGCTCAGTGGTAGAGGGTTGCCTTGCATGCATGAGGCCCTGGGTTCGATTCCTTAGCATCACATAAGCAAAAAGAAAAGAAGCCGGAAGTGGGGCTGTGGCTCAAGTGGTAGAGTGCTAGCCTTGAGCTGAAGAGCTGAGGGACATCGCCCAAGCCCAGAGTTCAGGCCCCATGACTGGACCCCCCCCCAAAAAATAAGGATTATCTTGTGAGATACTCTCATGCTTTACAAACCTCATACTCTACAGATTTGAACCATGGTTCTCAGAGGACTGAGAACACGTACTAGCACACTTGCCAACCTGAGATAACTCCTTTTGCCTTTACCTCATATGGTTGGTTTTCCAAAGCCCACCTCAACTATTTGTACACAAATTATCATTCAATGTTATTGGCCATAAATTGCTGAGCTCATGTACATACTGATGTGGCCTTAAAGGAAGCTCGTTCACAAAAGTAAAGATATATCAAAGACTTGCAGAAGTTTATACTTTGCTAGCTATTCCATCCAATACATGTCGTATCTAGTTTATTAAATGGAGAATCAATATTCAATAAGATCAGGTAATGTAGCTACAGGTTCTCAGTCATCCACAGCAATGAGATTTAAACCCACACCTCTTTAACTCCAAACATCCAGTGCTTGTCCCAGGAGCAGAAGTGTCCATAAGTTGAAGTCTTTCTGGGCCCATTTCAAAACAGCTTATCATTGACTGTCCAGCAGGCTGATATGACCTGTGAAATTGTCTGAGCTACTGAAATTACAAAGTAGAATGCATTTGAAATAATATGAAACTTCTAATGATGTCTATAACTGTGAGGTGCTCTAATAATTAATCCATCCAACTTGGTTCACACGGGAAATTGGACTTGAAGTAAGAAATATAAAAAATGAATTTCAAATATATAAGTGATCTTTCAGAAGCAAGGTTTAAAAATGAAAAATAAATTATAACTTTTGGAATTGATTTTTAGGCAGTTTATACAGATCTTTTGTAAGAAAGGCAAAAGATAGTCTAATATGAAATACTTCTAGAGGAATGAATGGAGAAATCTTTATATTCAATCGAAAATGAAAAGTGATATAAGCAAGGAATACAAATATATTGATGTCTTTACAATTTGTTAGTAAAATTTTCTATAAAATTCCTGCATGACCCAAAATAAGTTTGGAATTTTTCTTAGCTTTCCTATTTTATATATTTTAGGTGGCCTGTGACTAATAAACCAAAGAGTAATAGATTTTTCTCTTATTTTCAGTTGAGTTTTTCTTTGGAATTGAACATATTTAAGTAATATTTACTTTTGTTAATGTAACTCATAAAAATGTCATTAGATAATAAATAGCCTTGCCACAAACTAGAAATGAGTTTTGGTTCCCGACTTGAGGCTCAGCCTCTTACTCGAGAGTTTGTATTTATTTTTTCTCTTGTAACTTCACTGTGGGCTTGGCACACTTATTCCAAACAACTCACAAAAACCAAGGCATTGTTAGTGACCTGATCACACCTATTCCCACACATCTATACCCTAAACAGAATGTCCACACACAGGATTCCAGCCTAAGGCATCTACGTGTGCTGGGACAGCACTGTCACTGTCTGTGTTCACCATCACAAGTATGAAAGCCCTCATTTGCATGTTTCTGTGTCACAAATATTTAAGAAAGGAAGCAGCACAGGTAGCTATCCATATGCCATTTAGAGACATGCATTTAAAAATATTTGCCTGTAATCATCTAATCTTTTTCAGTGCTGAATCAGATTCAGTGCCAGCTTTCCTTCCCTGATGCCTGTGTGGCTTTCTCTTAAGGGAAAGAGACAGAGCAGGGGAAGGGGAAGAAACCTGTGGTGTTAGCTCTGGGAGCTCTGAGGGTGGAAGGACTGCCTACACATATCTTAAAGTAGTAATCTTTATTGAGCTCTAATAGGAAGAGGTTTTCTATAATCAGGATAACTTCCACATAAACCCCAGGTTGCCCTGCAGTAGTAGCTCTCAGTGAGCTGTACAAATCCTCCATCTTCCCAGAAGATCTCAGAATTGAAGGAATATCCCCAGTAATCTTTTGGCTTCTGGTGATAGCTTTACCACTAACCAGCACTGCGTCCTGAGATCAATTACATACTTGGTTGAGTTATTCTGTTATCCCATTTATAACCTGAAGAGTGTCTTCTCTGAATAATTCATAAGAGTAGTGTGGAGAAAATAGCATGCAAAGATTAAAATTTGAAGTACAAATAATAAATGGTTATTCTTGTTACTTACATTATTTATGTTCAAATAATCAGAATGTTTCATAAATTGATTTTTTTCTTGTTACTAAGATAACTGTGATTATATTTTTGTGATTGTTGGGTACCAAAACCATTGTACAATGGGTAAACTTGTTCAAAGTTCACTGTAACAAATGTGCGCACAAATTACAGTATTAGTCGATAGTTCCTGAGTATTTGAAAACTATGACATGCAAGCTATGTATGTGGGATATTATTGTTTTTAAAGTGGGGATAAACTTAAATTCTGCTGAAAAGATACAAAACAGACATACTTTCAGCTGATTTTTACAGTAATTATAGTATAAATTGCTAAGAATGAATTCTTTCTTAATCTTTTGGAAATAGGCAAAAATGCAATGTTTTATTATCTTAATTTGCTTTTATATATTAATAGAATTCTTAAGGTTGACAGAACAGGGTTCCAGAATCCCACCCCATATGTACTCTCTTTAAATTGTGGTGAGGATTACATCATGGCAGTACAACTGGTATATCTCACTCTTGTCTCTAAGGTCCAATCCAAGTCTTGTGTGTTGGCACATACAGTGGGTTCAATTTATTATAGCCACTGTCCTAGAACTTGTTTTTTTTTTTTAACCAATGATGCCTCCTTGAAAATTGATTCAGTTGAAAAAAAAGTATTCAACTGACAATTCTCAACAAGATGCTACTTCTAGGGACTCCAGAAAATATCTAAAAGATGTTTGAATGGTGCTTCAGATACCTATTATAATTCTGCATGAGGAATTGCTTCTGAAACAGGACACACAGGAAGTAAGGAGGTTCCTAGGAAACCAGGAGACTGGAGGGGGTGCTAATAGACCAAACTCACTTCCTTTCTTAAGAAAAGGGAATAAAAACTGCCCATCTCAGCTGTGACATTTTTTGGCCTCCATCTGAATCTGCCCATATTTTTATATAGGTCATGGTAAGATTTTTCCCTACCTGTCTTCCTTGATTGCAGGAATACGGGTACCGTAATTCCCTGCATAGAACCCAGAATCCCTCCCTGAAAATTTGCTGCTGTACCCTCCTCTCTGTCAAGCAGCAAAGCCCCTGGGCAGGCAATAAGAGAAGTGTGCCATGTTGATGACAGGTTCCAGGCGAGAAGAACAACATGGTGCCTCATTGGTAGAATCAATACCTTCACCATTCGGAAGTTTGAATTGAGTATCTCTTGCTCATGGTCTTCTAGTTTTTCTGACTGGGAATAGAATCCTTTTTGTAAAAGTGAGTCTCAATAAAACTGGCCAGTAAGACCTTCGGTTATTTGGAAATGAGAATAGACATATGCAGAAGTAAAATAATTTCTCACTAAATTGTACCACAGGGTCTTCTTCATCTGAAAATTGTCATCCTGGAGAACATACCCGATTTGCATACTGTTGTCTTGCTTCAAAGTGTGAAAGGAAGGAATTTTCTGCATTGTACCAACGTCCTATATGCTTAGAAGTCAGTCATTAGGAGTAGCCTTTATAGGGCCTGTGAGACATCAAAAAGGCTGACCTGAACAAAGAAAAAATCAGCCATTCAATGCCCTCTATGATTATTTCTAAATCACTGTGCAAAGATACACCTGCAATGATATTTCCCATTAAGAATAATAAACCTCAAACTAAGTATACAGTGTGTATTTCTTTCCTCCCACAATTACCAAACTCTGGTGTTTAAGATTGAGTTTATGTCTTCAATATCAATTTAATTTTCTTCTTCCAACTGAGTATGTTGACAAAAGAGCTAAAGTGGTTCTACTAGGCTCTAGTTGTAATTGACAGTCATTACTGGCAGACACATAATCAAGCATTTGTCTCCCATCCTGACAAAAATAAGTGTTAACAACTATAATAAAATAAGAATAGCAATCATAAATGTAAATAATAATTGAAACAATAAAATCACCTTTGTCTTTTTCAGCCAGGCTTAGAATGGGATAACTTAAGAAGTATTGTAAGAATCTTTTTTCCAGTATACGTTGGTAGAAAACCTTTAAATAATATCAGTGTTTTCAATCGTTTTGCTTAAATTACAGGGAAAATCTTTTATTCTTGTTTCAAGAATTTCAGAACTTTACTCAGTTTTCCATAACCAACACATATTTCCATGATTAAGTATCCAGGGGGTTGTTCCTCACCCCATAATGCCACTTTCATTTCTGTAATTACAGATATTCACTTCCTATAAGGGAACGGCTAGCAAGGGAAGTTTCACTTAGCAAAAACTTTCCTTTATCTTCAGGCTCCTAATATCTTTGGCTCCCCTTAAAGGCTAACCTGGAAGGTGGCAGTCTTCAAAGAGAATCACACAGAGAGGCCCAATTCCTTTTATGTTCCCCTCTTAGTAGTTTCCAGTGGTCAAAGAGATAAGTACTCTTTAGAAGTTAAGTTGTGGGAGCAAAGGGCTGGGCCAAAGGCCATGAAGCTATTTTTTCTCTTGATCCCAGTACTGTGGAAGCTCATGAGGGGAGAATTCTGGCCAACTAGACTGGGGACACTGGACTGCCGATGTCACCTGCTGTCCTTTCTCATAAAGCATCCAGAAAACAAAAAGCATGGTATAATTGTTCATGCACATTAGATTTTTCCATGTATGTGATAGAGCAAAGTTGTTTTACCCTTCTTCAATTTATGGTTCATTTATTTAGTTTAATGTCTCCATTTGGTGAAAAAAAAAACAAGATGTGTATTTAATCACTGAGAAGATTAAAGTCAAAAGTTAAATTAAAAATGTAATTTTTGATAATCTCTTTCATTGTTCAAAAGTACCCTCAGTTTTCTTTTATGTGTCCCGATAATTACGCATGCCACTATGCTGTGTGTAGACACCCTGTAGTCTCAATTAAATATTATAACTATTTAATGAAAGGCAACAGGGAATTTTGCAGTTAGTAATTATAACCATAACCTGAAATTGAAACTCTCAATTCACCTTCAGACTGCTTAATAAGTTACAAAATGAAATGGCCATGACCATTATGTCTCTGAAATTTTCACGAAAAAAGAATCATTGTAGCAGGACAACTATTGGCTCTAATGGTGTTGATGAAATAATGATCTGTTTTCTTCCTTTATCCCATTCCCCTGAGTTGGCAATTTCGATGAAATCACTAAATATTCATTATTTGTTACTAATCCATATAAAATGTAGCATCAGTTTTAAAAAATAATCCATAGGTTTTTAAGGTCAAATGATTGGCATACTAAAATACAGATTGGATTGTTCTCTAGAATTATGTCTAAGTGAATTAAGTTAACGTCAAGATTAATATTCTATGAAATAAAGAAGCAAAGAACTAAAATCCATTATTTATCCTTGTTTTTCAAGCAATAATAGTGTAAAATTTTTAGTATGGCATGTCATTCTTTAATTTGAGAGAGTAAAAATGTAAGCATGTTGAAATAGTATTTGAGCAGAATGTTTGTAAAGATAGAGTTGTTCAAAAGTTTTATGATATGAGTGGTTGAAAACAACTAAAAATATTTGTTATCCAATCCTATAATTCATGTCTAGAGCTATAAAAGCCAACACAGAAAAAACGGTAGACTCCTAAAACTTCTATACACAACTCAAAATTTATACAAGTATTTTAGGGAAAATTCTTCCAATATTCAATTAGTTGTTTAATTAATATAAATTTTGAACTATCACTTGATCTATCATTACGTGTGTTAGACATCTTCATTATAGGACAGAAGTCTCTCTCAACTAATGAAATAGAAGTCTCTCTCAACTAATGAAATATCTCTTCCATTTTGAAAACAGAATAAAGTAAAGAATTGGGACTTTTTTTTTTTGTCAGTTGTGGGTCCTGACCTCTGGGCCTGGGCGCTGTCCCTCAGCTCTTCAGCTCAAGGTTAGCACTCTACAACTTGAGCCACAGCACTACTTCCGGCCTTTTCTGCTTATATGGTACTGAGAAATAGAAGCCAGGGTCTCATGCATGCAAGGCAAGTTCTCTACCCCTGAGACACACCTTCCCAGCCCAGAATTAGGACTTTTGACTTAATCATGCTTATAACTTTTATTCTGGTATTTTACTGATTGCCTATTTCTTAAATTAAAAGTAGCATTTTCCCTTTACCTTGCTTTTTTGTTTTTTGGCCAGTCATGGGGCTTGAACTCTAGGCCTGGGCACTGTCCCTCAGCTCTTCAGCTCAAGGCTAGGGTTCTACCACTTGAGCCACAGCACCACTTCCAGTTTTCTGGTAGTTAATTGGAGATAAGAATCTTACGAACTTTCCTGTCCAGGATGACTTTGAACCACAATCCTCAGATCTCAGGCTCCTGAGTAGCTAGAATTACAGGTGTGAGCCACCAGCACCCAGCTACCTTGTAATTCTTTTAAAGAAAGTTTAAATATCCTTCCATACATTCCATCAATTTACATTGAATTTGTGTGGATTTGTTCTACTCCTTTCGAATTTTTGTTCTGCCCCTTGTTTCTCAGATGTGGTTATGCAGATGTCCCTATAAACAATAATACTAGTGATCTTCTAGTAGCTCTGCAATATACAACACAGCCTCTGATATGTTACATTGTGATCCAGAGAATTTTTAAAGGTTGAAAATAAAAAGCAAATAAACTCACAGAAACAATTCAAAATAAAATACGAGGTGAAATAGTAGGAAACGCCTTAAATAAATGTATCATTTTAGGAAGAAAGCTTCCAGAAGGAGCTACCAGAGCCAACAAGAGAGTAAAAAAGAACCATTCTTCTGGCATAAAATGTGTTCTGGAGGGCTGGGCATAACTTGTCAACAATGTCAAATTTTTTCTTTCCTTCCTTTCTATGCATTGTTTAGTGCCGAGTTTTAGCGATCACATTATGACAGAGTTATTTAGGGCAAATCCATTAACCAACATGAATCTCTCTTCCTATTCTGATGGTAAAGGGCTCTTTGTACCTCTCTATTAAGCCAGTTGTCAGGAATAGTGTGTGAAATGCATGAGATGACCTGAACTCTGTACTTACTCTATGTGCAAGGTATTAGTAGTAGTAAATGATTGGGGCTGGGAAGGTAGCTCAGTGATAGAATGCTTGTTTTACATGCATGAGGCCCTGGGTTTGATTCCTCAGCACCACATAAGCAGAAAAAGCTGGAAGTGGCATTTGACTAAAATGGTAAAGCACTAGCCTTGAGAGCTGAAGAGCTGAGGGGCAGTACCTGGACCCAGAGTTCTAGCCCCCCAACTGACAAAAAAAGTATATGATTGACAATTGAATGTTAGATCGAATCTGCCAGTATTTTAATAAAAGTTGTGATATTTGAATAGAAGCCAACGATAAACTATTTCATGTTTCAGATGGGTATGCAAGCATTCTAGATTAAATGGCTTTCTTTACAAGGATAAGAAACTTCAAGTCAAGCTTTGTAGGTAATCAAACTTCAAAGGAACACAGGTAATCAACCACACCCCTCCCGAACACAGGAACACATTTTAAAATCTTATTGAGATACTACTATTCGCTGCAAACACCAAAACATAAAACTTTTGGTGCAGAAAGCCACCACATGATAATAAGTATTTCCAATGTTGACTATGCACGTCATAAAACAGATCAAATCAAGGGTGAATCTGACCCAGTATGGCAAATGCGGAAATGGGACTAATGTGTAAATGAAGGATAAAGACAAGAGTCTGGCAGTGGGGGATGTGACAATAGAAGCTCTGTCTTACTTCCAGCCAAGGAAATTACCTGGTCTAATAGGATTTGACATACCTCAGAGAGACACCCTTGCCTTCAATTTCCCCCTTTCCTGCTTCACCCCTGGACCTTGCCACAACATTAAACTGGTTGAAATCAAACTAATTTTTTTGTTAATTTAGATTTCATTATTTTCAAAGCTAGAAGGCATTTAACATAATAAATTGCTGTTTAAAACTATAGTTCCCAAACTATGATCCAATTACCTTCTTTCACATAAGGCTATTTATAAGCTACTAAAGTAATAATTTTCTTGATAGACACATAATGTCAAAAATTAGCAAAGCTAAAACCAGAATTTGAGAACCTTCCTTTAAGCCCCCATAAGGGAGTGGGGGCAGGCACTTGTTTTCCAATGTAATAAACAATGCCAGCATGGAGCTGGTCTCACTCAGGTAACAAGAAGGTCTCTAGTCACTTGTATTCCTGGAAATTGTTCCAGTTAGAGTCTCTATTAGTCCTAATTCTTTGGACTCCACAAGAATTTATTTTTGGGGGGGTTGTGGGACTTGATCTCTGGGCCTGTGTGCTGTCCCTCAGCTCTTCAGCTCAAGGCTAGCATAGCACTCTACCACTTGAGCCACAGAGCCACTTCTGGTTTTCGAGTGATTTATTGGAGATGAGAGTCTCACAGACTTTCCTGCTCAGGCTGGCTTTGAACTACAATCTCCAGACCTCAGCCTCCTGAGTAGCTAGGATCACAGGTGTGAGCCACCAGACCCAGCATGCAATCCTTTATCATAAGTTCTTTTCCCAAATTTGAGGCCCTGAAAGGAAGAAGGGGCTACCCCTTAGTTCTTAAGTCCAGGTAGGAGCTTTTATAAAAACAAGTATTTCTGTGACCTTTGAATCCCCACCCATCCCAACCTTCCAAAAAAATGATGACTCCAAACAAGTCCTAGCCCTGTGGATGTATTTTACTTCAAAATTGGTCTTTAATTTCTTTCTATTTTACTCAGTTATGGGGCTTGAACTCAAGGCCTGGCAGCTGTCCTGAAGCTCTTTTGCTCAAGGCTAGGACTCTACCACTTTGAGCCACAGAGCCACTTCTCAGGTTCTGGTGCTTAATTGATGAGAATCTCAAGGACTTTTCTGTCTGGATTGGCTTTGAATTACAGTCCTCAGAGCTCAACCTCCTGTGTAGCTAGGATTACTGGTGTGAGCCACCCCCACTCGGTGGTTTTTAATTTCTTTAAAGGTATGAAATGCATATATTTTACATTCTCTGTTCAGTATAATTAGCTCCTGATTCCCTAAATAGCTTTACGTTCAATGTTTCTTTCTCTTTGTGGCCCTCCTCTTGGTTTTCCATTGAGACTATGAGTACTGATGTATGTAGGTGCCTTTTCTTGGGAAGTCTTTGAACTGGCCAATACATGTGAAAACCTTCCAAAGAAAATTTCAACTGCTTCTTCTACATTTATGTCTCTATGTTTTTTTTAAATTTACTTTTATAATGTAAAGCATTTGAGTGTGCGGTCCAAGGGGTTAGTTTTCTTTATTTATTCTTAAATTATTGATTGATGGAATCTGTGTTTGTGTGTGTGTGTGTGTAATGTGTGTACATGTGTGTGTGTGCGTGTGTGCGTGTGTTTATAGATTTGCTTTCTTTCTATGTCAAGTTTATTTGTGTTGTATCATTTCTGAAAAATGGGTTGGATTTAGCTTTATTTCACAATGCTCTCTGGAAATGCTTCAGCTGACAGATACACATGTTTTCTGGGTCCTTGGTGCTGCTTATTTTCTGCACTGAGTGGCTATTACAAACCAGTTTTAATTCAATGTTTTTAGATATTCTAGGTGAAATATGTGTTAGAATTTGACTTCCCTCTATATTTCTTTCTCTACTTAGTCTACAACTGAACTCTTTAGTGTCTTTTTTAAAATACATTTACAAAATGTATTTTACAAGATTTTAAGGAGTTTTGCGTCTTTCTTTTTTTTCTTTTCCTTTTTTAAAAAAAGTTATTGTGAAACTACCGTAGAGAGCGGTTACAATTACATGGGCAAGGTAAAGAGTACATTTCTTATCAAGCATTGTTGCCTCCTCCTTTGTTTCCCCTTCCCATCCCTTCCCATTCCTGCCCCCCACCAAAGTTGTAAAGTTCTTTGTTTTTCGACATAACGACTTATACATCTCATTGTTGCAATGGGTCCACCTGTATCCCTATTTAAAAGATCTTTTTGTCCTTCCCCTTCACAAATTATACCAACATCAAATACAATGAAAGCAGGGGTTATAATGTGGGGGAGGGACATACAAAGCAACAAAGAAATCATCTTATAAATATGTTAGAAACAATAGCAGAAAAGAAAAAAAAAACATTTGAATCTTTATCTTAGGGTTCATTTCACCTTATCAATTTATCTGATCTTTTCTGCTTGTCTCAGACATACATCAGTTCTTGCAAATAAGGGAAACCATAGGACCTATGTTTCTTTGGGCCTGGCTTACTTCACTTTTGAGTATTTCTTCATTCATTCATCCATTCACTCAAAGATCAGTTAGAGTATCTATTCTCTCATGTCACAGAAGAGAAAAAAAATGTTGAGATATGTTTTAATTCATACACATTAAGGTAATTCTTATAAATTTACCAATACTCCATGAAAGTCAACCTTTGTCTTCCGAATGCTCTTGAACTGTTCTAATATTTAAATAAATCACTTGTTTCAATTCTTTAATCTTCTTATCTAAATTGTAGGCTTGCAGTGTACCACGTATTTGGAAATAATTTACGTATTTATGTACTGTTTTTCAATGTTCTGTCAGTGTCTAGTGCAGGTTGTAACAGAACTGATTCCATAGTGGGTGTAATCTGGCGTATAATAATGAAGCACACTGCATAATTCTCCACAAATAAGTGGCAGATTTCTACTTCATAAATTTAACAGATTTGTATAGTGTAATGCTTGCATTTTTTCATGAGTTTGTATGATTGATTGAAAATTAGAATAACACAATTTTGTTCAATATTGTCCTTTTGGACAAATTTGATGTGGACTTTACTATGCTGAATTTATTCATTATAGGTTCCAGTATGTACATTAACAATGGTAGTTCTTTGTTGCTAACCTTAAGAAATTCTTTGAACTTTGTCCTTCATACAATTGATGGTTGGTAAGTGTTTATACACTGAATAATCTGTGTAATTAATCTTGATTTGTGGTTGATGAATGCAGGTGGAGAAACAAAATAGATGCTTATCTGAATCACATAATTCACCAGGCCATATACTTCTTTCACAAAGCTTGCTATGAAGATGATAAGTATCAGGGTTCCATTAGGGATGACCTGCCTATATTCTTGGTAATTATTAGGACAGTACCTTACAATGAACTTTCTTTGGGTAGAAAATTTAGTAATATCTTCTTGTTAGAAAAACAAAAACCAGACCTAGCCCTGAAACTAGTTTCTCTTGCCTTAATATAAAATCTTCACAAGAGTATTTTTCTCTTCTAGCCTCTTATTCAAGAAATTCATTTTTTCCTTTAAAGAACTTGGGGACACAGTATCCGGCAACTGTCTGGATTCCAAGCTCTGCTCAGTATCTGCTTGGGAATTTGAGCACGTTTCTATATCTGTATCCCTAGCATGCTTCCTCCTCCAGACGTCAATATCACTGTTTCTCAAAACTTCCTCTCTCAATACATCCTTCAATCCACCTCCCCGCCTGCCTGGTTCAGGGTCAGAGGACTTTGTTTCTGTTTCACCAAGAAAGTTGAAATCCATCCCAGCTTCTAGATCCACCTCTAGGAAACTTTCATTTTTACCTTTTTTTTTTTACCTTTTTTTTTTTTTACCTTTTTAAATTGGTTTTCTCATGGTCTTTCTTCTTGCCTGGACCCCTTTCCACATGTCCCATGGCTGTGGTGGTCTAAGTGTACGTAAATACTCCAAAATGGCAACCAAGTGTACAACACAATTATATAATGTGTACTCCAAGTATGGCTTTCCAATTGGATTTTTAAAGCAACACTGCATTTTTTTTCCCTTGTGGCTCAGGTTCGGTTATGACGGAATCCTTTTCATCCACCAGGGAGAAGAGTGAGAACACTTTGGCTGCAACCACATGCTTCATAAAATCTCACAACATGCCATAGGCCACACATGGCTGAGTGGCTGTAACTGAGATGCATGACAATTCCTCACCAGTGAGTGAAAGAAGACATTTTCTTGGCATTTGTCTGTCCATTGGGGAAAGAGAAATAGATATTGCATTCTTTCAGGTCAAGTACATTCCACCAATATTGACTTACCCCTTCTCACCTCTACCTCATATCAATGATTGCTTTTTATGATTCTTTTACGCTGATCTATCCAATTCAGACATAAGTCCTTAGAAAATGCAAAATATTATATCTGATCTGCATCCAAAAATTACCTTCTTGGGTTTTTTCTCCACTCATTAATACCATCATCGTCATCACTGTCATCATCATCATCATCATCATCATCATCATTATCATCATTATCTACACTTGCTATTTCAATAATTCTCTTACAAATACTCAAATTAATAGTTATTGACCAGCCATCATTATCTGCTTCTAGCGGCCCCCTGTTTTCTCGGACTGACCTCGGATTCCTGCATCTCACATGCAGGAATTCTCACATGCAGAACACATTCTTTTGCTCTACATGTCCCCATTGTATTCCTCTCAGTTCTCTCCTGCTTCTAATCTGCTTTTATATACATCCCCATCTTACCTGAGAAATGGTAACATTAATCACACCTACAAGTGCCTTTTATCATACAAGTAACAAAACCACCAGTGTGACTCTAGGAGGTAAAAGTCACATGGAGTAGACTCAGGTCTACCATACGACAAACCACTCAGAATGGAAAAAGTGGCAGCCATTGAGAGCTATCCTACTGGCTAACATTCCAGGTTTGCCACTCACTTTAAGCCTAGAGAGAATACATGTCTGAGTCTGCCTGTGATGCATCATGCATGGTACTCCTAAATAAAAATTAAGAGCATCCCTTTAATATTCTAAATGTGTCTGAGTTTATACAATAAGCATAACTGTGACTTACTTAAACCTCCTGTCCTACTCCATTATTTCCTACTGGCTAGTCATAAATCTACATTCTATTTTGTAACTCTGTTTTTATTATTAGTGCTGTTTATCCTGTCTCTCTTTAATGTGTGTCTGGGCATTTGCTTCTTTCTCAGACTCAGGTCATCTCATTTTTTCCATAAACCTGCTAATTTTTAATATTTCTTCCTGATACATTTTAAGAATGTTATATGGGCTGGGAAGGTGGCTCAGTGGTAGAGCACTTGCCTTGCATGCATGAGGCCCTGGGTTTGATTCCTCAGCACCACATAAGCAAAAAGTAAAAAAGCCGGAAGTGGCGCTGTGGCTCAAGTGGTAGAGAGCTAACCTTGAGCTGAAGAGCTGAGGGACAGCACCCAGGCCCAGAGTTCAGACCCCACGACCGGACCCAAAAAATAAAAAATAAAAAGAATGTTATATGCCTTTTTCTTAGCATCTAAAACTTTTGTCTTTTCCTTCATTTAGTCTTAACTTCTTTTTCTGCTTTTCATCCTTCTATCCTCCTTCTCTACCTCCCTTTGTCCCTCTCTTTTACTTTCCTTCCTTCCTTCTTCCTTCCTTCCTTCCTTCCTTCCTTCCTTCCTTCCTTCCTTCCTTCCTTCCTTCCTTCCTTCTTGTTCTTTCTTCTACTCTTTCTTCCAGTCTTCTCTTAGCTATACATTCTTAAGTCCTGGGATATTTTTTTACATAGCTCAACCCATTCTAAAAGGATCAAGGAGTATCTAGTATTTTTTTATGAATTCATCTGAAAAGATAAAAAAAAACAGGCAGCAGGTTGGGGTTAAGATTCTAGACAGAAAGAAAACCCAAACACAAGACTAAATAGCTACACCCTTGACTTTGATGTAAGTCTGAGCCCCACAGTCTTTAGAGATCACTTACTGGGGCGAAGAAACAGAGCTCAGTTCCTAGGAAATCAATTCATGTGGGCTTTGCTCATCTAAGGATGTCTCTGAAGAGAGTGTGATTACAAATAGATGATTTATTGAAGTTGTTTGAGGCTTCATTTCTCTGACTAAATCAGACTAAAATTATCATCTTCTGAAATGGTTTGAGATGTGTCATCAGTTTGATTGGCTTTTTCTTTACTCTCTTTGGAGTTGTCTTAGATGGTTACTAGCAAGGATAGGGCAGTACGAGACCAAATAGTGAAGTCAGGAAACTGCCTTCTTCGGCCTTCTCCCACTGTGCTGAAGCTGTCTTAAACACATCCTTCCTTAAAGCACATCAGGAAGTAGATGGACAAATACACAGACTGTGCAGTGTCTGTTGGGTTTTAGTACAATGCCAACCTGCTGTAAATGCTGTGCGTGGATGACACAGGTAAAATCAGATGGATGCAGTAAATGAGAAGAGTGAGAGCAGCATTGAAACAGATATGCATGCATGCCCTCTCCCAAAGTTGTATATGCTGTAGGCAGGTGATTCTAGACAAGGTAGCTACCAAGCTGGATTTCCTAAATCTCTGCAGAATGAATCTAAGGAAACAGTTTCCTTGCTCATTGTTTTTCTCAGGGAAAAGTTCATGATTGGTAAATGCAATCACCTAAACATACATTTCTACCAATTAGACAGCATTCAGTGTGGAGAAACATGTGTGATGTTTGGCCTTAACTTCAACCCCAGCTGCTTGGTTCCTCCTAGTAGTTTTGATAAAAATACTTTTTCATTGTATCTCCATGCAACAATGGAATGTATAACTTTTTAAAGAGTCATGTTTTATACTTCACTGTCACTTCTTCGTTTTGTAGTAAAATTATTTCTTGCTTTTAAATCAGGTGAAGCAAAACTTCTTGAGGTTGAAAGACTTATGGGGTTTCTTTAATGGCAATTTTTAATCTCTTCAAGTAAGTTTGTTTACTCATACATAATAAGCAATCCAATATATTTTTACATTTTATGAAACAACTCCAACCCAAGCCTTTTCTAAACTCTTTACTTGCATCAGGGACTAATGCACAGGACAGTCTGTGGCCCTTCAGAGATAAATTCCCCATATGTCCAATATACTCTGGATGGGATGGAAACAAGTAATTTGTTTGACGCTTTTATGTAAGATACAGTTTTATCTTTTGTCATCCAATTATGACACCAACTACACATTTATTGAGCAAATCCTTGATGTTAGTCCTTAGATGTTGTTTCTGTACATGAATGGTCTCCTTGAATCTTAGTCAGCCACCCACAGGCAGACAGTACCATTCATATATTATAGACAACATATAAGACAAGGAAACTCTTATGTGCACCAATATTTTTTTTTTAAATTGCAGATGTTAAGACCTTTAGAAGGGCTTTCCTTAGGTGTGGAGAGTGAATGACACAAGACACACTATTTTATAGATTGTAAATGAAGATTGTCAAAGTTGCCTCCACATAGATTTGCTTGGTGTGGTCTCAGTATGGAGGCCCTGTGTTGTGGGCTGTGGAGCACAGATGCAAGCAATCGAGTGACATCTTATGTACTAACAGGAAGACATACTGAACACTTCCACGGCAAGCAGCTTCACAGAGCCACATCAAGCTGATTACGAGTGACTGCTAACCGTAGTTCTTCCACTGGTTTGCTGGGATGCATGTAACCTTTGACCTTCCTGCTTCATATGGAATGTGTAGAAGGCACCGACTATACCTCTAGCAGATTGCACTGGCCTAGAAGGTCTTAGTGGTGAGTGGTGCATGTAGGATTTTGGCAAGTCCAAAACTGGAGATTAGCACACACTCATGTATTCACTCCAGGAGTACAGTGCAGGGTTGCATGGACTTCACACGTGGCATCCTGAGTCTCACTGGAAAAGCACAAGCTGGAAAGATGCTGCAGCATCTCTGTGACCACCTCCAAATGTCCTCATTCCACTGGACAAATATTCACTACAATGAACACACTTTCATGGAGAATTTGTCCCCTAGATTCCCACATGTGGAATGCTTAGTGGCAAGTTTCTATTTACCAAGAGAATGAAAATATTAAGTTGTAAGCACATAGAATACTATAGTTTTAAGCTATGGAAAAAATATCACCAACAAATCTAGTGTTACTGCTATAAACAACCACTTAATTTTTAATATAGTTATGATAATAGTGATATGTAAAATAAATACATAGCCCCATCAGATACTTCCTGGTTAGCATATTTTCACAGATATATAAATGGAAATGAATAGAGTTGAAAAATGGAAAAATACACATACATTATTATTTGAATTTTGAGAATATTTAGAATTGAATGGAGGAAAATACAAAATCCAAGAAGAAAAAGGAGTCATTAAACAAACCACTATAGAAAAATGGACATACAGCCAAGTACTGGTGGTTCTTTCCTTTAATCCTAACTATTTGGGAGACTGAAATTTGAGAATAGGAGCCAAAAATTCCACTTCCGGTTTCTTGGTGGTTAATTGGATGTAAGATCCTCACAGTCTAGACAGGAAAATGTGAGAACCATACCTCCAATTAACTATCAAAAAGCCAGAAGTGGAGCTGTAGCACACTAGCCTTGAGCAAAAAAAATAAAACTCATGGACAGTGCTCAGGTTCTGAGTTCAAGCACCAGCCACACACACACACACACACACACACACACACACACACACACACACACACACACACACACACACACACACACACACACGTGCACAAACACAGACATAGAGAGAAAAAAATGACCTTTAGTATGAATTTATGAACTCAAAATTAAATAAAGATAGTATTTTGAAAGAAAGTATGCTTCAAACAATTTTTAATCTAGTAAGCAAATAGAATAGCACATAGAATAATTACTGATTACTCATGCATTATATAGCATGTGTATATTAATATGAATTAATTATATATAATTATGGAATATATATACATATATATGTATATATGTGTATATATAGAGAGAGAGAGAGAGAGAAAAGGACTCATACTAGAGCAGGTAAAAAGTTTTGAAACTGAAACGTAAGACTGATATTTAATTTAAAATAATTTTTGATTATACTTATTGCATAAGACAAATGAAGTGGAGTATGGAAAGGAAATGTATATAAATAGCCAATAGGTAAAAGTAGCACTCAACACATATTTGTCAAAAATTTAATGTAGACACAATAGGATGACTGGAATATAAGAATTCCCTACATAATTAATGGGAGTGTTAAATTCTCCAGCTCTTGAGCAATAACCCTTCACTCATTCTTCCTGCTGCTGTACATTTCTGGGTATTTGGTGAAGACATACCTCAGAGCTTTGTTCACCTGAACTATTTCTCAGGGTTATGTTCGCAGGGAGCCAACATGGAAAGCTATTTTAATTCAAAACTACTTCCCCTAAAATAAAGGATTCCCCAAGATCATGATTCTTTTTCCATAATGGTCTACCATCTATTTCAGGTCTTTGCAATCCCTATGGGACTCTGGGGATATAAACTAGCACCAGCTTGATATTTATGATTTTCTTGTACTGTAGATAATAAAATGTATTTTTGTGACCCAAGAGTCACATTTTTTCTTCTGAATTCATAAAACATTAAAAGGCTAAGTTACTAGCTTCCAGGTAACTTCAAATCCCAGATCTTGGCTAGAGCTACTTAGAGCAAGTTTTTCATTGTCCATTTCAGTTAAATGTGTACATTGCACATGACTGCAAATTCTATCCCCCTTTTCTGAGAGAAATGAAAGTGTGTGTCTACCAAAATGTAAATATGAATTTAATAGAACTTTATGGGTATAAATAATGATTCACGCATCCATACATTGAATTACTGTTCAGCAATAACCAAAAGTCCAACATCATACATGGATCTCAAAACCATTATTTGGAGTGAAAGATGGTGTCAAGGAACACAGGAAGCCTGTTTCTACTTGCTTGAAGCTGGAAGAAATTTGTGAGAGGTGCTTTGAGGCTGTTGCATTTGAGATGCATCTTGAGACTCCCATGCACAGGTGTTACATATTAATTTGGGAAGGAGCAGTCTGAGTGTAGAGATCAGTCTGGAGCAGCAGAAGAAAAATAGGTTCAACTGTGGTCAGTGAGACCAAAAGAAAGGTGATATGCAGCCTAAAATGATCTAGAAAGTTCCATGCCAATAAGTCTTCTAGTAAATTGAAAACAGTGTCATTAGAACCAGGCACATTGTTAACTGTGTAAAAAAAGTGTTAAGTATTTCTTTAGGGTGGAAATTAAACATGAGGAGCCATCTATCCTCTACCTGGGCACTGATGAAGTGGTCATCAAGATGAGAAGATTAATTTTTGTGTGGTGGGTTATAAAGAATAATTAAGTAACAGAGAAACAGCAGATTCTTTAGTAAGATTTTTAAGGCATTCTTTTATTTTTATTTATACATTATTTTGGTGACCCTGAGATTTTCCTCTCAAATCCTGTGTTCGGTTAGCATATTTCTACTAGTTGGAGCGTGCTCCAATCTTTGTTTCTGTTTAATTTTTTGTCAATTAGGAAGCAAGTCTTGGTGTATAGTTTATATCTAAAAAGACTATAAGGATAGTTTTGTTCTTTTTGTTTTTCTTTCTGCTGAAGATAACCTTTCCCTTTGGCAAGCATTTGGGGAAAGCTAGAGCCCACTTAGAGCTTGAATTTGAATCTGTAAATATGATTATCCACTTTGTACCCTTACACTGGGTCAGATTACCACTTTTATCCCTATCCCTTCGGCTAGATTGTGTTCTTCACTGCCCCCTAAATCTCTGGGGCTGTCAACAATAATGTATTTCTCACTGATGTGGCATTTCAGCCACAGGTTGGATGTGATTTGCTTCCCCATGCCTTTCCAAGCTGGAATCCAGATCGAAAGTACAGTTCCAATTCAAATCCTGTGGTTCTTTGGCAACAGAGAAATGTGCACTAGCCAAACCCTGCAGAGGCCTATCAAGCTCTCATTCATACACCTAGAGGCCTCCTATTTTGAAAGGTGACAAATTCTAAATATTCAGCAAAATCAGATGTTTCTCTGTGTAAAAAACACAATGCTCAAAGGCCTTCAGTCACCAATTGAATATCCTATTCAAGGAAGAGAAAATAACCATCTGTAGGCAATAAGCAGAGATGAGGGAGGAGTTGTGAGACATGAACACAGGCCCTTGAGGGAGTAGCCATCCACTATGGCAGGAATATATGGTGATGTTGACTACTTGTTATCATGGAGCCAAGCAGGGGAGAAACACTGGCCTTGGTGATATTGAGCAGAATGCCTACCATTTGATATAGAAGTTGGATATTCATCCAAGTAATCTGCCAGCTGAAGTTTAGATGGAAAGACATCCAGGTAGAATGAGGAGAATGTGGAAGAGCTACTGACATCAGACACCAATACAACAAGCCTTGGAGAAGAGGGATTCACATATCACTCCTCAGCAGAGATTGATTAGGAAATTTGGATCTCCCTGTAAAGAAAGAATTAAGATGCCCTCACAGACATGTCACAGCTCCGAAAGACTCAAGAGCATTTGACATGGTACAAAATGACTTCCATTTACTAATCCACTAAGAATATGGGTTTCAATCTGTTAACACAGTTAAGACCCTCTTCGTATTTCCAAGGACATTTTTGTTTTAATTATGAGAGGCTCTTCCGCACAACATGGGCTAAATGTGCCTGGTCCTTACAATTCAAAGTATGTGTAATCCATTCTTTATATGTGCATATATATTTAGTGTTTCAGATCTGGGCAATAGGAATATACTAGATTTCAAACTCTCTTACGCAGCAGGCAGGCAGTAAGCATACCGACAATCTACAGCCACTCAAAGCTAACCCATTTTGATGAATACTACAAGGAAGAATAACATAGAGATTAACCAGTGCACCAAATGATTAGCTTTAGAAAGAAAGGGCTAACAAAATATTTGGATACTATGAGGAAATATTCTTCAAGTAGCATGCAGATAGAAGAAGCAATTGACAGGAAAACACAAAGGTGCCTGACTGACTCACCAGAAGGAGAACAAGATTCTCCTTCACTGACAGCACCTATCTGGTTTACCTCATTGAGGAAATGTATAATTTCTGACTGCTTCCAACATGATTTCCTCCTAAATTGTCTAGTTTACTAGCAACTATGCTCCACTTCATTTATAATTCTAAACTGAGGTTTCAAGATCCTGAAAGGAAATGGTGGATAGAAAATTATTAATATATTATCTTGAGTAACTGCAGGACATGGATTATTGCATTACTTAGAGCACTGAGGCTTCTTCATGATATTTTATGAGCATTTAAATCATGAGATTCCAAACTAAGGCTAAGTTATAGGAAGCAGCAAGAATATAGATATGATGTAAGGAGCATGGAAAAAAAAACACATGATATTCAAATGAGCTGAGAAACTATACTACCACATCCCTTTAAATATTCAAAGCAGGATAACAAGTTCTCTCAATTTGAAAATCATTTTCAAAGTCCGTATCAAGCCCTTTGAAAAACAGCATGCGCTATACATACAAACCAGGCAAGTTCTATCATCGTTTGTGTAGCCTTTCTAGCACTCTCCCAAGTTTTATAGTAAGAGCATGTAACTCAGAGTTTCTAAATCTCTGAAAATTCTTAATATTCTGATTACTTATAAAATAGCCAAACTATGAGTCAAGCGGAAAAGGTCAGATAATGTGATGTCAGGAAAATGAACCCTTAGATGTGTATTTTAATGTTTTTTTCTTTCATGCATGTGTTTCTAACGTATTTATAAGATTATCTCTTTGTTGCTTTGTATGTTCCTCCCCCACAGTATAACCCCTGCTTTCTCTATATTTGATGTCAGTATAACTTGTGGAGGAGATGGGGAAAAACCAGTTGTTTAAGGATACAGGTGGACCTGTTGCAACAATGAGAAGTACAAGTTGTCATGTCCAAAACGAGCTTTACAACGTCATTGCGGGGGGTGAGGGCAAGGGGGGGAAGGAGAAGGATTGGGATTGGGGGGGAAGGGGTAGGCTGGGAAGGGATGTGAAGGGTAAACAAAGGAGGAGGCTGCAATGCTTGGTAAGAAATGTACGCATTATCCTGCCCATGTAATTGTAACTCCTCTGTACAGTATGTTCACAAATAAAATAAAATTAAATTAAAAAAAATAAAATAAAATAGCCAAACTATTTTATGTCTTTATTCTTGGTATTCAATTACATTAAGTGCTACCATTCCTTTTATGTTTAATAACATCAGCTCTCTGTTTATGCAGAATAGATCTTTTGGTGTCACCTTTGATTTCCTGTTACCTGGATCTCTATTCCCTCATGCAATTGTCAACTAAGCCCCCAAACTGGACCCCAAATCTCAGACATTGACAGTGTCCTCTAGGCAATGACCTCTCTCCTTTTTTTGCCACTTGTCTGGCACCAAAATATTATTTTGCTTTTCTCAGATCAATTCTCAGGATATTACAGAGGCTCCTCATTGCCTGCAAAGATCAGATTCCTTGGTCTAAATTTAGAGATACTGCAATCTGTTATTCAACCACATTTTGACCTAAACTTTAACTCTACAGAAACTTCATTAACTCTTTGTTACTTCTACATCACTCCTCAGAAGCTTCCAATACAAGCTACTCATATGCTGCTAAACACTTGCTCAGTTTCACTTAAGGTTTATTTTTCTCATGCTACTCCTTCCTGAATTACTGAACACATAATGTATATTTTATAAGACTAACTCTGTTCTGAAGCATCTAAGAAAATTTAGGAAAAGTAATATTTCATCAATAATAGAGTATTGTATGCTAATGTATATCAGGAATCATGATTTCTCAGTCAACAATTTAAATGCTCTGCTTGGAAATGGTATTTATTTAATTCATCTGTAATTAATTCCTAAAGCACAACCATAATATAAAACTCATGTCAACACTAAATAAGTGTTCTTAAAGCAACAGAAAGTCACTAACTGGAGTTAGTTTATTTTGAGCATATGTCTTCTCAGAAGAGGGTCAGATTGGATTGTGTTACTAGTAACATCATAGGAGTTTTCATTCAAGTCATAAAAACCATAAAATTTTCAAAGTCTGAAAAAAAGACTGATTCATGCTACTATCAACTGAAAGCTTGGAGAATTTAGTGATTCAATAGAAAGACCATTGCACAGTACCTGATGTTTAGAATTCTGGAATTTTTTATAAACCTTTTTGCTTATTCAGGTCTGATTGATTAACATTAATGGAAAGCACTATCTAGAAAATTTATGACAGCAATCTGTTCAATTTTTCTAAACTTGGACTATGGAAAAACTTTTAGTAGGTCTTAACATCCAAATTCTTTTCTTATAGATTCCAAATTCTACTTTGAATTTCTTCTGATCCGTCATGAGTCTCTCCTCCTTGTTCTAAATTGGTCTTGATGCAGATGCATATATACATATCTAAAAATACACAGAATCAGAGACAGTATATGTGAATTCTGTCATGCTGACAATAATTGCCTAAGTTCTACTTTTGTACTGGGCATCTATAAGCACTACATTTGTGGAGGTTTGTAATTGATGACAGACTTGGCAAAACTTCCACTGTTACATATTTCCTTGTCTTGCTTTGCCGACCATTTTAACAAGAATGCTCCATGTAGCCTACACTTTCCCTTGAAGGTCTATATATCTCCACAGAGAGGAAGGACTTTAAATGTCATCAGAGTTCTTTCAGAGCAGCATCTGTATTAGAATCCAAACAATAATCGATCCCTAGACATGTCATGCGAAGATCAAACCCATGCATCCCATATCCCCTGCCTGCTCTGTCCTAGGTTTCCTGTTCTGAGATTGCCATCCCTTCAGACAAGCTCCCATTCATCCATTCCATTTGGCACAGCTAGCATCCATTTACTGGGAAGGAACTACTTCACATTTTCAAGTCTTATAAAAAGCTTCTTGTCACTCTACGTTGACCTAAATTTGGTATTCTTTGAGGACCTTTTTCTATGCCTGTAACTTTTGAGGCTCCAAAAAGAAATTGTTACTATTTTCTTCCCCACATCCCTCTGTGCAGAATGTATTAGCAGTGAATATGACGTGCAATTCATTCTAAGTTCCATGTCCTCTTTCCTCATTGGTCTAGTCTGTGTTTATTTGATGGCATATAATCCTTTCCTTAAGAATGCTTATAACTGTTCTCCTCTTTCTACATGATGTTGATATTTAGGTCTAAGGATCGTCATATTTTCTGCATATCAGAATCACAAGAGGAGATCTCTAAAAGCACTAATGCTTAGAGATCACCAATAGAGATGATCATTTAATTGTTCTTATGTCACTTTTATCTCCCTAAATTATGTGAAGATATGAGGAATAATTTGGCTGAACTGAATTAACTTTCTTTAAATAAATATCTGAGAGCCATGGATGGAAATGACAACATAACAATGGCATTGGCAAAGCTGTGATAACTTGAAATTAACATTGAATATGGCAAGCAAGTGTACTGTTCTTCAGTATACCTCAAGTGTATTGTTCTCGCAGAGAAAATGAGAAGAAGAAACTTTCTCCTAAGTGTTGTCTTTGAGAAAAAAATAAGGAGGAAGAAAATGATGATGATGATGAAGAAGAAGGAGGAGGAGGAGAAGTAGAAGAAGAAGAAGAAGAAGAAGAAGAAGAAGAAGAAGAAGAAGAAGAAGAAGAAGAAGAAGAAGAAGAAGAAGAAGAAGAAGAAGAAGAAGAAGAAGAAGAAGAAGAAGAAGAAGAAGAAGAGTAGGAGGAGGAGGAGGAGGAGGAAGAAGGAGTAGGAGGAGGAGGAGGAGGAAGAAGAAAAGGGAAGAAGCTAAAGCTAATACAACATTAAAGAGGTTTTTATTCATTAAGAATGAAACAGATAATGGCTCCTGGGAGAGGACAAAACCTTGTAGATTATTAAATGTTAGGTATTTATTATAAAACAAAATGTAGTTATTGATGAAACAAGATTTTCAGCTTAGTAAAAAACTGAAATGGATTGTCATTGGACAGAAGAAAGAGAGAGATAATGGAAGGAATGGAAAGATACAAAGTACTGCCAAGCTAGGCTTGTTTGCAGGAACAGAAGCATTAAGTGTGTTTGTGTTCTCTCATGTTGTTTAATGTCTCTGTGGAGTAGCAGTTGATTGGGAAGATATATCCACATAGGAAAAGCATAGCAAATGCTATAGATGTGAAATTGCTTTCTTCTCAGGACTATAGATCAAGAGCAGCAAGAACTAGAATTTGGTTAAATTTATATCATTGTGGGATGGTGTCCATTATCACACGTGTGGAAACAAAGGTAAGATATCATAGGAGTAATCTTGATCTATGGGTTCCAAGGTGAAGTTGAAATGAACAACAAAAATGATGGAACCAATTATGTTTACAAGAGAAATGATTGGTATGGATGATGTCCAGGCTGAGAGGAAAACAGAGTGGTCTGAAGTGCTGATAGCTGGTAAGAATAAAGGAACCCCAGGCTGGAGGATGCAATAAAGAAGTAAAGAGGATATCTTACATCTGAAGAGCAGTTACCAAAGATTCTAGTTAAGGAAATTTAATCCTGACATGGTAACTAGCTAGCTGAGTAGCCTGGAAAATAGGTCCTGACCTATGTTGCACTTCAGCATCTATGAAGAAAGTGAATGAAACCTAGAGACTTCTCAAAGAAATTTAAGGGATATAACAGTGTGTTATTTAAGTGTTAATAATTCATTTGCAAGAATGCCTTTCTTTTCATTAAAAAATATTCCCTGATTGGTCTTTTGAAAAATGAACGCCTTTAAAATTATTTAAAAATAATTCTACAATGAGGTTTCAATTCCACATGTCATTTTATGTAGACAATTCATCAAAGCCAGTATTACCCCTTTTATCATTCTTCCCCCATCTATCCCAGACCCACCCATCCCCTCAAGTTATCTGTTTTCACAGAGGTACATTGAGTGGTATGGCTGTATTCACCCCAAATCCCTCTCTCCTGACAGACTATTCAAACACGATGGTGCTGATCATAATCACATATACACACAGCTAGGACCACAGAGACACACTTGTCTTGCTGTCTGTTCTTATGACCACTTTCTTCTCTTCAAGCCCACTTCAGTTTTTCTAGTGTTTCATTCTCTGTCTCCTTTGTGGCTTCGACATCTTTATTTCAACCCTTAAATATTAGGCTTTATCCTTATGTCTTCTATTTGCCCTCTTCTCATGCAAAGCACTTTCCTGTTTTGAAAGACTACTTCAATCTTACAAGTTCTACAGGGCTTCACACAAGTGTCAGACACAGTGATACCACATGATCCAATTGCTTTCCCACTTCAAGCTTTAAGTGGGTAAAATGTAATTCATTCATTCACCATCTTTTTCCTTTATGTGAAAGTTATACTTGCACAAGAAAATAACATAATGGTATATTTACTTTGAAATCTGTTTTTTCATTATCTTCGTGTCTTCCCTGTGGGAGCAACATAAAAGTAATCAGGACAAAGTGGTAACTAAAACAATATCATGTATGAAAAAAAGGATATACATTAGTTGGGCTGGGAAGGTGGCTCAGTGGTAGAGTGCTTGCCTTGCATGCATGAGGCCCTGGGTTCGATTCCTCAGCACCACATAAGCAGAAAAAAAAAGCCAGAAGTGGCGCTGTGGCTCAAGTGGTAGAGCGCTAGCCTTGAGCAGAAAAGCTCAGGGACATTGCCCAGGCCCTGAGTTCAAGACCCACAACTGACCAAAAAATAAAGAAAATCAAGAGAGCAGAAAAGCTAAGGGACATTGCCCAGGCCCTGAGTTCAAGACCCACAACTGACCAAAAAAAAAAAAAGAAAATCAAGAGCATTTTCATGGGACAGAAAAAAACAAAAACAAAAACAAACAAACAAACAAAAAGGATATACATTAGTAAGATAATGTGATCTGGTCAACAAGTACTAATCCCATTGTTAGGTATATGATCTTATTTAACTAGCTATGTAACAGCACAACTTCATTCAATAGCAAACACTTTCAGATCACAACATACACACATATGCATGCACACAGAGACACACATACACAATCAGTGAGTAATAGTTTACTTACTTCCACATTAAGAGATTGAAAAGAAATATCAGAATTTGATGTAGTCCAAGTGTTTAGGGTGTGTCTATGCCTTCTGCATACAATCATTCTGAATCCTTGTGAATTATAATTACGCTGTGAGAAGTCAGATTGGTAGAAATGTTGCATATGTATTTTTGCATAATGGACTGTGTGGTTTTGCAACTCTGAATCTTGAGGTAGAATTGCTTAACTCCTCATGCTACTCAGATAATTTTCTCAACAGCTAAAAGAAATTGCATTCTGTCATTTATCTTATTGTTGCCTATCCTCATTGGTTTTGTTTGTTTAATATTTTAGTATGTATTCATCAAACATATTTCATCTTCCTGGGGCTGGGAAGGTGGCTCAGTGGTAGAGTACTTGCCTTGCATGCTCGAGGCCCTGGGTTCGATTCCTCAGCACCACATAAGAAAAAAGCCGGAAGTGGTGCTGTAGCTCAAGTGGTAGAGCGCTAGCCTTGAGCTGAAGAGTTCAGGCCCCATGACCGGACCCAAAAAAAAAAAAAACATATTTCATCTTCCTGACTTTGTTTCATAAGTCACTCTTTCTTCCACTAAGTTCTATAGTTTTCCTGCTTTATAATTATGTGACTACCTTTCTTTGCATGACTCACAACATTTTCCTTATTTAACAGTCCTTATAGATGTTATTCAAAATTTCTTTCAAATTTATTTTTGATGGAAATTTAATGTTTAATGTCAAAATAAGGAAGATTCAAGTCATTTTTTAAAAGTAGGACTAAATCTCTGCTCATTTTTGTCTGTCAGTAAATATTGTTTTAATGTACAGTGTCACTGGGGATTGATCCATGAGTTCATTCTAAGATGCTGATGAGGACTGCCCTGATTTGAATAGTGGGTTGCTCTAGTTTTCATTTAAAGTCTTTTTCGACCCAGTGTGCTTTTGTATACTTTACAAATGATGTTGGACAAATTAATTGACCTAACTTTGCAGTGATTGGGGCTTAAATTTAATCAAGTAACTGATGCAATTATTTGGACTGACTCATTCTTTTTGCCAGCTGCTGGAACATTCCAATTCTGTCAATATAGATTCAGTTTCCTTGATGAGGAACTGGACTCTGAAATATTATATTTGAGATGAAGCTTATGAATTGCTAATGATGAAATAGAGTTCAAGGTTCTAAAAAGTAGAGCAAATATTCCAGTAGAATCAAAGATAACAACATGAAGAAAAAGCATAGAATTTTTATAGTCTAAATTTTACATTTCTGATTCATATTGTGGGGAAATATAACTTCATTTTATATTTATATGTATATATATATATATATGAATACACACACGTACACACACACACATATGCATATATATATATATACTTAAGTTTAGGGCTGTATGTCAATAGGACACCATGTGTTTCATTCTGAATACCTAATTTCAAATAAGGAAGATTTCATCAATTTCCACATAGACAATGATTGAACATTTTCCTAAATTTCTAATCATTTTTTTCCTGAGAGTAAATATTGCATAAATGTCTACAATTCTTTTCTCCATATGGTTTAAGATGAGTATTGTCTTATCCACCCAACAGACACCCACATGACCCCAGTGCTGATGGTGAGTGGGTTCTTTCTCAGGGGATCAGGGGACTAGAATAATGACAGTAAATGTCACCCATAAATGTAGACTTTGTGGGTGAACATAAAGAGAAATTTCAAAATTTTTACCTATGGTTTTGAACAAATAATATCTACAATACAAAAAAATGCCATACAAAAGTTAATATAAAGAGAAAATATTTACTTTTGTATGATTTCTTTTTGTGTATTTTGTATATTCTCCTGTGTGTGTGTGTATGGGAGAATAAAATAGTAAGTGGGAAGAAATTAAATCAAAGGACTTTTAAATTCAAACTATATTTGATTTGTTGGAAGTAAACTAAAAATGATTTGATCAACAAAAACACTAAATGCATACTGTATAGAAGGAAAAACATCTCATATTTCTTCTAAAATGGGAAAACTGACACTGAAAATGACTCTTGTATTGCATATAGATAAATGTCAAATCAAGATAAGGTGTTGTATAGACAGGAATATTAAAAACAAATTGCATATCAAATCACAATTAATGAGGATTATTGGTGTTTTTGATAATTTTTGTGTTTCCACAATAGGCCTGAAAAATCTGCATTCTACACAAGCAGCAAGAGCCAGTTTTTCCCTCTTACCTTGGTGGGTTCTTGTTTTTGCATGGTAGAATTCTTTCTCCATCCTGTCTGGAGACCAGCCATCCAGTTTGGATTGTTTCTTCATTTAGTTTTACCTGAAAAACACTTTCCCACACACCAAAGCAATTTTCTTTTCAATTATAGCATGCTTTCTATAGAGACAACACTTATAAGCTGAAATTAAATACATATATATGAGAGAGATAGTTATTATAGCCTCATCTTTTAAGTAGGCCTTGGTATTTAACAATTTTATGTGAATAGCTTGTACTGTCTTGTGTTTTCTCAAAGATAAAATTATAAGGATGGCTACTGGACTACCCTGAATTAGTACAAAGCATGTAGTAACAGGTGCTTTGCCACTTTTCCATGATGTGTGGTGTAAGCCTCCCGTTCTCTTTGGTGCAACTAAGTCTAAACCTAAGTGCTCAGCTGCCGCTGAAGAACATACTATAGGTTGATGTGGACCTAACACTTCATCCTCTCTGTATGACCTGTGATTGGCCAAGCAGAGCCAATCTTGCACCACAGACAGAGCAAATTGTTCCACATCTGAGCTCAACCAAAGTAACCACACCCAGACTAGACACAGCACCTCTCTACTCATCATGTATTGTAGATGGGTCAGGTTTATTTATGATAGTATTTATGCTTTTAGACATTTTCAAAGACATTTAAAGAGTCTAAAACTTCAGAACATAGAACAGTTGACTAACTTCATGCTGTGAAACAGCCAGAATCTACTTCCTACTGATTCTTCTGAATATGTTTTATGAATGACTGATCATGGATCTTCAGAAGCAGATCTTCACCACTAAAGTTCATTTGATTTTTAATGTTTTTTATTGTAAAAATACTGTACAGAGGAGTTACAGTTACATGAGTACATGAGCAAGGTAATAAGTACATTTCCTATCAAGCATTGTTACCTCCTCCTTTGTTTTCCCCTTATCTTGTTTTCCCCATCCCTTCCCTCCTACCTCCACAACTACACTCCCCCTGACTCACCTAAATTGTAAACTTCATTTTCAACATAGTGTCTTGTACATCTAATTGTGACAATGGGTAAACCTGTATCCCTATTTAAACATTTTGGTTTTGCCTTTCCCCTCCCTGAATTAGAGAAGTGTGTATACAAGATGTAGGGCACCAACATCAAATACAGTGAAAACAGGTTATACCATGGGGGAGGAACATACAAAGAAACAAAAAGATCACATGATACATTATAAATACATTAGAAATAATAGCAAGAAAGAAAAAAAAACACTTGTGTCCCTATCTTGGGGTTCATTTCACTTAACATCATCTTATCTGGTCATATGTACATAGCTTTTGACCTTTTCTGCTTGTTCTAAACATGTACTAGTTATTACAAATAAGGGAAACCATGGGACATATGTTTCTTTGGGCCTGGCTTACTTCACTTAATATAACTTTTTCCAAGTCTTTCCATTTTCTAACAACTGAGGCGATGTCATACTTTCTGATAGAGGCATAGAATTCCATTGTATACATACAACACATTTTCTTGATCCATTCATCTACTGAGGGATATCTGGGTTGGTTCCATATCTTAGTTATGGTAAATAATGCTGTAACAAACATAGTTGTGCTGGTAGCTTTTAAAGCTCATTTGATTTTTGATAAATGAATTCAATAAAAAGACCAACTTCTTCCAATTAAGGAGTCACACTACATTTGCAAAAGTTCATTATAATGACTTTCAAATTCACTGCCATTTATCCTACTTAGACAGCCAATGATGGATCCAGGACTTTGTGCTCTAGTGTCATTCTAGAATATGTCATTCTAGAATATGACTTGCTAGAAAATGTGTAGGAATTGATATCTGGTTGTGCCTTGTCAGATATCTCATTTTATTATTGTGATTGAAAGTTTACTTTTTTATAAGGCACAGAGTTAGAAAATGAAGTGTGTGTGTGCTGCTAGTGTTGAATCTCAAATCCTCACTCACATGTTGAGATGAACAAGTATTAAGTCCCTCTTGTTCTAATTTCCCTTCAAGAAGACTCAACAGAGTCATAGATGACTCTTTATAGAATTTAGCTGCTGTATCTCTTTGGATCACGGTAAGTTGGGGGAATTAGGGAACTAACCTCACCCTGGGAATAGCATCTTCAGCATGGCAGAGGTTTAGAATATCCAGAGCGGAGCAGCATTGAAAGTAGATTCTCTAACAAGTTGAGGAAATACTTGTAAAGTAATTTACTCAGGTAAATGACTGCCATTACTCCTTCACACAAGGAGAGTGAGCGCTGTAGACTTTATCCAGTACTTGAGAGACAGTCTAAAGTAAAGATGGTGTTCTTCTGGCAATGGCTTTCTCTTGCAGTGTTGAATTTATCCCATTGACATCCTCATCTGTGTGTGAATTCCAAATTGATTACACAGAGAAACTTGATTATAGATAACACTTTTCAGTGTCAATTTCCTTGACCACGTAAGTTTTTAAGTAGTTTCTTCTTCTAAAAGAACAGTAACTAATAACTGGTTTAATATCATTGCCCAGTGGATAAGAAAGCAGTCTCAAAAGTCTTATACACAGGCAAGAGAATATTAGGATCATGTTTAGTTGGGCCTTGAGGAAAGACTATCTACCAGTGAGTAAATAATGCACCCTATGCCTGGAAAATAACTTAGGGAACCTTGATCAGATGAGTGAGGCAGTACCACCATTTGATAAGTATTAAGGGAAGCTTTGCAGATTCTCATTCTGTTGTGGGAAGAAAGAAAGTAAAGATTACCTGGGGTCCGACACCTACCAAGAGTTCCAGGACCCCCCACACCAAGAGCACATTTGTGTTTAATGTATTACATGAAGGGCTCCCAGAGTAAATATTTTCCATTCCCCCTCCTCATAGCCATATTCCCCATATGCAGACAAATTAATGAAGGCTGATTCTGGAACTGTACATACATATTCAACTAGTGTCTGTGTTTATGCGCCAGCTTACAAATAACGAGTGGTCTGCTCAGCCAAAATAACCACGTAAGTTAGACGTGTAGCGGGATGGCTGATTTTATTTATTATACCACCTGTGAGCCTCCTAGGGGAAGGGCGGCCTAGTGAAATATTTTGGTGTGCTGACACAATTTTGTACTTGTTTATGAGGCTGCGCCAGCCTATTCCTAATTTCCTGTTGTAATTCTTCACTTCAAAGGCCAAATCCACACATGGGAAGAATATTTTCTGCAAACAGTCTTCTCACAGTTCTGCTATCTCTCTGTGTCCAAATGCCTTTCTGGGTTTTCCCTTTCCCTTTACAGTGTTAACAGTCAGAAGGGTTTTAAATCAGCATTTGGGGAAGAACAAAACCAGTAACTATGGAAGACATAGATTGCTAGGTATATTACCTTGCTGAGGTGCTTGACCATGTAAGAAGAAATGACTTTCACATATTCTCCTCTCTTCCAACTCATGAGCTACCAGTGGCAACAGAAAGAGTTTTAAGTCCCATGCATTTCACCAAAAGATCCAGTGGAAACAAGCGGATATTACTTAGTGCCCAAGGCCTCCCTATAAGCCTGTCCCCTCCCTGAAGCAGGCAAAGCCTGGGGTCATCGGGTCATTTCTCCTAGAAGCACTGACAGCATCGTCTCCTAGGGGAGTGGTGATTGCACTTTTTAAAACTTCTTATTAAAATGTGCTAATCACAGCTGGAAAGCTCAACATTACTGCACTGGGCAGAAAAGGGAGTGGTTTCTGTCATCGTGGCTATCAAACAATCCCTGAAGGTTTGTGTGTCATGATTTCCAACTCAGTCTACTTGGATTGTGCATTACATGCAATTCTACATTGATTGGCTATGTGAGTGTCTATTTGGAATAAATATTGACACCTTGAAGTGTTTCAGTTTGGGAAGCTTACTTCACTTGAAGAATTGATCATTATTTCTCAAGGTTCTGGTAGCTCACACCTGTAATCCAAGTTACTTTCGAGGCTAAGATTGAGAGGATCATGTTTCCAGTTCCATCTGTGCAAAGGAAAAGAAAATAAAAGTCCCAATACCCTATCTCAACAGAAAAAAACAATCTGGGCTTTTCATCCTAGCTGTGTCAAGGAGCATAAGTAGTAAAACTGAGATTAAGGCCAGCCATCGAATAAAGTGAGACTTTCTCAAAACTTTCCATAGCAAATTAAGTAAATGGATGGCTCAAAATGTAGAGCACCAACCTAGTAATCACAAAGTTCCGTGCCACATTAAGTAAAATAGTTGCCTATTATTTCAAAGAATTTGTATTTTTGTTTTTGAATGCTTGGATTTACAACTCAGATGGACTATGCAACTTCAGTGTAACCCATCGCTTAACCAAAGACAAAATTAGAGCAACAAGAAGTGTTCTGAATAACAGCAGATAATGGGCAGCCCCTAAAAACGGTTTTAAGTTGCAGCAAAGGAGTGCAGTCAACAACACCTGGAATTTCCACTCAGAATACTTTCCACAATTCCCAAACTGACAGTAAACCAAAAATATTATTCTATTAAACAGTGCTCAGTTTCCCGGTACACCGATGATTCTTTTAGTGCTTTTTGTCAAATAAATTCTAGCTTCAAAACAAACTGGAAATAGCATAATAGTACCTGATATGTAACAATACCTGGCTACTGGCTTAAAAGTAATTTTAAAAAGAAAGTGAACATGCAAATAACAAAGATAATTAGATTCTAAAGGGCAGGTTGCTCAACTGATCATGTGTTTGTTGTGTCTAAATACTACAAAGGTTTCAAGTTTGTACATCATGTTGCACCATATGGGATCCTGACTTGCTTACACCAAAATAATTGTTATTCTCTCGGCTTCTGAATCAATCTTGTCTCTGTCATATTTGCCCTAACAGTCACATTGTTTGTTACGTCAGTGTGAGTGTACACACTAGGACATTTGTCTTTGAACTGACATTTTCCCTTGTAATGTATACATGTTTCTCTATGTTTGAAGATTTAAGATGTATGTTCCAAAGCCACTCCTAAAGAAACTGAACTTTTTTGTGTTTTATCTAATTATCTAATAAATTAATACAACAAGGGAGTTCATTAAATGCAAACGAGGAAGAGGAAAAAGGTGTTGCTAGAACTTAATTAGCAAGATACAAAGATACCAATTAACACCTATAGCTCAGGAAAAAAAACAACTTTTTTTTTCATGTGGCAGCATCAGAAAATAAAATCACAGCTGGTTACACACACTAAGTGGAGAGCAGATGAAATTTAGGCTTCTGTTGACATGAGGACTGGATAGGAAGTAGGGGAGGAAAGAAGAAAATTCAGTAGGCTGGCAAGTAGAGCACCATTTTGTCAGTTCAAATGCCTTCTGTTTAGGTACCTAGAAGAAAGTCTGCCCTTAAGGAGAAAATCCTACACAAGTCCCAAGACAGTAACATTTTGTGGTTTTCAATCTTCTCTGTGTTTCTCTCAACAACAATATCAACAAACACTATATTGTCCAATTTATAATATTATTTTTTCAATATCATTAATGATTATTTTTCCTAATGCAATATTCAGTATGATTAAATACACTTCCTAACAAGTAATTTTCTATAGATTCTTTAACTTATATATGCAAGATTTATGATTTAAGTTTTCTAAAGGTTTTTGAAGTGTTCAAAGCCATTAGTATGACTTGAGGAAAAGTATTTCATATCATTTGGTTTTTGTTTGGTTGTTTGATTTTGTCTGATTTTTTTTTTTTTTTTTTTGCTCAAGGCGAATGCTCTAACACTTTGTGCCACAGCACCACTTCCCATTCTCTAGTAGTTAACCGGAGATAAGAGTATCTCTGAGACGGGCGCTGGTGGCTCACGCCTGTAATCCTAGGTACTCAGGAGGCTGAGATCTGAGGATTGCGGTTCAAAGCCAGCCTGAGCAAGAAAGACCATGAGAATCCTATCTCCAACAAACCACCAGAAAATGGGAAATGGCACTATGGCTCAAATGGTAGAGTGCTAACTTTGAGCTAAAGAGTTAAGGGACAGTGTCCAGGCCCCAGAGTTCAAGCCCCAGTACCGACAAAAAATAAAAAAGAATATCACTGAATTTCCTGCCAGGGGTGTCTTTGAACCACAGTCCTTCAGATTTCAGCCTACTGAAGAGCTAGGATTATAGGCATGAGCCACCAGTGCCCAGCAAACTGCAAGGCCTTTTGGGGTTTTGTTTTGGTTTTTGTCTTTTCTTTTTTGGTCCTGGGGATGGAACCCAGGACATTGCACTTGCTAGACACACATTTTGCCACTGAGCTATATCCCAGTCCTCAAAACCATTTTTATTATAAACTGAACAGTACCTAGAATTTTGTGGTTTTTTATCATTACTTACTCTTGTCTCTCTTTCTCTCTTTCTCTCTTTCTCTCTTTCTTTCTTTCTCTCTCTCTCTCTCTCTCTCTCTCTCTCTCTCTCTCTCTCTCTCTCTCTCTCTCTCTCTCTCTCTCTCTCTCTGTCTCTCTGTCTCTGTCATATACTTACTCTATGTACAATTAATAAAGAGATGTTAAGGGTCAAATGTGAAATCAGAGTACTCAAGAAGTTCTAATTAAGACCAAAAGAGAAATACCCTAAGGCAATATTTCTAAGCATTTATTTGGTATTTTTGTAAGAATACCAAAATATCACAAGAATAGTATGTGAACCTTGGATAAACCTAAAGAGCAGATTTGCTAACAATATCCTAACCTTAATATCTTAGTTTGGATTCAAGCGAATAAATGTTCAAAATATTTGATGATTGTAGCAATCAAATATGTTCTTGACAATCAATAGATTTAAGAATGGGTAAAGTTGGTTTTTGTTCTTGATGTCATGTACATGACTTGTGCTAACTTAAATCATATATATGATTTTCTACAGAATCACATCAATACAAAACATCCTCAACAATAATTGAGTAAATGTCTGCATTTTATTCTAGGTTATTTTTAATGATAAACTGGATTGATAGGATTAGTAGCTTGCTATCTGATTGGGAAGATCACATATAAGTTATTGTATAGATTGAAAAGTGTGTGTAAATGTAGAAATTTTAAAACAATGTGCCATCTCTGGATAAACAACTCTCATTATTAAAACTCATGTCAAAAATCAATGGGAAGGGGAAACAAGGAAGAGGCAACAATGCTTGATAACAAATGCACTCATTATCTTGCCCATGTAATGGTAACTCCCCTGTACAGTATTCTCACAATAAAAAAAAAATCAAAGTGGTTTTGATTATCTGTGTCATGCTACAATTTATAGGGTATATTTTATACATTATCTTAATGTATTTCCCATTGCCTACTCTGAAACAAGTAATTCTCAGTTTATCAAAAATTATCCTGAACCCTACTCCCTATTTCCTACTAGGTTACAATTCTATTGCTTGGTTCCTAAAACATACTGTTGATTTCCTTTGTGTTTTTATTTTTTGTTTTGTTTTGTTTTTTGTTTTTATTCACACTTGTTTTGCTGAGATGTTTTCCATTTAAACATTTTTTCAGAAATTTATGTAAAGATGACTGATTCAGTTGTTAGAAATCTAAAATTGTCATTATTGTTCTTACATTAGAATAATAGATTTAGTTTATAAATTAAATATATAAGTAAATATCTTGGGTGGTATAAAAGTGTACAAAAATTTATTGACTGAAATATGGGAGATTCAAGGGAGAACTCAAGTAGTGTAATTTCTTAGGAAGGAAAAGTCAAAGCACAACAAAATAAGCACAAGGAAATGAGAATTTGAAATGGGTGGGTGGGGCCGAGGAGTAGTTGAATGAAGGGAATGGGCAGAGGAGTATGCAGTCAACAATTCAATGCATATTCTACAAAATTAAAAACAGTGAAGTAAGGGGTCGGTTGGGAGGGATGGGTTAGAATGTTAATAGAAATGACATTGCTCAAGATGCAATATATTCATAAACTGCATTGTTAAATGGACATTCCTTTGTACAATTGCTTAAAGATAATAAAATATTTTTAAAAGAATAACCATTTTGCTAATAGGAAATTCTTAAATGTTAGGCTCAAAACTTTTCTTGAAATCTTTTTTTTTATTTTTATTTTATTGTTAAGATGTTATACAGAGGAGTTACAGTTACATGATTGAGGCAGAGAGTACATGACTTGTCTAGCATTGGTACCCCTTCCCTTCCTTGTTGTTGTCCCAGTATCCCTTCCCTCCCCCAGCTCCCACACTCCTATCCCCTCTCCCTGCCTCACCACCTGAAGGTGTAAAGTTCATTTCCAATATACTGTCCAGAAGATATCTTCATTGCAAGGGGTCATCCTGTGTCTTTGTTTCAGTGTTTTGTTATTCTCCTTCCTCTCCCCAGATTAGGCATATGTATGTACAAGATTCAGGGTATCAAAACCAAGTACAGTATAGTGCTCCAGTGGCACAATCAGTTAGCATGCGGTACTTATATAACAAAATCGAGTATAGTGACAACAGGGAATATGCCATAGGGGAAAGAGCATACAAAGGGAAACAACATCAAAATAATAAAATCACATGTTACTTGAAATCTTTTGAGGGCATCCTTCCTCTGAAATCTAGAGTCTAGAATCATTCAGACAAAATCTAAAGTCAAGGGAATTCCATTTCCACTTGATAAATTGGATTCTAAAGGGTGTCATTAACATTTTATTAAGAAAGAAAACATTTAACCTACATCAGAGCAGTGTCCACTGTTGAAGACACTAAAAAACTTAGATCACAAGGGGAAAAAATATCTAAAACTGAAAGAAAGATGGACCTTTGCCACAGAGATGGCAAAGAGAAGGTGAACATTAAAATAATCCTGATGGCAATGTTTCATTGACGGAATTTGGTGGCTGTGTTGTCACTTACCATTTTCTGTGCCGTGACCTCAAGAAACTGAAAACATCTATGTTACAACTTGGATATGAGACAGCTCCCGAGGGTGATGTAATAAATGTCCGGTCACCACCCTAGGGCATTCTGTGTGATGAGGAAATCTTCAAGACGCGGAGTCTGGCTGGAGGAAGTCCATCCCTGCAGATGAGCTTTGGGAAAGTTTGGCAAGCCACTCCCTCACTTTCTCTGTTTCCTGGCCTCCAGGGACTGAGCAGTTTTTCTCTGCCATGGCCTTTCCCTATGTTGTTCTTTCTTACCACAGACCAACAACCATAGGTCCATACAATCTTGGACTGAACCTGTGAATTATGAGCCCAAATAACTCCATCCTCCTTTAAATTGGTCATCACAGGTATTTCCTCATAGAAGTAAGAAGCTAATAGTCTACTTTCCTGTTGGGCAGCCTTTTCTCGGGACCTTTAGTCATGACAGTATGGTTTTTCTCAGTGTTTTGTCTTGAGGAAGGCATACATAAATACTGGTCAAGGGTATTTATGAGTAGAGTCTTCAAGCTACCCAACTAATGTGAGATAGCCAAAGTAAATCATTTTCTAGATGAATACAAGCTAGTGATTTCAATAATTTCATGACAGGAGAAACTCCCAGCAGAATCTTGAATGCTAAATCACAGAAATCGTTACATATGGAAAGTAGTTCTTGTCTCTATTATACAATTGGATGCAATTTGTAATGCACCAATGGCTAATGGAGAGTTTCTTACATTGTTTTAGATTTACTTTAAGGGTTTCTGTATACATAGTTTGACATATGTATAAGTGCAAGTGGCTGACATTCAACATTTTTTACATGAGAAAGGAAACTGCAACTTAAAATAAATTGTGAGCTGGACTTTAGGGAAGAAGTTCTTCTAATGAAGAATACTCACTGGATGAGTGATTTGTGTAACTAGTCATCTCAAACTTTCCAAGAAGTAGCAAAACCACTTCCTCTATTTATTTTTCTGGTCGTGGGGCCTGAACTCTGGGCCTGGGCACTGTCCCTCAGCTCTTCAGCTCAAGTCTAACACTCTACCACTTGAGCTACAGCGCCACTTCTGGCTTTTTCTGCTTATGTGGTGCTGAGGAATCGAACCCAGGGCCTCATGCGTGTAAGGCAAGCGCTCTACCACTGAGCCACCTTCCCAGCCCCCACTTCCTCTATTTTTGTGTCTGAGGAAACTGTGGGTATAGGTTTGGATAAGTGACATAATTAATACAATACAAGGATAATCCAGAAAATATTAATGCTTAATTTATATAATTGCCAAAATATTGTAGAAGTGTTCACAACATTTCAAAAATAAATTATAAAGACCTAAATGCTTGTTCGGAAGTCCTAGGCTACATTCCAAAATGACTTTACATCTAACTACTGAGAGATGGGTGAGAATGTTGAAGGGGTGATACTGATCTAGATGCATCGTATTCATAAACCTCTTTGATAAATGCCAAAAGAAAGATGTTGGTAACACTAATCTGACTACACACTTAGCTGAACCCTCTCCTCTGGCTTGAATAAACATTTTACTCTATCAACAATTAAAGGACATATAAAGTAGAGAGTTAAGACTTCATTAAGTTCAGTACAATTGATTTTGTCTCTGAATTGTAGTATGTCTGTGTATAGAGCAGACTTTGTCTAAGAATGCAGAGAAAGCTGCCTTTTATTCTTATATCACCATGTATACTATGGAAGGCTAAGAACTTTACAAAAATGACAACACAAAGAAGACTGACACACAGTACCTCTCCTATACCTGTCCTCTAAACGGAAGGAGAATTTTTGTTGGCGATACAACATATACTCTGGCAGCCTTGATTCTTTGAGTAGGTTTACTCAATTACTTTCCCAAAAAACACTTAGTGTGTGTCTATAAATTCCAAGTTACTATCCTCTTTGGCAAGAGAGTATAGAGTAGAATGAACATTACAATCATTTCAATATTTTCTTTCTGCATCTCTGTTTGTCATCTCTAAGCCTTCTCTTCAGTTAGTACTCTTTGTTTGGCTTCTGTCTCTCAGACATACTTCAAATGTGGTTTGTTACCTTCAGGTTATTATTAAATTTAAGAAAGAGTTGAGAAGACAAGTAAACAAGTAAGCCTTTTCAGTCTTCCACCTAGAAATCATATTTGTATTGAACAAACTCATTTTAGTCACAAGAGTCTTGTGCTTTAATGCACCAAGGATGTTCATTCAGTCTCTAACAATTAAAATGTGTCAATTTACTGAATACATGCTGTGTTCTATTGCTCCACATTGCCAAGGTTACTACTGTGAATGTTTGGGATTTCCATACAATTAAGTTGTTCTCTTCAATTTAAATAAGGATTTTAAGTTGTCAACTTAAAATAGAAAAATTCACCAAGAAAGATTTTTAAATGGAGTGTTGAAAGATGCAGGGATGCTTGACAGGTAAACAAAATGAAGGAGGGAATGAATAGATTAGAAAAAAAGGCTTACTTAGGAGATCAAAAGCTATTGAGGGTAGAGGTTAGGTGTTGCAAACAACTGAGACACAAAAGACAGAGAAATGACAATTACAAAACTGCCGAGGATCTTGCTTTGTCCATAGCCAAGGTAAACTCGGGAGGAGGCTGGCTTACCAGGATGCCTGAGTATTTAACCATTGTCTGCCCAGTCCATTTTCTACTATTCAAACTTCTCTCACAATGAGTGTCTATAAATATTCCAGATGCATGGTGCAACTGTCAATGTGTCTACAAGAGCTTCTGAACATTAAGAATAAGAAGAGAGAAATTTAAGTAAATGCCGAGGAAAGGGATCAGATAGTGCCACTGGCTGGATGAGGAAAGAAACAAAAGGGAAGCAAAACTCCACTTGAGAATGAAGAGCAGAGACTAAGGAAGGGAATTGTGGGGATGGGAGATGATGGTACCTACTGCATGTAGATAATAGTCTTTCATCTTTTAAAAAATTATTGCAGTGGTGGCAGATAGAAGGGTTATAGTTACATAAGTAAAGGAATAAGTATGCTTCTTTTTGAACAGTGTTACCCCCTTTCATTTTCTCCCGCTCCACTCCTCTGACACCCCTCCTTCCCAAGGTATAAAGTTCATTTCCAGCGTAGTCTCTAGTGAGTATTACTGCTGTATTGGTTCACCCTTTGTCCATCCTTTCTGTGATTCCACTCTCCTTCCCAAAATCAGATAAACTTATATATAGGACAAAGCATACAGATACTAAAGACAGTGACAACAGGGAATAAACCAAAGGAAAAGGAAAGAAAGAAAAAAGAAACTACCGAAAACAGTAGACTACAAAACCTCTTGTTTCCACTTCTTGGAGTTCATTTCAATTAACATCATTTTATATGGTCATATGCACATAGTTGTTGAGCTATTGTAAAGATAATGAATGTCTAGGTGCCAGGAAGCATCCAAGTCTGGCTGTAGAAGGAAGGGCAGGATGGCTGAAATGGAAAGCTCTCGGGGGAAAAAATTGAGAATACAGCCAGAGTTGAATGAAGCAGCTTCATCACACAAGAAAGCATGAGTTCCTCCACCTTCCACAGAAGTATGGACATGGTGTCAATACAGTATCGATTGCTGAGTGAAAGAAGAATGCAAAAAAAATCAAAAAAGTGATTTTTGAGTTGTGTGTTGAAGGATCAATGAATAAAAAAGAAGAAAAGAAAGGATTTCAGAGGGATGAGAATATGCAGAAATGTGCAGAAATAGAATATTTGAAAACAAAATGATGACTTAGAAGAAAACATTGTCAAATACTATTTCTACATTTTAATACCACCTAGAAGAGCTAGGATACAAATGACTGAAAACAAATGGTAGAAGGCAAGTTGGAATTGAGAGAATATCATTAGTTCCTTATGGACCAGTTCTGTCTGGCTAGTCGCAAATGCTCAAAATTAATATAACTTCACTTAGACAAATTGAGTGAAAGCAGCATGCTTAGCAGTTGCTTTCTTTTACTTATTTTTCCCCAGTGGAAGATAAATCACAAGGAAACTTTATCTTTTCCCACAATTACAAACATAAGAAAAAATGTAAATCATCATAATAAACATCACCTGTTGATCAGGACCTTGAGAGACAAGCTTTCTGTGCACCTGGCCACTTAATTCCCAACACCTCCATGCTTTGGGTTTCATAGATGCAAATACCTAGTTACATTCATGAGTGTAAGTAGAACAATAGGAATTCCCTCTCTGCATAGATAGTGGAGCATATGATTTCAGAAATCCATCATGTGAATGTAAAATGATTAAATAATCTGTTGTGATTCCCAGAGCTAGTAAGTTTAGGAAGGCATTAGAGGAAGGAGTAGGCTTCAGATTTTCAAAGAGTACACGTTTAGACAGCAGGATTCCTTTGTGTATAGTGCTGGATATATTACTGAACTTTCTGAAGCTCATTTTTCTTATTTGTAAGTTAAGGACTATAAAAATGGTGACTTTATATGACATGTTGACAAATGAAGCAAGATATATTGATTTTTCTAAATCATAGGGCTAAATTAATAGTAATTATTAATAATAAAAATACACTAAGCATATAGTTTGTATTCTGCTATCTTTACATATTTCTATGAAAACTTTTAACTAAATGTTTCTAAAAATCCCTCTAAGATAGACTTAGGTTATGTAATGATAGTATTCTTGGTCTGCACATATTGGAGACAAAACATTTTGAACTCATGTGTTGGCTTTAATACTGCCGTGCAGCTATTGCAAGATTATCAGGATGTCATATAAAAATTGAAGGCAGGCATGTTGCACAAGATAAATTAAACTCAACGAGCCATACATTTTTGCTCTTGTTCACTGTGGAGTAGATGATGGCGATGATGGTGGTGGTGGTGGTGATGATGATAGTAACAGGACATGAGTGGAAAAAGTGGGCTGATGAGGAGGGGATCAGTTCAGTGTGGAGAGAACAGGAGATACTGAAAGGTGAAAGGGAGGCAAAGGGTATTATGTGTGAAGACAGAGTAGTGAAACCCAGCAAATGTCCTTTAAAAGGTACCTAGGGGGAGGAGAGCAATGGGAATATTGTAGAGATGTTGGACTGGTTCAAAGTGCGGGGGTGACAGAAAATACTAAGGAGTTTGTGAAACCCAGGAAATCCCAGAGAAGCTACCCACATGGAGGATACAGCATGAAGACAGCTGAGGGCCCCAGAATCCCTGTGCACATGTGGGGCATGCCAGCGAGCTCCAGCTGCCACCGGGTGACCAAACAACTCCAAAAGTCCAACACAGCTGCCATTTCAGCTGGCCTAGCAGCCAGCTAGGACTGGTAGCCATGGCTCCCTGAGAAATCCCTGCTCAGCCAAACCATGGAGGCATCCATCCACTTGAATGCTGACTCACCATCCTCACATAATGAATTCCGAGCGAAGCAGAGTTGCCACACCTGGCCCAGAACTATGTCAATCTACATTTACCAACATATAGGAGTATCCAACATACTGCTCAGTTTCATCATTCTAGCACAGACTCAGAATCACATTCCATTCATTCCTGGAAGGTTTTTTTTTTTTTTCCACCTCAAACCCTTTCATCCTAACCATTATATTAAAACCCATTACCTTCCTTTTAGTCTTGTAATGTGAAGCTTCATCTTATGCCTCTCCCTCAGCCCCTCACTATTTATGCCCTTTCTACAATATGTGCAAGTGAAACTCTTCTATTTGGGAGACAAAAATCTTCACAAACAATAAACCCAGAGGCATGAATCCCAGTGAAAGACCGTGAAGTTCATGAACAAACAAGATAACACATCAGTCTCGCAAAACAGTAACACCACAATAAAGGGCTTAGGTGAAAGTAAAGACTATAAAAGATCAAAACTGAGCTCAATAAAATGAGAAGACTTGTCAGCAAAATAAAAGTGCATACATTACAAAATGATATGAATTCTGACATAAGTTGGAGACACAACTAAAGAAATCAAAGGAACAACAACAGCAAAAAAAGAAAAGATGACAATATAGGATATGGAAGCAAAATTTAGTAAATAGATGAAGATATATGAAAAATAAGAACTGTTTAACTGTTAAACCTCAATGGGAAGTCTAGGTAATAGAGCAGAACAAACTGACAACAGAGTAGCAGAGACTGAACATAAAGCAGAGGAAACATGTGTAACACAGCAAGGAGCTTGCAAGACCTCTCAGTATCCATCAAAAGATCAAGACAAGGTATGATGGAGATATCTGGAGAAGAAGAAATGAAAGCTAAAAGCATTGAGAAGTTACTCAGCAATATAATGGCAAGAAACGTTCCACAGCCTCTAGAAACTAAAGAGCTTCATTCCTATGACTGAGCCCTACAGGGCTACAGACAAAAGCAAAGAAGAACCAACCCTAGACACATTATAGTAAAAAAAAAAATCCACTAAACCTACAAAGTAAAAAAAAAAAATCATCAAAAGCTGAAAACAGAAAGGATGCAACTGACCGACAATGGCAGGCTCACTCAAATAAAATTTGATTTCTCAAGGTAAACAACAAGGCAAGAAGGGCATAGAAAGCTATGTCCTTGAAGAGATGAAAGAAAAAAATATCCAAACTAGACTACGGTACCAGGCAGATCTATCCACCAGAATTTACAAAAAAATAAAACCTCCCCTGGTAAATAAAAGAAGAAATTTGCCACAGAATAATCCCATTATCCTATTTATCAGGGACATCTCAGTATCGCGCCTCACAGAATTACAGAAATCAATGCAAAAGTTCCTATGGACGTAAAAACCACACAACTACAGCCAACTAAGCATCAAGAACAAATAATGGAGAAGTGGCAGCCTGCTTAACAAGTGGCACTGGGAAAACTGGATATCCACACGTCCATGTGGGCCACTGAAACTGGACCTCTATTCCGTTTTACTGACTGCTCTATTTCTCTTCCCTCAACTCCACTGGTGTGGTGAAAGAGAAATCGTTTTCAGTGGGAGAGGGAGAGGACTGGATTGAGCTGATGGGAGGATAAAGGAGGCCGGATACTGCTGAAACTGTTTATTTGCAATAATGAAAGTGGAACTTAAAAATCTGTGGTGGACTCATGTGGGAGAGGAGTCAGGAAGGAGTGTGATATAGCAGCTGAGTGATTTTAGCGCAATCTAAAAAATGTGCAGATGTGACAGTGAAATTCCTCACTGTATAGCTAATTTAGGCCAATTAGAGAAATATTTCCAGTCTCTATTTCAATTGAAACACCTAAGTTATTTGGGTATCAAATGGGTTACCAAAGTAAAATAGGATTCAAGTTTCTATAATTTCTTATGAACTAGTCTGAGCAACCAACAGAACGTACTGGTTACTAGCAAAGGAAAAACATTGGGTTTGTTTAGCATCAGAATATAAGCAAACCATATGTGTGATCAAACCGCATTTACTCTTTGACAATAATCATGTTAAATCGCTGTTGCTATGAACCACGCAAAGCTAAAATTAATACCAGAATTTTTGTACAAATTCAGAAGCATAACTTTTGAGTGCACATTTTTATTCATTTATGTTTATTTATTTTTATTTGTTTTGCCAGGCCTGCGGCTTGAACTCTGGGTTTGGGCACTGTCCCTGCACTTCTTATCACTCAAGGCTAATGCCCTACCACTTAAGCCACAATGCCATCTCTGGTTTTACTGTGATTAATTGGCAATAAGAATCCCATGAGCTTTGCTGTCTGGGTGGGCTTTGCACTGCGATCCTCAGACCTCAGCCTGGATAACTGGATTACAGGGGTGACCCACCCACACCAGGATTGAGTAGAAATTTTGGTGGAGTAAAATATACACCTTCTCTGAGTTGAAACATCGACAGCCATTTACAATGATGAACATCAATGTTTTGGTTTCCAAATGCACAGGCAATGGCTTGGTCAGTGCAATTCTCTCTGAGAACAGTCCAGATCTGCTAGATCTGAAGCAGGAAAAAGAGCGTGCTCTCCTATGTAGATGCAGATCTTTTGAAGAGCTGCAAAACTCTGCTGGAGAAGAGTTCTATAAAATACATTTACATAAATGGATTGCAGAGTCACTTTCAACTTGAAGTTTTCTTGTTATCTTGGGGCCTTGTCTCTCCCTCCCTCGGCTCATTGTCCACAGCAGCTTTTCTCCACCTCTCACCTACGGAATCAAAACCTGTCCTAATGTTACAGGGAGAAGATGTGCTGGTGACGAAGCTACACACAGGAAAGAATGATTCGTTGGCCACCTTGACCTCCCTGTCTCAGCCTGTTCCAGCTATGTCTTGCAAATTAGCCTAACCTACACCACTTGACCCTGCACAACACATTTCACAAGGTTCTGGAGTCTGGCAACTCCAAGGTTGAAGTGCTTGCAAAGTAGATCCCCAGTAAGGCCTGGCCTCTTGACTTGCAGGTAACTGCCTTCTTCACATAACCTCACCCTGCAGAGCTTGTGTCCTCCTGGTGGCCCTGCTGATTGGATTAACACAGTGCGGGAGATCCCCACCCACACGACCTCATCTGAAGTAGTCACCTCCCAAAGGGGCCATCTTCTCACTCCATTGTCATCCTGGGATTATGGATCTAAAGCTACACGTGGGGCTTACATCAATGTTCAGTCTGTACCACTCCTCTTCATCCCTAACAGTCCCTTATGGACCTGTGATGGGAAAGCAATCCTACCACACCACAGAGCCAGAGGAAGCATGTGGTCAGCCGATGCTGCCCTGTGCCGGTCAAAGCCCAGGCATAGTTGGGATAGTCAGCAGTCCTCAGGCCTCACAAGGGGGCAGATACCAAGGGCCTACAGAGATTTGATTTGGTCTGATTGTTTTAGAATGTTCCATGGGTCCAGCTTCCCATGACCAGGTGCTCTTCCTGCAGATATCATTCCAGACACTAGAGTGCAGCTGCTGACCCCGGGACTGTGGGACGTGACAGGCATCATCCCTGCTTATCAGCAGGGATGCCTGAACCTACATAGATAGGTATGGTCAAATGTTGTCACCAGTAAAAACAAAACTACTTTGGTCATTCCTTTTGTGGCTACAAATTTGAACTCTTTCTTTAGCCACGCAATTACAAGATTTAACACATTCTTTCCTAATTTCATAATTCTAGAGAGCTTCCACATTTACTTATTACAATATAAATGTGAAAGGGAAGATGTTAATGGAAGGTTTGGCACAGAAGAAAATCTGAGGGTAGCTCCGTTACCATTCAGGTGCTTCCAAGGCCTAATGACCTTGGCTGTGTCACTGAGATTCTCACTCTGCTCTTTAGCTGGAAAACAGAGAAAAACAATTTCCAGCTTGAAGAATGTTCTAAGAAGTATATGGGAAAATCACTTTTAATATTCTAGAACACTAATAACTTTGAATTGCATTTTTCACCTTTCCTTTTGACTTGATAAAAATAAAGGAAATATGTTATCTGTCAAATTTCTCTCTTCATCATTTCACATACCATGTGAAATATATATATTCAACCTCACCCCAGTTAGAATGGCCATTATTAAGAAATCTAATAACAGATGCTGGAGAGAATCTGGCCAAAAGGGAACCCTACTGCATTGTTGGTGGGAATGTAAACTTGTTCAACCACTCTGGAAAGAAGTGTGGAGGTTTCTCAAAAGACTAAACATAGAAGCTAGGCGCCACTGGCTCATACCTGTCATCCTAGCTACTCAGGAGGCTGAGATCTGAGGATTGTGGTTCTCAGGCAGGAAAGTCTGTGAGACTCTTATCTCCAATAAACCACTAGAAAACCAGAAGTGGCATTGTGGCTCAAGTGGTAGCGCGCTCGCCTTGAGCTGAAGAGTTGAGAGATAGCTCCCAAGCCCAGAGTTCAAGCCCCATGACTGACAAAAAAAAAAAAAAGGCTAAACATAGAGCTCCCTTATGACCCAGCAATTCCACTTTTGGGCATTTACCCAAATAACTACAAACAAGGGCATACTAAATCTACCAGCACAACCATGTTTATTGTAGCATTATTCACCATAGCTAAGCTATGGAACCAACCCAGATGCCCCTAAGTAGATGAGTGCTTCCATCAGAAGGAATGACATTGCCCCATTCGTAAGGAAACAAAAAGACTTGGAAAAAAATCATATTAAGTGAAGTAATCCAGACCCAAAGAAACATAGGCTCCATGGTTTCCCACATTTGTAATAATAGGTCTTATTTAAATTGATGTGATTATAAAATGAGGAAAGCACTGAATGTTGTGCTCAAGTACTTAGTCTTTACAAATGGATTCTATTGTCTTTCTGAATAAATGTAGTTTCATAATAACTACCTCAACTTCTGTGTTCTCTAGGTTTTTGGAATGATGAATAGCATCTCATGTTTTCTCCTGAGAATTGCTTCTCACAAGATTAAATCTACATTTAGGGATTTAAATTCATTGGAAATTTTTTTTCTCTTCTCTGATTTGTTTGTTAAATCATGTGTTTGTTAAATCATCATTTGCAACTTCTAATTTGTAGCACTAATTGCATCTACTTTGAATTCTGCACGAAATCATCTTTGCCAAACGGTAATTTGCTGCATCATATTTATATGAGCTTTCCATCACCTTTCCTTTTCTGCTTCATGTATTTTTAAAGGCTGAAACCAGTTGAGAAAAGAATGTTTATTCATATTCAATAGAATATTTTATTTTATTATTAAGATATTAAAATATTGAAGCATTACGTGAATGTTTTGCATAACAGGCTTTAATGTGTTTATCAGAAGAGCCCTAGTTATGAGCTGACTCGCGGTGTTTTCTATGAGACTAGAACTTGCTGTGTATGTTAGAGCTTAAAACAAATTTTTGATGCAAGTACAGTACTGTTATTATTTGCACTTCATATTTGAGGCAATGGTAATCTAACATGATGAACCATGTAGTTCAACTTCATGAAAGCAGTATTATACAGAGCAGGATCTGAACAGATACTCTGTTTCCACCTTGAGAACCTTGTAAAACTGTACTAACAGTTCTCAGACTTCATTCTACATGTACCTTGCCCCAAGAGTATGTGAAAATGTAATCTTGTGACGATCATACTCATATATTCAGTGACTCAGTTTGGGGCATATGAATCTGCATTTCTAAAAATCCCAGAGAGAATTCAGCCCCATCCTGCACTACCAGCACTACCAGCTTCAACTGAACTTCCAGATGAGCAAAGAGGTCATGACATGAATTGCTCCCGTATCTACCATCTGCGTTCTGCACGCATTAAACCCACTTTATCTCAAAAGAAATACCATGTAAAAATGTATTTCCGTGGAACTTGAGAGTCATTAGGTGTGTTTCATCTGGAAGTGGGATCTTGAACAAGTAAGAAATTTCACAATTAGAAAAAGGACATGATATTTGCCTCCCTGAAGTTATGAGATGGCATGAGTTCATCATGTTCTGCAAATGAATCTTCTTTTCAGTGAGACTGAAGTTGTATGAACCTGGTCCATGAGATGGTACATCACAGGCCACTTCTTTTGTGTGAGTGTACTCTATGATGTTGAAAGAACAGCATAATGTCATGATGTTTGCCTGAGAATGCATCCTACCTTTAGAAGATGTATAGCTCACAGTGTCCAGCAGAACTTCACAGTAGCTTAGTGTGTGCAGCTATTTCTCCTCTTTCCCTAGCTACCTTAGCCAGGTAAATAATGAATATTAAAGAATTGATAACACAGAGTGTTATCAGGAAGGGAAAACAGAATACAGAGGAAGGAATTAGGAAATCAGAGGTTATATATTGACAAATCTTTTACTTCATTCAATATAAATCCAAATAATTTTATAACAAAAGTTAAAACACTTCCTGACAACTTTTCTTTATTAAATAAGTTTTTATTGTGAAAATGCTGTACAGAGGAGAGGTTACAGTTACATGACCGAGGTAATGAGTACATTTCCTATCAAGCATTGTTGTCTCCTCCTTTGTTTTTCCCCTACCATCCCTTCCCTCCCATCTCCACAACTATACTCCCCCCACCCCCTCACCTCCCACTCCCACCCTCCCCAACCTTTGCTGAAGTGATTAAGACCATTATCCTTTCCTGAAATAGTCAATTTCCAGTAAGAACTTATTAAACACTTTAAACTGTGGGAGAACATTTTTTTTACAAAACTGTTAAGTATAAGCATTATGCTTGAACTGACTTTCAATAGGTTGTTACACAAATCCTTCTAACCACATGCAATCCTTAATTATCAAGGTTCAAACTTCTTGCCTGTTTCTATATTTGAATTTCTTCACTACTTTGTTAGGGGAACTAGGTATATTTTAGGCTTCTCCTCTGAAAAAACTACTGGTGTAGATAAAATGATTTTAAATTAGTCATTTGGAGGCCATGAAAGCAAACCCTTTCATTTCAACTCTGTTCTCAATATCAAGGTCCAGTGTTATTTCAATAACCAAGAAAAATTCATTCTGTTAAACAAGATCAGATCCTTAATTCTTTGACTCCATGCTGATAGTTTTTGGTTAATGCTTGATAAATAGCTGAATCGAAATTCCATTTGTAAGCTGGGCCATGCTGGCTCACGCCTGTAATCCTACCTACTCAGGAGGATGAGATCTGAGGATCACTGTTCAAAGCCAGCCAGGGAAGGTAAGTCTATGAGACTCTTATCTCCAATAAATCACCAGAAAACTGGAAGTGGCACTGTGGCTCAAGTGGTAGAGCACTAGTCTTGTGCTGAAGAGCTGAGGGACAGCGCCCAGGCCTAGAGTTCAAGCCCTAGGACCAAAACGATAAAGAAAAAAAGAAAAAAAGAAAAAAGAAATTCCATTTATAAAGAAATTCCATTTATAATTTGTTAGAACAACTAACATTTCATTTTATATTCATTTCAGAACAGGCAAAGCCAATCTCTTAAAAGTCAGGGTAACTGTTGGGTTAGGACATGAATAGGGTCTTTGGGATATTAATAATATCTTACTATTATTGGCATGCTGGTTTAGTGGCTATAGTCATTCATAATCCCTTTAGCTGCAGGCTTATAATTTCTGCATTGTTTGGAATAAACCTTAATTTCAATAAAATGTTATTTGAAAAAGTATAGTCTTAAACTCAGAAATGTGGACTCATTCCCTGTTCATAGGAGAGCTAGGAGGAGGACTGATTCACAAAGCTAAGTTGCTTCCTAAAAAAGTTTACTTTTGCTCACAATAGCATGAAAGAGAAAACATTTTTCTTAGAAAAATATTTTTATTTCATGGTCTGTATAAACGTACATTTCAAAAGATTGTGGACTAATTCTTATTTTATGGTGGCTTTTGCTTCCCATGTCCTTATACAAGTCAAAAATCATCCCTGGATAAAAATCAGTGACCCAAATTCAGAGGCATGATCCAAGACAAACCCATCGAGTTCTGGAGAGATAAAAGTCACCATCTTCTAGATTTATTTACGTTGTTATTCAGCTCCAACAGCATCATTCTGGTTTCTAAAGACTTTAGAATAATTTGTTTTCTCTAAACCAATTTGTATCATGTCAAAGTGAAATTGCAGTTTTACAACCACCTGGGGGAAGAAGCAATCCCTTTCCATAAATATAAAAGTAATCTGCATAAATATGTACGAAGATATCTCTATAGACTTTAAATTTTTTGTATGTGAGGGAAAAAGGTGTGAGCACAATTAAAAAATTATGTGAAGCTAGATACAACCTGCACGTCTGATTATTTGTCTAATAAATCAATAGCAATTCTAAGAATATAGTTGTAAAAATGTACATTTGGGAAAATTGTCACTTTATTCTGACAAGTAAATACTTTCCCAGTGAGCTCTATGTCCCAATTGAAAACTTACAAAGGGAGCCATCAGCAAATATATATATATATATGATAATATGATATGATAATAAATGATAATAAATGAAGTCTATGATAATAAATGAATAGATTCTAAGCATATTTTCTTCCCCATATTTGAAACATAGAATAAAGATATTCCCATTGGCAAACTGGAATCCAAGTGTAGAAAACATTCCAGAGTAAAGGGAAAAATAAAAACTGTTTATCATTATCATTAATTACCATTATTATTATTTTATAAAAACAACTTCAGTCTCCCCTTTCCAAGCACGCACGATGCTTTGAATATTCAAGGCTACCACTTCCAGCCTGAATCATCAAAGTTATACTTACAGTCGCCACAGTCTGTGCATCTGTCTCCTTTATCTGTTTCCCATCTTCCCTGTTGTAAGCTAGAGTGTGATGATTATATTGAATAAAGGGTTGAATTTGGGTGTAATTACACAATCACCTGAGCAATTCTAGCCTCGATTAGCAGCAATCACTGGCTTCACAGCCTACTAAGAGAGTCTCCATCCCATGTTTTAAATAGTTCACCTGATCAGCATCTTTCCTTCCTGGCTCCTAAAACTGCATTGCTGTTTGCCCCTAAAGTTCATGTCCACTTAAATGAACTTTATCTCACACTATACTTCTTGTTTCAGTTTGACACTTTTTCTACTCACAGACCTTTCCCCTCCTCCAATCACTGCTAGGTATTTTTACTTTTCGCAATGGTCTCAGTTGTCATTTAGTCCAGAAAACAAGCCTGGCTTTCCCAATGTGATTTCTAACACATTCATTTTCAGGAGGATTTACAAGCTAGCTGATATTTTCATTCCAATTCGTTACAAATAGTTTTATTATTTATTTATTTTTAACTTTTCACTTCCTTAAAATAACCATCCATTAACATAATGACCTGTGATTATATAACTCATTCATTCCATACAAAGAAAACAGAATATGTGTCATGTCTTTGGGTTCATCACAGCTTGAAGTAGGCACTGGTTGTGGGAACCAGCTGTTGTAATGAAATGTGTGAAAATGATAAGAATCAATACAGAGTCCATGAGATCACGGTTATTTCTCCAGAGGTTACCGAATAATGCATCATAATTCACCTGGAAATGAGGAAGGCGACAGCTTTCCACCTAGAGTCCCAAAGTGAATGCATATAGTTGTGGGGTTCAGAAATGTCACACGTGGCATAGACAATGGGTGTAGCAGGAAGTAGAAGGTGGCCCCTGATTGTAGTAGTTTTCACCCATTGCATCTTGTTGGCCACTGTCCAGCACAGGCCTTCCTGTTCAGCACAGAAAGTTTATACAAGAGAGGAAGTTTAGCCAGAGAGAGAATAGTCTCCTTATTTCTCCCACATCTCTCCCAGCTTTGCTGGACTTGGGGATCACCCTTTGTTTGGAGGCCATGATGATTAAGACCAACCAATGCCTCAATCAGGGAAGTCAGAATCATGTTTAAAGGCTGCATTAATTCATTCTTTCATTGGGGACCTCACGCCCAGGTTGGTTTTCATGCTGCATATGATGATGCATCTATGCAAATTGAGTTATGATAAACAGCCCTCAGCTTGATATACCATGGCAGTTTTTGCTTTGATTCATAAACTTTTCCTTAGTATTCTATTCTTAGCAAATAGGAAATAATGTTCCGTATTCACCGCATACATTTGTGTATCTAACCAACATGTGTGGAGCATCTATGATCTCTCACAGGTTGTTTTAGGTGGTAAGGATAGTGGGGAGGACTAAACAGGATAATGACAGCTTCACACTCAGGGAGCTGCCATTTTATAGGGCAAATAAATACCATAATGCAGAAAAATATTGATGCTAGGTTACCATAAGTTCTATGGGGAAAACAAATCCAGAGAGATGATTAAGATGTGTAATTGGGAGTTTCATTTGAACCACAGTGCTAAGGAAACTGAACATGTGATATCCAAGAGAGACTTGAGGAGATGACAGAGAGGACAGAAATCTGGTCAAGATTTGCCTTCCAGAAGGATAGATTTGCAAGGGCAGTTTTTTAAGGGGAGGCCATTAGAGCACTAGGAAAAGATGAAGTTCCACAATGGTGAGCCAGTAAGTGAAGAGAGGGTTGAAACAGCACATCCATTTTCTTACTTGATCTGGGTGAAAATGGAGAGTCTCTCTTGGCTCCCAGTCACCTCACACATCATTCCTGTTGTTCTCTACTCTGCGGCTGAAATGGCTTCACAGGCCCAGGAGTGAGAATCTTAGGCTCAACCCGCAGTGCTATCGGGAGATTGTGGAATATGGTAAGAGGGACCTCACGGAAGGAAGGAAGGCAGGTTACTGGATATAAGCAGAAGGTAAAGGGGATAGTGGGAGCCAAGTCTCCCTTTCCCCATTGTCTGCTTTTGTCTCCTGAGTAGTTTTTCTCCACCCTGCACTTATGCCATGTGGTCCTATGGCTGCACAGACTCAAAGCGGCCTTTTAAAGGCCAAATGAAACATGAAAACTCTTAGCTGGTCCCAGCCCTTGCCCTGCTGTGGCCCTGGCCTCTGGTCATTGTAAGAAAGCTCCTTTTAGCTGGGACTTGTTGCAGCATGATCGTGTAGATGTGACTGAAATATACAATGCATTCATTTCCAAGCAATTAATTCTTTTTGCCCTGCTACTGTAGGCATAGTCTATTAGGCAATTAACTCTGGTTAGCTCAATTATAGAAAACATAATTCATCTGGTTTAGAAACTTAAGTGAGAAGGCAAGTGAACTTTGGATAACCTCAGTGGGATGGAAATAGAAAGTAAAGGGCCTGGAGTGCCCAACCTTTCTAGAAGGATCAATGCAGTAACGAACATAAGGCTGAGATAGAGCCAGGAAAGGATGGTACTCTTACAAGGTGTATAGTGATGAAATTTGAACATCGGCAGAGTGGCATGGATCCGGATACCTTCTAATCCTAAGTTGGCATATTGAGTTGAAAACCCTTTGAACAACTACTTAAAAATAGTAAAAAAAAAAAAAAAAAAAAAAAAAAAAGAAAAAAAGAAAAAGAAAAACACAAAAGAATGTCATTATTAAGAAATAGAGTAATTTATTACTTCTGGCAAAAGAAAAATAGTTACACAGACTCACATTAATGATGAATAAAAATTACTGAATATCAACACCTCTATTCAGAGGTCCTTTAGTCAACTCAAATCCTACCACAGTGTATTTTGTGAAATGTCTGAAAACATTTTGCTCTATATTTCTGCATTTTCTTTTTTTACTAAATTCACCCTTCCCCACACTAAAAGTAAAAGCAAAATTTTATATCTTAAAATATATCATTTAAACTGTGCCTTGAATTTAAAGCTCTAAAGGTCCTTGCATAAGATCATTAAATGCCTAATATATGTCTTATGTGAAAGATATAAAATATAATTTACTGATTAAGTGTGCTGTTATGGCAAAATTTTTGTCTTGTTGAACTAATTAAAGTCTTTAAAATTCTATTTGGAACATCCAGAGTACAGAACCAAATTCCACAAGAAAGAGGAGCTACATTAAAAAAATAGATCTAGGTATACTTCAAAAGCTTATGAAATAATTCTTTTGCCAACAGTACCTCAAGTTTCAGTTTTTTCCTGGATGATTTACCCTTTTCTTACCAGGCTGGCTGTGAATCATGATCCTCAGATCTCAGCCTCCTGAGTGGCTAAGATTACAGGTGTGAGCCACCAGTGCCTAGCCATTTGGACAGTTCTTGATTTCCCAAATGGTTGTGGTAATTATGTCGAGAAAGAATCATAGAGTATATCCATGGTAGGACCACAGTGAAGTTGAGAGGTAGAAAGGGCCTCTAAAACAGGTAAAACTGGAGAGTCTGATTCCTCCACAATCCAATGGGTGATTCCTAAGGGAGGACTGGGTATGTTTTTGTACCCCATCTCAACTGGCCACCAGAGCACTTTATTTATAGCCTGGAAACAGGGACAGCTTGTTGAATTAAACATTTCACTAAATGCTTTTAGTTGTTCAATTGTTTTATTATCTTTAAGCAGTTGTACAAAGGGTTCCAATGCACCATGACAGTTCACGAAAACAATGCACCCAGATCAGCTTCACTCCTTCCATTTGTCTCCTCCACCTTCTCTCCAACCCACTCATCCTCTCCTGTTCCCTGGTGCCATTTTCACATATATATATTCATATCCATGGCTGTATTCACTGATCTTTCCTTTCTCCATTTCTTTTTTAACCTCAGACTAAAATGTTTCGGCTTCCTGGTATTCATTTTGTTAAATCACCAGTTGTTTTTCCAAAGAATTTCCAGCATGGGAATCCAACCCTACCTAGATCATACTTTTTACTCATTTGTGTAAATCTTGGATTTGTGAAGCTTTTGAATAAATGCTCAGGAGTTGCACTGATGGATCAGAGGGCAATTCTGTTTTTAGTATTTTTTAATTTTTAATTAAATCTCCAATCAGCCCTCCAGAATAGGTGCCCAGACTTAAATTCCCATCAACAGTTAAGTCAGACTCACCCAGAAAACTCTCCTAATGGGTCTTTTTAGGCCAATTGAATAGGAAGTTTAATCATTCCTATATTTTTTTTTTACCATTTTTACAATATATTCCTCACTCTATCTCCTGTTGTCTAGTAACAATTTATAGGCTCCTCACTTACAACAAATATATTATTGCCAAGAACATTACTGAAATTTCCCAAGTGTCACCTCACTATTCCTGCAATTACAATTCATAAGATTTGAACATAAAGTTTTAAATGTTCCCCGAACTCTTGAATACTTTTAAGATAACAACACTCACTCTTTCAAATACAGGTCCTAGATGTATCCCCCTGTCTCTGTTCTATCACCTTCACGGCTATCTCTAGAAGCTGGCAGTGCCATTCTCTGGTTCCTGCTGATGACATATGAGATCACACTTCATCCTGAAGACATCAGTGAGCAACGTTAAGAATCAAAACACAATGTGTGGGAGTGATTTCCCCATCACAGGATGTGCAGATCAACACAAGAAACACAGAATCACTTTGGGAGGAATAAAAAGATCATTGCTGAAGCTGAAGCCCATGAGAAAGAATTTGCTAGGCTGTCAGTCACTGTGTCAGAACAGGCATTGCTATGAGGAGCATTCAGATTGACAGCCACATAACAACTCTGATTGTGGACAAGCAGCTCAGCCACACATGGGCTGTCTTTCCTTCCTCTCCAGCCTACAAACAAATAAAAAAGCATATATTAGAGAAAACAAATGACTAAAATGTGGGATTTAAGTGTTCTAATTTTCCAAAAGCTCATGTCTCACTTCCCTGCTGATGGTTCAATGACAGCTGCTTGGTTTTCGATGACCATTCTTGTCAGGCATGTCAACATTTTCTGTCATTTGTGGGAGGCACTTTTGAGGTTCCTGCTCAACAAAGAAAGCCCATGTGAGATTTATTCTTGAGTACTAAGAGTAAGCAATGAAAAGTGATTTCTTTTTCAGCTTAGGAGAAAGTTTTCAGATATATATTATATGACCTTTTTTTTTACTAACTTATATGTAGTTTATGTATACACTTTTAGCACATAATTGATGTAGGCAGATGGTTAATTTAAGGAGGTCAATATGACAAAGAGCAAAAGGTATTTCTCAGAAGTTTCTATTCATAAATTCAATGACTGGTTAAGCTATATTAAGTAAGTGGGAAAAATATGTATCCTTTATCTATATATTTATCCATTCTAAGATTCACATTTGCTACCCACATTTGGTGCTAAGCACAGTACTACATTGAATATTAAACACACATATACGTATAATATATATAAGTATATGTTTCAAACATGATTATGAAATGAAAATGAAAGTCATCATGATTATTTAAGTGAGACAATCTAATTTCATAGCCTGGCTATAAAATGGGCTTGAAAAATACAAGCTTATATGAAAGACTATTTTATATGTGTTAGATTTTACTAACTTGTTTTGATAACAATAATGTAAATTTCCAAGAAACTTTATACTAATTCTAGAAGTCACAGACAACACATAGTTGAATAAAACGTGTGCGGGCATAGTGAGTTCAACAAATATTTTGAAATTCATATGTTTACTTCAAATTTGAAAGCTATCTTTGGATGATTTATAGCTTAGTTTTCATTTTATCTTGTGAAAATTTTAAAGATGTGAGGGAAAAGCATACTGTGGATGGAGTAATGACTTATTTCAATCAGTCACCACAGGCAATTATTTTCCCATAAGGGTAATTACTCAAATTTTTTATTTGTGGAAATATTTTTATGACTCAGAGCTAAAATAGCACTTCTTAGGGGGCCTTTCTTGTTTAGGAAAATAAAATTGTATGTCCTTAAACTTCATCCAGCTCACAGTAGATGTTCTTTGTGGGGTAGGACATTTGAAAGACATTTTCATGGTAAGTAATTTCTAACATGAAACCAATTCACTACTTTAAAAACTTTCCCCCATCCGACAAGACAAGAACAAAGGTTTTATTCTCTTGGATTTTCCTTCTTTAAAAATAAAACTCAGTCATAATTTAAAAATATTACATTTTGAACCTAATATACCAATATACATTTGATGAGTTTATGCACATACTATATAAACAGTGTGTTCTATGTATGATAATAAACTATTAAAAAAATTCATTAACTGTATTGTGGGACCTCTCCCTGCAGCAGTTTAGCTGTTCTAACTGAATTCCATAAACTGGCCAGCTTCACAGGCACCAAAAATTATTTCCCATAAGTTCTGAAAGCTAGGAGGTCCAAGTTCAAGGCATTAGCATTTTAGGGCTCTATATGACCCATTCCCTGTGTTTTTGCCTGTTAAGATAGACAAGGGTCTGTTTGGGCCTCTTCTGTAAGAGTCGTAGTCCAATTCATTTGGACTCTACCTTGTCAACATTCAAAGGTCCTGACTCCTAACACTCAGAGATGGGATAAGGGTTTCCACAAATGAATTGGACAGGGAGGGCACATAAAGATTAAATACAGCGCATTTTGCTTCCATCTCCCAAAATTCATGTCTTTTTCATGTTTAAAATATATTCGCACAATTCCAATAACCTCAAAAGTCATTTCAGAGCCTACTTCAGGTTCTAAAATCAAATATGACTTGCATATTCAAATATGTAAGTCAGATATGAAAGAGACTCCACATTTAGTAGTCACCATTCACATCTAGCTCTGTAAATACAGATATCTTGGACAGTCACACTTACATAATTGCCCAGCCTGTGTTCATCAGACTGCACACAGGACAAATGCCAGTTCTATCTTTCTCATTCCCCTCACTCAAAACTCATAGGGAAAAGAAAATACTTCAAAAGCATTTTATTTAGGACATCATTCTAATTCATCTAAACTCACAATAGGAACAATTTAAGGTGAGCCTTTCTCTCCATAAACAATGATATTGTCCTCATGATAATATACAACAATATAACACCAGGTAAGTAATATACCTTCTTGAGAAAATACTAAATAAAGAACATAGTTAAAGTGTAGTAGAGGAAAAATAAAAGACAGTTGATTGCAAGGTCAAAGAGGAAACTAGTTTCAAGAGCAGCCTTAAGTGCTACTCTTTTGACAAGTCTGGATATGCTGAACTTTCTCACTCAAGATCCATGGTCAGTGAAATCCTCTACCTTTCATGCTTCCCAGGAGAAGAGAAGATGTTAGAGGTGAGGAAAGAAATTCAAGCTATTGCAGAGGAAGAAGGATGGTTGGAATGGTTGAAAATGACAATATACAGAATTATCTTCCTTGTGGCCATTGATCTCTAGACCAGGAAATAAATGCATAGAGTCTCTATCTGTTTAAATATACATGGCACACATTCTTCTTCGTAGATTTTCTATTTAAAAATCCCTTAAATTTCTTTGCCTGCATTCTACCTTGTCTTTAGAAAACACTCAGAAAGAAATTTCTTTTCTAACTGTAGAATTAATGCTGGCCCAGGTGAATGGGTGCAGGAAAGTCTGCCATGTTTTTGAAGAAGAACTGAGTTACACACAAAACTCTAAGATGGAGAGGAGGGGGAGAGAATTGGAGAAGAGGGGGAGGGAAATGGAGAGAAGGAGCAGGGCTTGACTGCCCACAAGCTTCATAAGAAATAATGTAAATTTCAGCTGGAAGCTGGCCAGGCCTGAATCTGACTCTCACCAAAGACCAGCCAGGGTGGGAAGTGTGAGGAGCTATGGATTTGTCTGATGCCAAGTCTGCAGTCTGCTCCAGGATTGTGAGGAAAGCTTCATTACCATAAGATGACAATGCCAAATTAACTCTAATTATCCTGATCATTGAGCACTCAAATGAAAATGAAGACATTAAAGGTAACTAATTACTAAGAAGGCCCTTTCTGGGGATGAATTATGAAAATTTTTCAACAAAGAGGTCGGAAAACAATGAATTTCAACTGCCCAAGTCATGTCAGTTTGTTTATTTGTACTGATCACACAGAATTTACACACCAGAAAATTGAGAATGATTTGGTTGTTTAAGGAGTGTGGAAAAGGTTGTGTGGAGAAACTCATCCTCATTTGTGTGTACTGAAATAAAAAAAAGCCACACTTATTTATCATCTGGCAACCTTATAAATTTTCAGGCTCTGTAAATTAGGAACAAAGGGAATGAAAAAATATTTGAAAAACATTTCTGAAATATTATTAGTTTTGTCAATGTACTTTCATTAAACTATAAACTGTCACAGCTTTGAAATTATGATCATTTAAAAATGCAGCAAGGGATGATGAAGAAATGATAATCTAATTAGATGCCTCTTTAAAAGTAGTAGGCAAGATAAGAGAACATGAGTTCACTCACCAGAAAAAACAAATTTGGACATATCTTTTCATCCCTTTAAGTTTACAATGGTAATGTTCCGACTTGCATTTCTCCTAATGGTTCCTCAGATCTAATCCACCAGTATACTCATCATCTAGAAAAATACTCACAAAGCATTGCTAAGTAGTGCTATTACATTAAGCTCATCAGCAGTAATGTAAGGATAAAAGTGCACTATTAAAACCCTGATTTTCTTCAGTTCAAATATACAGTGAACTAGGAGCCAAATTTTAAACCTATTTCTAGGCACTATACTTATTTTAAGTTGAAATTGCCTAGCAATCCATTACCTTAAGTTTATTGAATGACTTCCTTAAATATGACAAGCTTTTCTGTCAGTGTTTGCACTATGTTCTCTACCAAAAATTTTAAGTTTTGTCATATACTTTAAAGAATTCTTAAATGTAGACTTTATATTTTACATAATAATTCTACTATGATTCTTGTCTTTGTTTCTGGTAGCTTAGAAAACTGAACCTCTTTTTAATTATATTGCTTGAATTTAGGAACCACTGAGAGACCTTAACAAATTGTTTATGACTCACTAGATTCAATTAGCTTTTTATCAGTCAATGATATTTGTACTAGCCTATTTAGATATCATCATCCTTGCTATTAGCTGAAACTGATAGTATTTACACAGGTAGAAAACTATGTTTCCTCAGCAACATGACAGGGTTCAATCACAAATGTGAGGGAAGGGATCACGATTTATTTCCTCTAGGTTTCTGGAGTCCATCAGTAGTCTAATACGACATGCAAAATGTATATCAACTCCTTGCTTAATAAAAAAAGAATCCAACTAATTGTCCTGGTATCGTTTATTGTCTGTGCACTCTTGCGTTTTTTCATCTAAAGCTTTACCTAGTCATTCAATCCAGCAACAAAAATACATCTAGATGTCCAGTGGACTTAAGACTATATTTGCAAGTAAAACATCACAGGCAATAAAAGAAAGGTGATTTTACAAAACCAAGTTAGATTTTTCAGCTAGAGCAGAGAAACCAATAGAAGCTAATTTAGATCCCTTTCAATATTTTAATAATGTCATAAGTACGTGCAAATGAAATGAACAGCAATCTAACTTTATCAGAGCCATGATTTCATTAGCTATGGATTCAGAAAAATTTGGAAAAGAACTTTCAGGTGCATTGTTACTGTTGAGCAACAATGGGCCCGAGCCTCTGCTCATGATGATCCTGAGTTTCTGAATGCCTAGAAATAATCAAGTTATAACATATAATAGTCAATCATATGATTTCTATGATATTCCCTGCTGTGTTTGTGGAATTTATCTGAAAAATCTAGGGTAGGCTCTCACTATTATGGTATCTTTAAGCATCCTTGGTTCAGAGAACTTGGTTCCTCTTGCATCTCTCTATTTTAGCCCTGAAAGTTGGCTATACCATGAATATAGGTACCCGGCAGAATGAAAGAAGTACAAGCTTTTCTGGAGTATAGGGAAGATGTATCCTCATTAGAGGACTATTACACTTCAAGCCAAAGTGAACTAGAGAAAGGAAAAAAGGATTCCCAGGGTAAAGGTTGGAGTGGATGGTGATTGACCTAATTAAAACTTCCTATTATAATTAGCATGCCTGCCTTGAAGAATTGCAACACTGGATAGAAAAGAGACTGAAGGTAGTTCACAAGATTCTGTAGGTACCTGTTGCTACAGGAATAGTAATTTTAAGTGTTTAGACATTAGCTATGTACAGTGATGACTAAAGCTCAAGTAGAGGGAAGGGAGAAGAATAGATACCAAATGCTGTGTGTTTGGACCTGGTTTTTAAACCAACATTCTCCTTTATCCATAACAAACAAAATTCCAGGTACCATGTCAGATTGGCTTATGTTTAAACTCCCGATTTCCCTTCACTAGCTCTTTTTTAAAAATAAGTATATATACATATTACTTATATATATATATAAACTGAAATATATATGTGTATATGTATATATATGTATATACATATATTCTTAAATTTTATGTACTTAGCTTATATATGTACATATATAAAACTTAAACTTAAATTCCTTTGTCTTGCAATTCTTCATTCCACACAAAAACAATAAATTACCACACAGGATGACAATGAGAAATAACACAGATTGGATGAGCATGACTCATACTTGCAATCTGGGCTACTCGGGAGGCCAAGATCTATAAGATGGATGGAAGACATGCTTGGTTAACAATTTGATGAAACTACATCACTAAGTTATCAGTCAAAAGACAGGCTGAGGCTATGGCTCAAGTGGTAGCATGCTAGTGATTAAGAAAGCAAAGAAAATGTGAGGCCTTGAGTTCAAAATGCTGTACCTGTCCCTCTGAACAGATTGATCTAAATGTTTTATTACTGGCTCCAGTACGAATAAAGTATTCAGAACATTTTTATGTTATGCAGTGGCAGTAGCAACTCTCTAGGAGTAGAGATGACAGAAGTGGAGGGTTGGCGTCTTTTCTGCTTCTGCCCATCATGAGTGGTTCTGGGTAGACAGGTTCACAAATCAGGCTAAGTGCTGCTTCAAACTTGATCCTTAGACTTACACTAGCTAAGAAAGTAGGCTTTTTATTTTTTATTTTGTGAAGGTTAAGTTGGATTTTCTTTTCCTTTGTAAAAGAAAGCCCCTAACTGACTCACAGTCTGACACACAGGCTAATTGCTATTGATCAGGTTTTTCACTGAAAAAGTTAGAAAATCTGCTTTCCCAGCTTGTCTAATTCATCATGGGGATGTGGTTTCTAGGCAGCTCAGATACCCTCACACATCTGTTATTGTTCTCCTGCTTATTTCTCCCGAACTCCTCTCTTAACTAGGATAATAACATGAAAATTGTGGAATAATAAATGGACGGATATTATAGTGACACTTTAAATAAAACTACCATTCTTAACAGAATCTATTTTTAAAAGAAATCTAGGTTTAGGTTTATATTGATTTTTCTATTCAAGAAATTGAAGTAGCTATTTGTGCATATATATTTTTAACTTGTTACATGAAAATGTGTCCAAATGCTTGAGAAGATTGGGGCTAGTGGTATATCGAGTTCAGTCTATAAATACCTGCTTAATGTCAGCTAAGAACTTTGGGACAATGATAGGTGTTGTGGAAATGAACATGTGGCTTTCAAAGGGAAATAGCTAGTGACCATCAGGTTATATTCTAGCTCATGTAAGCCTGGCATGCATTTAAACAGTTCCATATCATGTTATAGAAAACAGCTTGACTCTGGAAGAATAAAGTTGGGCTCCGCGGCCTAGCTGCCAGCAGGTGTAAGGTTTGCTATAACATTTTGAAAGCAGAGGTATGATGTACACAAATTCATCAGTGCACTGTGCAAAGTGGAGAACGGGCTCTGCTTAGAGGCTTGTTTTGTTGGTGCCTGAGAACCTGAACTCAAGAGGCCAAACACTGAGGTCTGAAGCCCACAGACCACCTCTTTTGGAAGATAAAGGAATTTTATTTATGGTTGTAGATCAACTGCAAAACTCAGAGAAAATTAAACACGTGGATTCAAGTTGGACTTCAGATAAAACAGGTAATAAACAGTTATACCACATAATATTGAGAGATCAAACAACTGGTCTGAAGGTAAACATTTATAAGCAACTAAACTCTATTTTTATTCTGTATAAGATAAAATGAAGATGTTAGCCGGTGATACAAGAAAAGAAACTGATTCAAAATCTAAATAGAGTCAGAATCATGAATGGCAATGACAAAGATTGAGAATGAAGAGCATCCATGATGTGTTAAAGAAAGAAAGAAGAGAGAAGAGAAAGAAAGAAAGAAAGAAAGAAAGAAAGAAAGAAAGAAAGAAAGAAAGAAAGAAAGAAAGAAAGAAAGAAAGAAAGAAAGGCAAAAGGAAAAAAGAAAGTGGAAGGAAGGAACAAGGAAGGAAGGAAGGAAGGAAGGAAAGGAGGGAGGGAAGGAGGGAGAGAGGAGAGACAAGAGGAGGGAGGGAGGAAAAAAGAAGAGAAGAAATCCTAGGAAGGATAGAGAAAGGCAAATAGGGAGAGAGCTAAGAAAGGAGAAGGGCAAGGGAAAGGGGGAGGGCAGGAAGGTAGAAAGGAAGGAAGGAAGGAAGGAAGGAAGGAAGGAAGGAAGGAAGGAAGGAAGGAAGGAAGGAAGGAAAGAAGAAGGAGGAAGGAAGCAAAGAAGGAGAGAAAGAAAGAAAGAAGAAGCATGGAAGGGAGAGAAAGAGGAAGGAAGGAGATTTTGTTATTCAGAATGCTTATGGATTATACTATCAAAAAACATTGAATATTATCAATTTGTTCATCATAATCTTAAGAGAAGTTGCAGGAGTAAAGCAAAAATTTGGATTAAAAAATTAATGGTATAAAATCAAATGGGCTAGTCGTTAGGTATAATACAGAGCATATAAGTTTGAATACCTGCAGAAAGTCTTTCAGGGAGTTTGAAATTGCAATGACAAAGAATAACTGAAAACACACATAATAAACTTAAGAAGCGATCAGTCCAAAATAGCAACCTAATAGGTTCAGCTACAAATCCACCCGGGGATTTCAGTTAGTCTAAAAGACAGTCTGATCCCAAGGGTCAACAGAGAATCTGTTTTTCAGCAGCTCCAGATCTTCTGCAAAGTCTCCACGGTAACAACTTGCAGCTCCTCCATCACCAACAAGTTGCAGGAAGTATCAATAATGTTGATGACAGGCCATTTTCTTGTCTGCATAATACTGAAACCATTGATTTGGCTTTAAACTAATACTTAGCATGGCACAATTATCTAGTTTGAGTCAGTAGATGTAATAAAATATTTTATTAGATTTTTCAAGTATGGAGAGATTTGTTGCCTAAATAAATATTTTGAAGGAGTCAATTATCCAATTATACCCAAAGCGACAGTTAAGTTGAACTTTAAAAAAATACCATTTTCCTGTAAGTAGTTTATATGAGATAAAGAACAAAAGATATATAATAACATCAATAATATTCCTGTAAGAGGAAAATAGAATGTTTTTTTATTATTTTTGGAAGAAAAAGACTCATTTCTACAATGCAAGAAAATATTCTTGTGTGTACTTTTAAATTTTTATTTTATTGTATTGTAAACGTGATGTACAGAGAGGGTATAGTTGTGTAAGTAAGGTGATGAGTACATTTCTTGTAGAACAGTGTTATCCCCTCCCTCTTTCTCCCCCTTTCCCTCCCCCTGACTCCCATCCCCCCAAGTTGTAAAGTTAATTTCCAACATAGTGTCTTGTGAGTATCACTGTGGCATTTGTTCATCCTTTGTTCTTTGTCTCACCATTTTGTTATTCCTTTTCCCTTCCCCCAATCAGATAAATGTATATATAAGACATGGGGTTCCAAAATTAAAAACAGTGACAACAGTAGATAAACCAAAGAAAAAAATGAAAGAAAAAGTAAATAACTTCACACTGAACATTTAAAAATAAAAACAAAACTCTCTTGTTTCCATATCTTGGAGTTCATTTCAATTAGCAGCATTTTATATGGTCACATGTACATAGCTATTGAGCTAATGTGATCCTCTGCTAGAACTATCCTAGACATATACTAATTATTACAAATGAGGGAAACCATGGACCTATTGGTCTGGCTTTCTTCACTTAATATGATTTTTTTCCAAGTCTTTCCATTTCCTTATGAGTGGGTGATGTCATTCTTTTTTAACAGAAGCAGAATTCTATTGTGTATATATACCACATTTCCTTCATCCATTCATTTACTGAGGGGCATGCGGGTTGCTTCTGTATCTTAACTATTATAAATAGTACTGCAATGAACACAGTTGTGCTGATAGCTTTAGTGTGGCTTTGTTTTGATCATTTGTGTAAATGCCTGGTATTGGGATTTCTGAGTCATAGGGGAGCTCTTTGTGTCTATTCTGTGTCTATTTTAAAAAATAGTAATATACATTTTCTAAAATGAACTTAAATAAGACCATCCTAAAATTATTTTAACTCAGAGCATTTCTACTTTGGTGAAGGTGTATGATTAGTTTTTGAAGTTGATCATCTCTACTCTGTTTGCTTATTATGAATCATCATTCGGAACCTTGCTCCTAAGCCTGACAACATATGTTTTCAATGCCAAGAAAGAGCCAGCAGGAGGTTTCAGACCATGAGGATGAGCTGCAGTATCCGGTCTGCCTTACGGGAGACTCCAGTTCACACTCACCACCTGCACTGATTAGATTTTTCCATCACTGTGAGAAAATAACAGATAGGTCCTCTTAAAGGAAAGAAGACTTCTTTTGGATTCCAGTGTCAAAGGTTGCAATTCATTGTCATTTATCTCCCTTGATCTGAACCCGGGAGGAAGGAGAAGATCATGGTAGCTTGGACTGGATTGAAATTGCTTACTTCTTGTTAGTAGGGTGGTATGTGTATGAGAGGGGTGATGAGGAGGGAGGGAGAGAAGGAGGGAATGAGGAAGAGAGAGAAAAACAGATGCTTGGGGACAAGACACATTCTTCAAGGACACACCTACAGTTACCTACATCCTCCTGCTAGGCCCATCTTCTTAAAAGCCTATGCAGATGAACTCATCAGTGGGCTAATTTATCGATGAAGTTATCATCCTTATGATACAATCACCTCTTAAATAGCACTAGGTGGGGACCAGGTCTTCAATACCTTGTTCCAGGGGACATTTTATCTCCAAATCGTGACACGTGGCCCACAGCAACTGGTCATGCAGAGCACAGCCCAGTGGCAGAACCTAGCATTTAAAAATCAAGATGAGAAAATCTCTGTGTTGTAACTTACTTCATTACAAATACTGAGAGGAAGTGAGTCTATTAGTTCAGTGTTTCTCTGAAAGGACCCAGTGAATGGAGCATTACATTCTCCAGGTAAGTCATGCAAGACGTTGAGAATTATTTTTACAAGGATAGAGGGCACTCACGGGGGAATGGGGCTTCATTTATCAATGTTTATCTTTAACATGCCTTTATGTATGTTATCTAAATTAAATGTTGTGTGATTTGAAAATTAATGGGCAGGTCCTTAATCTTTCAGGGAGATCTTAAAGGTCCACTTTTGCAGTCCTGAAGAAACCTAGGAAGGCCAGACTCAAATTCGTTTCCCTTCCTGTACATGGTTGGTGATTTAATGTCACTAAAATGTTTTTTTTTTCCTTAAAGAACAAATAAAAGCCTGTGCTCATTCTTGCTCTGATTTGAATATGACTCTTATAGCATGACTCTGAAATTTGCCATGTATCCCTAAACTGATGGATTTGGGGTTACTATTGAGGGAAATGATCATCTGGTCACAGGTTAGGCGGGTTTTTCAAAGGAGCCAAAGGTTCCAACCCTGAGGAGATGTAAGCCGTAATGTGTCCTAGATCAGCAGAGCTGTCCTCAGAGCAGAGGAGAGCATCCCTGAAACTCCAAAGCCAGCCATGGGCCTCTCGAGAAGGCATGGCCAGCTTCTCTTTCTGCCCCAGAGCATGGCACTCTAATATTAAACACTCATCTTGCTTGGATAGTACTGTATGGATCCTTAGTGTTTTACAAAGAGAAGACTGGATTTCCAACCAAGAACAACTTGGGGTCCCTTTTCTGAACTTGGGCCTGATACAAACTAGAAGTCCCTGCTCACTCACAGCATGAGGGTACTAAACCAAAGCAGATACAGCCTCTGAGGCTCTCAGTGGCATGTTTTCACAAAGTAGAGCTCAGTGTTCATCTTGGAAGCCCTGACGATTTGACTTCCACCTTTCTCAAAGAAGCAGCTGAAGACGAGGGCACATATTCTTTCATTGTTGTTGAACCTACTCTTAGGAAGTCATTGAAAATCTGTATCTGTTTTTGGCTTATAATAAACATCATTAGGGCTATACCAAAACAACCTTTAAAATGTTTTAGGAAAGGTTATAGAAGAGGAAATCAGAGCCCAAATCATTTAACTAATCATCAAAATATGTGGCCATTACATATGGCCATCTTAATAATCAAGGCTTGGTAAGAGTTTCAATGCCTTAAATTCAAGTTCAGATGAGGATTAATAGTGGAGGAAGGAAGCAAATTAGGATCACAAATTCCTATCAGTGACCTGTAGAAACCATGGGCTGTGTGCCCAGCAGTGGTTAATACTCATTGTCACTCACTGGAGATAATGCCGATCACCTTCGAAATGTTGGTAGTTATTTGCAGCACTTGTATTTAATAAAGTAATCGGCATTGATGACCACATATATTCTATGCTGACAATTTGATTTTATTCCTTGACCTTATATTTCCTTTCCAAGTGGTAAGACGTATTGACCTGTTTCACCATTCTATTTTTTGATATTAGCTCATCAACCTTTTCTTAAATAGCACTTGTGAAATTTTCTTTTAAGAGTGTATAATTATTAATGCAAATTTAGAGATTGGAACCTGAGAGATGCATTGCCTTTTGCCAGTATTTATCCTTTGAAATGTTCAAAATAACATATTGACAAAGGTGTGTGCTTCAGAGAGGTTTCAGTGAAACATCTGCGATATGATTGTTGCTATGGCAACTGGTTTATTAAGCCTTAAAATTAATAACTCCACAAACCATTTAGGCTGGCATGAAAGGAAGAACTTTATAAATGTAATTGAGACATAATAGGGAGATAACTATCTCAGAACAGAAGGATCTCCTTTATGTAACCTGAATGATCTGCCCCTAACCATTCTGGCTGATACCTGGGGTGCCATCTGAGAAAGAGAGAACAATCAGACATCTGGACATTCTTGGGAAGGTTTTCATTTCTTCCCTGTCATTTAAAGTCTGCTATCTATAGACCATCAAGTCAAATTTGCATGATAACCTTTGTAGATGCTGACAACTTTTGGCTCCATCATTCCCTACCATCAAAACAATATCAATCTTAAAAATACTGAAATTTTTCTAAAGTCTTAAACACTTTTTTTTGTTTTAGGTAATCAATCATGAATTTTTATGGCCTCTGAAAACTTTATACTGATTTGGGAATAAAATGGAAATTTTTGTTTGCTTTGAAGTGCCATCATTTCCCTTTGACTTTAAAATAAGTGAAACTATTTTCCCGGGGGTCTCGGAGTATCGGGGAGCCTGGCAGATCCAATGGGTAAATGAACATCTCCCAAATGCTCTCTATACTCTGGAAATGCCATCTACTCACATAGTTTCAGTACCACCTACATACTGATGTTTCACAGATGTCTGTCTGCAAGCCATGTTTCTCTAGTGGGCTTTTGATCTACTTATTAAAAAACTAATGTCTGTGGATACCTCAGGGTCCAGATATCTTGACTATCCAAGTGATACCTCAGGCTGAATATATGCAAAATCAAAACAACACATTAATCCAGTATCTTACATGATTCCTAATATCTTCAGCTCAATTAATAGACCATAAACCTTCCAATTTCTTATATTGGATGAAGTCACAACCCGTATGAATTCCTCTGGTTCTGAGTGATAGAGAATTTCCTTCTTATTCATGTCAATCTATGCATCCAGGTTTTCCAAATGTCAAAATTTGATGTTATCAAATCAAAATAGTTTATCAAAAGTAACATGTCCTAGAAAGTAAAATATTAGTCAATATCTTCAGAAGTATTACTAAAAAAATATAAAAATGTCAGCAACTCAAGACAAAATTTTTTCAATGGCCCATACTAATCCCTACACATTGTAATGTAATTCTAATTATAGTTAAAGTATGGAAGATCTTCATTTCTCCATGTGTGGAGAAAATTATATTAAAGAAACTAAAATGCTGAACTAAATTTTTTGTTTATATAAGGTCACTGTTGTGGACATAATATTATCTCTCCCTCCCAAGATTCATATATTGAAGTATTATCTTCATTGTGAATGTTTGTAAATGGGTTTTTGAAGAGATATTTATTCATTTTTGAAGAGATATTTAAAGTAAACAATGTCATTAGGATGATCCTCATCTTCTATATTGACCGGTGTCCTTACAAAAAAGAGAAAGAAGAGCTGGCAACCTGGCACAAGTGGTACAGCACCTGCCAGGCAAGGCCCTGAGTTTAATACATGAAGAAAGAAAGAGGAGGAGGAGGAAAAGGAGGAAGAAGAGAAATCAGGACAGGAAAAGCTATAACAGAGCAAAGGAGAAATTGGCTTTCTAGGCAATTCAGGAGCATGTATAATTTGACCTTAGATTCCTGGTCTCAAAACCTGGGAGAAAGTAAGCTCATGCTGTTTAAGCCACTGGCTTCTGTAGTATTCTGCTATGAGTAGAGTCAGAGTCCCTAGAAAAGTGTTTTGTCTCTCCTCTGAGATGGGGGACTCTTCATGATAATCCTCACAAAAGTCACAGAGGGCTCTTTGTCAATAATTCACCCCTATACAAGTTTCTAAATTGTACAAGAAGATACAAATGATGATAATTATTTATTGATATTTTCCTAAGTTTAGTAATTTAATTCAACACCTATGCTCCAAAGAATCAGGTACTGGTAATGTCATTTTCTTATAGATGAGAGCACTATGAAACACACACATGGCTTGGGATAATCCTAGTGATAAGATGGAACTATGGTGTCTAAATCAAGAGTTTCAGATGAACTTTTGCCTTGGGAGGGAATTTCTGGTTGTTAAGGGCACATTCTTTTCGCTTTTGGAAAACGGGTTCTTGGAGAGGTGGAACAGAAGGGCCAGTACCACTTGTTTACAAGCAAGTCTGATGTATGGCCCTAAACATCTTTAAATATCTTTCAGACTCCTGCTCTGTGTTAGTAGTCCTGGGCTGAGGGAAGACTACTAGTAATTGGGCTGGAGGGATGGCAGTATGTCACATGACTATGCTTGGACAGATGGGCTTATGTGGGCGACAGCATCTCCGTCCCTTCCTCAGTGTGTAGTTAGGCAGAGTCTATGGATTTGACCTACTCAATGTGTTTCACATGCATCCTGGTAAGATCAAATGCAAAACTCTTGACGATGAGTGCTACCAGTGGAAATGGTGAATGCACCTACAATTCTTTGTATAGGTTAATTCTTTGTAGATTAATCAGCATTTGAATTCCTCCTGTGAGTGGAATCTGATAACATTCTTTGCAAAATTCTCATTACTGTTCAGAGATCTTTTCATAAAAGAGCATCTCCTCTGACTGTCAAAACAAAACAGCATCTTCCATATGTGACAAAATAAAAGAATTAAGATGGGGGGGTTGATACATTTATGTTATCACATTGGGTATTTTCAAACATAAACTCATTCATTAGATAATTGCTGCAAAACACTGAAGCTGTAGCAGATCTCAGCTTCCATAATGATATTTTACTTCTACCCCTGAAGGAGTCCTCTTGCACATCTTAAGAATATATTTGAAAGAGTTGTGTGCATCTAAGCAGAAATCCCACATACTACTATCTCTCTACCTAGTGTTTATTTTTAATAAGACTCTCTGTATGACAAGGGAAGAGGTTAACTGGGTAGTTTTCTATTTATAGGACAATCAACACTAGGGCAAGTGTGAAGACTGTCTGCTTTCATCTTTACCACTGATGCAACAAGTCTGAGAAAAGCTCCCAATCCAGCCCTGCTAGGTGTTCTGAGATCAAAAGCACTGAGAAAACAAATATCAGGCATTTGCACGAGCATGTTATTTGCTATTTTGCTAAAATTTGCCATCACTCTTATGTCACACTTGTGCTTTAAAATTCTGTTGTTCATTTATCCCCCCAAAACATTCAAAATCTTATAGTTCTTTCTTATAAGAGTTATACGGAGAAATGTTCACAAAGTTTTCATCATAATGAAGGGCATGTGGCTAATTACCATTTTATTTAGTTTGTGGCTAAGCATCTCTTTATATAAAACCACCTCCTCCAGAAAAAAAGAACTATAATTTAAAAATGAACAAAGGTGAGTTGTGGATTTGGTTCCTCTTATAGACAACCTTTAATTAATGTGTGCTGATTAAATTCATTGGAATATTTTTTTCGTATTTTAATTTTTTTGAATACAGAAGATTCAAACCCACCTCAAAGTGGTTGAACTGGTCAGACAAACCTTTCCCAATGAGTTCCCATGTATTCTTGCTGGGAGAAGACTGGAAACACACTTCAGTCAGCCAACACACCTGGGATCAGTCCAGATGTGGATCTGGCCAAAACCACTTTGGAGGAATGTTGCTTTCTGTGGAGTTATTATTAACCAAAAGTGGGATTGGCCTAAACCATACTATAGACATTGAAATCATGGCCAAAATGGGACAGTCTATACCAAATCCAATATGCTGAGTACATGAGTAAGGCCACATCTTAAACCAAAAATTGAACCATCTAGACAAGGCAGGGATGAAGAATGAAAAGAAAGAGAAAGAGGAAGGAGAAGAGAATACCATCTTGATTACATTCTGCCATTTAGTTATAATATTACATCCTATTTAGTGACAGTATATTTTATAAGAAGTAATTGATTACCAACTTCAGGAAACAATTGAATTGGATGAGTTCCTTGCATTTCTATTGTTATCTATTGGCTTACTTAATTCACTAAGCACCTACTCGATGCCTGACTTCATTCTAGTCTTGCTGTCATGAAATTTCCATTCTGTTGGGGAAGTCATGCCATAGATACAGCCACACATGTCCTGACAGGTGGTAATAAATATATGGAAGGAAAATGGATGGGATAAAAGGGTAGATAGCATGCCAGCTCAGCACAGGAACCCACGCTGCATAAGCTGAAGTAGTGAAGAAAGGACTGATTATGCCGGTAGTAGAGCTAAAAACGAGAAAAAAAATCAGAGACAAAGAGACAGACAAAAACAAAGACACACAGAGAAAAACAGTGAGAATGTATCTTTAAAAGACACTACAGAAAAGTCATTTTTTGAGGAAAACTTAGTTTAGAAATAGCACAATCAAGTCTCGATCAGAGGCTGGTATACTCAATATTGGGGTAAAACAGAATCAAAGCCTCTTATTAAAATTCAGATATAATCTAAGCATTTATAGAGAGTGAAATATTGATACCTTGAAGATGAGAACTAAATTCAGAATACTGAATAATTTTAAAATGGGATCAGAAATAAAATTAATTTCAGGAGGAACAAATTAGTAAGGAACGTAAACAACAATTAAAGAAGTCATTTTATGAAGTTTCTTCAGTCTTCACAACAACCCTGTAGTATCATCATTTACTATTTTATTCTGGGTGGTAAAATGCATGAAAATAAGATTAGGTGGCTGGCCTTGGCGGCTAATTTATTCAATGAAATCCACCAGAAGTGACTTCACAGAAATTCAAGGACAAATTACAAGACCTTTGCATCAGCTAACTAAGAGTATACTCTCTGGGGTTTTTGGATTATATATATATATATATATATATATATATATATAACATAATTATATATGTATATTATATATAAACATACACAAACCTACATAGATCTATATGCATAGTCCTGGATAAGTCAAGCTTTCAGGGATCTTTCCCATGTCTGAACAATGTCTGCTTGAGCAAAGTCATCTTCATCACTTCGGAACAGCTTTTTCACTTTTCACTGGTTTGTGTGAATTCCTCTGGTCATCTAGGTCATTCTGCCATGCTCTGACCCATGAGACTAAGAACTATGATGAAATGGTGGTTGGTGAAAGGCAATATGTATAGGTAGGTGGTAGCTTGTTAAATAGTACGGGATCACAGTAGTACATTCCACCACCAGTTGGGAAGTGACAGGGCTACAGGTTGACCCTTTGCTGCACTTCTGAGACAGACACTAAATTCAAACTAAAAAGAAAAACATGTCATAGGGCCCTTGAAAAGACTCTCTGAATCACTTCAGATGAGTTAATTACATGTCAAGGAAACAATCCTGGAAGAAAGATATCAAGAAATTGGGACGTCTGAATAACAAAAGAGTAGGTCTACACGGACATGGAAAGTGAAATGCTAAGACAAATGGAGGATTGGAGAGAAAAGGAAACTGTCAGTGTTTATAAAGTACTAACCATGGGAGAATGATACTGCAACATTAGGGAGTGACCCTGAGGAGCAGTTTGTCAACACAGAATGAGTCAGAAGTGGTACCTTCTACAGCTCACTGCAAAGTCTTTAAAGAGGATTCATTTCCCCCACCCCGCAGCCAGCTCTGCAATTCTTAGACTAGCTTCAGAGAGAACCTACACCAGGAAGTTAGTGGAGAACTTAGTTCCTGTTAAATTTATTTTCACCAGAAATTGATGAGGAGATTTGGTGCTTTGAGTTAGAGAACTCTGGTCTAGGTCTTCATTTGGGGGCTGCTGTTTTGAACAGGGTCAGTGTCGTAGATAACGAGGCATTTTCTGGGTCAAGCTTGGAGCTTCGGAGACCACGGGAAGAGCCACACCAGGCAGGGCTCAAATAACATCAAGTAGGCTGCACACAGTCATTTTAGAGTTGCAATGAACGACTTGGCCACGTAGGAATTACAATTCTTCCTCTGAATAAAGAGACAAACAAGAAAACAAAGAATCACCCTCAGAAGTTCAGCTGGGGGTTATGAAATTCTCTGCCGTTCTTCATGGGACATTGCTGCTTCCTCTCTAGCCCAACCCAGACCAGCTCACTCTTCTCTCCAAGTCTCATCCCCCAGGACAAATAGCTCCTCCTTCACAGTCCCTGGTTCAATACCAGGGGAGATGTTCCAGAGGAGAACAACGTGGGTGATTGAAAGCACCAGCAATTTCATATCATCCCACCCTATTTGTGGTCACACCCTTGGCAAAGCAAGACAGGACAAGGCAGACTAACCAGGCCACAAGAAGCCTGGCACTGACTTGCTGTAAGATAATTAGGTGGAGTCCATTTCACAGGAAGATATCAGCTCCCACCCAGCAGATGTTTGAGGTTGGTTTTATGATCACAGCTGCGAAGTGACAGCCCTGCATTCCTCTCTCCCTGGGGCTCCTAGGAAATCCCTTTGGCTTGGTGTGTGCTTCCCAGTCATCGGCCCAGTATTTCTATCTTACCACATTAGTGGTCTGCACCAGCATATGGCTTTGAGGAACTCCCCTCTTGGATTTTACATACTGCAGCAGACTGAGACCAAGTTGGCCACTTACATTATGGACTTGTTCTGATCTCAAACAGCCCCATTCCCACTCAGTGGTGTCTGCTCCTCAACATTCGTGCTTTGTTCCTATTTCCATCTCTGCCTACATCCTTGGTTCCTACAATTCAGAAAAGAAGACAAGCAAATCAATGAGTAAATAAATAACACTGGAAATTCATTAAGGGTAATGAAATTATCTGTGTGATAATCATAAGTGATCTTCGTCATAAGCCCACTATTCATTGGCTTAAAATAGGCCAACTAACAATTAAAAAGCATAATGCCTATTTTATTTCTGAAGTCGCTGTGGAAAGAAGTCTGTAGGAAACATCAACATGCTAATGACGGTCTGTTTTTAATCTTTAAGATTAGGTTTAACCAAAAATTTAAAAACTTCATTTTTTATAAAACAAAGTTGCTACCCCTTCATGATGAAGGTTTTGGAAAAATTAGGAATCCATGGAACATTCCTCAATACAATAAAGGCTGTATATGACAAACCTACAGCCAGCATTATACTCAATGGTGAAAAACTAAAGCCATTTCCTCTTAACTCAGGAACAAGACAAGGAGACCCACTCTTTCCACTTCTCTTCAATCTAGTATTAGAATGCCTAGCTACAGCAATAAGACAAGATGCAGACATAAAGGGGATCCAAATAGGGAAAGAAGAAATAAAACTCTCCCTCTTTGCAGATGACATGATCTTGTATTTAAAGAATCCCATAGACTCCACTCCCAAACTACTCAAGCTGATTCAAAACTTTGGCAAAGTAGCAGGTTATAAAATTAACCTCCAAAAATCAATGGCTTTTCTGTATGCCAACAATGAGAAAAGTGTGGCTGAAATTAGGAAAGCAACTCCATTTGTAATAGCCCCAGAAAAAATAAAATACCTAGGAATTAACTTAACTAAAGAAGTGAAGGACCTCTATGATGAAAACTTTAAAATCTTGAAAAAGGAAATCAACACAGAACTAAAAAAATGGCAAAGCCTCCCATGCTCCTGGATTGGAAAGATTAACATCGTGAAAATGGCAATACTTCCCAAGGCTATCTACAAATTCAATGCAATACCTATCAAAATTCCAACCTCATTCTTCAAGGAAATAGAAGAGGTAATCCAAAAATTCATATGGAACAATAAAAGACCCCGAATAGCAAAAACGCTCCTCAATGGAAAGAACACTGCTGGAGGAATATCAATACCAAATTTCAAACTCTACTATAAAGCCATAGTAATCAAAACAGCTTGGTATTGGCATAAGAACAGACCTCAGGACCAATGGAATAGAATTGAAAACCCAGAAATGAACCTACAGACCTATAGCCATCTAATCTTCGATAAGGGAGCTAAAACAATAGAATGGAAGAAAGACAGCCTCTTCAGTAAATGGTGCTGGCAAAACTGGTTAACTACATGTAGAAAACTAAAGCTAGATCCTTATATATCACCCTGCACCAGAATCAACTCCAAATGGATCAATGACATTGAAGTCAAAGCAGACACTCTGAAAACATTACAGGATGGAATAGGAGAAACACTAGGTCTCCTTGGCTCAGGCCGAAATTTTTTGAATAGAGACCAGGAAACACAACAAATCAAAGAAAGGTTGGACAAATGGGATTGCATAAAGTTGCAGAGCTTTTGCAGGGCAAATGACATAGCTAGCAAGATCAATAGAAAGCCCACGGATTGGGAGAAGATCTTTACTAGCCATACAACGGACAAGGGTCTCATATCTAAAATAAACTTGGAACTCAAAAAATTAAACCCCCCAACAACAAACCCTCAAAGAAACAACTGCCCAATAAATAAGTGGGCGAAAGACTTAAAGAGAAACTTCTCTGAAGAAGAAAGAAGGATGGCCAATAGACACATGAAGAAATGTTCAACATCCCTAGCCATAAAAGAAATGCAAATCAAAACAACATTGAGATATCACCTCACCCCAGTTAGAACGGCAAAAATCAAGAACTCTAACAACAACAGATGCTGGAGGGGATGTGGACAGAAAGGAACCTTACTTCATTGTTGGTGGGAATGTAAACTTGTTCAACCACTTTGGAAAGCATTAGGGAGGTTCCTCAAAAGACTTCACATAGATCTCCCCTATGATCCAGCAATCCCACTTCTGGGAATTTACCCAAATGTTTACAAACAAGACCACACTAAAGCTACCAGCACAACTATGTTTATTGCAGCATTATTTACCATAGCTAAGATATGGAACCAACCCAGATGTCCCTCAGCAGATGAATGGATCAAGAAAATGTGGTATATATACACAATGGAATTCTATGCCTCCATCAGAAAGAATGACATTGCCCCACTTGTTAGGAAATGGAAAAACTTGGAAAAAATTATATTAAGTGAAGTAAACCAGGCCCAAAGAATCATAGGTCCCATGGTTTCCCTTATTTGCAATATCTAGTATATGTATGAGTCTAGCGGAAAAGGTCAGATAATGTGAGGTCAGGAAAATGAACCCTTAGGTATGTATTTTAATGTTTTTTTCTTTCATGCATATGTTTCTAACGCATTTATAAGATCCTCTCTTTGTTGCTTTGTATGTCCCTCCCCCACAGTATAACCCCTGCTTTCACTATATTTGATGTCAGTATAACTTGTGGAGGAGATGGGGAAAAACCAGTTGTTTAAGGATACAGGTGGACCTGTTGCAACAATGAGAAGTACAAGTTGTCATGTCTAAAACGAGCTTTACAACGTCGGTGCAGGGGGGGGAGGAGAAGGATTGGGATTGGGGGGGCGGGGGGAGGCTGGGAAGGGATGTGAAGGATAAACCAAAGGAGGAGGATGCAATGTTTGGTAAGAAATGTACGCATTATCCTGCCCATGTAATTGTAACCCCTCGGTACAGTATGTTCACAAATAAAATAAAATAAAATTTAAAATAAAATAAAATAAAACAAAGGTGCTCCCTTGAATTTTTAAATGGGCCAGTCCATTTAAATGCTATCGGAGTCATCTGATAAAATGATTGTCCAAATTTTTGGCTGATGATATTACCGCCCAGGAGTCCCCAGCCCTCTGGGGCTTTCCTTCTCCATGTTTCCTCAGGCCTGCTGACCAACACATCCTACCTGGGAGGCTTCGGCCCTTTCTCGAAGCCTTGTTATCACAGGCCACTCTGAAAGGGAGATCTCCTCCCTTTTTCTTGTGCAATCTGCTCTTTCACACCATCGGTGGTGTCTTCTAAATCAAACTAGAAACTTTGATTTTTCTAACTCAATGATTTTCCTATTCTTTCTCTACCTCAAAAGTAGTGTCTGCCTATTTTTTTTTTTTTTACAATACCCTTAAGAATACACTAATCTTTACAGTCTAATACTAACCGCTGGGTTTGGGCCTACCCTTCCTTCTCTCCTCAGACAACTTAGGCCACCACAACATACATTTCCTCTTTGGCAGAGATCAAAGCATTTCAAACTCAAAAGTCCCAACGTTCTGCTTCGTGCCTTCTCAGCTTTGAACGGTGTCTTTGGTGGAGCTTGTGTTCCTACAACAATTTGTTCACACAAGCTAGGACATTCCTCTTAGAGTGCTAAAATGATTTTACTATTAATCTCTTCTTATCACATCAACTTAAGCGTGTCTGTCATCGCCAGGATTCTGCATGGTTATCACAGCATACATCATGTCATAACATTTAATACATACATGGTTGAGGTTATTTCTCCTTTAACTTAATGTATCCAATTATATATGCGTCTTGTTTCTTTAAAACAACTTAACAAACTTTATAAGTAGACTCTCTAGTCCAGAGCCATGCCATTATAAATTGTTTAGCATAATTTAGGGGTGGGTATGATATAGAATTTAGCATATATTGGAGAGTCACCTTTTTTTCTGGAAAATATGGGTGAGTGCAATATTGTCATTTTTTAAATTAGAAACTGAATTTTAAAATTAAAAATCTGACTTTTTCCATTGAATATGTACTTGCAAACAACTTCGGAAAACTTTAACTTCCTAAGAAATTGGCATATTGGCGCGTGTTTATTGCTTTTTCAATACTTTTAGCAAGCATTAAAGCAAACATTTCATTTTTCTCGGCTCACAGCAAAAGTCGATAAAGATTCTATTTAAGTGAACTTTCAGAGATTTCATACTGCAATTACTTCTTACATTTTGACACTTAATCTAATTATGCCAAGAAAAGGTCCATAATTTGTATTACCTAATTTGAAATCATGAAAGAAAAAAGAAATTATGATCTGTATAATTGTTGTGCCTTATGGATTTTTTTTGTTGATGTTTTGGCCAAGTGCCAGTGGCTTATGACTGTAATCCTAGGAGGTAGAAAATCAGGAGAGTCATAGTTTCATATCAATCAGTACCCCAACTCCACAGTAAAACCTGGGTTTTGTGTTGTGTACCTATCCACCCGGTTATAGCAGGAAATTTAAATGAAAGGATCACTGTTCAGGTTGGTGCAGGCAGAAAGTGTGATCTTGTCACAAAATAACCAGAGAAAAAAGGGCTAAAAGTGTGACTACAAACTACAGTACCAGCGAAAAGACATACAAAGTGTTCCTAAAGGATTACATGATCTTCACCTATAGAAAAATCTACTAAGGATGCCCAGTAACTGGCATTTCTAGGAAATCTCAATTTTGGCAACAGCGTGAGTGGTTAATTTGGTAATCTCCATGTACATGTGAATTGGAGGGTTATTAAGAGTTATGGTGTTCAGTGACTTCCATCAAAGGCTTATTAAAAACACTCTTGATGATAGTATCATCTGCTTAGCAACGAGAAACCTGAGTATACAGTGTCTTGTTTATCTATACACATATATACTAAATATTCCTTTAAAAGAGAGCACATTTCAGAAAATTCTTTCAATTGCACTGGCCTTTCTTCCAGCCCACCTACAGACACCGCAAAGAAGTCAGTTTGGCAAGCAAACTCCATTAGGGAGAAAAAAAAATATATCCTTCCTGACATTTATGGGTTTATTTTTTAAGGAGAAATTTAGAAAACTTTCCAACTATGCAGAAATCCATTAAAAGAAATGGCGTGCCGGAGGCTGGACTGAGTTTTATAGAACTGCTATGAAGTTTCCTTCTCTATTCCTACCACCAAAACTGTATTTCCAAGTAGGCTGCATCTGTGGAGGTTAAGGGGACACACCACGTGCTCACACATACTGAACACACCACTTCACACTTGTCTCTAGCCTCTTCCAGTGTATCGAAACCAGCTCCATTGCTGAGGCCCTAAGCGAGGCTTCACCCAAATGCCCCCCAAAAGATCTCACACCCCTAATGTGGTAGATAAACACGGTGCTTTCCTACTTTTGAGGACCCACAGTTCTCAGCCTTTAATCTGATAGAATTTAAGGTGTGGTGAGATGGATTTTGGCAAAGCAAGACAGGGAACAGAAAGGTTTAGCACTCGGGTTCCTGGAGATGTACATCCCAGACGCGTTTGGCAAGGGTAGGGATTGCACAGCCAGCTTGACTGCAGGAAATAAAAGAGGTGCTATTTAAAGGAAAGAACTCGTGTTAGAAAGGGATCGCCGCCGTAAAAGATGTTCAACTCACATTGCCATATGGATTTCTTGGACAGGTTCCCATGTATATTGGCTGTGTTCTTGGCACTTGGAGTTGCGTTTGGATCTGCTGCATGCTCCACAGCTTTGAAGCTTTGCAGGTAATGTCACACGGCCACACCCCCACAGTCAAAACCACTGAGGATGGCAATAACGCGAGCTGGACACAAAGCTCAAATAGTTCACCTGTCTCGGAGTTCACATCTATAAACAGATTTCTCATACAGTTAAATCTGATTCGATAATTTGAGATGGATGTATTCCACTGATTTGCATAAAGAATAATTCTTTTTCTAAAAAAAAAACTGGAAATACACATGGAACAAACACAATACTTATTACATCTCAGTAAATTTGAAGACCCAGCTCTCTATGGGGTCTTTGCTTCGTAAATATGTAAGAATAATTCTCAAGGAAATCTGTTAGCAAAGCCTTCAGAGGCAATACACAGTCTTAATTCCTTTAGTCTTGTACTCATTCCATAATACTTATTTATCATATGCAGGAACTCAACATTGCTTTCGGCTTGGTTGTGGTGGGGCGATATCTTAGTATTTTTTGGATCGCTGTATCAACATACCACAATCTGGATGGCTTACAAGCTGTCCATGGTCCCTTTGGAGAGTTCTGATATCTAGGATATCCAAGATCGAGACACCAGAAGTTTCAGTGTGTGGTGGATGTTCACTTTCTCAATCTCACCTCATCAGGCAGGAAGGTAGTACTCTGGTCTCTTCAGTACCTTGTAAAGGTGCCAATCACCTTCACAATCTAATCCATCCCCTCAGCTCACCATTGCCTAACAACAGTTGTCATGTTGTGGCTTTGGGGTTTCAATATGTGAAGTGCAGGAGGACACAAATACTCATCCTGAGCAAGGGCTCATGCCAAACTTTAAAAATAATTAAATTATTGCAGCATTATATATCGTAGCTAAGATATGGAACCAACTCAGATGCCCCTCAGTAGATGAATGGATCAAGAAAATGTGGTATATATACACAATGGAATTCCATGCCTCCATCAGAAAGAATGACATTGCCCCATTTGTTAGGAAATGGAAAGACTTGGAAAAAATTATATTAAGTGAAGTAAGCCAGGCCCAAAGAAACATGGTTTTTCTTATTTGCAATAACTAGTATATGTCTGAGGCAAGTAGAAATGGTCAGATAAGTTGATGTGAGGCAAAATAAACCCCAAGATAAGGACTCAAATGTTTTTTCTTGCTTGCTTTTGTTTCTAAAATATTTATAAGATGATTTCTTTGTTGTTTTGTATGTCCCTCCCCCATGGTATAAGCCCTGTTTTCACTGTATTTGATGTTGGTATAATTTGGGGAGGGGAAGGGAAAAAACAAATTGTTTAAATAGGGATACAGGTTGACCCATTGCAACAATGAGATGTACAAGACATTATGTCAAAAAATGAACTTTATAACTTTGGCATGGGAGGGAAGGGTGGGAGAGGTGTGGGGAGGGACGGGAAGGGATGGTAAGGGGAAACAAAGGAGGAGGCAACAATGCTTGATAAGAAATGTACTCATTACCTTGCTCATGTAATTGTAACCCCTCTGTATGGAATTTTCACAATAAAAAAATTAAATCTTACCTTCCTCTGTTGGGTTTTTTGTCCTTTTTTTGAGGGGGGAGGCGGGGTCCGGTCGTGGGGCCTGAACTCTGGGCCTGGGCACTGTCCCTCGGCTCTTCAGCTCAAGGTTTGCACTCTACCTCCTGAGTCAAAGCGCCACTTCCGGCTTTTGTTTTTCTTCTTATGTAGTGCTGAGGAATCGAACCCAGGGCCTCATGCATGCAAGGCAAGCTCTCTATCACTGAGACACCTTCCCAGACATCGAAGGCTTTTTTTGTTGTCAAATTTCATAGTTTCTAGGAGCTGTTATAACAGAATATCATAAATCACAGAAATGTAAACTTTGATATCACAGAAGCCAGGGAAGCCCAACGCAAAGCCTGCTGTAGTGTCTAAGAGATCCCGCCTCCTTCTCTACAGGTGATGTCCGGCATGACCATCTGCAGGTGGTGTTCAGAGAGCATCCTTAAAGGTTTTGCCCTTAAGGGTACTGGTTTCATTTCTAAAATCTGTACCATGATCTGACCACCTTAGAGCACCATTTCCTAATGCTAACCACTCAGGGTTTGTCTAAGGACATGTATGTGGAGAGATAAGAGAGACACATGTCTAAAATACAACAATGGATTCTAAAGGGTACCAGATATGGAGACTTTTAAATATGTAGATGTTGTTTAATAGAGTGATGAAGACAATGGCTGTGCAGCACAGTCTGTCTCTGAAGTCTCACTTTGTGTAAGTACCGGACTAGCATGCAGATGACAGTATGGCTTGTAGAGTCTTCACAGACTCATAAAAATAGGAGAATTTCATAGCACCACTCCCCAGTGAGGATGGCTAGTAGTTATGGAAGTATTTTTCAACTGTTTTTCTTATCACTCCTCTGAAGTGGGCAGTTTTTTTGGTCTCATTATGTTGTCAGGGTTTTTAATAAAACAATAGTATCAAACCAACTTTTGAAAAATCAACTTATTTGGTGATTAATAGCATACAGGACTCAAACACTAACAGGCACAGGGTGGGAAAGTGTGAATTTTCTGACTTTGATGGCCATGCTCACCACCTGCCTCTTGCCATATGGATATTCCCTTGAGAGTCTGTCCAGCGATAACCACAAAAGTGTCCATGTGTATGTCTGCAGAGGGTGTGATGTGTACACAAATGCATTCTCTCTGCACACATGGAGATGTGCTCACCAAAATGACACTCTTCATGGTCTTATTCTTTTTAGGGGATGCCTAATATTTCACAACCTACAACTCTCACAAAGTTTCTCTAATCCTCTATTTAGTCCCCTTTTTTGTTTCTTTTAGCCATATAAGGAAGGCTGTAATAAATGTCCTTGTTGTTGTTGTTGTTGGGTTTTTTTGGTTGGTTGTGGGGCTTGAACTCTGGGCTTGGGCGCTGTCCCTACGCTCTCCAGCTCAAGGCGAGCACTCTACCGCTTGAGCCACAGCACCACTTCCAGTTTCTTACTGGTTAACTGGAGATTAGAGTCTCTTGGACTTTCCTTGCCTGGGCTAGCTTAGAATCATGATCCTCAGATCTCAGCTTCCTGAGTAGCTAGGATTACAGGAGTGAGCCACTGGCGCCAGGCAGTGTCCTTGTTCTTAATTCACTTGAAACAGTATGTGTCTACATTTTATATCAGATGGCAAAATCAGTAGGTAGGATCTTTATGCATTTCAATGTTTTTGAAAATATTTTCAACAGGTCTGAAGAGATTATGAAAATTTGCTATTATATCAGGGTATTTTTCTTTACAATTCAATTAGGGAGGATTGCTAAAGGCTTCATTTTGACCACAGCATGGGCAAATTTCTGTTTCTATAATTTTTTTCTTGTTATGTGCAAGCTTGAACATCTTTTCATGTATTATAAAGGGTTCCTGGGAACATTTTGTTTATGGCCTTTGCTCTATGAATTATTTTTTAACTAGATATGTGAAATTCCCTAAATAGCTTAAAGTAAGAAGGTGTTAACTCTTTTTTTTAGTATACATCCCAAATTTTCCCAAATTTAAGATGTTATATATTTTTACAACGGAAAATTTTAATTACATGATGAAGTACACATAATATGACATTTATTATTTTGTGAATTTGCATTTCTATTGTATATAAAATTACCTTCTTCACTCTGGTAATTATTAACAACTTAACTTCCATGTTTTCCTCCATAACTTTTGTCAATATTAGTATTTAATACTTGCAGAAGAATATATTCTTTTACGTGCATACATGCATGTGAACTTTATTGTTTGAAACATGGAACAATATCTAATAAGGCCAATTCGCCAATAGAAAAATTTTTCCTCAATGTTTATGGAATTGCTTTCCTAATTTCCTTACGCTTCTTTGTGAAAATATATTTATTCTTGACAAAAATGCATGTAGTTCCATTTTCTACTAAAAAGATTATATACTTGATAAACAAGGATAATGTTATTTCTCACCCTGAAACTTTATTCATTTTTCTATTTCCTGTCTTGTTACACCAACTATTCTATTACAGCATTGACTCTGAGTAAAAAAATATGGCATACAGTCTCAATTTTCTGGAGTTCTTTCCATGCTTACCCACTAAGAATGATCCTGGACACAGATTGCATTGTAGACATGATTTATCTGTTTTTTTTCTTTAGATTGCCTTTTAATACTAGCTATTGACTTTATAACTTTTATAATTCTATGGCATCAATCTAATAGTTTGAGACCATTGTTACTGTTTCTCCTGTACTGGCCTCTAACTCACCATCCTCCTCCTTAAGACCACTGTGCATTCGATTACAGGTGGTGCACCTCTGTGCTTGGCTTTCCTAATTAGACATGATTTATCTTGAAAATAGAAATTATTTTCTATTTCTTGCTTATTGAAAGACTTTAGAAACATCATAAACTTATTGGATACTTTCATACATTCACTAAAATGTGTATACTTTTAATTTTTAAATATTAATGTGATGAAGAACATTGTATATAACTACAATGGACGTTTATCATGTTATACTTATGTTGCAGTTTAAACCACACTTGATTAGATGTATCATATTTCTATAATATAAAGCTGTCTTGCTTTATTAATTTTTGCTTTGTAATTTTTAAATAGACCATGTCTGCTACTGACAATGTTCCTTTTTGCTATTGTTTTGTGAACAGTTAAAATAAGATTATGCCATATCCGAATAGTGCAAGGAATTTTTTATTCATTACTATGTGTGTAAAGCTGAAGTTATATACATTATGGATCTACATATTGTAGATGTGCATATATGTGCATAATATATAATGCTTGGTAGAAATATGTAGATGAGTGATTTTTTCCCATAGAAAATTGTGACTACTGATTCAGTTTTTTTAGTTGGCACTAGACCCTTACTTTCCAATATGTCTTGGGTAACATATATACTTAGGAATTCATCAGTTTAATCTAAAATGTAAGTTCACTGGCATAAGGTTTTTATCAAATTCTCTATTTTCTTTTTTTGAGTGTACAACATTCAAGTGCTGATTTTTTTTTATTTTCAAATATTTATTCCTTTCCTTTTCTTTGTTCTATGTCACCCTTTTCCTGCCAACTTTTGTTAGTCTTTTCCAGAAAAGAATCTTGGTGTTATTGATTCTATCAACTTCAATGTATATTTTTCTACTTTATGACATTTTTTTCTTTTCTATATTCTTTGGATTTATTTTGCCCTTAAGTGATAATTTTTAAAAATAGAGTCCACCATGATGCTTTTTCTTAATGTGCTAAGCTTGCTAAACTCTGCTGAAGAACAATTTCCAGAGTCCTCTTTATTATAACTTACAGGTGAGGGAAGTCCAATGGCCATTCCAACACACACACACACACACACAAACATACGCACAACACACACACACACACACACACACACACACACACACACACACACATACACATACACGCCTTGTAGTTATTTAATCAAACTATATTCAAGGTGCTGTTATGAGCAGATTCACAGAAAGGATTAGAGTACCAAATCAATCAATTTTGAGTTGATAAAATAGGGCCTGATTTAATCAGAAGATTTCATCCAAAACTAAGCTTTTCCTGAAGGCCAGAGATTAAGTAGCAACTGGTGTGCCCAGTTAATTCTTCAGCTGGAATCATCCCTTCTTGACTCCTTGCCTCTTTACTCTTGTCCTTCAGTGAAGATTCTCCTGTTCCTGATGGTTCTCCACACTGTCTTCCCTCAGGTGGTCTATGCTTTGAGATTCTTGATTTGAATAATACTGGCCCAAAGAATGTTTATACAATTTATTTGGGAATTATGTACTCCATTTTTTTCTACTGATAGGTTTTGTCACATCACTTAAACTCAGTATAAAATAAAGGGCTTTTGCTGAAAACACAATATCATCAGAACCATTTCCTCTCATTTGTATCCACCCCTAGAATTATGCATTAAGTTGGTGGATATTTTAACTCGTGTATTTTTCTCACTTTAAATTTTCCAATAAAGAAGTTTCTGCTTTTAGAAAGTTTACCTAGAAGCCTACATATGTACCCCAATATCTGTTTGTTCTTTCCTCTTCGACCTCAGAATTCAGTGTTTATTTTATTTTTGCATAGAATTTTAAATTTAGAGTTACTTACTATGCCAACCTGCTGGTAATCAACTTTCACTGTGTTTTTCTGTTGAATAATGTGTCTGATTTTTTTTTCTTGTAAAGCCTGAAGAAAAATTCCATTTTTTTTAGGTTTCAAGCAACAGTTTGTGTAGCCTAGAATTCCATTCTCTTGAGAAAAACTCACTTGAGAAATTACTGATCTAAATATTTCTTCTTTTAGGTGAATTTCTTTTTTTAAAAAAATCTTTATTTTACTGGTGATATTAAAATATTTCCGTGACTTTGATGTTCAACAGTTTTTCCATGATCAAAAATTGTATGTATATGTGTGTGTTTGTATTACTCAGAATTTCTTTTAATTCTGTCTCACAATGGCTCATGTCTTTAGTTCTAGCTTCTTAAACTGCTGAGATTTTGTGGATACACCTTCTCAATGAAGAGTTGAAGAATGTAGTGTGTGCCTGCCTTCCTGGATTCCAAGATGACTAACATTGACTGGATCCCGCAGTTGAGGGACAAGCCTTGAATAAATTAGCAGTTTTCAGTGGGCACCTCTAACGTATCCCATAACAGACAATAAAATATGCATTGAAACACTCACTGTGTACTCTAAATCACTTAATTTTTCTGATGTACTCTGTACAATTCCCACAGACCTCTTAGAATTTGCTAATTTCATTTGCATCTACTGTTAGTGCATTGTTGATTTGATAGATTCAACATTTCGACTCAATTATTTAGGTTTCATTTGTTGAACTTTTCTTTGACCACACTCACATACTTTATTTCACTTCCTTGCATAAATGTACCTTTATTGCTATGAATACTGTGTAAAAACATTGTTCTAGGATGCCACTAATATTCTCATATCTCTAACACTATGGGGTTCTTTGTCTGGATCCCCACTTCCAGTATCCTCAACCTGTACTGCAGTCTGCACCTCATGTATGGAGACTGAAACCTCAGGTGAAATTGCTTCTTTGCAGAGATTAACTGACATTGCTTCTGCCACACTCAGCTTGCGAATATTACCAGTCAGAGACCACCTAAAACAAAATCCATGGTTTAAAGGAATGTCCTGAATTCCCCAAAGCAATATACATCTGGCTTGCAAATACATGATTTACTTTGATTCAAACTTACCTGAAGGGAGATTCCTATGTTTTCAGCTTAACATGAATAAAGTATTCTAGTATGTCTTCCAAGCTCTAAGGGCTTTTGATTTTAATTTCCATCCCCCTGGTCTGATAAATTACGCAGTATAAAAATTCAAGATTTTCTGAGCTCAAAACTGACCCCAAGGCACTTTCTGTATTCAGCTTCCCCATAGTTTTGACGTAGTCATTTCTTTTGTATCTTTTTACATTGAACTCTTCCATTCTTCATTCATTTTTCATAACATGAAATCTCTGAAGATATCAATAAATAAAAAATCACTTGGTATCCTGAGAGAAGGATAAAAGTTGGCTTCACTGCTAATATTATTTGTGCTCCAACCAAGTTATCCCCAAATAACCAGATGCATATGTTAAAGTTGTAAAACAAAGTAACTGTGTAAAGGAAATATGCACACATATGTCCTTTTCAAACTTTCTATTGAGTTGAGAAATTGAATGGTTTTAGTTTGGTATAGGTTATCTTGATTTCCTTCCTTTCGTTTTACCAGTTGCATAACTTATAATGAAGTGAACTGATTAAGTACCTCCAGGCAAGTTTGAAACTTCTATTAAGTACCTCAGGGAAAGTTTAAAACTCTGTATACCATGCAAACATACCTTTGACAAAATCTACTTTAGCATTAGAAACAGTAAGAGTTAACAGTAACTATAGGAAAATAGACCATTGTAGTAAAATGGCCAGTATGACACTTTGGAGCTGCTGCTGAATAGGAGTTAGTTGAACACAAACTTTGTAATGTTACAAGTGACTAAGGGGAGAGTAACCTGTGGATATATACTAAGGGGAGAGTGTACCTACGATACTGTGGGCAAAAGAATGATTTCCAGCCAGGCATTAGTGGCTCATGCCTGTAATCCTAGCTACTCAGGAGAATAAGATTTGAGGATCACGGTTCAAAGCCAGCCCAGGCAGGAAAGTCAGTGAGACTCTCATCTCCAATAAACCACCAGAAAACCGGAAGTGGCTCTGTGGCTCAAGTGCTATAGTGCTCACCTTGAGCTGAAGAGCTGAGGGACATCACCCAGGCCAAGAGTTCAAGCCCCATGACTGACCAAAAAAAAAAAAAAAAAAAGATTTTTATCCCGTGTGGAATGTGACACCACACGATGCTGTATTTTATCATGTGTGATTTAAAAATATTAATGGTTCATTTCTGGAATGTTTCCGTTTAATAGTTTCAGACTATGGTTGCCCATAAGTAATTAAAACCAAGGCAAGCATGGCATTGGCTCAGCGTAGCTACCTACCAACTTGTTCTAAGCAGAGAAAGGAAAAGTATGTTTCTATGGTGCCCATCGATCTCCTAAACAAACACATGCTTAAACCAACCTCAGCCAGTCCTAAGTTGCATTCCATTCACTGCATTCAAAACACCCTAAAAGGAGAGATCCAATTAATTGTCTTTCTTCCTTAACTTCAAGCAGTGTCTGGAACAGAGCAATACTCACTCAGACATTTTAAGGCACTTGAGGGAGAAAGTAAGGAGGAAGGACAATTCAAGCCTGGTGCACACAAGAAAGTTGGTGCTAGCCAGAGGGTAGGCAAGTTTTGAGTGAACTTTTCTGCTCATCTTGTCACAAAGTCTTTAAGCATGTATTCCACGCACTGAGAAGTATGCTGTGAAGTAGAATTCACCGAGGACAATAGGTTTAAATTTATGACAAATTTATTGGCTACAGTGAGAACACTGGAGAAACTCTCTATGACTTTCATCTTCGACTACATACTCGTCTTGTACCTAGCCTTATGCAGACTACTTTATCATCTCTATATATTGCTATATATCCAATCACTGAAAACGGAACAGAATTTACCACTTCTGTTTTCCACCTGAGGGAACTAGGATTGGAAACACTTGTTCTACAACATCCATCCAAAAGTATGGGTTTGACCTAAGGAGGCGTATCTAAAGGGCAACTTGGAATCTGAAGGCAAAAATGAATCAGACATTGCATTCTAAGGGCTTTCATTTGGGGAAAGATGGCATCACCAAGTATTTCTCCTTTTAGTTTTATTAGTGTGCTATGTGCAGCCTGGCCTAAAAACCAAGTGCATGGTTTGTTTAGCTTTTTTTGGTATACATGTTAAAGCTGAGACAGAAAAAATAAAGAAGAAAGGAAAAGAAAAGTCTCTACCAGCAAATAGCTAATTGCAAACATCACGAATACACTAACTAATGCCACCAGTCAATTTTGGCTTAGAGTGGGGGAGGGGTAGCCTCCTACAATGGTGTCAATAATGTCCCTTAGTGTGGCTACCATGGGACACAGTATGGAACAATTCCAACATAGGAGAGATGGACCTACCAGGTGAGCCTTCTTTACCATGCTTGAACGTAAGCCCAAAGCAAATCAAAGTCCACGAAAGATATCTGTGCACATGTCTTTCTCCACACCAGGGGATTTACCTGGGTGATTTCAGAGCCAGTCCCCATGGGACCGTGAGCCTCCGTGCACCCCACAGGTTCTGGCCATGAGTGCTTTTTAGCCTGGCTCTGGGGCTTTACTACCAGGCTGCTTTACTTCCCTGTGTTGAAATTGGCAACTCTAGTGTTGCCTTACTACATTTTTGCATCTAATTGCCTAGAATTTTATATTAAGCAAAAAGTAATTTCTTTAGAAATTACACATTCAGAAAAAATATATGGAGAGTGATATCATGGAGAAAGAATTTTTGCAAAGGGTAAAAAGCAACTTCAGCAGTTAATGCTTAGCTTTTTAGAGTTTTCCACGAAAATGGCTTTCCCTTATGACTAATTATGTTGGTGGCTTAAAAAGATGTGTTTTATTACCAAGTACACCTGCATGTGTGCTATCCTAATCTTTCTGAAGAATCCTAGGTCTGCCCCTGTTTAAATAATATTTTAATGATATTTAAATGCAACGATATGTAGGAAGCCTATTTTAACAGAAAGTTTTCAAGAGTTCTCTGATCATCCACACACACATAAAAACATAATAACTGATTCCGTTTTAGATATTTCCTCCTAATTCTCAATTATGAATCACTTCCCAAAGAAATCATATGACCTCCTTTCAGAGGAATCATCGTTACTTCACTGATCTAGTGGCTAAAAGAGCCAGCACTGCCACCAGAAGGACTGACTGACCCTGGCGAGCCACCAAACACGAAGGTGCATTTGTCTCTTAAACATCAAGTGGCTTGGGAAAAGATATGTCACTGCACAAACATAATCAGATGTATTAAGACTAATATCATACTTAATTAGATTTGCCATTTAGATTTTTTCCGAAATGAAGATTTTTAAAAAAAAATGATTAAAGTCTTATAATTTTTCAATACTTAATAAATTTATCAGAATCAAATGCACAGCATGTCCTTTGGGGGAAAAAAAACAGAAATAGAAGTGGAAACAAAAAGATTAATCTGTGTGGACATTTCTCTGATCTTTGGATGTTAAGAAATATACTTCTATTTTTTTCATGCTTAAAATTTCATTTTTATTTTAAGTAATTATACAAAGGGGTTCAATTTCACATGTCAGATTATGAGTATAATGCACCTTGATCTTCTGTACTTAAGTTTGTCCTGCATGTGTGTTTCTCAATGAACATTACCATGATGATTATTCTAAATCACTTCAATCACATATGAAATCATCAAATCTTGAGACTGCTTTATTTCTACAGCTGTTTAGTACAAATGACAGTTCCAAAGGGCTTCCTTCCAAGGCATACATTGGTAGAGACTTAGTTTAATTTGCCAACTGCAATAACCAGGCTTACTGCATTACATTGATGGTAAATATAGTATGCAAGCTTTTGAGTTTGTATAAGTAAAGTCAGTAACTACTACTTTTCAGCCTTTTAAATGAGTAAACTATGTGTGCATATGAGCAAGAGGAGGGGAGGAAGATGAAAAGAGACATAGAAGCAGAAAAGGAGAAAAAGAAAGAGAATCTTCAGTTCTACGGGGATCTGTGACCACTGGCTGGCATATTTCTTTTAGTGGAAGAGTCAATTTTTCTCGAAATTAGACAGCTCTATATTTATGATTCCCTTTGTGTTATTCCACAGAAATAAAAATTATGTCACTCTTGTGAAGATATATTAGGCCTATAAATTTTCAACTAGGATTCTTTGGCTCATTCAATTCTATTGATATGATGAAACTTTAAAATGATCCTTACTCCATACAAAAAATGGAGTAAAGAATGAGAAAAAATGAAATTTAATGCCTTATTCTCTATGATAAATAAAGTCAACAATTTTGAAGGAAGGCTCACCAATTTTATCATAAAAGTATTGATTATCCATGAAGTACAAGAAACTAAAAAGGGTGAAAAGGCATCTAATCTTGATTACTGCAGAGTTGTCCATTTTTGATTGTTTTATTTTAACACACGGAAGATAAGCCATCCTTTCTCACAATATAGAATATGAGTTCAGAGCCCTAGCAGCCTCATTTCCACTCAAAATTAGACTCCAATAAGCTCCCTCTCTTTCTGTCTCTGTCTCTTCTCGTTCTCTCTCCGTCTCTCTGTCACTCTGTCTCTTACTGCCTTTCTCTGCCTCTCGCTGTCTCTCTGTCTCTCTCTCTCTCAATTTCTCTCTGTTTATCTGTCTCCTCCGGGCCCCGCCCCTGTATGTATTTAAAACAGGCCAGTCAAAGCTCTATAGAGACCTTTCCAAAAAATGTAACTGCCTGTAAGACTTTCTCCCAAGACTTTGTTGCTTGGCAGGGTCAACTGTCTTAAAGAAGACAATTTTCTCCATATATTTCTGTCCATGCTTCTTGTACGCAGTCATTAAGTTCTGAGTTCCCAGGAGACGGCACTGGACAAGCGGTCAGCTTTTGGTAATGGTCCTGTATAGAACTCCTAACAAACATTCTCTTCCCTCTTCCCACACGTTCAAGAAGAAAGCTTTCTCTTATGCTCGCTGTTCATATGCTAGGCTTCTAGGCAAAAGTATGATTTGGAGGAATGAGGGTGCAAACAGCTGCTGAGTTTCCCTATGAAGATTTTCTCCTTTGTCCATTGCAAGTCTCCTGTCAGCATCTAAAGTCCACAAAGCTGGGTCAGCTCTTACATTCTTCTGTATTCTCTGAGAGACAAATTTAAAAATAGATTCAAATAAGTGAATGAATGGCAATGGTCAATTTATATTTGACACACCAGCAAGTACTTTTCATGTCAGCACACTTTTAATGTGGTCTTTTAAAGAGATTCATCTTTCATGCAAATGTACTTCGTAGATTTTTGCTCACTCTGAGCAAAAATGCAAGTGGTTAAGAAAGCGTATCAGAAGTTGGAATTTTAGAATCTTTTTTTATAAAACAAAATACTCAGAGGCTTTGCGTACTTAAACTTAAGGAAAAAACTAAAGCAAGTAAACAAAGACCAAAGAAATCCCAGGTACCACACCTTCCCTATTGAGGGATAGGGGAAAAAAACCAACATACAAAATGCATCCATGTTAGAATATTTGGCTGCCAATAAATGAGGGGGGTGAATATTCAGGGTGGTGGAAAAGTCTGTTTTCTGTGAATTCATTCTTTCATCTTTAGGCATGAGTGTATTGTTCAGAAAAGATGTTGTATGGGTTGGATTGATTGTGAGACACAGAACAGACACACCATGTGAATTGATTTGCTGCAACCCTGCATTCTTGTAATGTTTCTCTGGGTGCCTTTTTGAATAAAATGGAAACCAAAACAGCAAAGTGACTCACTCCATGATAAATGAGGGTGCCCAAAAAACATGAGCTTGTAACACCAGCCAGATTTACTGATTCACTCTTGTCAAGAATAACATGAAAGGAGATAGAAAGGGTTTCTTCCAATGCCAACTGAATCAAAAGCTTCACACGTGATAAAAAAAATATTTGATGGAAAAATAGTAGAGATAGCCAGCTGTTTTCTTAACTGGAATGAGGTAAAGTTTGAAGGAAACGGGTCTGTTCACTAAAGGCTCTAGATTCTTAGTCAAATTTATATCTTAAACATTGAGTCTTTCAGTTGAATTATATTCCTTGTTCTTTTAGGGGTTGTGTTTTGGGGTTTTAGCTGAGGGCCCTTGAACTTGATATGCAGGTTCCTTACCAATGAGCCATGTCTGCAGTTCTTCTTTTACTATAGATGCGTACAGATATTGACAGAAAGAAAAACTTGAACAAAATCACAGCTGATAAATGTAAATGAAATATATTAATCAGTATTCATTGTAGATTTCTTTTAACCTTTCTATAGATTGGAAATTTTCCGAATAATATTTTTGAACATGGTAAAGAACTGATTGAAAGAGAGCAACGAGACAATATAAACAAGACAAAATGGATGCAAACCCCACATTTTAGCAAGACTTTTCTACCTGCATCATGAATCTGTGTATGCCTTAAGAGAAGACAGAGCTGAGGATCATGTGCAATGTGTAATAACACATTGTACTAAGAAGCATACTCTGCAGTTTTTGGCAGTTTTTTTATTATTGTCATGTCTTTTGGGTATTCCATTTCTATAATTTTTTTATGAAGGTAGTCTCATGATTGTGAAAGCCTTTTCTCTTTATCTCACCAATTCTGTCCGCCATGAGATTCTATTATTCTCTTCTGTGTGAGTATAGAATACTTTTCTCCTAATACTGACAAATTTTCTCTGCATTTTGTGAATACAAAAATGACACATTTGTGGAGTTACAGTAGAGGCCTCAGAGAGTAGAGTGGTCAACCTCAAACTACACCAACCTCATTGGAACAAGAGAGCCACCAATGAGTGGACTGACACTGTCTCAAGTACTTTAAATAGGAGCATTTATGAAAAGCTGAAGCTAACTTGCTAAAGTCAAAGCATACAGAGGCAAAACACTGGATTGAACTTTCCTCAGTTCTGTGTTGAATGCTTACTTGAAAAAAGTCATAGACTATTCCTGAGAACACCACTACTATATGTATATATTATACACACACACACACACACACACACACACACAAACACGACTCACTTGGCTGTACGTTCACAAAGCACATTCATTATTTCACTTAAGAAAGTTCTAAGGAATACAAAGCACTGTAACAGCAATCAGCAACAAAGAATTCCCTTAGATTTGTGTTATTCTCCAATTCAGCATGTGTCCACACATTCCTCACAATCATGAATACACCCAGACACATAAAAGCTGAAAGCCAAATATCAAAGACCACTTGGGAAGGTGGTTATTGTCCATAATTATGTTGACATTCCCATTGATATAGGAAAGAGCTTATGTTGTTATCAATTCAGTGGGGAAATTTACAACTTTAATGGTCATTTTGGGTCAACTCCAAGCACTCAGGCCTCCTTTAAGTTTAGTTTAGCTTTGTTGTTGTTGTTGTTGTTATCATTCTTTACTGTGCTTTATGAATATGTGAGGTGATTATACATGCTGCTGTACCAAGGCTATTTCATATGATTATAGCTTCTCTTCTATTAGTGAGATTTTTTGTAAAAACTATTCATTAGCCAGACACTGACACTGGTGGCTCAAGACTGATGTCCTAGCCACTTGTGTGCTTGAGATGAAGAGCATGGTGGTCCTAGGCCAGTACAGACAGAAAAATCTCCAGCTCAACAGAATTAGCCAGAAATGGTAGCATATCTCTGTTATCTCAGCCATGACAAAAATAATAAATTACACAGATGACAGTTCAATCCAACACCCATGCAGAAAGTAAGAGGGTTATCTCAAAAATGAACAGTGTAAAAATAAAAGCAGGTGGAAGAATAGCAATAGAGTACCTACTTAGCAAACACAAAGCCCCAAGTTCAAATTTGGAGTTCCACTGACAGAAAAGTGTTCATCAGCTCAGTACTGCTAAAATACCGCTGCAATCTGGACAAATATCCAGTAAAAACTGAAGGAAATACAATGTCTTAAATGACTCTAAGACTGTGCACTCCTCAGAGGTTCTGCAGTGTCTCATGGGCGCATGGTGATCTATGTGATCACAGCGCTCACACTGTAACTCTCTCTTACAACTCTCTCAAACCCCAAGCCAAGATACTATTTCCTTGTTTGATGTAATATACAAAGAACACCTTTAAATTTTCCTATTTTTCAGGCTTACAGAGATGAAGACATATGGCTTGTGCCATCTAGTAACTCTCCAGGTCCCCCAGGGACCGCAGACCCCTCCTTGGAAGTACCAGAAGTGTCACTTAAATGAGCTCATTTTTTTTCTTTTCTTTCCTTTTTAAATTTTACTTAGGTGTTTCACATCACTGAGGATCATTAATGACTGGCAATATTTTTTTTCTGCATTATGTTTTAGAACTAGTATCCAGTTCTGCAATCATAGTCTACAGTTGTGCTTTGACCAAAGAATTCATTCATTCTGAGAAAGAATAAATATCATTGCCTCCATTTCTCTCTTCTCGGAGCACCTCAGGGAATGATGAACTACACTTGGTAACTTCCTATAGAAGGTAATGACATCATTTCCTTCCACTGAGATTGTTGTCAACTTTCCTTACTCTCCTGACATCCCACTGTGCCGTGTCTCAGGAAAGCGAGTTAGCGGAGTCCTCTGTGATGTTTGCCTGCCAGGGAACAGAGCTGACTGCCATGCTGACTCGAAATGTGGAAGTTACGGTGGCCACTGTGTCCCCATGTGGAAGGGCACTGGCTCATTGTGCTCAGAAAGTCCAGATGACTGTTTCCCACACATTATGTGACTCAGCCTTTAAAACTCTTCAGGTTATATTCAATAGCTTATGCTTCTTCCTCCCACAGGAAGGTGCCTGGCCCATGTGAGAGGTGTTTAGGGTTCTTCGGAGCACTGTGTTTAGATCCAGTATCTCCTCAGGATGCTGAGACCTTGTGGTGAAAGTTAACATCAACTTGGACCCTTGTCACGCACCTGAAGAATGCTCCCAGTATTAGTAGGTTGTTACAGGACACACCATCAGAATCCTTTGCCAGGCATCTTTCCAGTACTTTCTTTAGGTTGGGACCTCAGTCATTTTATTCCTAGAGAGAGCTAGATTCTAACCCAGACCCAACCCCTAAATACACACACACACACACACACACACACACACACACACACACACACACACGGTGGGTCGGGGGGGAGAGGGGGAAGGAGGGAGGTGAAATGGAGACAAAATAACAGATCTTTTGATCTCTTCAATTCTCGTGACATGTAGAGGAATTTTTCCCACAATCCCCTCATTAATAATAAAAAATGTGTCTGAAAGTGACTTACAATGTGAAACTTTTAAGAGGCTGGCATATTTTTTTAATTCAATTTCCCCAGATGTCCAATTATTTAAAAGTAGAAAAATAATAAATCAGTGGTAAGGTTAACACCAAACATTATTACCAAGTGATACTGCCTAGCTGCTAAGAGTAGGCTGAACAAATGGGAAGCCTTCATTTCCTAAAGACATAGCAAAGATGTCGATGCAATAAATCACAATGTTTGTGATGTCCATAAAATGAAACTATTGTTTATGCAAAGAATAGCCTCTTCTCTACAATGCCCATATGCTTATATGTAGCAGAAAAGGTCTGGTGCATGGTAATGGCTACCTTTAAAGATATCCTCCTAGTAAATTAAAAATATGTTCTATGTCATATAACATATAAAATAAACATGCCAAGATCATGTATGTTTAGGCATGAATAATAAATATCCTTTAAGTTCCCAGAATGTCAAAGTATAAATAACTCAAGAATTGTGAAGGATTTGGTATTTAATTTCTTGTGAAATAAAAACTCAGCCTGATATATAAATATATATATATACATATATATATAATCAGCCAATATAGATATTGGCAGATGATAGTGAGACTCTGGGCCAGAGATCAAGGAGAGTTTGTTAACTACCAGTAGTAGAAGTAGTCCTAGTATAGACTGATCTGTGTGGGTACCCTAAGTGCTGATCCCTGCAAGTCAGTGCAAAGATGACCCAGTGAAATGAGCAGTCCCAGCGGGGCTGAGGATCCTCAGTGTGGGGAACCTAAATCCTTTATGATGGAGCAAAGCCATGTATGTGAGCTGCTCTACAAAGAGATGCCATCTCTCCGCTCTAACATTTTTTCTGTACAAACAAGCTAGCAAAGAAGGTTGACAACATAAGGGCAGCTGGTGCCTGACTTGCAAGATGTGTGAAAATGTGAGGGACCCATCATCTCCCAGGAGACAAGTGCTGATAGGAAACAAAACAAGCTGAAGAAAAACTCCATCGCTGGCAAGAATAATTTCAGAAGAATTACAAGCAATGCCTGGGAGGGAGTCAGCTTGGGTCTACTCTGACTCTGGAATGAATTAGAAGAGTATCCAGCACACCAGTGTGTGTGCTGCATAAAGCTATTCATAAAACACTCAAGCTTCTACTAATTTATGGAAAATATTTCTAATATTCCACATATAACATCTGTTCTAGCAATTAAGCTAAGGGAGACCAATGACACTCAACTAACTATGATTTGGTAATATCAGAAAATAACTAACTGGGTTATCTCTACTGGGAATGCTACTGGCATCTAGTTAGTAGTGGGCTGAAGCTAGACTCTATGAGAAACATACATAATCCTCCTAAGACACATTATTAATCAGTCAAAATGCCAATGGTGCCAAGGTTAAGAGATCTTGATGTGCTTGCCTAATCTCAATAATTTTATCTAATCCCAAGTAATCTGGAATGAAGTTGCTTACATGATCAGTGAACATGTTGACTAAGATGATTTAGATTTATTTGAAAGAAATATAACTACACCTGTGTTCCTGTTTTGAAATACAATCCAGAACTATTAGGCTATATTCTGATTACACTATTATAAATGGAAGGCATTCTCCAATTCATAACTCGATTTCAATGTGTTCTCAGTTTATAACACCAATTCATAACTATTAGCAAAATATGCATTGCCACAGAAGAGAAATAACTAAATTTCACTCTCCGTGTTTTGGAATCTAGACTCATCTTTGAGCTGTATCCCAAATCATTTGAAAAAGAAATGACAAAAATTCTTTGCCCATCAAGTTTTCAGCTCTCCAATGGGATGATTATAAAATACAATACTAATTTTGAGTCCAGAATAACTCTTGTGTCAGCTCACTCATAATGATGGTACAATACAGTACCTAGCAAATTACAATTTAGGATGATCAGAGCAGTGGGTTTTGTTGTTTGTATTGTTGTTCTTTTTTCTTCTTCTTTTTCTGTGGACATCAAGACACAGGAATAAATAAAAGACCGATTTTAATAGGATCTTTGAAATTCTCAAGGGTTATAACAGTATTTTTCTTTTAGCTTTCAGGAAGTTTTAGTTTACCCTATTTGAAGTAACTTGTCACTGTCAGGATAGTGGGTGCTACAGCTGCATAACAACATAGCTCCCGAATGTCCTAAAGTCCCTAATGGCTGTAATAGAATGAGTTCTCTAACTGGTGCATCCCTGGGTGTCCGGAAGTGGCAGGCATCTGCAAATTCGCTCAGCCTTTGTACTTCCTCCTCTGTAGGTGGAATGACAGGCACATAACTGTCCTTGAGTCTGGGCTAGTATCAGACCCTGAGTCTCCTACCTCTTCCACCCCCCACAGAGAGCTGCAAACACACCCAACTCCTGTTAATAACTAAGCACACCCCTCATGATTGACCCTAACGATTGCCTTTCACCTTTCATTCACTGCGTGGGAGGAGTTTTTTTCTCAATAATTTCAGGTAAGACAGTCAGACGAGTGTCCCAGCCAACAAAATGAAATGTATTTTCTAGCAATATGCACGTATTTTTTATTTATTTTTTGCTTCAAGCCTTGCAGCGATGCTCCTCATGGCCTGTTGGCTCCGGGCGCGGACATCCTAACTGAGCAGCCACTCCCTGGGTCGGACTCACTTCGGGAGGATGGCAGGTTCACCTCCCGGCCCATGAAAACGCCAATTCAGCCCCAGCCTGGGCGGCCCGCGGTGGTAGAGACAGGAAAGGGTCAGACACTTGTGGGTGGGAAGGGGAAATCTCACTAGCTCCGGTCCCCCAGGAAAGAAGAAAGAGGAGCCAGAAGGCGCATGGAAGGACACTCATTGGTAATAGACTCCAACCGTGCAGCCCGTCCTGTTTCCAGCGCTGGTTATGTGGTGCAGCAGGGTTTCAGATGGCCTAGCTAGCATTTTGGCATTCTTACTTCTGTGTGTGCTAGACCTGGCTTTCTATAAAACCTTACATGGAAACGGGAAATGACTATTTGTAATTGCAAGGTCATTTTGTTTTTCAAAGAAAGGAAGAAGGAAGAAGAGGACAGTAAAGGTGTAGGAGTGTGAAAAATGGCACCAAGGAAAGAAAGGAGAAGGGGAGGAGAAAGGACAGAGGTCAAGAAGAGAAAGGAGGAGAGGAGAAGGGAGAGGAAGAGCGGGAAGTGGAGGAGCTAGGAGAGCAAAGAGAAAAGAGAAGGAAAGTAAGAAAAGGAAGGAAAGGTAGAGGAAATAAACGAGAAAGGAAAAGGAAAGGTAGGGAAGGGGATGAAAGGGAAGAAAAGGGAAGGGGAAGGGAGGGGAGAGGAGAGGGGAAGAGTAGAGATAAGAAAAGAGGAGAGAAGAGGAGAGAAGTTGAGAACAGAGGGGAAGGGAAGGGAAAGGAAGGGAAGGCAAGGGAAGGGAAGGGAAGGAAAAAGGGACCTGGAGTTTCTGAATGGTCTATTAAAATAGCTTGATCCATTCATCTCCTGAGGGGCATCTGTGTTGGTTCCATATCTTAGTTATGGTAAATAATCCTGAAATAAACATAGTTGTGCTGGTAGCTTTAGTGTGGTATTGTTTGTGATCATTTGGGTAAATGCCTAAAAGTGGGATTGCTGGGTCATAGGGGAGCTCTACGTGGAGTCTTTTGAGGAACTCCATACTACTTTCCAAAGTGGCTGAACAAGTTTACACTCCCACCAACAATGCAGTAAGGTTCCCTCTGTCCACATCCCCTCCAGCATCTGTTCTTATCAGAGTTCTTGATTATAGCCATTCTAACTGGGGTGAGGTGGAATCTCAATGTTGTTTTGATTTGCATTTCTTTTAGGGCTAAGGAGGTTGAGCATTTCTTCATGTGTCTATTGGCCATCTTTTCTTTCTTCTTCAGAGAAGTTTCTCTTAAGTCTTTTTTTTTAATTCTTTTTTTTTTTTTTTTTTTGGTCAGTCATGGGGCTTGAACTCTGGGCTTGAGAACTGTCCCTGCACTCTTCAGCTCAAGGCTTACTCTACTGCTTGAGCCACAGTGCCACTTCCGGTTTTCTAGTGGTTTATTGGAGATAAGAGTCTCACAGACTTTCCTGCCCAGGCTGGATCAAACCGTGATCCTCAGATCTCAGCCTCTTGAGTAGCTAGGATTACAGGCATGAGCCATTGGCACTCCGCAAGTTTCTCTTAAGTCTTTAGCCCACTTATTTATTGGGCAGTTGTTTCTTTGAGGATTTGTTCTTGGTGAATTTAATTTTTTGAGTTCCAGGTATATTTTAGATATGAGACCCTTGTCCGTTATATGGCTAGTGAAGATCTTCTCCCAATCCATGGGCTTTCTATTGATCTTGTTAGCTATGTCCTTTGCCATGCAGAAGCTCTGCAATTTCATGCAATCCCATTTGTCTAACGTTTCTTTGATTTGTTGTGTTTCTGGGTCTCTATGAAGAAAATTTCAGCCTGTGTCAAGGAGACTTGGTGTTTCTCCTATTCTGTCCTGTAATGTTTTCAGAGTGTCTGCTTTGACTCTATATACACAATGGAATTCTATGCCTCCATCAGAAAGAATGACATTGCCCCATTTGTTAGGAAATGGAAAGACTTGGAAAAAAATATATTAAGTGAAGTAAGCCAGGCCCAAAGAAACATTGGTCCCATGGTTTCCCTTAGTTATTCCCTTGCAATACTAGTATATGTCTGAGACAAGCAGAAATGTTCAGATAAGTTGATGTTAGGTTAAATGAACCCCAAGATAAGGACTCAAATGTTTTTTCTTGCTTGCTTATGTTTCTAACATATGTATAAGATATTTCTTTGTTGCTTTGTATTTCCCTCCCCCACGGTATAACCCCTCTTTTCACTGTATTTGATGTTGGTATAATTTGGGGAGGGAGAGGGAAAAACAAATCGTTTAAATAGGGATACACGTGGACCCATTGCAACAATGAGATGAACAAGACGTTATGTCGATAAACAAACTTTACAACTTTGGCACAGGGTGGGAGGGGCTTTTGGGGGGGATGAGGAGGGAGGAGATGGGAAGGGATGGGAAGGGGAAACAAAGGAGGAGGCAACAATGCTTGATAAGAAATGTACTCATTACCTTGCTCATGTAATTGTAACCTCTCTGTGAGGTATTTTCACACACACACACACACACACACACACACACACACACACACACACACACACACACAATAGCTTGCTGTGGCCAGACTGTGTGAAGAGATGGAGTACTCAGCATTCTCCCACACTGCACCACAGAGACAAACAGACAGGCAAACAGTCCCTGTGCACCTTTGCAGTTTCCTTCAGTCCTCACCTCTAGGCTTCTGGAATCTTCTCTAGAGTCGGAATGCACATGCATATTTGCACATGTGGGTGTTTGGAAAATGACATTGGGTGGTAACACAGATGACTTCCTGCAGACCCCGGTCTCTTGGCAGAGGAGTGTGTCTGCTGGAGATGTTTGATTAGCTTTTGCCAGATCTCTTCAAAGCAGGCTGGCTTTGCTCATCTGCTTAGGAAGGCTAGGGTAGTCCTCTCTACAGGCAGAGGAAGGATGGGATGACTTCAAGGTCCCCACTAATTTTATGATTCTGTGAAGTCAGATAATTTATGCCAAAGAAAAGGCTGGAAGGTTTAGGGTGCATAGGCTGGTGGACAGCTGTGCTTCCTTCACTGATTACACGCAAGGAAGTATGTTTAAATTCGAATGTGAGCGATTGAGGCTTTGAAGGGAAGACTTCCTGACACCAAGGCTGCATCTAAGCCAGGGTCAAAAGAAACCAGAAAGTGAAGTCAATTCCCTTTGCAAAGGAGCTTGATGGAAATCCTATCCAAAACAGAAGGGAAGACACCTGCATTTTACTTCTCTTCCTCTCTGTCTCCACATTACTTCAGTTTTTCCTTAAGAAAAGTTGGAACTCTGGGACTTCATCACAGGAGTTTTTGGAAAACACGGTGCTTTATCTGAGCCCCCAAATACCTGGATTGCTGTTCATTATTTTGCACTTGTTAAATGTTACGGGGCTTTATAGAGTACAGCACGGGTCCACCACAAACGGCTTTAATGGGCTTTACATTTCTCTGACTCCAGCAAAGGACCATCCATATGTTATGAGTTGCACTAATTTTATTCATTTCAGATGTACCAAAGCAGACATTAAAGTGCTGTCCAAAATGCACTGGTCTCCATCCCAATCTTCCATATTAGGTAAGGCTGTAAAAATTGGTCTCAGAAGTGCTTTTGCTTAAGTTTTTTTGGAAGTCTTACTTTAGAACTACTTAAGAGAAAAAAGTCAATTATCCTAGGATTGCATTGATATATTGGTATAAAATGCTTAGCTAGCATTCTCTGGATTGTTTATCACTATAAAATTCTGAACTAAGATAGCAATTTGTCAAAAACTATTAGCAATTACTCTGGGGTATGAAATAAAATAGCAATAACAAATAATCAAGAACACCGATTGATCTTCAAACTAGATGACTTATGAGTAATTTCTATCATGTTTAACTACTTAAATTATCTATACACAATGTCAACCTCAAAAAGTATACAAAGGGAATAAATGCTAGAGAAATGACAATGGCGGAAATGCAGTCAAGAATCCAACATATACCCTACAAAATCAAGGAGAGAGGAAGGGTGGGTAGGGAAGGGGTAGGCGAGAATGTTGAAAGGGGTGGCAATCATCAAGGATCATTGTTTTCAGAAACTGTTTCGTTAAACGGCCATTCCTTTGCACAACTGCTTAAAGATGAGAAAGTAACTATGCAAGCTATCATTTGTAACTGCAGGACAACTGAGAAGCTTTAAAAATAGGTGCATTTAATATCATAACAGATATTCATTTCTTAAAATATTAAGTCATAAAATATGTGAGCCAATCAGGATGTAAGGTGACCACTAAAATCCAAATCCAAATCCTTGCGGGTGTCACTAACGAAACACACTTGCACACAACACTGCTTGAGACACCCGCTCCCCTCCTTTGCTGGTGTTCATCAGGGCGTTGCCCATATACAGGCCTCAACTGCTCACTGTGACACTGTACCCCAGCCCAGACATAGGTCACTGGAAAACAAAGCCCTCAATTGGATTTGAATGAAAATAGATGGCTGAATAAAGTTATTTTTATTGGTTGATATAAAATTGGCCACAAATACCAAAAGAATTAAAAAAAAGAAGTTGAACAACAGGAAGACACATTCTGTCTCATCAACAGGTGCCCATAGTTGGGAAGACTCTCAAAGCCACCTTCTCTTTTTCACACAGGCCCAGAGGGAAGTTCGCCCCATCTCTCCACAGAAGGCTTTTTCCAGGCAGTATTTCACAGAGGAAACAGTGCAGCAAGATAGAGGGACCTCTACTCACAGGAGCCTTTGCTGATGTATCCTCCAGCAGACTTTTCTTCACCTCTCACTTGTCAGAACCCGGTCATACTTCTCCTGTGCTCTGCTAGATTATTGCTACATACCCTGGGCACTGGGGATTTACACATAGGAGGTGGGAATACCATCTTCTGGAATGTACATGATTGTCTTCTGGAGCTTGCCAACAACAAAACAAGAAGTGTTGAGTAGGTGACCAATGGTGTGTCCAAAATACACATACACCCTCAAATACCTACATATTTTCCCAATTTATTTTTCAGCCATAAGGTAATAGAAATGCCATCCTGCATGCCTATCTACACCAATATACCAAAAAACAGGAGTGAAAACTAATCAAAGCGGACCACAGATATTATACTAATCATGATTATTCACATGAAAAAACAGACCAATCCCACTAATTCCATTTGCTTACTATGCCAGCCAGATGGAAAGTTGTTTTTAAATTAAGCCAGACTTTTCAAACCATCATACCAAGAAGTATGTATCATTTCTTTTACGTGTGCTTACATGGATCAAAAACTTAGAGTTCAATCAAATAAAGTCTAATTCTTAATATTTACATTTTTTCAATGAACTGAAAAATAGCTCCTTAATAATCAAAACCTTGTTGTCTTTAAATATTTTGCCCAAAGACTACTCATAAACTCCAATATTCCCTCTATGTAGTGACATTTTACTGCCATAAGATTGTAATTTGATCCTGATTGAAGAATATTTTGTTCTTAATGCAATATGCTATTGGGTAACTTCTAAAGCCAAAAAAAACAGATTGTTTAAAATCCACATCAATTTGTACTATGCTTATAGTTCAGATGTAGTGTGATTGGCTACAGAATATGCTTGAAGTTCCATGAGTGTCAACTCTGTGTCCGCCGCTGGAATGAAATACTCAATTAAAAAAAAAAAAGATGGATGACTTTCTACAAGCTGACACTGGCATTTGTGATCAGCAAGTAAATTAATTCTGATTTTTTTCCATAAACCGCTGGAAATACAGTAACAAAAACGAAAGAAGACTGAGGAGGTTGAGGTAGACAACTTTGCCATCAAAAACAGAGAAAAAGGTGACTTCTATATTGCATACCTAAACCCAATCCCCCCAACATTTAAATTATATATATATCAGGCCAGAGCTTCTCCTCTAGGGAAGGGTAATTGGTTGCAATGCTCACCACTTTGCCTTCGTAAGAATTTTCTCCCTTTGTTGAAAAAAGAGATAGAGGAGATTGAGAGCATATTGTCCAATGTTCCATTTGTGTGTCAGAATTTGAGGGTTCAATCCTCAGCAATGGCAGTGCACAACTTTGCTTCTCAATACCGATAACTTCCAAAGGCCAGCACTTCACACACACACCAGGAAATGGAAACGCCTCTGGGCTCAGTAGTGTGTTTGATTCAGGAGGAAATCTGGGAAGCTCACTTCGCAGAATCACACAGGAGAGGCATTCCACCTTCTTAGTAATGAAGTTGGTGTACTGATCTCCCTTAGTCTGTTTCCTCCCGTTCAAAAAAGAGGGAAACCTTGAGATTAAAAGCCCAGGCAGTCCACACAGAGCCTCTTTCCTTCTGGCCCTGGCTCTTTTTTTGGTCCCTCTTTCATCTTGGCCCTCTGCTCTGACCTCCTTGATATTCCTTGGCATAAAACTCTCTACCTTCCTTCTCTGCGTGTTCTGATTGAACTGGATGGAAAGGTCACACCCTTCCTGGAGTGTAGAGGAGGATCAGAGGAACCCGGAGAAAACAGAGATTTACCCTCCAGTGATGCTGAAGGCTTTGTTAGTTCCCCCAGCAGCTCTGGGCAGGAGACAGATATCAAAATGAGCAGCAGGGAAGAGTGAGGATTCCACCAATTGCAGCAATGGTGTAACAACATGCTCATTTCAGGGCTCAGAAAACGGATGCTGCATGCTACATCCATGCATGGTCTTTGGCTGGAAATGTGTCCTAATTTCATTATTACTGATTTATGAGATGGTGAGTTTCAGTATGCTGTTTTTGTATTGCACACATGTTCATATTTGGATTTCTATCTTGATCATATCAACCCTATGCTCCTCTCTTGCTACCTAGTCCTACTATTAGCCTTCCCACTGACTTCCTCTGTTCTCATGTTTTATTCTTTCGAACCTAAATTCTAATAGAAAATATTTTATATGTTTATTTCAATTTTTGACTTATTTCACTTAACACTAGCTCTTCTGGCAAATGACATCATTTCCTTCTTCTTGATGATTAAATAATATTCCATTAGGTACCTAAAACATATTTTCTGAAATTGAGGCTCATTTTATTTTAAACTCTTATACATTCTACCTCTAACTAGTGGAATTGGGGCTCAACCAGGCTTAGAAAGCCCATGAAGATTGGCAGAGTGATGCAGTGTGATTTACCCTACATGAGGTAAACCATCTTTGCATCTCCATACGACTAGAATCTACCCTTTGAAGACAGCTCTACTCAATGTGAGGATTCAAGTGTTCCAAAGAGTTAATGCAGATCAGACAAGGCAGCATTTGCATCCCATCATTGGTAAAACTTCCAGAATCTCAGTTTGAGAATGTGCACCCATGATCCTAGGAAAAATGGTGTTATATCAAGTCGCAAGGAATCTTGAGGGTCCTGTGAATACCTGCTCAGAGAACCAGGCTGTGACAGCACATTAATAACCAACTGGGAAGATTTTTCCCTTAGGAGATGAGTTAGAGGATCATGGGCTGAAGAATACTAAGATGTAAAATGTTATTAGTATTCTCTTCAATGGAACTGATGAAAACAAAACTAATGTTTTTGGTAGCTCAGTATGGCAAAATGTATCTAGACAATTGTAAGCATAGTATATAGACATCACCAAAATACAATATGATAAGGCTATGGGCAAATTGACAGAGTCATGTGTAGATATTTAACCACCTGTTTCTGGTTTAAACCTAGAAGCATAACCATGTTCAGAACCACCTAGCAAAGACCTGGGTTAAACTGACAAAAAGGAAATTTTAGAGCTTAGGTTGTCACATCATATTTAAAATCCCTCTGATATAAAAAGGAAATAAACCCCCCTAATGGTTGAAGTCATATTTGTAAATCATATTAAAATGCAGAATTATTCTTCAACATGGGAGCTGCAGTTCCTGCCAAAGTTTACTTAAAATACTCATACATAATTGTAAAACAAAGAAGAAGAAAACGATTTTTACAGAGCATACTCGGCCAATCAATTAGAGTTGTGATGTTTGAGGTCACTGTATTGACTACGGTAGGGTGGAGGTGAATCACGCAGCCCATGGAAATCATTCCCATCAGTGACAAGATAAGTAAGGTACCCTTGGGCAGCTCAGCATGGAAAATACAGACTGGACATCAGGAAATTGCTCTCTTATGTAGGTATCTTTCACTCAATTTTTTTTTCTACAGTCAGTTCATTTTGGAACTATTGTGTAATTTCTCGGTTAGGGGATTGAGGTATTATCAAATGTTTCTTCTTCACAAACTACCCTGTTAAGATGTGTCACTTGTATAGATAAATAGAACAAAGGTCCCGCTGTTGTTATGCAAGTATTGCAGGAAGAAACCAACCTAATTATTCTCTTAAACAGTGGTGAATATTGTTAACACTTGAGGGCACAATTGTCAGCAGGAAAATTCTTTCTATTCCAATCTTATTTGCAAGAAAGAAAAACAATGAGATTTTATTATCATTAAACTTACACAGTAGTAACAGCTAATTAAAAACTTGTTCCCTATAAGTGAGAAAACTAAAATATACAGTGTCAGCAATAATTGTGCAGTGATAGCTGATAGCTACGTTAGATGTGTATCACATGTGTGTGTGTGTTTGTGTGATTCCCTCTAAGACAGACTCTAAGCTTTAGATGAAAAGGAATGTGCTCTCCCATTTTTGACTTCAGAAAAGATGAAAAATTTCTTGTAAATTTACCTCTATTTTGTGATGGGCTATATATTTGTATTCCTCTCAAATTCATATCATCAGACTTTGAGGGATGATTTGGTCATGAAGGAGGGGGGAACATAAATGGAATCTGTGCCCTTATAATATCATACAGCTAAGTGAGGACACGAAGGGAGGCTGCCATCCGCAAACAGAGGGAGCCACAAAAGAATGCAGCACCTCTTGCTCCTTGAGCTCAGGCTTCATGGTCCACAACTGTAAGAAATGAATGTGTGTTGTTTGAGCCACCCAAACAAACAGTTTCAGCAGCCAGAATGGAGTAAACATAAGTTCACCATTCTCCTAGAATTTCAAATCCGCTCATTCATACATTTAATATATAATGACAAATTTCTCCTTGAGTCCTAATTATCAACTATAGGCCACGTGTTTCAGCACAATAGACATTACTAGTATTCTGTTTTCTATTTTCTCAGAAACACAGTGAATCTTACTTCTTTCCTGAAGGTGAGCTGAGGCCTGATTTGGGGGTGAGTTTTGGCCTATAAAATGTCAAATGATAAACATAGTTGTACTGGTAGCCTTAGTATGCCCCTTGTTTGTGATCATTTGGGTTAATGCCCAAAAGTGGGATTGCTGGGTCATAGGGGAGCTCTATGTGGAGTCTTTTGAGGAGCCTCCATACTACTTTCCAAAGGGGTTGAACAAGTTTACACTCCCACCAACAATGCAGTAGGGTTTCCTTCTGGCCACACCCCCTCCAGCATCTATTGCTATTAGAGTTCTTGATTATAGCCATTTTAACTGGGGTGAGGTGGAATCTCAATATTATTTTGATTTGTATTTCTTTTATGGCTAGAAAGGTTGAGCCTATTGGCCATTCTTATTTCTTCTCCACAGAAGTTTCTTTTTAAGTCTTATTTATTATCACAGCATTATTTATCATAGCTAAGATATGGAACCAACCCAGATGACCCTCAGTAGAATAGATGAATGGATCAAGAAAATGTGATATAAAAAAAAAAGAAAATGTGATATATATATATGGATCAAGAAAATGTGATATATATGATATATATATATATATATCACATTTTCTTGATATATGTGTATATATATATATATATATAATAGAATTATATACTCCATCAGAAAGAATGACATTGCCTCATTTGTTAGGAAATGGAAAGACTTGGAAAAAATTATATTAAGTAAGCCAGGCCCAAAGAAACATAGCTCCCATGGTTTCCCTTATTTGCAATTACTAGTACATGTATAGGACAAGCAGAAAAGGCCAAAAACTATGTACATATGTACAGATAAGATGATGTTAAGCAAAATAAACCATGAGATAAGGACACAAATATCTTTTTCCTTTCTTGTTGTTGTTTCTAAGGTATTTATAATGTACCATGTGATTTTTTTTTTGCTTTGTATGTTTCTCCCCCAGGATATAACCCCTGTTTCCACTGTATTTGATGTTGGTGCCTTGCATCTTGTATATACATTTCTCTAATTTGGGGAGGGGAAGGGAAAAAACAAAATGCTTAAATAAGGATACAGGTTGACCCATTGTAACAATGAGATATACAAAACACTATGTTGAAAATGAACTTCACAACTTCAGGACAAGGGGGTAGAGTAGTTGTGGAGGTGGGAGGGAAGGGATAGTAGGGGGAAAATCAAGGAGTAGGTAATAATGCTCAATAAGAAATATACTCATTACCTTGCTCATGTAACTGTAACACCTCTGTATAGTATTTTTAAAATAAAAAACGTACAAAAAATGTCAAGTGAAGCAGTGTGCTATCATTTCCCTGGGGAAGCATGGCTGGATGATTCTGGATTACCCAAAATCCTTTTCTCTGCTCTTTAAAGCACTTGATAAAAAGGACTGGAGTCTGGTCGTCTGAGCCAGTAGAAGACAATCAACTCATTGCTGCTGAGGTGTCTAAAGCCAGGATGGACATTACATGACCCACAGTCATGTGTGTTTGCTGAGATGTTGGTGGCATTAATGAAAGTTGATTTTATTTCTGAATTACTCCATCTTATGAGTTCAGATTTGGAAGCATCTTTTCTTTCCTCTAGCTATGTGTGGGTGTGAATATGTGTGTAGGGAGGATTGAGACTTGAATGCATTTGGAAAGTAGAATACAATAATAAAATTGTAACTACCCATGTGTTTTGTCTCAAATCCCTTTATATGTGTAGAAACTTGGATATAGTCATCTTTTTTCTTGAAATGGAGTTATTCCTGTATAAATATCAGAGTATGAAATGTGGAACACATAAGTACATAAGTGGATGAGTATACTGGGTATTTCATTATGTTCAATAAGTAAATAAACAATCCTAAACAATGGCTTTAAGAAGAGTTGAGTTGCTAAATGAATTAATAAAAGATAAATAAAATTACCTAACCCATCATCATCTTGGAATTGTTATATTACTTGAGACAAATGTTTTAAGTGGAACAGATGGTTGTTAAACCTAGCCTTGTGTACTATAAATTTCATTTTTCTCACTAGAGATTTCTCTGATGAGTGATTCTAAATTGTTTTCAAGACTTAGACAAAGTAAAATTTTACCGAAGAAAGACAAGATCCTCTTGCACAGAATATAATGCCCCTTTCTATAGAAAAAAAAATATTTTAATTGTAGACAAAGAATTTATCATGATTAAACCCAAATCCAAGTACATCAGAAGAATTTCAATGCAAATCATACTTGGTAACCTCTTGGAAATAATATAATATCCAAATTGCATCAATGGAAACATGTGCAGAAAACATTTAATCATGCACTCCTAACATTAGCAAGTGACTTACCATACTCCAGAAATAAATTTCCCAGACAGAATGTAAATTTATGGGTGGAGAATTGTCAGAGTGATGCCAAATTATTATTCATCTGGTCAACAATTCTCTATTGTGCTTATTTAAATTGAAGTAAGAAAAGAAGATAATATTACAGAGAATAGCTCGAAGGAGGCCATAGACATGATTTAACGCATCAAAATTCTTTGTATAATTCACATCATGGTTATGGGGGAATTATAATTGGAGTTATGCATAAAGGTTTTTAGAAGGCCTGTCAAAATGTTGATGGGGAAGCTCATTCTCTTTGCTCTGATCTTAAAAAATTTTTTTCTCATACTTTACCTTTGACTAATAGCTCAGGAATGGCACAGGACAAGCCTACTTGCAAATCTTATAATTGGCTAAGAAAGAATTTTCCTAATATTTTTTTCTCTTCCCTCGGTATTCTCTGGTATTTCTAATTCAGATGCAGTCAGGTGCAATCAGGGCTAGTACCGCTCTAAACTACCATTTCTAATCCAAAATATTATTCTTCCATTTTAGTTCATTTGGTTCTGAATCACATACCCAATCTGGAGTTTCTTATTTACTCTTACACAATATAAATGCTAATTACAAAGAGAACAACTTTGGCCCTCTCTACTTTCACAGAAATCTATAGAATTTCTTTTTTTATTCTTTTCCCACTCTTTTCTCCTCAAGGCCAGGAGCACTGAAAAATCCTAATTAAAATACAAAGTTTGATCTGCTCTCTTCAAGGATGACTGAAGCTAAGAAAGTGAAAGAAATGTGGATTAAAAAAAAAATCACCAGCATCCTAACAAAGACGTCTGCTGAGTTTCACACAGTTAACTTTTCTTTTCTCTGGCATCATGCACCTTAGGAGGAAACGTTAGGGTGAAAAATGAATGAATGTGGACATTATCCAAGCCAGTTTCATGAATACACGTCAACGTGCATAGAATTTTCAACAAAGCATCTAAGAATGTTGTGGGCAGTAAAGAGCCGCTCACCTGCTGCCTTGCTAGGCCTCTGTACACTGTGTTTGCATACTGTTTCATGATCTTACAGAAGGGCTGGGATCATGAAGGGGAAGCCAAGCAAACGGACAGATTTTCAAGCTCTAAATGTCAAGAGTTGTAGATTTGGGTCAAGTTCCATAGAATAATAACTTCTTCAAGATGTTGGGCTCTCAAAGAATTTTTCCCTGATAAAAGATTTGCTCTTTCTCATTTTTTCCCCTTTTTTCTTGCCTCTTATTTTCTTTCTATTCACAGTGAGAATGCGTGCATGTCAAGGAAAAGGAATTGCAATTATAGATTGTGCGATGAGAAAACTAAAATAAAAATCAAACACAAATAAATCTATCTTTTTATGTCCTTTATACTAATAAACATTCAAGCTCATTGCTGTAAAGGGCACCGTACGGGCTTAGAAAAGAATACCTTGATATCATTAGCTTAACATTTCCATAGTTTCTTAATTTTCAGTTTGAGTAACTCTTTAAATTAATACCATTTGCTTCCATTAAATTTTAAAACTATATTACCACCACAGAAATATTATACAGTTGTGGGCTAGGGGAAATCAAAGAATAAAACCAGCCTTTTAAGTTCTAGTTGAAAGTTAATCATCATTAGAAGAAAATAGAAAATTATGGTTGCTTCTGTACAGAGTCCATGAGAACAATCTGAATACAGTGCCAGAATACCTTCCAGAATTTTCAAAGCAATGCCAAAATGTATAAGCCTTAAGCTTAGAATTCCTCCCTAGACATTCACCAGGGCCTTACTCTCTCTCTTCAACATAAGGAATAGAGAGATATTTTATACCATTGAAACATAAACGCCTACGAATTTCTTGAGGATAGGTATTGTGTCTGAATTTACGTTCATTAACTATATACCATTTGTCTAACATTGCCTTAAAACTAAAGGATAAATGTTTCATAAATGAAATGTTTGACTCTGTGCGCATTCATATTTACATTCATGATTGCCTGGCAATGATCTTTTGTATCAGAACTGAAAGTGTTGGGCTTCCCATTTGACTCAGCATGACTTTGGGAAAGTGGCAAACGGAAGCACAAAAGAGGCTTTGAGAACGGAACTATTTTTGCCTGAGATTCCAGATCCTTTCACTTGTCTCTCTTGAAATCTAACTGCTAAAATATGCTGTCATCAGAGGTAACATGTACTTTAAAATATGCCCTGGCAAATTACTCATAGGATGTTCGTTACATAGTTAAATCCATTACATTAAAATTATACAGAAATGTTCAAAAGCCACCTAAATCAAACAGATTGAACAAATGGGAAGCAGGTAAAACAAGCATACCATTGACATTGTATTGACAAACTTTGGGATCTGGTTGGAAGCTGGAATTGTTCTGTTTTTATTTATTTATTTTTAACATTCATGCAAATCCTGTTGTAGGAACATGTAGATTTCTTTCCAGATTATGTTACTTCAAGAATGTCTTTTTATAATTGTTCAATGCACTTTCTTATTAAAGTAGGAAGAAACAATTCATTAGCCAAAATACAAAATCCTCATTTCCACAGAAAAAATACATGAAAGATAATTTAATCATTCACCACACAGTGCACAAAAACTGAAAAGTCCAGGTCTAAGTCACATAGAAGTAAAGAATGCTGAGGAACTGGAATTCCTCCCCCTTCTGTACAAGGTTGGGTCCACTGAGTTTGATCACACTAGTGAAACCCGTGTTTCTAAAGCATCTTAACACTAATGTCACTGAAATGCCACATATGGTACAGGAGATTGTCTGTGAGATGCATTCTGTAATATGCAGGAGAGTTCGTTGGTCATTCAAAAGGACAAGAGCACATACAAATTGAGGACTGAAATATGAAAGACTACAATACCTCACAAATACCTGTTTCCACTAGCTGAGGGAAAAATGCACCACCCTAATTTCAGTTAGTTCAATTAAAGCTAGTAAGTTAGCTATCACATAGATTACAGGTAGACAGATAGATAGACTGATAGATAAATATAAAGATGATAGATAGATAGATAGATAGATAGATAGATAGATAGATAGATAGATAGATAGATAGATAGATAGATAGATAGATAGTTTCAAATAGAAGAAATATATTTCACAATGTTTTGCTGAGGGCTGTTTAGGATTCTATTGTTTGGTTATCTCTCCAGGCCTAGTAAAAATCCAAGAATCCAGGGATATATATATTTTCCCTTGATGGTAAGGCACAGTGTATATATTTGTTGTCAGTACCCACATTTTCAAAGTTGTCCCATAGTGTCAGCTAGTATACCATGCCCTGAGAGGCTTCATTTGGGGTGAGATGCTTAAAGTTCTTATACAGGAACTACTAGCATGCAATGTTTTATTTTTTCCCAAGTGGAAAGCAATTTTCACATTCAATTCAATCCAGAATAGTTACTCTTCACCCACAAAACATTTAAAATGTCATTTTTTTCACATTCACACATGCACACATCCCACAATTGCCCTGTAGCAATAATACTTCATTGAAAGAAACAAAGTTGGCAATCCCACTATAAAGACTTGGTTATAAAGTTTTATTTGAACTCTACCAATGGAAAACCAGGACTTTCTGAACATAACAATATTGATTTTAATTCAAGGAAGAGATCAATTCCATGTAAAATTGGGTGGAGCAAAAAAAGTAGAGGATTACTAAGAAAACACAGATAATTTTTCAGCTGTATAAGAAGTTACTGACCTTGTCTAAGAGATCTCACCAGTCTAATGAGAAGCAGGATGAGTTAGTATCAGCAAACTACTTTAAACAGGACACTAGTGGCTCACACCTGCTATTCTAGCTACTCAGGAAGCTGAAATCTGAGGATCATGGGTCAAAGCCAGTCCAGGCAGGAAAGTCTGTGGTATTCCTATCTACAATTAAGTAGTAAAATGCTGTAAGTACAGCTGTGACTCCAGTGGTAGAGCACTAGCCTTGAGCAAAAGATGTACTCATAGAGCTTCATTTTCATGATAATTTCATTTTACACTAGAAAAGAGAGAGCTAGCCACAGATGTGATCATAAAGAAAGCAAACAGTTGGCTAGAGAAACTACAAAATACAGATTATTTGGTTATTCTCTCAGCAATGGAAATGTGAGAAGCTGTAGAAAGGATAGTTCCAGTTAACCATCAGAATGGTAGCACAAGAAGCCAGTCCTTGCATACAAAGAAACGTGGCAGAAGGTTCCTGTTGTAGCTACTGTGGAAATCAGGAGTTATCAAAAGCAACTTTCAGGGGGAACTCTTGAACTTCAGGTTGTGCTTAATGGTAGTATATTTGATCCCTTTTTACAATAGCAGCTATCCATCACCTACTTCTTAACTTTAGGGCAGGCACCTAAGAACTTGTTTCTGGAACATCTATCATGCAATTACAGAAAAACATGTAGGGAAAAAATATAAAAGCTCTACTCTTCAAGAATCTCAGTCTTTAGGGATCTGTACCCAGGGTATTGATTGTTGCTTTGGACCACTCATGGGACTGGCAGAAGTCATATTTCATTTCAAACTTTCTCCATTTCTTTGGCTTCTTCACAGGCTGAGGAGACGCACAGGGCACTTAAAGAGTGAGAGAACTATTTTCTTTCCTGTCATTTTTTTCACTTTTTCTTGTTTTAAAGCTAGACAGGTACAATGAGGACATTAAAAACAACTATATTTATGGGGAAATTATAAGAAAGTCATGGCTCATAAAGATGAGAAAACAGTCAGTTTACATCTCAGGCTAATGACCTATTTTGTGCAGAGATGGACTACAATTAGTGAGAAATAAAAGGAAAAAGAGAAAAAAAATTGAAAAGCAAAGCATCTTCCAAAAGGGGGAGAATGTGAAAATATCCAATGTTCATGTAAAACTCAAAGTGTTAAAAAAAACATGGTAAACAAGAATACTACATCCAGCAAAAATATAATACAAAATCAGAAAAGTTGGCACACTGTCAGAGAAGCTGGAACATTTTTATCAAATTTAGACTTGCTCCACACACACACACACACACATACACACGCACGCGTGCACACACACACACACACACACACACACACACACACACACACACACACAAACATGAGTCCTTCAAATTGAATTATAAGGAAATTTGATAATAACCCCAAACCATACAAAAATATAGAAAAACCCACTCAAGAAACTTAAGAGCAATATTTAAAATATGCTTTTAATTGTAAAAATACTGTACAGAGTAGTTACAGTTACATGAGCAAGGTAATGAGTACATTTCCTATCAATCATTGTTACCTCCTCCTTTGTTTTTTCCCTACCATCCCTTCCCTCCCCACCTCCCCATCTACACTCCCCCCACACACACCATCCATGCCTAAATTGTAAAGTTTGTTTTTCAACATAGTGTCTTGTATATTTCATTGTTACAATGGGTCAACCTGTATCCTTATTTAAGCATTTTGTTTTTTCCCTTCCCCTCCCCGAATTAGAGAAGTGTATATAAAAGATGTAGGGCATCACCATCACCAACAGTGAAAATAGGGTTTAAACCATGGGGGAGGAACATACAAAGAAACAAAAAAAAATCACATGGCACATTATAAATTCATTAGGAACAATAGCAAGATAGAAAGCAAAAACACTTGTGTCCCTATCTTGGGGTTCATTTTGTTTAACATCATCTCATTTGGTCATATGTACATAGCTTTTGACCTTTTCTGCTTGTTCCAGACATACACTAGTAATTACAAATAAGGGAAACCATAAGACCTATGTTTCTTTGGGCCTGGCTTAATTCACTTAATATAAATTTTTCCAAGTCTTTCCATTTCCTAACAAATGGGGCAATGTCCTTCTTTCTGATGGAGGCATAAAATTCCATTATATATATATTATATATCACATTTTCTCAATCCATTCATCTACTGAGCAGCATCTGTGTAGGTTTCATATCTTAGCTATGGTAAATAATGCTGCAATAAGCATAGTTGTGCTAGTAGCTTTAGTATAGCCTTGTTTGTGATCGTTTGGGTAAATGCCTAAAAGTGGGATTGCTGGGTCATAGGGGAGCTCTATGTGGAGTCTATTGAGGAACCTCCATACTACTTTCCAAAGTGGTTGAACAAGTTTACATTCCCACCAACAATGCAGTAGGGTTCTTTTCTGGCCACATCCTCTCCGGCATCTGTTGTTATTAGAGTTCTTGATTATAGCCATTCTAACTGGGGTAAGGTGGGATCTCAGTATTGTTTTGATTTGCGTTTCTTTTATGGCTAGGGAGGTTGAACATTTCTTCATGTGTCTATTGGCCATTCTTATTTCCTCTTCAGAGAAGCTTCTTTTTAAGTTTTTAGCCCACTTGCTTATCACACAGTTTTTCTTTGAGGATTTGTTGTTGGGAATTTAATTTTTTTAGTTCCAAGTATATTTTAGATATGAGGCCCTTGTCGGTTGTATGGCTAGTGAAGATCTTCTCCCAATCTGTGGGCTTTCTATTGATCTTGCTAGCTATGTCCTTTGCCATGCAGAAGCTCTGCAGCTTTATGCAATCCAATTTGTCCAACCTTTCTTTGATTTGTTGTATTTCTGGGTCTCTATTGAGAAAATTTCAGCCTGTGCCTAAGAGAACTATCAAGAGCAATTTTTATAGCTAATATAGTGTAACATTTTATAATTCCATGTTTTCTACATGATTTGAGAGCTCAAGTTATTTCTCAAAATGAATTAGCCTAAGACTGCTATTGTACATTTGTGATGCCACATTTTGTTTTCTATATAATTTAAGAGACAAAGGTATCAAAAATATCATTAGTTTATATTTTGGGACATATAATGTATAAAGATATAATTTTGGAGTGTGAACAACTGGAAGGGGTGGGACTGGAGCTGTTGGAAAGAAAATTTTGTATGATATTGAAGTTAAGCTGGCATATATTCAAATTAGACTGTTATAATTTTAGCATATTGAATGTAATCACCATGGTAACCACCAAAAATAGAAAAAAGAACCACAAGAAAAAGAAATAAAAAGACTTTGTATGTTTCACTTGGAAATCAAGTAAGTGTAGAAGAAAATTATTCAGAAAATGACACAGAAGTCAATGAGAAACAGGATAAGAAGTAAATCTAAACAACAATATACTTCATTAATATTTATTTTTTAAATCCTCAATAACATATTAGAAAACAGAGTTCAGAAACATTTAATGGTCTAATACTATATGAGCTCAGTCCCCAACATAACAAACAACAAACAAATAAAAACTTGGGGATGTGTGTTATTGATCAAGTGTATCACTAAAAGGATTGTGCATTAAGACCAAATAGGATTGATTCCTAAGAAAAAAATATGCTTCAATAGACAAAAACTAATTAACACAACAGAAAACATTAACAGAATGGAAAATAAACAATAACCATGTTCAATAATGCAGAAAATTCATTTAACAAAATTAAATATACTATCATGATAAAAATAATATATTCAACAAACTAGAAAGAGAAAGAAAATACCTCACCATCATACAAACCATATGGAAAGCACTCATTGAGTATCATTAAAAGTGGTAAGAAAACATTCATTTAAGATCATAAATAGGTCAAAGCCATGTTGACTACATTGGCTACTTCTGTTCAATATAATTAAGTTTTTTTAGCCAGATGGGGGAGAGGGAGAGAGAGAAGGGAAGGAAAGTAGGAAGAAAGGAAGAAAGGAAGGAAGGGAGAGAAGGAGGGAGGGAGAAAGGAAGCAATCAAGGAAGGAAGGAAAAGAAGGAGGGGAGGAAAGGAGAGAGGAAAAAATGAATTTATTATTGTTCACAGATTGTATAAACGTTATACAGAAAATTTAAAATTTCACAAAAAATTACTAGAATTAATAAATTCATCATAGGTGCCAGATAAAAGTCAACTAACAAAAATTATACATAGTAACAAGAAAATATTAAAAAATAATATTTTGAAAACATTTCCATTATAAGCATCAAAAAGAATAAAATAATAAAATTGTGACAAAATATATGATAGACCAAGAAAACTACTAAAGATTTCTCAAAAAATAATCAACCAGTCAGTGGAAAGGCACTCACACTTGTAGTCTGGGGGTTTAAATACTATTAAGATTACATTACCTTATATGATTGGTTGTTGTTTATTTTTTCAAAGGATTGTGCTAGGTATAATGTAGGTGATTTAAGATGGTAGAAACTTTAAGAGGTGGAGCCTAGAGAGAGATGACTAGGTCTAATGGATGAGAATTTGATAAGGGTCAAATGTTCACATAGTGGAAATGGCTATGTCTCTGCTATCAGATTATTTTTCTCAAGATAGAGTGATTTGTTTGGAAAGCAAGAAAACCGCTAGCTTGATGCCATCTGTACGGGCTGGTTCTCTACCTGTTTTCTTTCTGTTTGTGATACAGCCAAAGACCTCTTAACAGAATGCTGATACCATGTTGATTTAACTTTCCTGCCATCAAAATCATAAGGTCACTAAATTTCTCTAATATAGCATATTTTATATTTATTATGATTTATGTATCATATATATTCTTTGTTATAATATGCCTCAAATCTTCCCATATTTTGTTATTACAGCATGACAAATACACATTTTTGTCTTTAGCCTGCATCTCTCTCTCTACCTCTCTTACACACACACACACAAACACACAAACACAATTTGTCTTTAACCTGCATCTCTTTCTCTCCCATTCTCTTTTCACACATAAATATAATTTTGTTCTTAACCTAAATTCAGTAATTTTTTGCTCTGCTTGCACTTAACACAATTGTTTGCATCCAAAATGTCCAAGGTAAATTGAGATATTCAATTTCCTATTGAATATATCCCTATTGTATGTAATCTTGATCACAGCTCTCAAAAATGGAGTGAATTAGCAAAGAAATTGCCAGCTATTCTGGATTTATTACTAAGTAATCATACAAACGTCAAAGGGAGGAGTTTGAGGAGGGGAAGGAAATATTGAAGAGAAGAATCAAATGCAATAGTTACAATTACAAATTACATAATTGGGCATGGAAACACTGGCATTAATTTGAACATTCTGTTCTGCATTCTGAATTCACTGCTATTTGTGTCAAAGCATCACTACTTCTTGTTTCTTCATACCTTTAAAAAATAATTATCTTCAGCTGGAAATAAAATATGCTGTGTGGCTCATGACGGAGAGGAAAGCACTTGCCATATTTACTACATAAGGATAACCTCTTGTGCTTTTTGATTCAAATGACTAAAAACTGGAAAAATGTACTCTCATATCCTGACAAGAGGAATTGGTGGCTCAGAATATGATGGGTAATGTTATAGTTGTAACTATAGCTGTAAACTAGAGCCACTCAATATGTTTAAAATAAAAATAATTACAACTGTTTCCTTAGAACATGATTCCATGAAGAAGGGGGAACTAGCCATTCTATAATAAATGGAAGAGACAAACTCAGTAATGACCAACACTGTATTTATTACTGACACAAATAGTGTCTTGAGCTTTCAATAATATGATGAACTCCTCTCACCTAAATTCTTAGACTTTCGTAAGTTAGGTGTTTTCTAATAGACCTCATTTAAAATTGATCAACCAACAAAATCTTCCTCCCATTTAGACCCAACTGGCAAACTCTAAGGACAATGTATTTATGATGTCATCTGTTAATCAACTATTGGTTGAACTAGATGGTTGAAAAGATCAACAAATACTATCAATTCATTTTGTGATTCACAACTTACATTACTTGAAGGTTTTCTATTTGCTTTAGCCTATGCTTCACACACACATATAATATTAGATATTAGATATTGTATACTGCATATGAATCCTTTGTTATATATTGTATATTGAATATTATATATCATGTATTATATATAATATATGTGTACACATGTGTGCTAAATGTTTAAGTTTGTTCTACTCCCAAGATCTTTATCCCAAGAGAGAATAATTGATCAACTAAATGACCAGCTACACATAAAACTGTCACTTGATATGGCAAAAGAGTAAGAGCTGCATCCCCTAGCAATGGAAAAAGGGAAGAAGGCCTTTCCTGAGCATGGCATGATATCAGCATGAAATCAGCATGGCTCAGACATTCCTCCATATTTGAACAGCATGAAAATATCCTGCTCATCCCATCAAGCCATGTGAGCCTTCTGACTTATGTCCACACCTTCCCTGTTCTCAGCATCTTCCTGATGGTCACAGAGAGCTCTAGGATTGACCACATGACCTTCAATCACCTCCAGTCCTTGTGAACTTGTCTCAGTTACTTAGGAAGCCCCAGAGGATTGTGATGGAACTTCATAATAAAGGTAGACTTTCTAGACCTGACTAAAAATATCTGAGTCCCAAAGTCTTCCTTTGGTTGGGCTAAACACAATGACTGTCCAAGGTTTGTTGTTGGAAACTGCATTGGAACCTACTGGTTTAAGCAAACAACCTTAAGCAATTCCTATTGTGCAAAGCTGGAGGTTCTGGTCCAGCCACACATGCAGTGAATCTGATGTCCTTTGAAGAGCTGGAGGCTCACAGCATGTCACAGAGGCTATAGGGTACTGTCACTGTTGGCTGTGCACACATGCCACTATAGATACAAAGAACATTTCAAGAGCCAAGATTATGACAGGAGTGCAAAATGAGTGATATTAGATGCAAGTGAAGAAATCTGTGTTTGCAGGAATCATATGATTTCTAAAAAGTGTCTCAAAGTTACAACTTTCCAGAAGAGTGATGAGAAGTGCTTCTACCATTTGTTTTTTGGGGAACAGAAGTTTTTTTTTTTTTGGTTCCGGTTGTGGGGCCTGAACTCTGGGCCTGGGCGCTGTCCCTCAGCAAGCAGTTCAGCTCAAGGCTAGCGCTCTACCACTTGAGCCACAGCGCCACTCCCAGCTTTTTTCTTTTTGCTTATGTGGTGCTGGGAATCGAACCCAGGGCCCCAGGCATGCAAGGCAAGCGCTCTTACCACTGAGCCACCTTCCCAGGCCAGGAACAGAAGTTTAACAGACACTAAAATTGCTGAGGACTCATCACATCTCTCAGTGTGCAATCAGCACACGTAGGGGCTTTTCCAGGGGTAAACTCCTGACACAAACCATGCTAGGCCAGCCTGAAGCTATCCTTCCTTCTTTGCTCACAGACATAGGCTATTTCAAGAGCAGTATGAAAAAAAATGATATGTTTGGAAAGGTCAAAAGGCCTGAATGAAGAGACATTCTGATTAAAAGCCAGCAAGACCTTCCCTGTTCTCTAAGTCAAACATAGAGATGTTTAGCTCATGCCAGTTTCCTGGTTTATTTTTCAAGAAAGTGGGTTGTTAGGAATCAGAATACTACAGGAGCTTCCAAAGAGTTGAAAGCTCAGGCTGGTCCCAAACTGTGAACTGGGTCTGGCTGTTCACTGAGCCCTCGCTCTCTCTTTTAATATCTATCTGTTTTTCTTCTTTCTTCAGATTTCTTTCTGACATCTTTCTCGGCTTTAAAAGACTCCATTTTCAGCTACATTAGTTAAGACAAAGAATGTCTATAAAGCCTTAGATGTGAACTGTGTTCTTCAGCTTCCAAAGAAGGTAGTAATTATATATAATAGATAGATAAATAGATAGTTAGACAGACAGACAGACAGACAGACAGACAGAATCAATTATGTATCTAAAATCCAATTGTATGGATTTAATTTTTACCTGAGTACCTTTGATGCTGACAACCACAGAAGATTAATTTTTCTTTTTATATTCCCTTTAAATCCTGGTTTCCAGCAGGAAAAACAAGCAGGCTGTCCTACTTGTTTTGTATCTCATTTTCTTTTTCTCCCTTTCTTTTATTCATTTATTTTTTTAAAAAGTTTTTGTTATCTTTAAATAATTGTACAAGGGAGTTGTCCCTCACCAAAACAGTTTATGAATACAGTGCATCCTGATTGCCCACCCCTTCCTTTACTTACCTTAATCTCAGATTATGTATGGAATTGTTTGCCATTTTACAAAGCAGTTTATATGTGTACAATGCATGTTTATCTGTGTCACCACCTCAACATCTTCACCCTCTCTGCTACCCATCCCTTCCCCTTATATTTCTCAAGTCTGTAGTGCATAAAATGAATTTTTGCTTGTATCCTTCCCCTTTCGTTCTCCTATTCCTCTCCTTTTGCCCCCCTCCCCTACAAGTACCTATTTCATTTCCTGGTTCTTATTTGTAGGGCTTTGATGTAGTCTTTTAAAAGAATTATATTATTTGTGCTTTCCATTGAATCTGTTACATTTCACTTGATTCATGTGTGAAACCCTGCTTACCACCCAATGTGTTTACTTATAGACTTATAAGCACTATGAAGTCTAGCTACCACAAATGAGGGAAATCATGCAAGCTTTGTCTCCCTGGATCTGGCTTACTTCACTTAATGTAATGTTTTCCAAGTCTTTCCAATTCCTTATGAATATCATTTTTTCTGGGATGAGTAGGATTCTGTTGTGTACATACCACATTATTTTCATCCTTTCATCCAATGAGGGGACCTGGGATGATTCCATATCTTGGCTATGGTAAATAGCTGGAACACAGGTTTTTTCACGTTAAATATGTGAAGAAGAAAAAAGTAAGTGGATCACATTTATAAGGATAGATAGGCACTTTTATATAAAGATCCATCAGACCCTACTCCTAATTGACCCATAGCTATAGGAGGTCTACTAACCTTCTCATACATAGTCACAGTTTAATCAAAGGGACAACAGTTTGGTGGTTCCTCCAAAACCTGAAAAAAAATAATTTTTATATAATCCACCGATTCTATTTCTAGATGGAAGCCCTAATGAAACTGGGAATCAAACAGACATTTGTTCATCAAAATTCATACCAACATCATTTGTAGTATATTAAGTATATGAGCAACATGTGTTCATCAACTGAGGAATAAAGAAGTACATACGCGATGCCTAATGGAATGCAATTTATCCACACATCTGGGGTAAAAATAGAAAACACTGTGTGGAAGGAAATAAGTCAGACACCAACAAGGAAGATGATGCATGAGGCCATTTACCTGAGGTATTTAGAAGAGGCAAATTTACAAAGACATAAATGGATGGATGCTTTCCAAGAACAGCTATGTAGGAGAATTCGCTGGCAAATGAACTCACTTGATCCTTGCTCCCAGCACTCATTTTGTGTTATTTTTTTCAAAGAGGGTTTTCTCTTTTGCTTTGCTTATTTTGCCTAGGCTGGCCTTGTCCTGTGATTCTACTAATTCTTCCAGCTTATCTGTAGCCTCAGGCTCATTCTACTATGCCTGGCTTGTTTGTGGAGATGAATCCTCACTACACCGAAGGCTCCACAACTGCTGAGCCTCACACCATGATCCTTGTCATCTTTGCTTTCTCTTGTGCTTAGGATTAGAGGTGGGAAGTACCATGCCTGGCTACTCTTGAGATAGTTTGTATTTAGGCTTGGTAGATTTCTCTGTTCCCCTTCTGGAATATGATGGATTAAGTAAGGCAGCCTCCTACCCTGTCCCCTCTACCTCAAGCAGTCACTCTGCACCCTTTCTGCTCTTGCCCCTGCTTCACTTTGTGGAGGGTCTTGAGACCATGTGATCAACGAGTTCCTTATTCCCATGATGCACACAGGCCTGACCAGTCCATGGTTTGCACTAGGGAAGAATCTGGGAGACAATCCTGCTCCCATGCTAAATCCAGGACTGAAGCAGGAAGGCCTATACAAAGGATGATCCATTCTGGCCATCCTTCCTTAGCTGTGGAATCTGTCCACTCCTGTCTCCATGGTAGGTGCAGGATCACTGTTCTCAGGAGCCTCGGTGGGAGCACTGCAGAATCACACTCTGCTATGTTGCTCTCTCCCTGGAGTCTAAGGGCAGAAGTGGCTTCCTTGATGAATTCATAAGCCGTGTAGATCCAGCCTTGCCAGTAGCATTCATGAGAGAGCACTTCATCGGTTCAAAGAAAGAAAGATACATGTCTGATCTACAGCTTATCCAAGATAAAGCTCGGAGTCCAAGCTTTGTGGCGGGTCTTTTCTATTTTCAGAAATCGTGGCAGCGTTAATCCATGCAGAATTAACGCCACCAGCCCTCTGCTGGGCATAACCTTTTGACATCCAGATTGTTTTGTTTAGACACTCTTTGTTGATACCGCTCGGTGATTTTCCTCAAATGCTACCAAAGTTCTGCAGAGATCAGCCAAGGCAGGAAATCTATGCTGGGGTCCCAGAAGTAGATTACTGACTTTGTAGACAGCTGTCACATCGTCTCTGTGTGTGCATGCCTCTCTGCTGTTAAATTCATCTTCTAGCAAGTAATGGAGGCCCACTGTATCAGGGGCTTCAGAGAATATGATGGTGATTTAGAGTGAATAGAGGAATGGCAGCCTTCTCCTCTCCTCATAAGCCAGGCTTGTCTGATTTGCAGGGATATCCCAGCATGGTCCTCACTAGTCCGATTCTGTGTCTTCCCAGTTTGGAACATCTATGTTCCAAGCAATGCTGGGATTGTTAGCAAGATCTACTGGACCTGCAAGGAGACATGATGGACAGTTCCTTGGCATTCTCTTTGAATTTTGTAAGTTTATCTAGATCTTTCTGTTTTTAAAAAAGTTGGTTTTATATTCTGAAGGTCAAGAATACTAGTCTAATGACTAGACATTCAAAACGCAGGCTTTTTCTTTATTTTCACTAATAAAACAAAATGCTCTAACTTTATTTATTTATTTTTCAATTGGCCAACTAGACAGTCACCTTTCAGTATTAAGCTATGAGTTTGATTTCTGTTTTTTGTTTTATTGTTTTTGCTGGACTGGTTAATTTACACGTGCCTGTTAAAGTCATCACAATTAGCAAGGACTACAGAAAGAGCCCATAGAGACAGAAGCCATTATTGAGGTTAAAATTAGTGGCCAAATGTATGATGAGAAACAGAGTGTTTCCATGCCCTATAAAAATCTTTCCAGAAGACACTTGTTAATTACAAAGTGAAAAGTTATCACTTTAGAATGAAAAGACCTGGCAGACATCATCAAAACCAAATATCCCAGGATTTCATTTCTCCTGCATTTTCTGATGTTATAGGCAATGTGACAGGCCTAGTACCCACTCAGCAGCAAAACTACAAAGTTGTACATCCTCCATCACAATATGGGAAAATGTCAGATGAGCCCAGCTTCAAGTCACAAGAGGTAAAACAAGAGTAAGTGGTTGGCAGGGATTACAGATGACAAGCAACATGACAGCAGATGTGGATCCTGAAGCCAAGACAAAAGGGCATTAGTGATAAAATGAAAAACTTGCATAAAGTCTATAAATCACTCAGGATGATTAATGAAAATCACAACAGTGTTAGTAATAATGTATTATATCACTGTACTATTTAAAATGTATTATTGTATATTGTTATGTTGTGTTTTTACCAAATACTACTAATTAATAATAATAGCTGTTAGTCCTTACAGTTTATTGAAATGATAATAATAATAGTTTGTGAATAAGATCTGATAAATCAGTATCTTCTGATTTCAGTAAATATACTATGACTTTGGAAGATGAAAATGTTAAATGAATCTGGATGAAGGTATATGGGAAATCATGAGCCTTCCTATAGCTTTCACATTCTCCAAGTTTTATTTCCAGATAAAGGGACTATTAAAAATAGAGAACACTAACGCGGCGGTGAGACTCACTAGACACTATGTTGGAAATGAAATATACAACTTAGGGATGGGGGAAAGGGAAGAAAATAAGAGAGAGGTTGACACAGTTCAAGAAGAAATGTACTCATGAACTGACTTATATAACTGCAACCCCTCTGTACATCACCTTGACAATAAAAAAAGAAATTAAAATCGAGCACATTGAAAACTGTTTGTCCTTGTCCTTTCTGTCTGCCTAGAATGCAGGTTCCATGCCGCAAGTGCAGCCAGCATGAGGCACCAGGGACCAACAGAAGGATAATTAGAGAAAGACCATGCTTCTGAGCCCCTGTGAGCACATAGACATCCCGGCCGGCTCTGTCCGCCCCATACTGCCTTGTCCTTCCCCAACTTCCCCATCTACACGGTCAAGGCAAGAAAGGAAACCAAAACCCACCCCAAGTAAACAAAATATGTGCATCACATCTAGCCACTGAGAATCACAGGACAATTCTGATTCTTTAATTCTCTGCCCTTCTCTCCAAATTAAATCTTTTCAACAGAAATGAATAATTTCAGTGCGTACAGCAAAATATTCAAGGAACATGAATGGCGGTAGAAGTGCCATCCTTGCTTGGAGCCACTGGACAGGAGGCTCTGGACTTGTGTTTGGGTATCAAGTCTTGGGAAAAGATCAACCTCATCATATGACAGTGGTTTATAATGGACAAAATGTTGCATGCCCCCTTGCACTGATGACCCCAATCATGCTGTAAGGTAAGTCTTTTCTTTACCTTGAAACTGATGCCCAGAGAGACTGAATTACTCAAGATACCACGGTCTCTACAATGGCATGCAGTGAGGTGAAAATACTTCTATATACTCATTCTCATTTCCTACTTCAGCTGATCAAACCCTGTCATCTAGAATTGATCAGAATGACTGTAGGCATTGAAAGATCCTTGAGCCACACGTGAACAGGATGGCTTTTATAATAGTTTTCATTATATATATGTAATTACTAAACCGTGGCTAACATCAGCTGGTCCAGAGACCATCATTTTCATCCTCCATGCAGAGATGCTAATAGTCCTTCTCTCCCAAGTCCAAAAATGGAAACAAAGGCTGCAAATGTCTGGAACAGCTTTAATGGAACTTCAAGGCAGGGACAGTGCCCGCCTGGTAGGATTTAAAGCTCTTCTCCATATGCGATCATCTCAGACTCCTTCATTCCTGGTGACTCAGGGTGGAGTCTGTGGGAATGATGCGTGCTGGCAGTGTGTTCTATGGAAATGACCTGCCTTCTTCCACAGGACTGGAGGACAGCCATCTGAAGAGGTGAGCCTTTGTGCAACTGCAGGGGACCTGACTCTGGCCGGTTCTCCTAGCATACTCTTTCTTCCTCTATATTTAAGCTCAGAAAAGGTGCTAATCACTTTCAGATGTGGATGTGCATGCTGGAGTTTCCTCAGCCAAATGTGGACAGCAACTGACTTATTTTTTTCCCCAATATTTCCCCATGACCCCCCTGCTGTGTTGCATTCCCACTCAAAAAGCAGGGATAGCTCAGAGGTGCCAGCAAGCTTGTCTGTGGCATTCAGAGAGCTTCATCCTGGAGTCTAATGGAGGGGAGGGACATGTGTACTAAAAGGCAAATATGTAAAGTTATTTCAATAAGAAGTAGCCACTAAATTTTTTAGCTTTTCAGCTCAAGGCAAGAGCTCTACCAATTGAGCCACAGCACCACTTCTAGTTTTCTGGTAGTTTATTGGAGATAAGAGTCTCACGGACTTTCCTATCCCTGTCTTTTAACAACAACCCTCAGATCTCAGCCTCCTGCGTAGCTAGGATTACAGGTGTGAGCCACCGGCGCCCAGCTCATGTATATTTTTGTTGGGTATATTCACAACTATCTTTAGATTTGTTATATGTATTTGTTTTTTGGGGGGGTTGGGGTATCTGGTCATTGGGCCTGAACTCTGGGCCTGGGTGCTATCCCTCAGCTCTTCAGCTCAAGGCTAGCACTCTACCACTTGAGCCACAGCCCCACTTCCAGCTTTTTTTCTTTTTGCTTATGTGGTGCTGAGGAATTGAACCCAGGGCCTCATGCATGCAAGGCAAGCCCTCTACCACTGAGCCACGTTCCCAGCCCCTATATGTATTTGTTAAACATATTCTTCTGAGGATGGTATATTGCATAGAGAGAACTCATGTTTTGAGGAGAATCATCAATAAAACACATGTTACTAGGAATACAAGAGAGTAAGAGGCTTTAAAACTGAAGATGTGAGGACTTCCAGTTTCATGTCTGATAGGTGAAAGCAAGGATTTTACCACCTCTGTCCTTCAGCAAGGGAAAGGTGGATGAATTGAGAATCAATGAGTCATATTGGCTCTTTCAGAGAACAGAGGCTGCAGGTCAGAGCTGGACCATGTCTCCCTGCAGACACGGCTGTGCTGTGCTTGCCTGGAGTAATAGAACAGGTTGATTGGATGCAGACTCTGCAAAACCAAGCATGGCCTTCCTGTGCAGAAGAGACAAATAATTGGAAGCTGAAATCAGACAAACCTTAACTGCTTAAAAATACCATATTATAGGTGAGACATTCAGACATAAATTTAACAAACATGTATCTGATTGACAGGTGGAAAGCTATAAAATATTCATGAAAGAAAGTGAAGGTCTAAGTAAATAGAGATATTTCATGTTTCTGGATTACAAGACCCAATATTGTTAAGTTATCTGTCTTCTCAACACCATGCAGTGTAAATCCTTCCCCCAGAAAATCGTGGTAAGCACTTTTGTAGGTGTAGGCAAAGTAACTTTAAGTTTCATAGGTATGACAAATGATCTAGTTTATTTATTGAGGGGGAAAAAGAAAAGAACAGATAGTCAAGAGGACTGATTCTATGTGATTGCAAGGTTCATCACAAAGCTACTGTAATCTTGACAGCATAGTATTAGCCAAAGAAAAACACTTAGACCAAAGAAGCAGTTTAGAGAAGCAAGAGATCTACACAGACACATGCATCTCACCTTATCCTTGAAAAAGGATCCAAAATAATGCAGAGAAGAAAGGATACTAGACAGTCCTTTTTTTAAATAAGTTTTTTATTGTGAAAATACTGTACAGAGGGATTACAGTTCTATGAGCAAGGTAATGAGTACATTTATCATCCAGCATTGTTGGCTCTTCCTTTGTTTTCCCCTACCATCCCTTCCCTCCCACCTCCTCATCTACACTCTGCCCCCCCCCCACCACTGCATCCCCTCTCCTGCCTCCCAGCCTAAATTGTAAAGTTCTTTTTTTGACATAGCTGGACAGTCCTTTCAACAAATAACGCAGGACTAATTAGAAGTCTGAACCAACAAAAATAAATAAATAAATAACCTAAGATGGAGATGCATTCCAAACAAAAATTAGCTCATGAGTCACAGACATATACAAAATGAAAACTACAAACCTTTATTAAAAAGAAGAGAAAATTCTATGTGATCCTGATTTTTATCTACAAATCCAAACTGATGAAAAAAGGAGTTATGTCAGACTTCACTAAAAGTAACTTCCTAGCTAGGTGCTGGTGGCTAACTCCTGTAATCCTAACTCCTCAGGAGGCTGAGATCTGAAGATAGCAGTTGGAAGCCAGGGCAGGCCAACAAATCCATGAGAATCTTATCTCCAATTAACCGGTAAAAAGCTGAGAGTAGAATATGGCTCATGTGATAGAGAACTAGCTTTGAGCAAAAAGCAAACTGACAGCCTTAATTCATACCCCATAGTTGAAGGGGGGGAAAAAAAGTAAGTTATTCTCTATGAAAGAAAATGCTGGAACAAAGGAAAACCACAGACTAGAAGTCCTAGGGTGACAATAAGAAAATCAGTGTCTGACAGGGGTTTTGTAAGGATTGGGTGGGGACAGAGTGTTTTCAGGAGCCTTGTAACAATTCTACATAGTACTGTGATGTTGGAAATATGATATACTGGGATTTTATCAAAACACTAGAGAATGATTAATGCTTGGGCTGCATTAGGTCACACACAAGGTTTGCCTGGTGTACTTTAATGTGTCAGAATGCAAGAAAGGGCTGGAAAGTGGGTTGAGGACAGAGGGTGGGTGGGGTCAGGGCTAAGTATATACTTCAGTGGTAATGCACTTATTTAGCATAACAAAGACAAAAGTTCGATTCCCAGGACCTCTCCCCACTCAAAAGAGGGCTGAAAATGCCCCAATACCATCCAAGTGATTTTAAGACAAAAGACAAAGGCCAGCCTGGTCACACATGCCTGTAATCGGGCAGCTCAGGAGATAAAGTTCCAGGAGGAGTTTGTTTCTAAGCTATCTTGGGCAAAAATTAATGAGATCTCATCTCAATAATTTATTAATCCAGGTCTAGTAGTGTGTTTTGTAATTCCAGCCCCGCCAGAGGCTCTAGGTAGGACATTGGCAGTCTGTGACTCCCCACAAGCAAAAATACAAGTCCTTATTAGAAAAAATAAGTAGTGCAAAAAAGAGGCAGATGGCACGGCTTAAGTCAGACTGTGCCTGTTTAATGAGGGTAAGTCTCTGAGTTCAACTCCCAGTAGCATAAACAGACAAATTATATAGTGACTTTACCTCTTTAAAATAAATACTTCCTAATATGAGATGTTTATGTTATGGTAAGCTGCATCTATAGTTAAATATTTACTTTAAAAAAAACTCAAAATAAAACTTCAAACTCAAAATGTAGTAAAACTGTAAAAGAAAACAAGTATTTAAAAAGAAAAAAAAGCATGGCATTATTTTTTTAGTAATTTTTTTGCTTTGTGAGTCTACTTATATAGAGATGGTCATGAATATAAAATCAGAATTTATAAGAAATATAGAGGCATAAAAGAGACACCCACATTGACCAAATGTTTCTGGTTTACTTGCTGTAGTATATTGACTCGGACAAGATAAACTAGATACTCTTATATTTTCAAAATCTGCCTTTCACACTGTCCTATTATTTAAAAAATCCATGGTGATTTTAATGAATTAGTGTTTATTATTATCATTATTAATGAATGATAACATCAGGTGTTTTAAAGGAGCGAGGTATAGTGGTGACAGTGTGAGTACAGGTTACTATAGTACCTCCTTTTGTACCCACAGAATTCGGTGAGGTTTGTAAAATCATATGCTCAGTTGATAAAATGAAAGATTCAATTTCCCTGTCCTGTTTAAAACAACAGAGCAATTCCTTTTCAAGAATGTTAACAGACACCAGCTCTGTCCATGTATTCAGGTTTAAACATTGTCTTACAATTAGTCATTTCTCTTTTCGGTAAAACATGAAAGATAACAAGGTCTACAAAAAGGCAGTGATTGTAAAAATAACTGAACTTAGCTTCACTTTAAAAGAAGTACTTTTTTTTTTCCTAGAGGCAGTTAGGTTCAAGAATAAGGTCAATGTATTCTTATTTTAGCTTATTACCTCTCTTTAACCAATGAGAAAAGGTTTTATTCTTGGCAGCCTTAAAAAAAGAAAATATTATTCTCTCTTTTCAATTTTCTATTTCAGGATTCAAAAAATAAAATAAAAGAAGTGTTGCATATGATGTTTTCCAATGACAAGTATTTCTTTCTCTTGAAACTGCCTTTTTTATATCAGCTCTGATTGGCATTTGTCCTCAAATGTGTGTCTCCCATATTCTGAAGGTCTGACCCTGTATTCAAAAGGATGCAATTCTTCTTCCACAAAAGTTTTCAAGGTAATAGTTTGGAAGGTAGCTAGGCCATCATGCTCATGTGCCTGTGCTCATGCAGGGTTCAGGGAGCAAAGCCCTCTTCCCTCCATTTGTCTGTAGCATATAGGCATGTTAGCCTGTACTGCACAACAAGCTTTGAAGGCTGGAGCCTCCATCTCCTCTTCCTTCTGTTAGCAGTGATAGCTTCTGGGTAGTGTTGTGAAATCCAGTGTTGGTTGTCATTTTACTTCCTCTTTTCTTTAGGTTTCTTGACATTGTACATGTTGTCCTCACTTCTACTGTCTTCAACTGCTTATCCTTCAACTTTTGTTCCAGAAGATAATATATCATGGTGAGTTTTTCTCCTATCAGCAGTTGAAGATAGTCTTGATGTGGTAAAATGATTGTAAAAGTCAATGAGGACTTTAATACACCTAACCATCCATAGGCTCCATGAACAACACCCACCTGGAGGCTTTGCATGGGCAGTGACCTCCTTAGGCTTCCCAGTTGGAGGTGTCCTTGCCATATGAGGGGTTTTTGAAAAGTGACTGAAGTGCCAGGCTCTGAACTAATCAGTAGATGAAACCCTCCTCGGATTAAAAAGGGGATGGAATTATTCAGAGATGGGACCTGGCTGGAGGAAGTAGGTCATTTAAGGAGGCATGCCTTTGATAGTGCTTCCTGTTTCTCCTGTTTCTCCCTTCTTCCTGGCTTCCATGTGGACAGCATGCCTTCCATATGTGCCCACACCGTGGCTTTCTGCCTTACCTCAGCCCAAAGCACTGAATCCGGATGGACTGGTGCTGAAACTGTGAGCCATAGTGAGTCTCTCTGGACCCCTACCCCTGCCACTCCCAAGTTGATTATAACAGAGACAAAGTCTAATAAAACAAGATATGGAAGGACATTTTAATAACAATACTGATGTGCCAGAATAATACTGGGAGAATTCTTCACATGTATTATTTCAGTAGCTCTCCTAGAACCTCTATACGAGTGAAGACATTTATTATCTCCATTCTCTAACCAACTATATTGCTTTGAGGATTTTCAGTAACTTGAAATTAGGTGGCTCACAGGTAAGAATGATGGACTTTAATTTGTGACCTCACTTGACTTTCCCTGTAAATTTCTAAAACTGTTCTGCCTCTGGCCGTGTAAAGTTGGGATAGTAAGGTTTTATTGTTTAATACATTTGTATTGGAGGTAGAACATATAACATATGCATCAAATTGGGAAAGCACATGTTAGCTAAGATAGGAGATAGATTCAGACTTTTAAAATAAATTCTCTCACAGCAATGTATTCAGTTCATACAGTAAATATATGCTCACCTCCTATATATGCAAGCACTTAATACATCACAGGAATATACTTAGTAGAAGTTAGAAATAGCCTTGACTCTTGAATGTATTGCACAAAGGTTCACAGAAGCTTAGGGAAACAGCACTTTTGTAGAAAGAGGCTGGAAAATTTAGTTCTGTTTGAAACAAGAAGTGAGAAGGAACTTGGCTGGTGAAGGCACTGAGGAAAAGAAGAGTTAATGGCAGCAGAACAAGAGATTTTTAATAGGCTAAACAATAGAGTTCGGGCCTATATGATCAGAACAACAGGGAATGGTAGGGTTTGGGCTTTTAATCTTAAGAGCACTGGCTTGGCCTTTAACATGTGAACTTTAGGGACACAGTTCAGTCCCTAACAATTATTTATATAACAATTTCAGAAATTACTCCATCTATGGCATGGTCCCCTGGAGATTTGTCAGTGATCTGACTGTTCATAAGCTATTCTTAGCATTGGGGAATTTATTTCCAAAACCTTATAACTTAATCCTATAGTATGCCACCAGAATGAATACTGTGTATTTAAAAGTTCAGTCTTTCCACAGCCAAATGTGGTAAAGTAGGCTTATAATGATGGACCTCTAATCATCATACAAAGAGCAGTGGGAGGTCATGGTGCAAAGAAGGCAGGTAGGTCTCTGCAGATCAAGGACACAAACTTGCCAGAGAGCAGCCCTGCCAGCACCCCAATCTTAGACATCTCCACAACTGTGGGAAAATGAGTTTCCACTGTCCAGCCAATCCGTCTGTGGTATTTCATTATGGCAGCCAAGCAGACTAATACAATAATATTTTCCTACTCAAACTTGAGCACTGACTGAATGTCTCTTTTCGTTTCACAACTTCTCCCAAGTAACTCTTACAAGAATGTTGAAGTGAGTTAAAGATGACTGAACTCAGCAAAGAAACTAATTACATCTAGCCTCTCTCCCTCTCTCTCTCTCTCTCTCTCTCTCTCTCTCTCTCTCTCTCTCTCTCTCTCTCTCTCTCTCTCTCTCTCTCTCTCTCTCTCTCTCTCTCTCTCTCTCTCTCTCTGGTAAAAGCACATCTTGGCAAAATCTGAGAAATATTCTGAGGCATAAAAGATATGCAAACACTTCATCTATTTTTCTTAATTTAGCATACAATCTCAAAGAGTCAAAATTAAAGAATTGTCAGAGGAAACAGAGTATTTATTTAAGATAAAAATCTATGCACCTGAAAAAACCACGACTGGTTAACTCATTAATCAAAATGGCATTAAAATATTTTAAAGTAAACTGAGAAGGTAAATAATCTTTGCTCTTTTAATGGCTGGAAAACACTTAATTAGTTTTAATAATGGAAGATAGATGAACGTCAACACAGAATTCTCAAGGAACATTCTCCTCTTCTTCCTTCTGATATAATGAATTAATATAATACATTTCCCACTGTCACTCAGGCACTATCATCTACAGGTTATTACTCTCCAAGCAGGAGCTTACCTGAATCTCCGATGTGAACTTTGCAGTTATGTTGCAATAATGGAGGTAAACTCAGGTACTCCTGGAAAGGTCAGGGGCAGTGATTTGCCCTGTTGATTCTTAGAGAATAGCCTCTGGATTCAGCTTCTGAGCTGGCATTATTTACCTAGCTCTGGACACCGGGTCCAACTTTCCAAGCTCTCAATACCCCTAAACTAGATCTCGCTCATCACAGCAGAATCTTGACAAAAATATGAATTAGTGCAACCACTATGGAATTCAAGATGAAGAGTCCTCAAAAGACTAAACGTAGTGCTCTCCTACGATCTGGTAATACAAGTCCTAAGGCATTTATTCAAAAGATTTCATGACAGGATACAAGAAAGGCACCCAAACACCCATATGTACTGTAGTTCAGAGTAGCCAAGTCATTTTACCGCCCACAGGCCCTATCATGGGTGAATGGATCAGAAGTGAGATATATAAATACCATGGAGTTTTTACTCAGTTATTGACTGAGACAGGAACATCTCTTAATCTCTAGAGTTCATGCTTGGATGACATAAGAAAGTCCCATTTTTTAAAAAGAATATCTGATTGTCACTGGTGCCTCAGAATACAATAGCTTTAGCACATCTTCTAATCATTTATGGAAATTCTGTTGTAGATGTTCAGATGCATTTACTAAGTATATCTCTTCATTATTAGCAAAGTACATAATTGGGCAATTTGGCTTGACACCCAATACCTTATCTTTTAAAATTGTTCTCATTTACTCAGCTCTGAAAAGCCAACTAGTAGAGAACAAGTTTGGCTTTATGTACAGACCCAAAGTATTTCCCAAGAAAGTATTAAGTACACATCTCACAGAATCTGTCTCCTTGGTGGTGACAATGCTCACTTCTAAATGCATTGTTCATTTTAAACAGTCTGAGGACCTTCACCTAATGCATGTGCAATATGGTGGATAGAGTCTTCTAAGCTCATTTTCCTGGTATTAGAATACTAACTAGTGAAGGTTTTTAAACTCCACTCCATAATACTTCTAGCCATAGATTATTTTTGGTCAGCTTAGTAGCATTGATTTAGAACCCCAGAATCAACTGTAAAGTATCTTTATGGTTAGTTTACATTCAATTGCACCTAGAAAGCTAAAAGGGCCAAACCTCATGAGACTGACCTTTGGTTTGGTCTAACAAAAGAATTATTTTCAGAGATTAGCTTCAGCATGAAGGGTTAAACTGTTAAAAGGAGGAGAGAAATTACTGGATGTTCTTTTAGTGAAAGTGAAATACTTGGAGTTTTTCTAAGCAAAACCTCTGGGTGATTATCTGATTACATAGGCATGCACAATTGTGGTTGCTTTTGACTAGATTATTTTACAGTTCTATAGAGACATCATACAAATTGTAACAATTTGACAGCGATACACTTTCTCCCTGAAGAGGCAAGATACTACTGTTCATGACAATTTAAAAAAATGTGTGTGTCTCTTGGAGACTATAAATCTCTGTAAGATTAAGGCCTCATTCAAGGGTTCATAATTTCTTATTTCTTCCCTGAGTTCTATGCTTCTAAGAACTTAAATGTTCTAAACTGAGGAAGAAAGATAAGGAGATTGTGACTTACTTTGAGAAAGGTGAAGCGTGATCTGCTTCTGAGCCCCCACTTAGAGCTTGAGTAGGATGAGCTGGGAAAATCTTGCTCCCAGCACTATGCATGAGGGAGGCAGGATCAGAAGAAGGTTGGTGCCCACAAAGAAGCATGTAAGAGAAATGTTGGCATCAAATGTTGTCAGCTCTGGTATAAAGACAACTAAGTTGCTCTCTGTCCCTAGCTGCAGGCACTGAGCTACTCATAGCCTTGGATCTCCTGAGCAATGGGACTATCTTCCTGTTCATAGCAAACCTCTTTCTGTTCATCTGCATGTAGGCTAATAGAATGAAAACCCTTGACAGTGCTAAGATAAAGCTAGTCACCTCATATCCCAAGACCGCCAACATCCGGGAGGAGCAGTGCTGAAGATTGGGTTATAAAAATATATTGTAGCTGGGTGCCAATGGCTCAAGCCTGTAATCCTAGCTACTTGGGAGGCTGAGATCTTAGGATCATGGTTCAAAGCCAGCCCGGGCAGAAAAGTCCGTGACACACTGATCTCCAATAAACCACTAGAAAACCCAAAGTGGTGCTGAGGCTCAAGCAGTAGAGAGCTGGCCTTGAGCTGAAGAGCATAGGGACAGTACCTACGCCCAGAGTTCAAGCCCCACAACCGACCAAAAAAAGAAAAATTGTGACAACGTGACAAAGGATGAACTAAAGCAGCAGGGATACTCACTAGACGTTATGTTGGAAATAGACTATGTAACTTTGGGGGCAGAGGGGAGACACAGTTCAAAAAGAAATGTCCTCCGGTACCTGGCTTATGTAACTGCAACACCTCTGCACATCACCTCTACACTTCCAAATTCCAGGCTCTGAGAGCTTATGTGGGTGAGCATCACAAGGGAGACACTGTTTCCAGAGAAGGCCGGGCTTCCCTCCGCTCTCGGGCCCAACAGGGGTTCCTAGCAGTGCTTCTTGACCACTGATGGGCTGTCCTTTTCATAATACTCCAATAATCAGCATGTGTGGTCTTTTCTTGGGTTTCTCATAACAGTAAGCTCTTGGGTATGCCCAAGCTTCAAGCGAGGGAGCACCTGCATCTGATGCGTAAGTATCTCGGTACCCCTTTTGTGTCTGTCGTCTGAAGCACAAGTCAGCTCAAGGACTTTACTCTTCCCCTAGCCCCTTCATTAACTCTGAGAGGTTAGTCTAGAATGTGATTAACTGTGGAACACCCAATTGCTGTCAGAATATTAGTTGATATTAAGAGAATGCATGTGGTTATTTCATAAGATATTTGTTGCTGTTGTTTATTTGTGTTTTTTAATGAAGCAACAATGACATGGCAACAATGGAATGGGATTCATGTAGAATCTGGAGACATCCTGTGTTTTCTCAATCTAGAGGACTTTTACGGTTGTTCATCTTGACCCCATAGGGATCCTGTGAAATAGGATTAGAAAATAATACTATTCCCAGAACACAGAAAATAGAGGACCCCAAGGGTTATCTATACAAAGCGACATAACTCTTTAACAAAGAAACCAAGACATCAATGCTAAACTCCATTTGATTTCTTTTATTTATTTATTTTTATTTTATAATTAAGTTTTTTATTGTGAAAATACTGTACAGAGGGTTACAGTTACATGAGCAAGGTAATGAATACATTTCTTATCCAGCATTGTTGCCTCCTCCTTTGTTTTTCCCCTACCATCCCTTCCCTCCCACCTCCTCAGCTACATTTCCCCACAGCCCCCCCCACCCTGCCTAAATTGTAAAGTTCGTTTTTCGACATAGTGTATTGTATATCTCATTGTTGTGATGGTTACAATTACCTTTTGGTTCAAAATATATAAAAATTTGAAAATTCTCTATTAAAATTCCAAACTCAATATAAATACTCAATATGCACATAGAAGCAATTTAATACAAAATAAATTTAAAACATAGGGAAAAAAAACAATTAAAACCACAGTTATAGCTCATTTCATATCCGCCAGTCTGACAAAAAGAGGTTGTGTTCTGATTGTGTTTTGCTAAAAATATACATGCAATTTGTTGTTTGAAGATAGGAAGAAAGAGAGAGAGAAAGGAAGGAAGGAAGGAAGGAAAGAAAGAAGGAAGGAAGGAAGGAAGGAAAGGAAGATGAAAAAAGGACAGAAAAAAAGAAAGAAAGAAAGAAAGAAAGAAAGAAAGAAAGAAAGAAAGGAAGGAAGGAAGGAAGGAAGGAAGGAAGGAAGGAAGGAAGGAAGGAAAGAAGGAAAGAAAGAAAGGAAGGAAGGAAGAAAGAAAGAAAGAAAGAAAGAAAGAAAGAAAGAAAGAAAAGGAAGAATCAGTGATCAGCAATCAGCCCTTAGCAGCCTTTAGCAGAATATGCTTTGAACGAATATTAATGTAATTTTATTTTTGAAAACTGAGATTATTGCAAAGTCTGTATAAGGGGACATATTAGTTCCAGTTTGCTTATTCTCAATCAGAAGAATGTATGCACAGGTCAGGTTGAAAGGGACATGGCCAAACTCTAACACGGAAACAGTATCACAAAAATAAAAGAGCACAGGACAAGATCAGACAGCAATACTGGGGATTATTCTTCAAGATGAAAATGACTACTGTATTACCTAGGAAAGGAATGCATTAAATTGTCACTGTTCTAGTGAGCAATACGTGGATCAGCTGGTTTAAATCAATGTAAGGATGGTTTTCTAGCAGTCATGAAGTTGCATTAATGAAGTGGACTATCTAAGGACCTGAATGCATTCAAAGTCACCTCTGTGATAAAAATGTGAGAAGTGGCATAGTGATTACTGTAAATTCCTTGGCAGTTTATATTAAAATTATCCCTGGCTTTTGCACTCTGATCCTAGGAAATGTTATTTGAGTCTTGAAGCATTAGACAAAAAATTAGGTTAATTATTCAAAATGAATTTGTGATATCAAATTAAGAAAAATGTGTTGGGAAGGGCAAACTCAGTTTATGCTAATTCTACTTCTTCGTGCATGACAAAGTAAGTGTTGAGAGGCGATGAGAGAATGTGATACTACAAAACCAAGTGGAACAGGTCCTGCCCGTACCTTTCCTCCTGCTTCATATATGTGTTCATGATGGTTTGATGTTCCTGTTCTTTAATTCTAGTATCTGTTAGTGGTCAATATTTACTCATTTGTTAGTATTTATTACTCATTTGTTTTCTAAAATAACTAGGCATGTTCACTTTTCACCAACCAGGAGAACTAAAGTATATTTTAATTCACATATTGAAAGTGAGCTATAAAAGGAGGGTTCCATTTTACTGTCAAGGTTTCAAAGGACAAATTTTATTTGCAAACTATAGGTTGAAATGTTAGCATCCAAATAGGTTGAGTTGAAGGAACGTTGAGGGAAAAGTGTTCTGAAATATCCTATTTAACTGTGTAATAGACATTGAACCATATACCACAAGAAGTAGTAGGACTCAAACACTGGCTTTGCACTAAATTCTGACACTACATATCTCATTCTTGAACTTAATAATATAGTTTGAATAGAACTTCACCCTCTGGAATTATGAGAAGCATATGAGAAACAGGAGAGATTTCATGTAAGACTGTCTGTTGGGTCTTCGTCCGTCCCACAAAAGACGGACGGGGTCCGAGGAAAGGTAAGTGCGGCGCTCGCCCGTTCCCTAGCCTCCCTCAGCCCAGGAGACAATCAGACACAGCGGGGAGCCAAATCCAGCAGGTAGAAAAACTCATTTATTAACAGAGAGCAGCCCCTTTTAAAGACAAAAAGGGTGGGTGGTATGGTAAGGGAGGAAGAGGAACCAATCACTGTCAAGGTCACACCCTATCATTCACCTGAGCCTTCACGGGCTGGTTAGGTACTGATCAGAAGATCAATTGGGGTCTGCCCACTCTACCCTCTCCCAGAGCCATCTTGGCTGGCCATGTGCTCTTCAGTAAATTAGACTCTGCCCACTCAACCCCCTCCCAGAGCCATCTTGGCTGCCCATGTGCTCCACAACTGTCTATCTTTGTTTCCCTGCTAATCTCTACTCATCCCTGGTCTGAATGAATGTGGAAGACAATGGTTTCTACATATTAACACCTCTATATTTCTTTAATTTCAAAATCCTATTCATGTAAATGTTTAAGACTTTCATCCCTTCCCTACTCCCATAAGTTTTATTAATAAAAACATTAAGGGTCTTAATGTTATATAAAGTTTAGTGGTGCAAAATTACCTACATAAATATTTTAACACCTAATGCTTAGGCTAATCTGATCAATATCTTATAACCAATACAACATAATTTACAAATGTAAAGCTAACATTCATCTATAAGGAAAATTCCCTGTACTAAGAATTCTTCAAATTTATCAGAATGTTCTTTGACAATGTTACATTTATACCTCAGTTATGTTTGGAATTTTCCAAACTTAATTCTTAAAAAACTAAAGAAGGAATGGACTCAAATTGCCAGCCGTGCACTCTGGACAGTAACCACTCTCCCTGAATTCTGTTCTTCACTACTATGAGCCAATAATCACTACAACTTCATAAAGTTTGTTTAATGTCTCTTGTTTACAAATAGGATTTCTGGAAAGATGTTTCCTGTTTCCACTGAACTATTGAATGAGATATTTTATTTCAGTACTCTGTAGTCTACAGATATGTGCATCCTGTTTCTCCGCCATAAGATGTCCAACTGAAAAATATAGATACCCAGAAAATGGTGGCTATAATAAATCCATATTCTAATACTAAATGCTCTAAATAGGATGTTTAAAATAGGAACACTATCAAGAGCAAAATAAACTGTTACTGAAGAAGGATTTTCTTTAAAATCATACAATGGAAATCATATGGACATTAAAATAAATACATCTTGAATGTTTCATTTAGCCTTTTAACTAATGAAAGAATAAGGTACTATGATCCGTTCAAAGTAGAACTGAAAGTGCTAAACTCTTAGACAGGTATATTGAAAGCTCCAACTGTATTTACAAGCAGATGCAAAGCCAGCTGTTTCAGTGGAGGTAAGTGGCTAGACAGGCATGTGAATCCTTTTGCTGAGAGGAATTTATTTGTATCTCTATAACTAGATGTCCTTTTAATTGTTATCAGTTATAAAAATCATACAGAGTTTTAACTACATCAGAATGTACAAAACAGATCACCTAAAAGAAAAGTTACACTGCCTGGGAAATAAAGTTTTAAGGTTGTTTTAATTCTCGTCTTTTATATTTGTGGTTTTCTCCCCAATATTTAAACTATTTTACTAACAGTGCCTTTCTGAAGAGCACATGCCATGATGTGGCAAACTCTGTGTCCCAATCTATTTCAGACAACTGCTCATGCTCATGCTTACTTCAACCCTGATTCAAACTGAGCTAAGAAAATAATTAGGCAGGATCAATGGAGAAAGCACACACACACACACACACACACACACACACACACACACACACACACACACACGAGAGAGAGATGTCAACTAGCGTCCTCTGAATTCACACTCTTTCTTACTGTGCCATTTGACCTCAGATATATCTATACATAATCATCAGAAAAAATAACAGAAAGCTCTCAGATATCTCTATGTCCTTTATGTTTAGATATTTAACAGCATCTGAAATGTAAACAGAGTTTCTTTTTGTCATTTCTTCCTACACTCCCTCTTTTGCTCCTTCCCCCTCCTTCCATTTTTCCTGTGTTTCTCATGTGGTTCCTTTTTCCCTTCTTTCTTTTTTACCTTTCTTTCATCTTTGTTCCTCTTTTCACTCTATTCCTCTCTCTTCCCTTCTTTACTTTTCAATTCTATGAAGCAAACGAAGAAAGAAGAGGGGAGGGATTTGGGCTGCGTGTCAGTTAATCTCATCAATATTGACAAAGTTAAATGAGCAGGCTGAATTATCCAGGTTGACTCTTTCAATTGATCAAATTAAATCAGGTTAATTGCCAGCCTTCTATTCCACAAACACAGCCTGGGTTTGACGGCTTCTTTGATTGATTGGGAAGTCATCTTAGAGAAAGCAAGGAGGGGAGGAATAGTACAGACCCAAACACCACCACCACCACACCTATTTCCTGCTTCTATGCCTTGCCAGAAACTTCCCTTGCTTTATGTATGTCCTTAGATTGTCATTTCATGAGAAATAATTCTAAAAATTTGCTTCATTGAAAGAAATAGGACAAAATGTGGTTAAAAATTAAGAAGATGAGGCAAGTAAACATGAATTTCAAAAAGTAAGATGCTCTGAGCACAGTTAATCCATAAAATTTGCCTATGAAGTCATTGCTCTGGTTAACAGATTCAGGTTCAGGTTCATCTGTAAACATCTAAGCAGAAGAGAGGAACAGAGCCCTGAATGGAAAGTAAACCTGTGGATAGAAAATTAAAGGCTTGCTGTACACACTAAAGAAAATGGTTTTCAAGTCTTCTATAGATACTTATTGCCATAATGAATATCATCTTTGAAAACATCTTCTTGTGATTAGTTTTTAAAATATCCTTCCAGATAAAGCAATGACATCATTGTGGAGCCCAAGTTTTTGGAGAAGGGGGAAAGGAAGGACGTTAAATGATGTCCAGATATGTAGATCTCTGGCAATCTGACTTCATCCAGGAATCATTTGGACACAGCTCCGAAGAGTAGATTTTACATCTTCCTCCCAATTCTTCATATGTATGCTTTCACTTAACCAAACTTCAAAGTATATTTAGAAAGTTTAGTATTTTGAAAATGTATTTACTAATAAAATTATGGAATGTTGTTCTGTTGAAATTGTCAATCAACTAAAAAATTGTGTATGAATAATCAAGGTGTGAGCCTTTCCTTTTAGATAATTTTATTATTTGTTTATTCTCTTAGACAGGTATTGAGGACAAGCAGATGGCTGCAAAGAGGTGTTTTGTGTTTTTTTTTTCATTAAAAATTATATGATACACTAAAATTGAAAATGGGAGGTAATAAATGAAATCTGAGAGGTGAAAGTAACATAAAAGAAAGCAACATAAAAATAGAAGGATTTATTTCTCTAAATATGACATTATTTAGTATATTAAATAATAATTTCTTAAAATAGCAATTAAATTGGTTTGCTCTTTACTATCAGCAATTTGTTAAGTGATCCTTTTATTTTATGGGTTTCTTTTGTTTTTATCGTTGTCCTGTTGATCTTCACAAAACATGCGAGTTGACCCTGACCTGAAATAAATGAATATATTAATCTCTTTGCCAACAATGCCTATCACTATTGAGCTTTGATATAAAATGTAGAACAATTTATATCTCCTTTCTTCTGATGACCAGGAATAGCCATTGTGATGCATTTTGACTATTTATACATCTTGCATAGCTTTTTAACACCTTGGATCATTTTGGGAAAAACAAAACAAAACAAGACTTAACTCTTGGTGGTTCTTCTTTGAGTGACTAACACACATCCGAACCTCATGAGCTGGGGTTATCCGTATTGCCGTTACATCTGTGAAAATCTACTGGTGATACTATCGGTATTCTTTCATAACCATGGGAATAGAACAGAGCTAATTTCCATTCCAAGAGTTTGCCAACATCCATTGATTAATTCCACACGTTTTCTTTTGAATAAATTCCAAACTCTCTTTTCCTTTGTTTTAATGTCTTCAAACTTTTTTCAAATAACCTGCTTTTCATTTTTCCACCTGCCTCCCTTCCTGGGCCCTGTCTTCTGACTTCGGCTGTTGGTGCAGCATTCCAGCCAGAGCAGGAAGCCTTCTACCACCCTTGAATGCTGTGCCCCTTCTTCTGATGACGTCCAAATACTGTGCCCCTTCTTGTGTCCTACAGTAAACCTACTCCCTCTGATGCCACCACCCCACCCTCCATACCCCACCCCCCATAGCTATTGGAAATGACCATCAGTTCCTGGAGTTCCATCTCTAGCTCTCAGCGCACCCTGTGTTCTGCATCAGGTGGACATGAGCAAGAAATGGACTCTACACTGCCTCTACTCAGAATGTTCGAGAACTTAGCACAGGTGCCCGCCACCCAGGGGCACACAGAGAACAGTCTCGAATAGAAGCAGCTAAGGCGTAATGAACTGTGGAGGACCAGCCCTGCTGGTTCATGGTCCTCCATAGAGGCTGACACTCAACTTTCAATGATCTGTGGACCCAGCACAGAGTGGGCTCAGAGAATAAATACCCCACTTATATACTCCTTCCCTGTTCCAGCAGTTTCTCAGTAACCCATGTGGCTAGGATTCACAAAATCCCCTGATTCACAAAATCACAATATCCCCTGAAGCCAGCATCCCAGGGATTCCTGTGGGGTGAGACATGAAGTGGGTGATGCGTACTCTCTGGTTATCCTTAGCCAATCTTCCGGCTTTCATCACAGCCTAGAAAATGATGTCGTCCAGATGAAAGGCAGAGAGCACTGGTTCCCAAAGCAGAGCTCCTAAATAACCACCCATAAAGTTAACTTTCCCTTAGCCACAGAATTACTCAACATTACGGCTGTGCATTGCTGATTTCGAGAAGTCCTCCACGTAGTCCACGTGGAGAGCACACCTCCCTCCCCCTGTCAGACTCACACCTGTGAAAGATCTGCTCTATGCATCGGAAACAACAAGTGTCAGGGTAGACATTTCAGTTTTCCTCCAACACACTTCCCACACTCTTGTATTTTTAGTCTCAGTTCGTGACACTAGTACACAGTCAGCTTCTCAAGCCAAACCCTTAGTGCTCAACAATTGTTCAGTTCTCTGTTCTTGATACGTCTACTCCCTTAGCTGTATGGCCTTCTGTTCGAATAAGCTTCTAATCTTCCCGGGAAAAGGCACTTGTCATTCTAGAATTTTCACAAGTACTCTTAAGGTATCTTTTGAACTTTTGTTTCAATTTGCTTGAGCCATTAACAATAATGTTAATAAAACATATTACATACTTCTAAATGAATGATAGAACAAATGGGGACACATTAAATATCATTGACATTCATGTCTGTGAATACTGGTTCACTTAGAAATGGGTAAATTTCACAAATTTGAATTGAAATCTCCTAATAAAATACATTTTATTGTTTTATATTGCATCATAATGTGCTAAATGGACACAATATTTTTCTGTCCTCAAATGTTTTCTGTTACTAGGAGTTTGCATGCTTCTCTCTTTTTGAGATATTGGTCACTGGAAGAGAGGAGCTGTTTTGAAAGAGAAGGTAAGGAACCATCCACAGAAATCTCCTTAGAAGTTCTCCTGAGAGCCTGTGGTCTAAGAGGACAATTAGATATTCTCTTGTTTTTTTTTCTTTTGCAAAACTAAAGTAAAACATGAACATGATTATGAGTGAAGCCAGGAATGCATCTCCTCAGCTCTGGGTTTCCCAAAAAGACAAAAAATGGGGTTGGGTATAAAACCCTTCCTTAAAATCTTAGCAATTAAATAAATTTCCTTCAAAGTTCTGCAGATCATTGGCCTTTTGACTCAACTAGCAGCTTAAGAAAGTGATGCTTTCTACAAATAATAAAAATAAATAGTGCAATAATTTTAAAAATGGTTTTATATGAGTTAATACTCTATATGAGATAATACTTATAGAAATTCAATTTATAAAAATAATTCCATTAATTCTTCCATGATTTATATAAAATAGTATCTGCAGGTATCAGGGAAGACAAGAAATGGTATATTCTGTATGTAGTTCATTTTGTCAGAGGACAAAGTTTCAGACATCTGTTGACCAAGGATTAGAAGGCTGTCAACAAGACTAACCCTTCAATGTCATCAGGATGATAAATTTTATGTTACACATCATAATGAAAAATTAACTAATCAATCTTGAAGTATAAAAGACATTTTAGCTAGCTGACATTTCTAACCTGGTCAAGCACCTCATTTAGTGCTCTAAAGCTCTCAGTGTTTATTCTAATTGTTCTTGTATATATTTTGTAATAGTACATTTTAAATGTAACTCATTGTTTCTTGAAGTGTCTCACATAATTTTTTTTAATTGCGAAAATACCGTACAGAGGAGTTGCAATTACATGAGCAAGGTAATGAGTACATTTCTTATCAAGCATTGTTGCCTCCTCCTTTGTTTCCCCTTCCCATCCCTTCCCATCCCCCCATCTCTCCCTATCACACACCCCACTCCAACCCCTCACCCCCCCACCCCCGCCAAAGTTGTCAAGTTTGTTTTTCGATATGATTTGTGCATCTCATTGTTGCAATGGGTCCACCTGTATCCCTCTTTGAACAATTTGTTTTTGCCCTTCCCCTCCACAAATTATACCAACATCCAATACAGTGAAAGCAGGGGTTATATTGTGGGGGAGGGACATACAAAGCAGCAAAGAAATCATCTTATAAATATCACATAACTTTTTATGACAGGCAAAACTTGTTGCTCTTGGTAACCTCAACTCTGAGTACATCATAGACTACAAAATCAGCCTCAAAATGCCTCACATGAATTAATTAATTAATGAGTTGGACTTGGCTCATTAGTCAATATACCTTAGTTTTACAAACAACTCCTGGTTTCACTTTAACCATTCCACATAAATAGATGCATAGATAGAAACATACATACACACATAAATGACAGATAATATATATGATAGATATCATGCATATTTATGTTTATACACACACATATATATTTGAAATATGTATTTAAAAATTTCATATTGTAAGATTTAATGTATTTTATTTTATTGGTCAATTTGTAGAAATAAAATAAACTGCAGAGGAAAGAAAAAGAGGATTGATAGAGGGAAAAATTAGAAAAGAAAGAAGAAACATGGCTCATAAACACTGGATAATTTGACATTTTTTCATTGGTGTTTCTGGTCATACAAGGTGTTCTTAACAAAAATCACTATCTACAAACCCCAGGGGAGCTAAAACAATTGTTAGGTAATTAATTAGCAGACATTCCCCAATGTCCTATAGTTAGTAGAAACAACAGTTTCTACCTTCAAATGTTGAATACAAGCTCTGGGTTTCAAAAGTCTTCCTGCCAACACTTAAAAAGGTATATTTTTTTCCATTTTCAAAAAAAGAAGTAGAAGCACAGTTTGAGAAATTAACTCATATGTTTATGAATTAGATGACAATTTTGTAAAGACCAAGTGAAATCTGATCCATAAACATTTCAAAGTAAACCAGTTCAGTTAACCAGACCCAAATCAAGCATTGACGCTTCATCCGTGAACCCAATGTATAGTCTACAAAATTAGGAAGAACAAGGAAAAAAGCAAGGAAGGGAGGGATGAGTGAAGATGCCGAAAGGGATGACATTGGCTCCAGATAGTTTGTATCACGTATTCACAAACTGCTTTGTTAAATGGCACCAGCTTTGTAGAACAACTTAAAGATAATAATGAAAAGAAAAGAAAAGAAACGTCTTCTAGAAGTTGTTCTGCTCTCTAATCGGTTTCCATAAACCCAGAATGGTCTGTTTTTTGTTTTGTTTTGGTTTTTGTGTTTTGGGTTTTTTTGGTTGGTTGTTGGGCCTGAACTCTGGGTGTTGTCCCTCTGCTCTTCAACTCAAAGCTAGTGCCCTACCCCTTGAGCCACTTCTGGCTTTTTCTGCTTATGTGGTGCTGAGGAATCGAACCCAAGGCCTTGTGTATGCATAGCAAGCACTCTACCACTGAGCCACCTTCCCAGCCCGAAGAGTCTGTTCTTAAACAGAATACAAGTGTATGTAATCTGGCATCATACATTGCAGGTATTTTTCTTTTCATCCACCTTGTTGGATGTATCCACAGGTAATTCATTGTCATTGCTGAATGGAAGATCTCCTTCCTATGAACATACCATACTCCACCACGTGTGCTGTTGATTGACATGAGGCTGTTTTCTGTTTGAATCTATTCCAAATAAATCTGCCAGGAGCATTTTGTGTTGTCTACATACTTTCAGGTTTCTTCTACCTTATAAATATTTTAGGGAAATTATTGGGTTACAGATAATGAAATTCACTTCATTTTTTTTTTGCTTCACATGAGGCTTTATAGAGCATGTGATGTATTGTTAGGTTTTGTTAGGACTCAGGCATAATGCTATCCACTATCCATTTATTCACACTTAACCATTTATTTCTTATTCTGTGCATGTGTATATGTGAACTAGTGCATATAAGCTGCACATATGCATACTCTTTGTATATGCAGAGAGAGAGAGAGAGAGAGAATGGAGATAGAGTTCATCATGCACTGGGCATTAGGTGAGTTAAACTAATAAGATGTGAAAGAGCTGAAATCCCTTTTCATTTTCCCCAAGTTTATAATCCAACATTGTAATTCACTATTGTTAGGCAAGAGGGGAAAACAAACAACAGATTAAACATCTCAAAATTTGTAAAGCTAATTTTGGATGTGCTTCAAGAAACTGAAATGTAAAAAGGAAAGAAAAACACAAACGAAAAACAAAAACAATACCTGCTATTCTCTTGCCTTGAAATAAAGTGAACTATTTAACTGTCACTGCATGAAGACTCATCATTTCATCAAGAGATGCTTCCTGGGATAAATGCCTCTCAAAATCAAGTATTGAGATACTGTAGATTGCAATTGAAACAAAAGTTTCACATTAGCATCTTAGAGAGTCAGTTCGATTCACATTGTAGAAAGATTTGGTTAGATGGATCTGGCTGAGCAGTGTTCATCATGGTTCTAGCTGCCAGCCACATGGCATGCTATTTTCTAGCATACATGGGTTGTGTCAGCTTTACCTGCAAGTTACTTAGTAAGTGGATGCTAAGTGTGCCTCTAGTTTATACTTTTCCTGTTTCAGTGTACAGATCACAATTCTTAAGTTATTTGCAAAAAAAATTCTACTTTTGAGAAAATTTAGAATCCCCTAACTCATATAATCCTGATTGTTTCACTTTAGCTTACCTAGCAAGATATTTTGAAAATGCTGTGCATGCCTGATAGTTTCCCTTAGGTAGTAAAAAACAAAATCCGAATTTACCCTTCAGGTCATTGAAGTGAAGCGCAATGACATGAAACCACAGTGACCTAATGCTAGGGATACTTACTTCTTTCTTATCTTTGAGTACAAATGCTCTCATCATACATGCTGTATGCATTAAATAGTTAACAAAGGTTGATTTGAGATTTAAGTTTAATGTCAACTACAAAACACACACACACATATATACACACATACACACTACACATGCACCCTCATAAAATATTTTTTCCTACATATATTTTTTTCCTGGATGCCATCTTCACTCAATAAAAAGCACATTTCTGAAGCATTTAGTGTGAGTTGCTATTTATGCCAGTCAATAATTCACATCATCTGCAAAAAACATGTTTATACCCTTTCTACATCCTTCAGAGATGAAAGGAAGGAATTTGTGAGCTGAAATGGCTTCATGTGCCCAAATCATGCAAATTTCCTAAGCCATTTCCTAAGATTTGCAGATGTGTAAATTGCTTCTGTTTTCTTTTTTTTTTCCCTATCCTGAGAATAGGTATGCAATGGTGTGAATGTCAAATCAGCTTCTGTCCTCCCCTGTAGTTCTGAAATACCCATTTTCCAAATGATGAGAACTGATTTATAACTGAGACTTTGTGACATTCTGAATGGAGTCTAATCTTTTATTTTAATCTTTCATGAGGCAGTTGAGTTAAAATGTTGTAAATGCCCAACGTGTGTGTCCATGTATATATGTTCAGTCGCTTATATAATCAGGCATGAATCAGGAATCCCAGTGATATGTGAATCAGAGTTTGAGGGGGACTAAAACCCTTGAAAAACCTCACAATTCAGGCTCTAAGTAGAATAAAAGATGTTTGATAAATTATGGACCACATGATAAAGTTTTACAAAGTATAGAGCAGGTAGAGGTCCTCAATAAAGGGATTTCTTATTCTCATAAAATCCTGAGATCACTCTCTTTCTGAGCTTTTAATTACTCAATAAAGAAGGGAGGTTATAAGTTGCTAAGATCATTTTGCTTATACTACTCCATTATACCATTCTATTTTCTAATGTATATATATAATATGTATATATAATATGTATATATATGTATATATATATATATATATATATAAACATTTCACTTCTTTGAAAGCAATTACCTTCCTAAGACATCAGAGAAACATTTAAGTTGGAAGAAAGATTACAAATTATATCCATATGTCTTATAAACAAACCATCTCTTTTTCCTAGTAAATGCGTTGATGGCTCTTGAAAAATATATTTGAATTACATATACACATACAAGGATAGAGGGTTTTTTTTGGGGGGAGCGGGTGAGTTAAGAGTCAGTTCAGTAGAAAATGATGGTAGCATTCTGCCTGAACAAAAGCATGATCAATGCTGAAAGGAGTTGTAAATAGAACCCAAGAGAAATGGCCTAGCTGCATGGCTTTGTCCCCCTGGAGGACCCTCAGAGTCCCTCTGTGCACCCCTTGGCTGGAAATTGACAAGGAGAACATGTCAATAAGCCAGGAATGCCACACTGAGTCACCTTGGCTCCCTTTCCCGTGGACCATCTTCTGGCTAGAAAGTCTCCGACTGACACAACTCTACTGAGGCGGAGTCCTCAGACCTGAGGGAGGATAGGACAGATGATGATGAGAAGGGAAAACAAGGAAGGAGAATTGAGAGGGGTGGAGCCTGATAGAGACCCGGTGGGACTGTTACTCTTCCTGAACCTCCTTTGGCTGCCACACAGATCTGAACTGGAATGGCTTAGTCTGCGCCCTTGGGAATGTATTCTTCTAACTAGTATGGTATTTATTTTAAAAGACATAAAAACATCAGCAGCACACTGAGTAATTTTAAAACCGCTCATTTGCTTCTCATTTTGCGGGTAACTGCCATCCCCCTGTTACCTACCTCCTACAGAGACTCAGCCCCGCTTTCAAAGTCCTGCAGTTGAATTGGAAGTACAGCATCCCTTCTAATGGTGCCACCCACGAGTGTCTAATTGATTCTTTGATAAAACTATCAATATTAGTTCAGTTCTAAATAATGTAAGCAGCACTGTTCCTGGGAGGAAGAGGCTAAGAAAAAAGCTTTTAATATGGAGTGTTCCTTGAAATACTGAGGGGTCTCACAGACTTTCCATGTCCCGCTGTTTTTGTGTTAAATGCTGCTGAACTTTTTAGTCTACTATAATTAAAACTTCTTTGCCCAAAATGTCAAAGACATCATCCATTGTGCGTGTGTGTGTGTGTGTGTGTGTGTAGACATCATCCATTGTGCGTGTGTGTGTGTGTGTGTGTGTGTGTGTGTGTGTGTGTGTGTGTGTGTGTGTGTGTGTGTGTGTGTGTAAAAGAGGCTCATCTTTCTCTCACCACATTCTCTGCCCATTCTTAGTTTCTGTGCCCTAAGCCATTATGTCTCTGAGTTAACTGTGGAGGAATCTTGGCTCGTACACACCTCTTCTTAGCTCCTTTTTGCTTCAGCATCAATTCCCATGACTGAGCAAGGGTGACTTTCTACAAAGATGGCTTTCTGTTCACCTCCCTTCCTAACCTTTTCTAGAATTTGAATTCCCTAGTCCGCCTTACTTTACAGCATTTCTACCATCCCCATCAAATCTTCCATTTCCCCAAGGTGAACCCCCACATTTTTCTTTGTCTGTGCTGGCTCAGCGGTTAGTAGGCCGGTGACTTTATTTTGTATGTCGGTTATTCCTGTAGTATGTGGCTTACTCTCACAAGCAACAGTTCCTTTGGGTGATCAATTGTTCTCCAGAACCCAACAGGTTCAACATGAAAGCCATCAACTTTCTGGAAAAATTGGTTTACTCTTCAAACCATCCACATCCACCTATGGTATGATATAGAGACAGTATAGTTGTTTTTGTGATTCACTTTGCTATCATTATACTTGATCACTTTTTTAACATGTACTTATTATCTTGCCCATGTAATTGTAGCCCCTCTGTATGGAATTTTCACAAAAAATATCTTTTGTTTAAAAAAAAACCATTTGAACACTTTCTGTCCACTCCTGTGCAACTACCACACCACTGATAGGTGCCACCACCACGTGCTTCTTCATGAACGTTGTACACACCACTCTCACAGAGAAACCCTTTGCCAACGAAGCTGAGCATGTGCGCAATGTCTAATAGAGCTTTGCTCCCACCCAGATTCAGCCTGTTCACCTGGTGTGCCAGTCCTGTGTGCTTAAAATCTCACATATAAAACAGACCTAGTGGTGTTGTTAGAATGTAATGTGTCTTTGTGGGTATGCTATCTGAAAGACAAGGCAATGACTATTTCCCTTGGTAGGGAGTAATGCTGTATTTGTCTACATATAGGTAATTACCATAGCCTTCACTTGGATCCTAACAACAACTCAAAACTTTTCTCTTTAAGTTGCTCCCAGTTGTTTCCTGGGAGGAAGGAATCATCCCTTCATCTCTGTTTAACTACTTTGCATTTCATTATCTCTACAACCCTTTCTGTGAAACAGACAAAAAAATAGCATTTTTTTCTCTATCTCTTATGCCAGTTTATTAAACTTGCTCTCAATGTAAGAGTATTGTTTACAGTTTTTAACACTTATGACTTTTTCTTTTCACGTAATATATTTAGACTCATGCTCTGTTTTCAAATCCACCCATTCTTTTTTTTTTTTTTTTTAGGGCTCATCTCCATATCCACTATGTCTCCATTATCCTCAAACTCCCATTGTGTGAATCTTTTGCCAGTCTCACTTCTCACGCTGTCTTTGGAGCTGACTCTGTTGTTCTCCTCAGCTTAACGACTGAGCATCACCAACTCGGGATGGACTGCACCGCCTCTCATCCCCATCTGCTGCTTCCAACCTGGGCCATGTCCGCAACTATCACCCCTTCATGCAAGCTATCCATTACACTTAATAGGTAACATCAAAGCACATTATGATTCAACAAACATCATGTCAGAAGGACAATCACTTCAGGCTACTGACATTATAGAAGATTAGACATAATAGAGTCAAATAAACATACCCTCCTGTTCAAAAAATAATAATAAGAAGATATTTAGATTTAAGGAACACTGCCAGAAGTTTATATCATCCAAATGCTGATAAGCAAATGTGTTACACAGAAAGCTGTCCCCCCTGAATGGCACCCCAGGCTCTCAGTTCCTGGGACTCTGCAGCAGCAGCAGGGCAGCCCATGCGTTCCTGAGCTTCCTCTCTCAAAGCATGTGACATTTTCTGTTCAGAGTCTAAACTGCACCTTCTTCTTTGGCATTTTCTACCTTGCTTATCTTGGTCATCACACAATCTTACTTAGATCAGCACTTGTTTGCTGCTCCTTTACATGCTATCTTGCATAATGTTTTTGAATAAATTTGGCTTGCACATTAAAGGGAGTGATTCTTACTGACATTTTCCCAATGTTGAAAAGGTAAACCAGGGCTATTTTTTTTCCTTCTTTCTGATCTCCAGTTACTTAAAACTAAAACGCAAAGAGGCATGACTTCAGCAACTTCTTCTTCTTTAAGTAATTAGGGGGGAAAAATCCTTCTGTCCTGTTTTGGCCTCTCCATACTTCAAAGCAATGACTCATAATTTTCAGCATTCTTGGTCTCCTTCTGGCCCACAGCTGGGGGTGGGGGGCGGGAGGGGCGCTGGGTTGTGTGTCTTGGCTTTCTCTTCACGGTCCTAAAGGGATGAGAGCCAGTAGTTGGGTCACTCTGACACCAGACACTGTAGGCAGAGTGTGGCAGGGTTTTCTCTGGTGGAGGAGGAAGGTGGCTGGATTCAGTTACCAGCTGCTCTGAGTTGAGGCACTTTGGTTAAGACTTCTTCTAAGCACCAGTCTGAAGTCATGTTCCCTTTGTCCTTGGTAACACGTGTTACAACCAAACTTTCAGACCATTAGATAAAAGCTAATTTTATGATTTTCTTTCTTCATTACAGGAGGTCATATGCAGAAAACATAAATTAGAGCTGTCTTCCAGATTTCCATGTTGTGGTTTACTCCAGCTCCCCAATTTAATATTAAGTTACATTCAAAAAAGAGCTTTCTTTAAAAAAAAGGTTTCAAAGGAAATTCTAGAATCCTTCTTAAAAATCAGCCCATCAATTACCTACCACACGCTAAGCAAATTGAGGAATTTTGTCTTTTAATACAAATCTTAGTTCTCATAACTAGAACTGACAACACACTTGAACAGCCAATTCTAGATAATGGAGACTCTGCTTTCTTCAAGCTCCTGTCTAGTTTTACTGCTATCTTTAGTATCTGTGCAAGGATGAGAGAAAGGTATTAAGTAGGCATCCCACTTCCAGAAGACACATTTCTTTTAAATCACAAATGAGACAAAAATCAAACAAATGGCTCAGAATGATTTGTTAGATTATTCATGGATTACAGTAACTGCTGATCAAACATTAATGACTACACATGAAGATGTTCTATATTTAATTTGTGCAGTAATTCCCTTTTGGATAAATACATGGAAAGAAGATGACCTTGTTAGTTAAAATGATGCGCAACATAATTTCAGAAAGTATGGCTATCTCTGAGCGCCGGAAACACTTGAATTTGCTGGTACCACTGTTGTGTGCCATTTCCTTAGAGCATAATTTATTCCAAGGAAGAAGGATGGAAGTTCCTGTGGCTGGGTATGCAGGAGTAGGTACCTAAGTGTTCTGAGCAGACCTCCCTCCTAACAGTGCCTCACAAGCTAAATGCCTGGTGTAGACTCCAACTCTTCCTTCTTCCTGCTAGCATTGTCGCCTTTCATTTCAGTGATTGCATACTATACAGGGGCCCTGGTGGTTTGATGATCCCTGTAAGACCAGCACAAACACAAAACCCCTGTGCTTTTGTTTAGTCATGTTCCCTAGGCTGGGGCTCTGGAGTGCAAGTCCTTTAGAAGTGAAATTTGATGATTAATTTATTGAGGAAATAGAGAGGATTACTATATTTGAGAATATGCAGCATTGTGTGAATTGGGAAAACATTGCTCATGAAGGAAGCTAGGTCAGTAATTGTATTCAAGTCCTTTATAGGTATTGGAGAGATATGGAAAAGCTGTTTAATTTTCTTCTTCTTTTTATTATTGTCCTTAGGAGCTATGCCAAGGAGTTGCCATTTAACCAACCAGTATATGAACACAATATATGTTGTTCAATGTCTCTCCTATCAACATTCTCATCCAGCCCTTCCCTGCCTACCCTCCTCTTACTCTTCTTAATTTGTAAAATATACATTGGTTCCTTGTCAACATGGTCCCCCTCTTCTCCTTTTCATCTGTCTACCCTTTTATCCTTGATTATACTCCTCTCCTTTCCAGTACCTACTTCCTGGTGTTTTATTTTTTCAAAGTTGGAGTTCAGCTTTCTAAGGAATTATACTGTTCGATATTTCCCTTAAATCTACCATATTTCAGTTAATACATTTATATATACTTGCATATCACTCAAAGTATTTACTAACCAGTTTGTTAGCTAAATTTAGCTAATATAAGGGAAAACATGTATCTTTTTTTCTGGGCCTGCCTTACTTCATTTTAATGTATTTTTTCCCAAGTCTTTCCATTTCTTTACAAACAGTCGAATATCATTCTTTCTAATGGATGAGTAAAATTCCATATATATATATATATTTATATGTGTATATATATATACATATATATATATATATATATACATATCCATTAGTCCATTGAGGGGTGTCTGAGCTGATTCTATAACTTGCCTATGGTGAGTAGTGCTGTAGTAAAGTTGATTGACTTTCAAATTTCTCTTTCTGGATATAAATGCATACTCTGTGTGTGTGTGTGTGTGTGTGTGTGTGTGTGTGTGTGTGTGTGTGTGTAGCATTCACATAATTTTTTTGAATATTTACTAATTGCAAAATAATATGAGCCTTATAAGATATCTAGTATTAGAGGTTCTCCATTATTTATTTAAACTCATGAACGGAAATGAATAAAAGTCTCCTTTTATGATGAGATATATGATAACTTAGAAAACAATTATCTATAACAGAATTCTAAAACGTATTACAACTGTTTTTTTTTAAAGTTATCTAGTAAAAAGCTGTAAATATGAAAGGTGACTGTGACTGGATCTCACCTTTGGATTAACTGCTTATAAGAAGCGGGGGGAAGGGGTGATTCTTGCTCTTCATAAATGATTGACATTCAACAGTCATTGAAGAGTTCTGCTGTTCCTGTCGGGTTTTTTTGTCTTTGTAATCAGTTTGTTAAACGATTTTCTCCATTTCCCCTCATGCCTTCCTTTCTTTCCTTCATTCTAATAATGACCTGTAAGTACAAGAAAAATTACTGTCAAGTAAAAGCTTTTTTAATAGATCCTGCAATGAAAATTATAATTACTTCAAAGCAGTAAAACTGTAATCCTAAGAGGTAAGCCTCAGACATGTTCTTCCTCTCCAGTGATTTTTTTTCTGAAGCTCTGAAGGAGTTTCCCCTCTCAAAGATCTGACACGTACAATATATCCACTCTGCCCCTAGAGATAAGAGCCACTTTAATCCCATATTTTATTATTGTACAGATAGATAAATGGAAAGAGAGCTGATGTCAAGTGCTTGAATGATCAGACCATAAAGGACTACATATGAGAAGCCAGATTTTTCTAGACCTTTCTAACTTGTGATCCATTATCATTCCATGGGGCAAAACACAAAGGAGACTCAACTTGTAAGAAAGAAGTTAAAAGATATATGTCAGTAGAGTGAGCATAGCTCTGGACTCACATTTGACTCGAAATTTATGCCCTGATAACACCTGATTTGCCTTCTGATGGCTGGAAAAAGTGTCTTTCTAATTGAGTGGAGATGAAACTTGCTTAACAATAAGAGTATTTTGTTTTTTAAAAGTACCCAATGTACAATTTGCATCAATCATTTGTTTTTTCCTCTTTTTTTAAATTTTATTTTATTGTAAAGAGGCTGCACAGAGAGGCTATAGTTACATGAGTAAGGTAATAAGTACATTTCTTGTCCAGCATTGTTACCCCTTCCCTTGTTTTTGTTTGGATGTGAGGGTGATCTGGCTGCGACATCTGTCACCCCATTGATGGCCAGGGTTAAATCATTTCTTTTAATCCACTCATTAGGTATTGTTTCCTGTAAGCATATTCCTCTACACTTGATAGTTATGGAGGCTGAGGTTCAAAAAAAGGCTACATGGCTTCCATAGGCACCCACATCTCGGTCATGAGTGTACATTGTTAATCCCTACATTGTTCTATGCTTAAGAGGGTATTTTCCACACATTTGGAAGTTAATCTTTTTCCACTGGAGAGTTTAAACAAGCTTTTCTCTCTAGAAAAATAGAAGAATTTTAGGAAAACACTTTGAATATTATGTGTTTTATTTTATGGTTGCTGCTTCAATGGAATATCGAACATTAACAAGCCAACAATCACCCTTCAGGGTGAAATTTTTCCCCAATTTATGCTGTTGATAAGTACATCATATTAGTTAGTCTTTTTTAAAAACAGTTAGGCTTTTACCTGATTACCAAAAATTGTATTTATACAATTTCAACAAATACAATAGTGATTCATAGACGCCGTGAGCCAGATGTCAATACAATTCTCCTTATTGTTTAATGGGGCAGGACGTGTCATAAACAAGAGGTCTTTGAGAGTATAGCCACAGAAGAGAATCTCCTTGGAGGCAGAAGAAACTTGTCCCAGATTTACTGGCCCTGGTATGTGTGTCTTGCTATATGAGTGGGGGTTAGCTAGATGGACAAGAAGATGAATGCTCACTGTACTGGGGCCTCTTCATGAGCAAAGGTGAAAGGGAGATGGACACTTTGCTAGGACTGGACCTGGCAGCAGAGACGGATAAGGGGAAGTTTACAGGGAAGAAAGCTAGAAAGTTCTGGAGGTGTGGGTGGAGAGAATCTAGGCTAAGTTAGACTTTGTAGTGGACAGTAACAGGGGTGCTTTTAAATGGGAAAGCCATGCGGTAATTTTAAGACTTACTGAATTCTACCCTGGTGAACACCAGAGATAGCATTTAAAAGGGTCGATGGCTATTCTCCATTGCTTTCTTTTTTAGTATCCCAAGGCAAGCATTGTGAAATTAAAGCCCAATGAATTAGTATAAAGCTAATAAAGAATTACATTTTTTTTAATGTATGGAGTGAAACTCCATAGTCTAAGCCCTTTGAACAATTAACAGAAAGTTGAACACAATAAGTTACAGGATGTCGAAACATGTATTGAACGGCAAGGAGCTAGTGAGTGGAGGTGATGAATGAAAAAAGGAATGGGGATGAATACAATACTCAAAGTACATATGTGAAAAAGGAAGTGAGAATCCTCATGTGACTGATGGTGAACGAGGGGTTGGGGAAGGAGCAAAACACACTGAACTCATGAATGGACATGTTAACCTGCAACCCCTCTTAGAGCCATTTGTAGATAAAAAACTAAATTGAAAATTAAAGCAAAAAAATGTTTATTCTCAAACATAATATTCTGTAGGTAAATCTTAAGTTGCATTTATGTAGAATAATTGTAAACTTTCCATGTAATGACATTTACTGCTTTTTTTCCATCCTATTATATGCTAAATAATATTTGGATTTGAAGTTGTGATCATTGCTTATGAAGGCATATTTCAAAATATTGTCATAAAAGTAGTTAAAATGGAGCTGGGCACAGATGGCTTATAAACCTGTAATTCTAGCTATTCAGGAGGCTGAGATTTGAGGATTCACAGTTTGAAGCCAGCTGGGACAGAAATGTCCATGAAACTCCTACTTCCAATTAACCACTAAAAGGCTGGAAGTGGAGCTGTGACTCAAATGGTAGAGAACCAGCCTTGAAAAAAATGCTAACTGATAGCATTCAAGACCTCAGTTCAAGCCTGAGTACTAGAAAAAAAATTTGAAAAAAAATAGTTAAAATACTGTTTTTCTTAACTGCTTTATTGAGAAAAATTGAAAAAAATCCATCTATGTAAATGATAAGATATAATACATTTTATCATAAATTTATTCACTTAAAATTATCACTCAAATCAAAACAATGAATAGATCCATAGTCTCTGTACTTTCTCAATTCTTGAAGAGGGATATTAAAATATCAAAACATACTTTAGAATTGTCTAATACTTTCTGTTCTATTACTTTTGCTTAACATAATTTTTTCTAAATTTTTGTTGTTGTGGCAAAACTCACAGAGCATAGAAAATTCTATCCCAAGCAATTTCCAAGTCTTCATTTCAGAAGTTATCAAGTATGCCCATAGAACTGCAAAACAGATTTCTAGAATTTCTAGAATGTTTTATCTTGCAAAGCTGAAAATCTTCACCCATGTTAGCTTTCCCTGCACCATGTCTAAGTACCAGGGACAAGTAGCTTGGAGAACGAAAAAGGACTTATCTTGGCTGACACGTGAAGAAAGTTGTGTCCCTGGTATATGGTCCATCGTGGCTATTTTGTCCCTAGGTTGTGGAGAGGCAAAATACCATGTTTACCTCATGATAACCAGGAAGCAGAGAAAGAGCATGACTGTTCTAGCATGCCTCCTCTATCTGACCCATTGCTTTATCTGAGCCCTCAGTGTATCAGATCATGCTGCTCACATTAGGACAGATCTTTCCTACAGTGTCAGTCAGAGCTGGACTTGCAAGCTAACTAGCAATTGTACTTTATTCTCCCTCCAGGCACCTGACAACTCAACCAAGTCATCAATCAAGATGAACCTTCCTTCCCATTAAGTCCCAATTTCACTTTCCTTGTGATCACTACCATTCTGCTTTCTGTTTCTCAGCATCATCACATACACACTTTCAGAGAACAGACAATGAAATGTTTGGTGCACCAGGACGAATGAGAATACATGTGTGCCTGTATAACAGGAACCAACAATATTTGCCATTTTTAGTCATTCACTTAGCAAAATGTCCCTGATGATCATCTGTGTGATAGCATATGGAACTATTTCCTCCCTTTCCATTTACCCACAGCTGTTTCTGTGGTTGATGAGGCTGCTCTACCTGTGCTTGTGGGAACAGGGCTGCTATAAACTTGGGTATGAAAAGAACTTTTCAGGCCCTGCTTTTAACCATTTGGATAAATACTATCCATTTCCACTTCTGATTTCTTGTGTCAACTTTCCACTATTTTTAGATTCCTATCCAGATATCAAAAGGACCTAAATGCCTGTGGATGCTGTCTCCTTGTAGTCTTGAATTCTTCTTGAAAATTAGTGGTGTTAATTCTTTTGTCATAGGCTGACTGGTAATTTATCTATTATCTTTGGAGAAATGTCAACTAAAGTCTTTTGCCAATTTCTGAAATGAGGGTTTTCTGTGTAAGGGATTTGTGATATGTCATGAATACTAATTTCTCCTCAAATATGTAATTTGATAACAATTTTTCCTAATCCATTAGTTTCTTTTCTTTTTTTTTTTTTTTTTGTCGGTTGTGGGGCCTGAACTCTGGGCCTTGTTTCTCAGTTCTTCAGCTCAAAGCCAGCACTCTACCACTTGAGCCACAGCACCACTTCTGGCTTTTTCTGCTTATGTGGTGCTGAGGTATTGAACCCAGGACCTCATGCATGCAAGGCAAGCCTCTACCACTGAGCCACCTTCCCAGTCCCTATCAGTTTCTTTTTTACTCTGTAAGAAGAATCCTATGGTACCTACAAAAATTTTGTTTTATGTCTTCCCATTTGTCTGTTTAAATTTCTTCTAAGACTTTTGTTGGTGGTGGTGGTGGTTGTGGGTCTTGAAGTCAGGGCCTGGGCGCTGCCATTGAGCCTTTTTGTACACAAGGCTAGCATTCTACCACTTGAGCCATAGCACCACACCCTGTTTTTGAGTGATTAATTGGAGATAAGAGTCTCATAGGGATTTTTCTGCCGAGCTTGGTTTCTCAGACTCCTGAGTTGCTAGGATTACAGTCAAGAGCCAATGGGAGCTGGCTTACCTGTATCTTTGATGTTATATTCAATAAAGCAGGGCCAAAGCCAATGTATGAATATTCCTCTGCACATAAAAATGTAGGTGTTTTACAGTGGTAGGATTTATGCTTAGGTCTTTTTCCTCACTCTGAGTTTATTTTTATAAGTAACATAAGGAAAGGTCTACCTTCATTTTTCAGCATGTAAATATCAGTTTCCCAAGAACATTTGTTGAACGCTTTTTTTCACTCAGGAGCATCGACACACTATCAGATATTATTTGACAATGTAAATAAAAGCTTTTCCTTTAATCAGTTTCATTGGTCTATTTGTTTCCCTTCGTGCCAGCAGAATACTGTTCTTATTACTGTAGTGTTGTTTTATAATATGTGTTGCAATCAGAACATATGAAGCCCTCAACTTTTATTCTTCATTTTCAAAATTGCTCTATTTGGGGTCCTTGGGATTACATAGCCACTTAAGGAAACATTATTTTTTTTCTATTTCTGAAAAGAGTATCTCTGACATTTGGCAGGGATTGTCAATAAAAGGATATTTTTGAATTTATACATTTCTGTGGATAATACAGATATCTAAACAATATTAAGCTTTCCAATTAATGAATATGTGGTGTTATCATTAATTTGAATCATCTTTTATTTCTTTGAAGAGAGTTTTGCAGTTTTTGTTTTACAAGATTTTGCCACCAGCAATGATTAGGGTTATTTCTAAGTGTTTTATTTATTTATGCTGTCAAAAATAGAATTGTTTTCCCAACTTCTTTTTAAGATTATTCAGTGTATATACAAATTCAACTGAGCTGTGTGTACAGATTTCTCTATCCTACCACTAAACTGAATTTATTAATTCTCACTGAATGTGTTAGTGTGTACTTGTGCTTGTGTGGATTCTTCAAAGCAATATGATGGTGATACAAAAACAGCCTGTCTCCTCCCCTTCTAGCTTATGGGCTTTATTTTCTTTCCTTGGATAATCTCTTTGGCCAGTCCCTATAATATTACTTTAAATTCCAATGATTAGAACTATAGCATTTCTCTGTTTCTAATCTTAAAGGAAATAATGCGGTTTTTACCACTGAGGGTGGTTCTGTCAGTGGGATTTTATAAAACAATATTTAGATGTATTTTATTCATTCTGTTGGACCACATTTTCCTGTGTTTTTGTAGACCTTCTAATTTTTGTTGCTTAAATATAAATACATCGTTCCCTCTTCTGGTTTTGCATACTGACTTTGTATAAGGAATGATCTTCTCCGTAACTTCAACTGGTGCTGCTAGGAATTCTCATTCTGTTTCTGATCTCTGGCTACTCTGGCTTTCTGTTAGACTATACAGCTATAACATACAGCTTGTCATTTTGAGTACCCTAAAAGACTATAGAAAAGTTTAAATCTATGTAACCCCGAACACCACACTTATTGGACGAGTAACCACTGAGCTACAGTCTCAGTCCTTCGTAAGTTAACAATGATACTAGAGAAATTGAAGCAAAACTGGGAATAGAGCATTACCCTCCCTCAATCCTAAATGGAATGGCAGTGTCTCCAGATATTTGTCATTTTTAGTGTTCTCAATGCAGTGTATAGTCCATTTCTAATTGTTTCTCTTTCTCTTCTACCCGAAGAATCCTCTTAGTGTTTCTTAAAATGTATGTTTACCAGTGATAAATTCTTTTAAGTTTTACATTTATGAAAAAAAATTATATTTTACTTTTTTTCTCTTTTATTGCTTGTGGGGCTTGAACTCTGGAGCTGTCCCTCAGCTCTTCAGCTCAAGGTGAGCTTTCTACCACTTGAGCCACAGCGCCACTTCTGGTTTCTGGTGGTTAACTGGAGTTGAGAGTCTCACGGACTTTCCTGCCCCATCTGGCTTTGAACTGAAATCCTCAGATCTCAGCCTCCTGAGTAGGTACAATTAACACCATTAACAGGAGTGAACTACTGGCACCCAACTACTTTCATTTTTGAAAGACAATTTTCCCCCAATATAGGGGGGAAAGAGGTCCCACTGTATGAGAAAGAGGTCCCGCTGTCTCCTAATTTACACGGACCTCCAGTATAAATCTCGCATCATTCCTAACTTTTTTCCTTTGTGCAACCTATCTGCCAGCTTCTGCCCCAGGACTTCATTTCTTTACTTCTTCACAAATAAACTATGGTTATTTTCATGTTCGGATCATTTGTTTGGAGCGAGGTTCTTGAAATTCTTGTATCAGTAAGCTTAGTTTCAGATTTATTTGTGAGGAAGGCCTTTTGTTTTTGTCTTATTTGTTTATTTACTTCTTTTTCCAGTGATAATGAGGACCTGATAACTTGCAGCCCATCTCCAGGCCAGATTATTTTTTTCTGGTTAATTGCAGATGGGCTCTGGTAGACATTTCTTCTTGGGCTGTTTTCAAACTCTGATCTTCAGATCTCTGCTTGTATTGCAGGTAGGAGCTTCTGGTACAGTTTGCAGGCTCACTTTAAATCAAGCTTGAAGCTTTTCCCCTTATTTCTTACATTTTTATGTGCCCTATGCCATTTTATTCTTTCCTTTTAAGAATTTCAGTGGCACAACAGAAAGCCACGGGAAGTTGAGCCACCATATATTCTTTTTCTTTCAATGTTAATTTCATGCGAATGTTTCAACCCGTATCTTTAATTTCAGCTTTCCTTTAAAAAAAAAAATCTATTGATGAATTTGTTACTAATCCTATCGGGTAAACTTTACCATCTGAAAAATGTGGTTTGCATATTTTTAAAACATCTTATCTAACACCTTTATGATATCTTCTTAACAGCTATCTTAAGAACTCAAGAATACAATTAAAACAACTGTTGTAATTGTTCTTGAATATTAATTCCAATATCCCTGTCAGTTTTGGTTCAGGTTCAGTTGCTAGGTTTTATTTGGGGTATTGTTTAATACTAGCATGGATTCATGACTAGAATTTTTTAGACGTATACTGTGAACATTTGGAGACAATTCATTGAGAATCTTCTTGGCTATTATAGATTCTCATAACTGTCCTACTCTTCTTTCTTAAATTCACTTAAGTTTACCTGACCAATAGCAAATATTTTGCAACTTGTTTTCTTGTTTTTATAATTTGTTTGTTGAGAACTAAAGGAATTTTTCCAAATTCTGTGTTCCTCTATTATAATGGAAACGCCCTTCTCTCTGTCTCCATCTCTGTCCTTTCTTTCTCTGTCTCTCCTTATCTCTCCCTCTCTCCCTCTCTCTCTCTCTCTCTCTCTCTCTCTCTCACTCTCTCTTCTTTCTCTCTCTCTCTCTCTCTCTCTCTCTCTCTGCTGTGGATCAAACACAAAATTCAAGCATGCTAGGCAAGTATAAACAACTGAGAATATGTTAACCCTTGGAAAATGTTAGCAATTCCTGGAAAACTGAAGCATTCACATTGACTATTTTCAGCTCTCAGGTATCACTATCTTTTGGTATCGAATATAAAGTATTTCACAAACACTTCTTTCAATATATTTTATTTGTTTTCTTGTGTCTTTTCTTATATAGAGATGACAGATATGCCTTTTGTTAATCTATTGTACACTAATATCATTTGAAAACCTTTTTCTTATATGCTTGTGGTTGTTTTATTCCTGACTAAATAATCTATTACAGAGATGGCATCCTTTCTACAGCTTTGATACTGTCTTTTGTAGTATTTTTAAATACTTGACTACTCTCTTGATTAAGTAAAGAATCCATGTCACAATTTTGAATAAGAACATTTCCAACTTTGAAGGTTATTTCATTGGAAGGACAATAGCAAAAGAATAATTACCAGCCATGAACTTTACTTCAATGTCTTGCAAAAGACCCAAAGGGATGTGATTTGCAAATAAGCAAACTAAAGAAAAGACCTATCAGCTAGCTCTTCATAGGGAAAAAATGCTAGCAATGAAATCAACATCTTCTGCCAAGTGAATGGACATTAAAAGAAATCATAGGCAGTTGGCACTGTTGGCAGAAACATGTTATAAAAACTGTGTCTTCTGAAGTATTCACATGAGAAAAGGTGTAGAAGAAACTGAGATAAAGCACTAGCCATTTTTCCTGTTTCTAAACACATTAAAAATATTCCATGATGTAGGGAATATTGTTAATATTGTTGACACACATGCATCTCTTCATTTGAAAATTTAAAATCAGTTTCAGGAATGCCCTTTCTGATAAAGAGATTTAGACGCAGATTTTTCCAGAGTAAGTCTTTGGAAACTAACCCAATAAAACAGTGTGTTCTGCAGTGGATTTGTTTGAGATTGGAGCTACATTTTTTTCCCCTCAGTAATTAACTGGGAGACCAAGATTGGAAATATAATTCTTTTTTTTCTTGTGACATATATTTCTTTATTTAATTAGTAATAAAAATAGCAAGGGTTTTTTTTTTCCTTTACTTCTGTTAGAATTGAGCACTGTGGAATTCTTTCTGAGAAATTATTTTTTTGCAAGAAAAATTTTATTGTAAGAAATTTATACCAAAATTTTATTGCAATTTTTCCTGGAAGATTTTCAATATCTTCTGACTGGATGTTGGTTTGTTTGAACAAACAACAGAAGTAACCACATAAGAACAAACTCCATGTTCATTGCTGTACTATTCACAATAGCTGAGATCTGGATACCACCCAGATGCCCCACAATAGATGAGTGGATACAAAAACTGTGGTATGTATGATGTGGTATGTATAATGGAATTTTACATAGCCACTAGAAAAAAATAAAATTATGTCATTTTCAGAGAAATGGCTAGAATTAGAACAAATCGTGTTAAATGAGGTAATTCAAGATCTCTGATATGCAAAAGTTAGATCTAAAATGCACCAGAGTAGAATAAGTTGCACAGGATCGTAGATATATCCAGTGAGACCAAGGTACAATACCCAAGTGCTTCTTCATATGTATATAAAACAATATACATACTGAAATGAACTCCAAATATAGGGGAACCAAGGACTTTAAAAAATGATTTTTCTTTTTCTGATGATCCCATCCTTTACATTACACATGGTGTATTCATATGCATATCTGTGGGAGTATTGGGGGAGTGCACAAAATCCAAGAAAAAAGGGTGAAAAAGTGCATTAGTGGAACACACTGGACATTGAAGAAAAGTGAACTATACAACTCGTGGGTGGAGATGGGAGGGAGGGAATAGGAGTGAGAGAGGGAGCAGATGACACTGTATGAAAGGAAATGTACTTATTACCTGATGCATGTAATTGAAATCCCTCTGTACATCACCTCAATAATAACAATAAAGTAAGTTAAAAAATATAATGAACTATTATTAACATTAGATGAGAGAGAGAGAAAAAAACATTTCCTTACATGTACAGAAGTAGCTACTGGGATGACCCTGCTCTTTTACATCAGTTAATGTTTGTGGTTTGAAGTGCACTCAATGAGCTATTGTTATAGTTTCAAGGAACAATTATCAGAGTTATTTTAAATGGAGCAATTGAGTTATTATTACTTCTGCTCTAACATCAACGTGGGCAGCATACAAAAAAATCCGTGTTCACAAACCAAACACGTTGAGACAATGGTTGTCATATAATGCAAAGGAAGAATGCCAAGGAGCAAATGTGTGAGTTCTATGTGCTAAAACCCCACTGAAAAAATGGAAATGGATGGTGCTAAGCGGATGGTCTGAAGGATTCCTTTACCACTGGGGAGAGAATATATACTAAAGTAAGAGCCAATTGCTGTCTACCACAGAAATAAGCAAGCCATGACTCTTGTCCTCCAGCCACACTCAACAGTGAGAGAGTCATGACTCAGAAGAGGAGGGGAGTTGCTCCTGCAGCGCTCCCTAGTACCTTTCATTAACACCTGAAGCAATCATCGGGCAATTGCTTGTAAAATGTTCCAAACCTTCTAGTACAAGGACAAGGTATGTGTGGGCATATGTTTCAATTGCTTTCATGTGAAGTCAGGGAGACCACACAATGGCTGACCTGAATTTAAAGGTGGGTGAGAATGACAAGCTGGTCTTGTTTGAAGGTTGTTGTATTTATGTTGTTTGTTGGATAACCATTACAAGGAGCCAAGCATCTGCAGTAGTTGGACATGAAAGTGAGAAGGTGTGGCCTCCCCCTAGGCAGCTTCCTTGGGAAGGAAAGACCACGTTAGGTTAGGATCAGGATGGTAACCCTCAATGGTGTTCTGGCCATCAATTCTAAGTTTCCATTCTCATCATTTACTCAACAAACTTCCTTCACCGGTGAAGAACATTGAGTAAATATTCACTTTTTCCTACAAGCCTAGATCAGGATATATACTCTCTTTCCTGATATGTCTTATTTCTGCCAAGAATTTTAGATAGATATAACAAGGAAGGTAGCATTGTCTACCTTACTCTTCATGAAGATATCACAGCTCAACATTCATCTCGTTCATCTTTATTACCAAACATGCTCTAGAAAAAAAAAACATAATCCTTGGGGAATTATAATTTAAAACAATTCAACATTTTTGCTTATTTAATGTTACCATTTAACGTGATTAGTTCAATTTTCTGCTTAAATAATATTTTTATAGCTTAAATAATATTATAACTTACATTTTTATTAAGAATTAACTAGCTAAACATTCACTCTATTACAAAGTAGCCTTAAGCCTGTATAATTAAATAACCCTGTTTATGATTTTTGAGGGATGGTGTTACTATTTAAACACTGTGTGTTACATAGGAAAAATGAACTATCTTTTACTGCTCAAATTACAGTATTTGTAAAATTATTCCACTTATATTTGATATTATATGTGTTTAAGTTGAGGATGGCTGACTATTCAAAACAAATGACAATCAAGTCAAATGTGTTTGTGTGTTCCAAAAACTGATTGTGTTAGAAGCATTTGAATGACAGTTTTGACATAGCCCAGCTATTATTCAAAGGTTAACAAGGGTGAATATTTTATATGTGGAAAGTTTTACTAGGAGGACAAAAAGAAGTGGAAAGAAAGCAGAAATATATTTTTCTGTGATGCCTTTCAAGAATTGTGTTGAATCCTGGTAATTTTGTGTCAGACTACTACTCATGTGGTAGAATAACAGAGTTGTGATATGCTATCTTTTTATCCTGAAAGCATATACAATTCTTTTCACAGGGTATTTGTATTTATGATTTAAGCCACTACCCACTATGAAATTTGTGACCAGTAATAGAAAGCTAATACAGCACTTAATGAGGCAGTGATTGGAAACCTATTATCTAAAACTAATATACCACCATACAAAAGTTCACAGGACAAAGGAACAAAGGCAAATGTCAGCACCAGACACCCAGGGTCTTCAAAAGGTTAGTGAAGGATTTCCCTTCTTCCCAGTGTAGCCACAGTGGGATAGGATAGAAATAGGACAGTCCCTGGGGTGGAAAATCTACTGACATGATAATATAAAAGAGGATAATTGCAAATTGCATTATATCCTTCAGTAAGAGCTAGATAATAGTGCTTTATTGGATAAGGAAAGATTTCTTTTAAAAGAAGCATTTTTTTTCTCCTCTGACTCTACAAACACTACATTCTTGTGAAATCTTTTCACACCATTTCTAATGTCTATAATGAACTATTTGCCTATTTGTATACATCTTTGCTTCCCAAATGAAGACAGAGATATTATCTGTTTTCTAAATAAACTTCATCATACCTATATTTAGTGACATCCTATTGAATGTCTATGATAGAAGAAGGCAAGTGTTAAGCCTTCTCAAACAGCCAGGTGAATTCAATTAGCCACAATTTCCGTTCCTTTTTAAGTTGCTTACAGATCTCCTTGAGAGGTTTTGTTGGCCCTCATCTCTGTTTCTGGTCCTGAAGGAATACAAGATGCAGCAGTTCAAATAGATGTGTCAATGTTCCAGCACATGGGTTACATGCAGGGAGATGAGAATGCTCACATCCCACACCCACTCCAGATGCAATCCCGCCTTGGGAAGCTTTCAACAGGCAACTCTAGAATTCCTCCTAACATCTTGTTTGATGAGGTCTTCTTGAAATTAAATACAATAATGAGCAATCCACAGCTACTTGTCCTTTGAACCACTGCACCAGGTGGTGCCCGATCTCTATATTCTGAATTATGCACACTTGTATGTTTAGAGGAAATCTAAATTTAGCACTCATAATTGCAGAATAATGCTGAGTTTATCTGATTACCCCTTATCAAAGTATCCAAAACAATAAATGGTATAGAGACAAAGCATTTTTATAATAGCACTTGTTCTATGAAGTTCCTGGGATTTTGGTTAAAGCATTTTTGCTTCCTGTAGTTTTGTTTTTCTTTTTCTATATACACTCCTCTTTTAAAGGTAAAAAAAATGAAACATTCTTACATATTTATTCTGTTACTTTTTAATATAAAATTTTCTGCTCAGGCTCATGTACTGAGATAGAGGGCTTTCAGGGAAGTGATTGAACCCTGAACACTATGATTTGATCAATGGATTAACTCATTGATGAATTCACAATATAATGGTATACATTAGGAGACAGGAAAAGGAAAAGTAGGAGACAAGCTCAACATAGAGGAATTAGGACACTAAGTTTTTGTCTTGGGAAGATATAGCTTGTCTTTTGTCTTACCTCCTCTCTGCTTCCTGGTCACCGTAAACCCTCCTTGTTATAATGTTTGCATCACTTGAGGCCCAAAGCAATGTATCTAGCCAATCATGAAGGCTATGAGGCAAAACAAATCCTTCCTTAAACTATTGGTCTCAAGTATCTGTTACACTGAGGAAAAGTCTGAACTGCCTTTCTCTTCTCAACACAAGGATCTTAGGGATAGGTGATGGGAGAGTTTCCTTTCTCAACTAGTGATTGACATAAGAGAAATAACTCATAAAACGTGACATAAGAGAAATAACTCATAAAATGTGATGAAGGAACAAATGAGTGTCCTTCAATTTTAAGGAGACTTCATATATATCACTCTGGAAATGTGGGGAAGGGTATGAATTAGTCCTTGCTTTGCTTGAAGCAAATTGATCCATTCATGGAAATTCTAGTTTAGGAAAATGATTGTTTTTGTTTTTAATAAATAAAGTTTTATTAAACACAGCTATGTACATTTTTGCCTATGACCTTTTTAATAAGTTTTTTATTGTGAAAATACTGTACAGAGGAGGGGATACAATTATATGAGCAAGGTAATGAGTACATTTCTTATCAAGCATTGTTGTCTCCTCCTTTGTTTTTCCCCTACCATCCCTTCATCCCTTCACTCCCACCTCCACAACTACAATCTCCCCCCACCACCCACCAAAGTTGTAAAGTTCGTTTTTTGACATAGCGTCTTGTACATCTCAATGGTTCAACCTGTATCCCTGTTGAAGGGAAAAAACAAATTGTAAATGATTATTGATATCTGCTTTTGGAGACATTAAATCTTATCTGACGTGTGTGTATGTGTGTGTGTGTGTGTGTGTGTGTGTGTGTGTGTGTGTGTGTGTGTGTATTCCTGTTTTTCCAATTTACTACTAGAGCTCATTTAATTTTCCAGACAAAAGCAGGACTAAATCGTGTCTGCTGCCTTGAGAAGGCTCCGTGATTACCTCCAAGGGAAGACTCCTGGACCCTGCGTTGCCATGGTAATGGCTGGATCTCAACACGGGTTCATGTTCCCAAATCATCCTGGTGTTCCTGTTTTAAAATGTCATCACCAGTAAATCTATGTTAGCTTTAAACTGTGTTTAGGAGTAATTTAGGGAAGTATCATGTCCTTTATTAGCTTCCAACATGGCAATTCTCAAAGCACATAGATAGATAGATAGATAGATAGATAGATAGATAGATAGATAGATAGATAGATAGATAGATAGATCTGATTTGTATATATGCAATGATTTTCCAGTTTCTTCACTTTGAGGACAAAATAGGTCAATATATATCTGAAATACAGGGAAAGATATATGACATTTTTATACTTATTACTGTATGACTGTTCCTTACTTCATTTTTATGGCCCCCTAATTATAAACAAAAAGACAATTTAGGAAAATGGTTTTGAGCTCCTATTTTCAAGTGCTTATAAAATTCTGAAACAATGCTCAACTCCCTGAAGAGGGCAGATTATTTCATCATCCTAAGGATGTAATAGCGATGTTCCCCAGAGTTGCTGGAAAAAATTTTATAGAACATCCTAATGTAGCAAGTATTTTTAATGAATTGAAAATATGGAATGGAAGAACTTCAGCCATATGTACATTTCATGCAAATAAATTACATTATTTCTGGCTGTTAATTAAGTCTGTCTTAAAGCTTTTCTCTCTCATTTAGTATGCCTTTGGAAATAAAAAAAAAACTCATTGACCACACAGTGTGCTAATATGAAGTTAAATTGAGAGACGATTTTTTAAAAAAATCATTATATATCTAAATTTAACTACCAATAGGGACAAAGTCTTTATTTCAGTCTGACAGAAATAGCCAATTACAATTTTTGCACTTTAAAATACTTTTTTGAAATACATAGACTTCAAAATTCATCCAGAGTAACCTGATTATTTCTCAGGAGTAATTTACCTTGGAAAGTTTTTCTTCCTTTTAGTAGCATATCCATGGATGATGTCATCCATAAAGCAGTCTGGGTGGGAGAAACAGGGAAATTAACTATTACTCTTGATTTAATTTTTTGAAACCTACCTAAGAACTCAAAGAATCTGTGTTCTTTAGCATGAAGTTTAACTCAATATGATTTTTGTTAAGCTCTTGTCAGCTCTCCAGGAAAAAAAATCTAGAGCTCTTCGTATAGCAGAATAGAAAGTTACTACCAAAAATACATGAAAATAGAAGTCCATAGACCCTTTTCATTGATGGGAAAGGTACGATCTGTGCTCAGGCAGGTGTATAAAGGATCACAGAGAAGGCTAGAATTCTCCCTTCAGAGGCTTGTTCACCCATTGTTGTTTTAATGGGAAATTCCTTGCTGTGCAATGTAGATGTATCAGAGAGACTCCTTTTTAGCTCAGTAAATCAAGAGTTGAGAAACCAGAACTTACCCATGGTGGACAGACAATGGCTGATGACACCAGTATACATCTTTGTAGAAGTGAAAGTTCCAGGTAGCTGAGAGCCAGACCACAGCAATCTGACTATCTTTCAACATACGTCTTTCTTGGTACCATTTTAGGGTTCTGTATTTAGCTTTAAAAAAAAAGACAAGTAAGAAACATTCCTCTTTAATAAGCGGCAGGGTGCCTTCTTAGATCTGTGTGTGTATGTGTGTGTGTGTGTGTGTGTGTGTATGTGTGTGTATAATCTTAATACAGCTCATATAATTAATAGACTTGAATATTCTACCTGATGGAAACAGAAGTTTCTAGTTTTCATCAGAATAGCTTCATGAAAACACAGTCACAGCTCTTACATGGTTTAATACTCCTCTAATTCTACTAACATTTCAGATAAGAGCCTTCAGCCTCAAATTTACTAATGATTGCCCATTAACAAGTGCCTAGTCTGGAAAACTACCTTGCAAAGACCATGACAATGTGGATTCTGTTACATTGACATAAAAAGATGATGAGATTATTAAGACATGTCAGTCAGACTTGAGTGTTCTCAACATTTATATAAACATAACTAGACAATGGGTTCACTTCTTTCTGAGTAATGATTGCTATGCCAGCCCATTGGTCACAAGAGACAAAACACCCAAGAGGACACTTTGACCAACATTGAGACAAAGCTGTCTTGACAAAATGAAAATGACCTCCATTAATGTATTATCTTATATATGTCAGAAACCAAACCAAGAACTTTACAAACATTAACTTTTGAAATTCTCCAAGTAACACAACAAGCTCGCTCCATTTTGTGATGAGGAAAACAACAATACAGAAATTAAATATAGTGCCCCAAAGTAAAAGGGAATAGAATGTGGAGATAAGATCCAAATAACCTGCCTTAACAGAGTACATTATCCCAAAATACAAAACACATAGGATCTAATTTATTACTATTACTATTAGTAGTAGTAGTTTGGCTGTACTGTAGTTTGAATTCATGGCCTTACACTTGTAGGCAGGCCCTCTACCATGCCCCAGCTCTTATCTGCTTTAGGTAGATTTTATGTAGGGTCTCCAGTGTGGGTTATGATCTTTCTACTTGCACCTGCCTTATAGCTGTAATCCCTAGGATTACCAATGTGAACCACCACATCTCTCCTGTTTGTTGAGCTGGAGGTCTAGGTTCTTGGCTTGGGTTGTGATTGTAGCATGAGCCTACTCTGCCTCTTGAAGAGCTGGAATTATAGCTGCACACCTTATGCTCAGCTTGGACCACATTGTATAAAAGAGACAGAAAGCTAACACTGGAAAGCCTTGTCAGAGATAGAAAGCTAATGCTCAGATCATATATTTAAGTAAGTAAACTTTAAAATAATCACGTGAAATGGACATCTACCATGTCCTTTCCTCAAGAAAGCTGACATGATCTACAAAATCATCTGAATTGAATTGCTACCACTCAAAGTGGTAGCAATAAGTCAATTGCTCTTTGGTAAATAACCTTCTTATCATGAAAAAAAAATCAGGGCAGACAAACATCGCTGGCAAAAAATAACAACCATCAGCAAGGAGATAAAGAAGTTTGCACACAGCACTATTTTATAAATGGATGTCTGTGAGGTAAAAATCAATTTCCTGTGGACAAGACCAAGAGCAAGGCAAGAGGAAAATAAACATGTTTAAACTATCAGAGAGTGCATAATTTCTTTGTAGCTTCTTCTCTTGAGTGCCAGTGTTCTCTGAATCAGTTCCAGAGCTGGTGATGTGCATAGCCAGGTTATTATTTATTTCAGAAGGGACGTAGAAGGGGAAGTAGGAAAATGGGAATGAATGCATGGTTAATGTGGAATATTTCAGGTTGCCTAAAGCAAAGAGGCTGGGCTGTAGCACACTAAATCTTTGAAGATTTAATAGATTCCTCATTCTCTGTCAGTCACTCCTTTCAGATTTGTCAAGTACTCACTCTGTTTTGTCTCAGATTTACATTGCTTTCTGGCTATGGATTTTTCATTTTTAAGGATCAGGTAGAATTTAACCTAGTGGACAATGAAACTTTAGATTTAGAAGTACGGTTTGTATGCAGTTACAAGATGAGGCTCTACATCAAATGAGATTGAGAGAATGCATGCATTTTATAACAACACAGGCTGTGTCACTGTGGCTCATTCTTAGACAGGAAATGTGTGAAAGGATTAATATTTACATGCTAAATTAAAGAATAAGCAAGAGAGAAAAAATATAAAGACTTAGCCCAGTGGTCAAATTAAAGATTACTTTTCAATACTGAAGAATAAATGTAAGTGGAATTAGAAGGGGACAAGCATTGCTACTTGGTTTTCTTTTTTTGTTTGTTTTGATTTACTCTTTTTCTCTAAGGAATGTAAAGCCAACTGTGAAAAATGCATGAATGAGATTCAGGGGTTGGTATTACAGCAGATTTGGTGATCTTTGAAATGCATACCTCTACAAAGAATGCACTATTCTCCTGTCTAGACATCCTGGCATAGCATAATAAATCAAGACTGACAGCATCTGTGAATTTCACAAATACACAACTGGAATTTACATTATTTCTGACTATTAATATTTTTTGATTACCCTAGGTAAATCAATGTGTCCATCTTAAAAAATAAAATCTGATAATGCCATTTGCCTGCAGAAGGATAAAGAAATAATACTGGCATTTATTCCTCTGAATGTATTCATCTTCTTAAGTAAACCTAGGAAACCTGAACTTGGATCCATAGATAATTCATTAGCTTCAGTTCAAAGGTTTGTTTTCTTAGAGTCATCTCATTCATATAATATCCTAGCAAAGTTTTTATAAGGTTACTTAAAGGGATTGGCTTGGGTTTTTTTTCCATTAAACACCACAACCTTGTCTAAAGTACCCAGTACAGGTGACGTGTAAAACTATCCACTGGCATGGAGCTGAAATGACTTCTGAACCAGTCCTTTCAAGGGATACACACATTTTTGTTAGGACGCCACCAGCAACAGATGGAAGTTCATCAGCACTGTGCCAGAGGGACTCAGTTTTACTTAGCCTAACATTTCCTAGAGAAGGATCCAGAGAAGGCAACCAAAAATATAATGTTGGCGAACATCCTTCACTCTGAGGAACTCTATAAATATTCTGGCAGAGCAGCATAAGACACGCACCCGCCCCCTCCAAGAGAGGTGAGCGCTCCCATATTACATTATCATCTTCAATTTCATGGGATGTAGACATGCTTCTCTTTTTATGTTTATTTTTTAACTTTATCTTTAGAAACCAAGCAAAAGGGAAAAGTCACTTTGGCTGCAAAATGTGCTGAGAGCATTGGAAGACTCTATCTTCCTGCCTCCTGCCCTGGAGCCTGCCGCCTTGCTCTGTGGCTTTCCTCACCTTCCACCAGTGAATGAGATGTCTGCTCCCTTTCACAAATACACATTCCCTGTGAAAACTAACTGGAGAGAGAGAGACAAGAGAGAGAGACAGAGACAGAGACAGAGAGACAGAATTGGGGAAGCCAAGCATACGTGTGTGTGCTTTCCAGTCAACCAGCACCATCGCCTTGGAAACTTTGGGATGCTGAACAATATGACCCCAGTGGCCCCAATGTAAACGTGGTCTCCAGCCAGGTCCCCTCTTCTCTCTCCTAACCCACATTGATCCAGGACTGCAGCATGATTTAGAAATTCTGATGTACTTATTAACAATAGATTACAATATTTGTTGCCAACAATAGTTTTCCACAGAATAGCAATTTTTATGTTCTTTATATGAGGAAATCTAGTTTAAATAACTTATATACTATCCCTGTCTTTACATATCATGCTTATCTAGGCTATTTCTTTTAAACACTGAAAAAAAATATTGTTTTAGAATGCCCTTTTCAGATCCTAAATATGATTTCACAAATGTAGGTAGCCTGAATTTACAAACTACTCTGGCTTTTTAACAGGAAACAAATTCTGATTAAGTATGTATGACAAGATAGGGAAGTTAGAACGTTTTACTGATCCTTCAACACAAACAAAAAAGCTCCCACTATTTACTTCAAACCTGAATTAAAATCAGGATCCACAAACTACAGTGTGGAGCCAAATCTGGCTTCTTGGCCATTTATAAATAAAGTTTTATTGAAGACATTCATGGAGCCATGTATCTAATGACTATGAACTGTACCCTTACATCTGCGGTAGACTGATAGGTCCAACAGTAGTGTAGTGAGAGGGCCTTGCTCCAGTGTGGGGGAATCGGTTCTGATGAAAAAAACAAAAAGATAGGAAGAGTTTGAAGAAATGTCCTATCTCTTACGAAAGTAGCTCGAGAAAATCGTATCTGTCTTACTAAAGCTCAGCACTTTCCAGTCGAAATGAAGTCCCCAGAGGTGTAGCACGGGTAGATTTTCTGCAACCATGCCTGGTGTGGTTCATTGATGAAGTACAAAAAGCCACAGATGACTGACTGTTGTCCGGTTTTTGAGGAGCTATCTCATTTGAAGACTCATATCTAGTTCTTCCTTTATTCCACAAAGCTGACCCTGGTGACTACCTACATTGCACCTGTTCACTGAAAAGAAACCCAGATGAAGGTGGAGACTGTGCCCACATTTCTATCAGTGGAATCTAAGGGAAGAGATTGCCTTGTGGTTGTAGTTCATATGCCAGGAACTGGAGGGACAAAGATAGGCTCATATGCCAGATGGTGAAAAGGTTGGACAACGCTCTAAACAAAGGCAAATGCAGAATTCTCTCAAATATTGCTCTGACCAGTTCTCCTGAAAGGAAGAAATTTGATCGTTGAACAGTTGTTGCATGACTTAAGGCAGTGATTTCCTATATGCTGAGATACAATTTTCTCTTAAATAAAAGTCTGCATGGAAATTCAATGTCAAAGACAGCAGCTGCTCTAGAGAAAGAGTATTTAGAGGCTCCAGGCCCTTCCTCCCTTTCTCTCCCTGCCCTGACTGGTTCCATTCTGAAGATTTGCAGTCCTCCCAGCAAGGCCTATGCTTCCAACAACGTTGGTTTCAAAAAATTGCACCGGCATGTAAATCTGTGCCTTGCTAAAAATACAAGCCTGTCAAAATAAGGGCAATTAAGTTTTATAAAATACAGTCTTTAGTTGTGAAATGGACTATCCATTAAAATGTGTAAAACACACAAAAAAGAAGTGACAATCCGTGTTCCCTTCTGTAAGGAGTTTGTCTTTTCTTACCATTCTTCATGTTGGATGTGGTGACATAAGTTGTATGTTTTCGGGTTGTGTGGGTGTGTATTTTGAGCACTTATTTCTCTGAGAACATAGCACCAATCAGGAAAAAAAAGACAAATAGGAAAATATATGTTTAAAAGAGCCTTTAAAATTACTGAAATAATTCTCCTATACTACCAGAATTTAGGTATGGCAGTTTGCAATTTTTTCAGCATAGACTAATTTAAATGTAAGTAATCTTAGCTGTATATTCTGAAGTACCAAGGTGCAGATAGTGTCAGATTCGGATAGACATTTTTCCCTCAGAAAGAACCAGCCATCAGAAAGAACCAACTCTGACTGACAAGGCTTGGTTGAGCAGCAGAGACAATCTAGCTCGTGTGCAGAATCCACCTCCACATAAGCTAGCTCCTAAAGGTTTCCTGACTCCCAGTTCCCCAGTCACATTGCACTTTCCGAGAATTCCAGCTGCTTTGAATCTCAACCTTAAAGCAGAAAGGAACACTGAGCAGGAGCGGATGGAGCAACAACACGGCCAAAGTCTTTTATATACCCATATGACAATAGAGTAGTGCAGCACATTGAAACTTACTTTTAAAAAGAGGAAGGAGAATAAGAAAGCATAAGAGAGGGAATTAATTTGATCAAAGCTAAAGTTAAAAATGTACATATAAAGTCGGGCTTCAGTGGTTCATGCCTGTAATCCTAGTTACTCAGGAGGCTGAGATCTGAGGATCCCGGTTCAAAGCCAGCCCAGGCAGCAAAGTCTGTAAGACTCTTAACTCCAATAAACCACCAGAAAACCAGAAGCGGCACTGTGGCTCAAGTGGTAGAACAGTGGTCTTGAGCTGAAGAGCTGAGGGATAGTGCCCAGGCCCAGAGTTCAAGCCCCACAACCGACAAAAGTAAAATAAAATAAAATGTACATATGTGCATACTGGAATATTCTAATAAAAACCTTTTGACAACTAATACAAACTACAAGAGGGAAAAAGTAAAATATCAGAAAAGCATGTAACCCAAATTACTATCACTTGTATTGCTGATGCCCAACTCTTACAAATATATCAACCTGTTAATATTATAAACACAGTCACTTAAAAATTATATTCAATTGTTTCTCAGCAAAAATTATGGAAACACAACATGGGTTTTTACTTGTATGTGAAACATAGTAGAAAAGTTTTATATTCCCTCACTTAATTCTCACAACAAGCTCAAGTGATTCATAATATCCTAAGTCACAACTGGTACAGGAGGAAAGCATAATACATTACCCTGTAAGATGTGGTCTCCCAATTAAACGCCAGGCTCAGAATTTGTTGTTTTTTTACCAATTGTATACAGCAAAGCACAAGTTCACAGTTTTACCCAGATAGCCCTTTCTTCTAGAAGCTTCCCCTTTCTGTCCTATTTACCACTGCTACCATGATACCACAATGATCTTTCCAGCACTTGCTTCCATTTTTCTTTGCATGTAATAGTATTGACCATAAACTACTATGTTATTTATTTCATCATTTCTATCTTCTCCTGGAGAACATGGGTTTTGTGAGGGCTGAGAATATTGTTGATTTCATTCGTAGCTATAAGCACTGTATTAGTACATTGAAAATGTCATGTATTAAATGAAACAATGTATATTACAGTTCGCTTTTGCTTTTGTTATCAGTAACATTAAGCTTTTGATTATTTCCCATTATCTTTTCTGGATTATCGACTTGTACTCCGAGCAAAATGGCACTCTACCACGTAAAACATATATCCAGCCTGGCATTTTGTCAGTGATTTTGAAGACGGGGTGTCCCTTGTTGACTTCTTTGCCTGGGGGTGGCTTGGAATTTTGATCCTACAGATCTCAGAGTCCTTGGAATCAAAGAGTATTTATCTCCTTAGTTTTCTCATTTGCTAGGATCATAAACACAAACCATACACACCCAGGAAAAACATTTCTTAAACCTTCCACACTTCTACTATTTTATGAAAGACAACATATTTTCTCTTCTGGGCAATTATTATCACCTAACATGTCTTTCTGCTTCGGTCTTTTCCCCCTTAAATAGCTAAGAGGCTACTAGATACCTTTTTCGTTCAAGTAGATTTTTAAAGTACATCTTTTAAGTTTGTGGCTAAATGGAGTAGAGGAAGATAGGATGTCATGTGACCATTCCCACTATTCCCCGATGATACGGCTCTCCTGCACCACTCCCTGCACAGAGCAGTCTGTCTGTCTGTCACAATGGTGCTTACTGAATTCCTACTTTTTATGAGCTTTCTGGCCTATGGGTTCTGAAGAATGAATAGTGATTTATACCCCCCATGGCGGTGTGATAAAGATGGCCTCAGTCTTTATCCCTCTCCAACAATTTCAAGGGTCACCCTCTTGCTCAGAAAGAATTCTACTTCCTCAGAGGACTAACACTTACCTGCTGTGACTCCCCATTTCCTCTCTCCCCTTCCTTGGTTCTGACTATGCTGTTTCATTTACCCTGCTACAAACACAAAACAGGTCTGTGCTGTGCCCTGCCCTTTGCTTGCAATGTCCCTACCCAAGCATGTTTGGCCTGCCCTCCACCTGACCTTGGCTATTCTCATTAGCCAGGCTAGCTTTGGTAGCCAAGTTTTTGTAATTCCTTAATTATACTTCCTTTTCCTTACTCAAATTTGTCTCCTCCAAACATTTTTTTGGTAACTTTTTACCTATGCCTCTATCTTGTTTATGTCACCATTATCCAGGAATAAGTAAATTTTTCTGGGCTAACATTTTTGTTTAATCCAAATATAGATACAATGATAAAAATGACAATGTAGGATCATTGGAATGGTTAAATAATTTAATATAACCCAGTAGCTTAAATAATTTCTTTTGGCATGAAGTTGTTGTTATTTTTGACCATTTGGAGTTGGTGAAGGGAGCTCACAGACCCTTCCTCTGGGCTTTCTCCTCTCCTACCTCTTAAAATCTGTCTCTTTGGACTCAGTCCAGTCAGAATCTGAACCTAATGAACCTCTGCTCCACTGTGTATATTAATCGCTCTACTTGGCCTTAAATACTTAGCAGCTGACATGGTAAAAATATATTACTACAGTGATTTAAATGACGATGTTCACCCAATTGGGGAATTCAATGCATTTTAAACTAGGCTTATAATGACACAGGAACAACAATCGTAATAATTTTCACCTTCTCCTGAAACCTCACAATGTGCTGAGGACTTTATACGTGTACTTTTCCTAATACTTGCAACAACCTTTCATAGTAGAGAATTAGTATGCCACTTCCCTTCATAAGGAGCCTGATTCTCGGAATCATTGAGAACCTTACCCCTCCAGACCACAGGTGTACTAAATGGTGGGTTGAGATGATGTCCCAGAATGTTCTGCCTCTTCTGCTTTGCTCTCGTTATTATGAGAGAAACATGGGTGGTACAGTTTGGGACTCTAGGGGCCACAACTGTGAGAGGACTGTACTGGTCCATACAGAGTCCTGACAAGCATCTTCCCTGGGGAGACTCTTCTGGAGAATTGGGACCCTAGAAGGGAAGGCCTGAGAAAGGAGGCTCACTACTTTGAAACTCCACAACACAGGGTAAGTACTAAGGAACTGGAGACATTCTCTGTGTGTAAAAGTCTAGATTGCCTTCTAGAGTAGGCATAATAACAAATCCTGATTTATGTAAATGGACCAATTGAAGCTTTTGGCATTACCCTTTCTTAGGACATTTTAAAAATATCTGGTTGGTGTATTGGGGGGTGGGTAGTTTGGTGATCCTTGAGATTAGTTCTATTCCTAGGAACAAGCAGACAAACATGGTCAGCTGATGGCATATAGCTATCTTTATTGTTTCTTTCTTTCAAGTTTTAGGAACAGTAGTGATCTCTGTGTGTGTGTGTGTGTGTGTGTGTGTGTGTGAGTGTGTGTGTGTGTGTGTGTGAATGTGTGTGTGTGTGTGTGTGTGTGTTTCTTTTTAATAATGGCCATAATACTGAAATTGGACTTTTTAAAGTTAAAACAGTGTTGGTAATATGCTTCTTTTACTGAGACTGTAGTTCTCTATTTTAATTCCAATTTCACAGGGAAAAAAAATGTGTCTATTGAGAATCAGGTGTTTTCCCCATATACTAAGAATCTCCTTTTTTTTCAGTTTTTTTGATACTCATTTAAATGTTAAATAGCTAAAGGGATCACATACTTTTCTGAAAACAAATCTGTCAGAAGTAACACTCATGACAATAATTCTAAACATTTTGAATGGTATACGCCATAATCATTTTTACTCCCTATTATATTTAGGAATAGTCTCTTTGAGCTCAGAGAGTTACTTAAAAAGAAAATAACTCAAATGATTTGCCAAAAAAGCAAATGAAGAGATTAGTGATTTTCCCAAATCTGCAGTTATCCTAAGAAAACAATTACTGAACTATTGAATTTTTCATGTATATAAAAGCATTCTTGATGGTAGACATACCTTTAAGAATTTATTGCCAGTGAATAAGGAGCACATTTTAACAGTCCTACTCTGGATTTAGAATATCTTGTGCTTATGCTCATTTGCTCTTTGCCATAAACAAATAAGTGTAGGTTGACCATGATAGGGAAGAAATGAACATTTGGAATGTGAGAACCACACTGGAGCAGGGACAGATAGCAGCCTGCATAATTCTTACTAATGAGCAAGTAAGCCTTTCTCATTTCCTTACAAATGAAGAATGTCAGTGAGGTTGGAATGGAGCTGAGTGCAAGCCTTTTCCCAATGCCACTGGACTTTGTGGGATGTTTTTTGAGGCTGGCATATACCTATGCAGGGCATATGGACTGAACAAGATCTAGTCTACAAATGTACAAAGCACAGGACTATCCCAACTATACCCAAGCACATTCCAGATCATGTCAGTGTCACAATTTGTCGTTGAGAACTTTCTAAATATTTTGATGTCTATGCAGAAGAAATGAGCTGGCAAAGAGTAGCTGATAAAACACATTGTTTGGCTAACAACATATTTGCCATAATTTTAGTGAACATTAAGAAGTGAACACACATGAGGATATAAATTAATTTCCAAACAGTATATCATCTCTTAAAAAAATCTATGTATTTGACAAAAGGGGCCCTTAATTTCAGAGTGGTGACCAAATATAGGCACTGAGAGGACAGTGTCAAGTTCTGTCCAATGCTCTCTTTTCCATGAAGCAGAGCAAGGGGCAAGACCAAATCATGTCTGGCCTGTTGGAGCTAGCTGAGCCTCATGAGTATCTTCAGTTTTCATCCCAAATGCTCTGTACCTAGCTGCTCTTATTGTTTTGAGGGGGTTTCCCTTCCATCTCCTAAATTGCTACCCACTGGCTACACTATCATTTACTCTTAACCCTTCTATGATTGGTAAGGAGTTGGTGTGTTGAAAGGCTTTCGCAACCATCCTGATCCATGTATCTTTGCCACTGTATTTAGGTTTCATGAAGGGAGGTCATGGTAGGCAGAGGTGCAGGGTAACAAGTATGAATAACTTACAGTTGGGAGAATTGGACTTGTGCCCGAGTACATTACAGGTATTTCTGAGGCTCTCCCCCCAGCACCACTGAGTGGGATCAGTCACAGATCCACAGATGACATTCAAATCTAAGGAGAACATTCTAGAAGAAGTGAACATTTTGGAACAGTGGAAGAGATAAACTTACGTGCTGGATTGATTTAGAAATATATGTCCACTCGACTCAAAATGTCAGAATGGCCTATAATGTAATTATCCTCAATTCTAGTATAAGACAGTAATGAAGAAGCTGTTGAGAACCAGGCTTCGTTTTACTGAGATCATCCTTGGTAAAGACAATGCCCTGCCTGTGCAAAGCGGAGCAGTGTCACCGCAAATTATACAAAGTGTGGTGTTTTCATTGTTCCTAGCTTTTGACCTATTGTACAAATAGATTTAAAGGAAAAAAAATTCTCCTTAAAGGAAAATGTAGTAAATACCATTTAGGAAATATGGAGATACAAATATAATTATGAGAAGAATGTGTTATTTCTGCAAATCGCTGATGGAAATCTTAAAAAGAAATTAAGCCTTTTTAAAATTCATCAAACACTCACATTGCAAAGAATAAATCCTGCTTAAACCTGACCTCAACTGAGATTTGTGGGAGGTCGGTTTGACACCTGTTTCCTCAGGGAACAATAATGGGAAACTCTAGGCACAGAAATGTTTATTAATGTGCTTATACAATAGAAGGCCATTGTCAATCTATATATTCTCTATATCTGTTCTCATATATATTTACTTCTCAACGATTTACTTTAAATAATCTCTATATATCACCTCAGGCGGAATATTGTGATTGGACGTTACCTTCATTAAGTTTGCACTATATTTCACTTTATTCATAAGATAAATAGTATGAATGATTGGCTTTACAACAATTACAATGTATATTCTCTCTGAAAAACTTCTATGACAGGTATTGTGTAATAGAGGCATAGACAGTCTGTACACTGAGATAGAATCCATGTTTGTCTATAGTTCCTATCAATGCATTTCTGAATCTACCTCAGCTTTTACCTTTTCAATTCTAACTTCTCTAGGAGAAGTTAAAAGTAATAAATGCCTTTCAGAGGCTGCATTCAGATTTAATGAATAATGTCAGTATAATATTTAGGCCAATTCTTTATCTGCTGAGAGAATATTTTGCAACTTTCTTTTTCTTTCATAGCTTTTGCAAAACAAACAAGATTTAAAGAAGCATGGAAATAAATACATAATTTCAGAGATAAGAATGCGTGTTATAGCTTCCAAGTATGCTACAAATCTCATTTTGCTTAAATGACCCTGAATTTTAAATATCGCAAAACATTGAAAGGAAAGAACTTTAGTGTGTTCCTCAAGTATTTGTTACAGGCATTTTATGTATTTGGCTCCATATAAACATGTGATAAACAGCACAAGGGGAGAACTAGGCTTTGTCTTTAAAATATTGAAAATAGCTTTGTTGGGGCTGGGAAGGTGGCTCAGTGGTAGAGCGCTTGCCTTGCATGCATGAGGCCCTGGGTTCGATTCCTCAGCACCACATAAGCAAAAAGAAAAAAAGCCAGAAGTGGTGCTGTGGCTCAAGAGGTAGAGCGCTAGCCTTGAGCTGAAGAGCTGAGGGACAGCGCCCAGGCCCAGAGTTCAGGCCCCATGACCGGACCCAAAAAAAAGAAATAAAAAAGAAAAAAAAAGAAAATAGCTATGTTGATCAGCTAGCATAGAACAGACCCCAAACAAAATACACCGCTTACCCCCACAAAAGAAGCAGGACATAGCAACAAGGAATAACATGCCAGGCAAGAAGCAAGAAGCTGCTGATGTCCAGGCACATATTCTGCCCCCTCCCCGCAAGCACCTGCCATCAGCACCAACAGACATTCAAAGGTATTAACAAGCAATTTAAAATATCAATCAGAGTCACATGGGGAGAAAAAGTCACTGACCCAGCCTGTAGTAGGTGTGAATGAAAAAAATTGAGTTGATTCCCTATCTGTGTTCATGGGTGGGGAGATAAAAATGGTAAGAAATAAACAAAAAGAAAGCACTTTTCTTCATATGTTAGAACTCCAGCACTAGACCAGAGTTTAGTAAACTTGACTCAAGGAACACAGCCTGTGGCTCTGTTCTGTAATAAAGTCCTACTGAGAAGTTGTCACCCTCACTCACTTACCTCTGTGTTCAGCATCTGTAAAGCATAAATTGTTTACTGTCTGGGCTTTACCTACATTCTCTGCCCCCCAGCTTTGTCATAGCCAGAATGGAGACAGCCTTTCTACGGTGATTTTGATGATTTCTTTAAAATAAAGGAATATCAGTGTCAGAATTACCTGGAATACTTGTTAAAGGGGCTGATTCCCGAGCTCCACCTGACATAAATAGCACAACACTTGTGGTCACAATGGTCACACATCCCCCACATACTTTGGAGATGTCATTTTATTAAAGAACCAAGAACTTAAGGTCATCTTAGTGCCATTTTTCAAAGGAAGAAATCTGGGGCCATGCATTTATGAGGTCTGCAAAGTCAAATGTCACAGAAACATCACTTTAGTGAAGGTATACAAGCAGATTAACAGGATTCTAAGCTAAAACAAAGTTTGTATCCATCAGAACAATTTCTCCACCAAAAGATATGAAAAAATGTGAGAGAGAGAGAGAGAAAGAAAGAAAGAAAGAAAGAAAGAAAGAAAGAAAGAAAGAAAGAAAGAAAGAAAGAAAGAAAGAAAGAAAGGAAGGAAGGAAGGAAGGAAGGAAGGAAGGAAGAAGGAAGGAAGGAGAGAGAGAGAGGGAGGGAGGGAGGGAAGGAAGGAAGGAAGGAAGGAAGGAAGGAAGGAAGGAAGGAAGGAAGGAAGGAAGGAAGGAAGGAAGGAAGGAAGGAAGGAAAGAAGTCTCAAAATCATTTATCACAATAATCCTTGTTTTCCCTGAATCTCTCATTCCTCCTAGACATTCATGCCCCATAGCATGAATTAAATTGTAGGTTCTTCCTCATTCTGTCACAGATATTTACATTGTATTTAATACTACAATGCTCTCTCATTGCATTTTTGTTGAACTTTATCTTCCTTTTTGAAATAAGGAGGAAAATGTGTTTTGTTTTGGCATTGTGGTACACAAAAAGGATAACTAAAGTTATTTTAATAAATGCACACATCATGTTTGATTTACTAGTAGACAAGGTCAAGTAGATGCTGATGCATGCATTATTGTTGTGTGCAACCTTATTCCAGCAATGGGGAAGGGCAACATAGAATCTCTTCCACCTTCTCTGATCTGACTGTATAGAATAGTGTCAGTACATCTGAGATGAAGTCCTGTAATACTATGGACTAGCGAGCTGAACAACTGAAAGAAGTATGGACTTTTGTTTCTCAAGTAAATGAGTCTCAGGAATAAGATTTCATGAGCTACAGGTTCCTTAAGTGAACTACAACAAGAAGACTGATCAGAACAAAAAGAAAGTTTTCCTGTGTGAAAAACACGATACAAGCAGTGCATCCTTAGAGACTTAAGAAACAATAACCAGGTGCCATGCATCATAAGTTGGAAGAAGATGGCTTACAGGGTTTCTTTGAAGATGATAACATGATGCATGTGTGTCCCAAAGGAAAGGTATGTGATTAGTGGTGACAAGGTAAGTATTTAGTTGGCTGCATGGCAGGTCTGCACAGAATTGAGTGGATGATGGAGATACAGATAGAATGCAGACATTGTAGAAGCTCAGGTGTCAAATTCAGTTTGGCTGGGGAAACCTTCAGTGAAAGACCAGGCCAAGTTTAAATAGAAGAGGACAAGGAAACCTCAAATTACAGTTTGGAGGGAGAAGAATGGGAGTTTGTGTATTCTTGAGGTCAAGTAATAGATATGGCAGATAGTTCCTCACAGATCTGGGGCTCCCAGAATGGTTAACTCTATTGGGTGTGGGGAAGGGAACCCACACGCACCCAGAACAGGAAAAAAAATGTTCTTCATCCATTCTCCTTGTGCTTACCCTAATGCTTTGCCTCATTTTGAGTGCAAGCTTTCAGGCTGAATGCCTGAGAATAGTAAGGAAAAATGAGAATGTTTAAGATTTAAAATGGCCTCTTGTGAAGTCAAAAAACCTTCCTTGGTTCCAAGTCTATAAGGACACTAACCTATTCTTTGGCCATGAAAGGCATACAGTAATAACTTTTTCAGGAGAAGATAATTATCACTCTGCACCTTTTCTTTCTTTTTTTTCTTTTCTTTTCTTTTTCTTTTTTTTGGTCAGTTTTGGGGCCTGAACTCAGGGCCTGGGCTCTGTCCCTCAGCTCTCGAGCTCAAGAGGAGCACTCTACCACTTGAGCCACAATGCCCACTTCTGGCTTTTTCTGCTTATTGGGCCTCATGCATGCAAGGCAAGCACTCTACCACTGAGCCACCTTCCCAGCATCCCACTCTGCACCTTTTCATAAGAGCAAAATTTTGCTAGGCTTTTGCATATCTTCAGAGTTGATGTCAAAATAGGCAGTTTGAGATTAACAAAGAGCTAACAATTAACAAAAAGCTAAAGAAAGATCCTCAGATTACTGATGAGATGGAGCTAGACATAGACGTAGCATTGCAACATACTGCTTATTGATTATGTATGCATTAAAAACATGGCTATATGACTTTTCAGTGTGAAATGTTGAATATTAATAAAATCATGACATCATAAAAATTAAAATAAACATGACTACATTTGGTTTATATCGTTCAATTTTACGTATGCATGTATACATGAACACATATGTGTTACACATGTGTATGTGTATGCATGCATACACAGAAATTTAAACTTAGCTATCAGAAGATATATAAATAAAAATATCAAAATCCACTGAACGCATCTATTAGAAGCCAGAGATAGTCCAAGGATGACTTGTCGAGAACCCAGGCTTGGTGTAAGAATTCCAGGGGACAAAGGTGCTTGCTATTATGGGCCGTTACAAATACAACAGACATCTCAAGTCTATCCAGGCTCTGGACTGATTATCAGCAGTGATAATAAGCCTTCCACTTTACCTACAAAACACTCTTCCCATATTTCTCCCCACCTAGTGAAGTTTTTCCCAAGCCCCAGTGGGAGCAGCCCAGAATTCGGGAAATACCGAAGGACCTTTGCAGTTGATGGTGCGTATCCTTAAGGCGGGGAGGACTGGGGATTGCTCAGGACACTGGGTCTGAGCAATGGATCCTTCAGGCAACATTTTAGACTTTTGAAAGTGCCAGGGTGGCTTGCCGCTACTGCATTTCATGTGCTCAGTCCATGCTCTGTGGCCTGCTTGGCTTCAGGTGAGTTGTGTAGTTATCTTTTTTGAGCACCTCAAGGTCAGGGAGTTTCTGAACGCTGTCCTCTTCTGACTTTTCCTTTGTCCCTGTGGAAGTAAGCATCTCAAAGTCACTCGCAAAGAAGCTTTCATTGCTGGATGGAAGTAATAATCTGTCTCTCTCATGGTCCATTTGCTGAGCTTTTGAGAGCAATCAAAATGCATCAAGAAGAGTAAGGTTCTCTAATTTAAGAGAAATTGAACACACAAAATTCTGCAACTTCCTGAAAACCTATCTCTCAGAAACCATGCTTTGTGGTTGGCTTTGATTGTCCTGAGATTTCCATCTTCTGGTTTGTTTTTAAGCCACTCCATTGTACAGCACAGCAAATAATCATTTATTCAGAGTTAAATTAAATTAGACTTAGCTTTCATTTTCTTCTTTTTCGAGCATTTTGTACTAACTTTTAAGGAAATCATTTTCAAACTTTATCTAGAAAGTAGAATACAAATGAAATCTCCTGTGAATCTGTAATCCAAATGGTAGTTTGAAAAGGAGCCTTTCCCTTCCATTCCTCAGAACTTTCTCCATTACTTGTATACCAACTTGGTGGAAGCCTCCATGTTGTTAAATATGTGTCTATATCATATAAATGTTCAAGTGTGTCTTTATTTATGCCCTGGGTATCCATGGTTGATGCTAAGCAGTGATATAAACTAGCATAATCATCATCTTTACAAAATAACTTTATATTTTGTGAAATTTTCTAGCCATAGATACCAACATGCCACTCTCTTCTTCTTGGAAAATTCCAAGAAGGAAATATTTGAGACTATTCTGCCTGACAACTGGTAGTAATCATCAGTTGAAGACAATAGTAAATCGGAAGTAAAATAGTGAGATAATTATTCCTTGGAGATTACTATCATAAGATTACCACTATTTTAAAAATTGCTATCATACTAATAAGATTACTATTACGCTATCACTTTTTGCTTCAATAACGGTGAATTTTAAGTGGACAACTAGGACGGATGATGGGAAAAGCAATTTCAGATTTGTATTTGAGTCACAGCCATTACAAACATGAAAATATATATTAGTGCAATTAGCCAGGAAGTAGCTGTCATTTTCATGGGCACTTGTTCATGCCCTGAATGAGAAAGAGGCAAAATATAATTGAGTCTATCCAGATGCTCCTATGAAGTCATCAGGACTCAAAAAGGGTAAGATTTCAACTCACAGGAAAAGTTCAAGCAAACGCATGCTTCCAAAAGTGTGTGATTCAACAACGTTCATGAAATAATTTTAGACAGCATGCTGTTCGACTCCCGCTGTCAACACACTTTATTTTGTAAGACATGCTTTTAGACTTTAAATTGTGACATAATTTCTTCAGATCACATGATTTCCTGGACAAGGTCAGATCCCAAATAATCATGAATATGTTTATCTAAAGCACTAATTTTCCGGAAATCTATCATTTTTTTCCCAGCAAATGAGATATATCATTAAACCTCCTATATTTTCTCTTTCCTTCAGTTACCCGAATTTTTATCTAGTTTTTATTCCTGAGAAGTGTAAACATACTCATTTTCTTTAACTCCTTAGTAAGGTAGATTTAGGAAAAGAGCTAAAATATGAGACATGAAAAGGAATAAAGATATGTCATTAAGGGCTAGAGGCAGAATAATAAATATCATAGAATAAGTAAAAAATCTATCATAGAATAATTAGAAAATATACAAAAAGAGAGAAAATAACACATAAATACCTAGCCGTAAATAACTCTACATACTGATCTAACAAGATTACTAAAAGCACTATTTTGTGTATACCCATCTTCTTTTCTAGACCTGGAGTATAAATGCAGGTCCTACACACTGTTCCTAACTTTTGTTTTCCTCAAGGCTTGCACTCCAGCACTTGAGCCACAGCTCTACTTATGGCTTTTTGGTGGTTAATTAAATATTTCATGGACTTTTCATGATCAGTCTGGCTTTGAACTGAAATCTCAGATCTCAGCCTCCTGAGTAGCTATGATTGCAGGTATGAGTCACTGGTACCCAGAAAATACAAACATTCTAAATTGTTTTTAATGATATAGCTATGTTTTTGTAACTACATGTATGAATGTATCTATATGCATATAGACAAAATGCACAGTTAAATAAGTTGAAAACATTAAAATGTATCTTAAGTGTTGTTCACAGTTTTTTCTGCTTTATTTTTGTTTATTTGCATAAATTCTTACACATTGTTCTATCACACTTACTTTAATATATCTTCTATTGTTGCTGTGCAAGTATATATGCTCATTTTCTGTGCTACAAATAAGCTTGCAATCATATTCATAGAAAATAATTATGCTTTCAGCATAAATTTTGAGCCTTGAGTTACCACAAAATCAATGGAAATAGCTAATTGTTTCTCATGTAAACCAAAGTTGTAGACTCTTGACCTATAACTCATAGCGTCCTGAAGTTCATGTTTAGTGATGAAATTCAGTAAAATCATAGATACGTGTTTCTAAGACCGCAGAAGGCACAGCTCTCCTGCTACACTGAGGGACATGTCTTGACCAGAATGCAAACCAGAGAGGCTAAGTCTTATTCTAAAAATTGTCCTATCATTAATGGGAAATTTTTGAGAAGCAAAGTTCATCTTTTAACTTCTCCTTGCCCTACTATTTTGAAAATCCTCTGTTATGTATCTTTCCAAAGACAACCAAAATGTTACCGTGTTCACTTTCACGCTCTCTCTCTCCCTCTCTTCTCTCATTCCCTCTCTCCCTGTCTCCCTGTCTCCCTGTCTCCCTGTCTCCCTGTCTCCCTGTCTCCCTCTCTCCCTCCCTCCCTCCCTCTCTCTCTCTCTCTCTCTCTCTCTCTCTCTCTCTCTCTCTCTCTCTCTCTCTCTCTCTCTCTCTCTCTCTCTCTCTCTCTCTCTCTCTCTCTTCCTTTCTCTCTCTCTTTTGCCAGTCCTGAGGCTTGAACTCTGGGTCTGGACCCTGTTCCTGAGTTCCTTTCTGCTCTACTACTTGAGCCATGGCACCACGTCTGGATTTTTCTGTGATTTACTTGGAGATAAAAGCCTCACAAACTTTATTGCCCAGGCTGGCTTTGAACCATGATCCTCATATCTCAGCCTCCTGAGTAGCTAGGATTGTAGGCATGAACCATCAGAACCAGCTACAAACTTTCTTTATTTGGAATTTATCTACTCAATCATGTTTACTTAAGGTTTCCTTCACCAGGATCTCCTTTCTTAAATCTGGAAGTTTTCAACACACACAGGTAATGTTCTCTACACTAATCACCCAAGTGTTATTCAGTCATTTCACCCAAGAGTTCATTTCATTCCATCTTTCTGCCTTGGCACTGAGATTCGTTCTTTTCTTGAGTCTGATAAACCAGCAAAAACTTTCTAGACTTTCTCATGCAAATCCAGCAGAAAATACCAAGTAACTTCATCTTAATCCCTATATGCCCTCACTTCAATTCTAATTGCACATATTATTTCCCGATTGTAGAACTACATACTTGTTTGTCTATTACCAAGTCTTTCAGTAGAGAAGAGATGGAGTCATCTTTCTTTGAATCAGTTGTCTGACAACCAAGAGAAAAAATGTAGTCCATCAAAACAAGGGAGCATTCCACTACCCGGATAAACAGAAAATGGATTCCCAAAATAACGGCTGCGTCTTGCAGGGACTTTTCCATGTCCATTGCCACTAACAAAACTTGTTCCCTTAAGAGAATGCCCTGATCATTTCCTGGTTCCTCACACCCCCTTTTCTTCCTTTGGAATAATCAGATATAATAAAAGCGTTATAGAAGTATGTATAATCTTGTCACACTTAAAAAAAAACCTATCAGAGGATACTTGAAGCACTTGTAAATATTTGAATTTCCAAGTATGGCCTGTAGTTGACCCCAGTTTCTACTTGTGGCTCCATCTCCAATCACAGCTCAAACTAGACTGCTCAGTTTTCCAAGTAACGAGACTCTGTTTTGATCCTGAATGACTTAGCTTAAGCTGCTCTTATAGCAAGAATATTTATACAGTATAGTTTTTCCTGGCTCATGTCTCCTTGATTCCCACCTCCTTCTCTGGTAGATGTAATTACTTTTGAATCTGAATTTCCATGGCACATTGCAAAAATCTCTCTCAACGAACAAATCACATAAATTTTCAGGAAGTTATGGCTACATTTTTTTTTCTCTTAGGTAACTGTGAGTGGCCAAAGTTACCCCTTCAGCTTTATGAATCAGCATGTCTAAAAAATGCTTTGTACAAAACCTAAATTCAACAAACATTTGACAAAAATGAATTTTTGGACAGGTAGCAATAGCAACAGTTCAGAGTTGTTCTGATTAAGTTTATTAAACTAACCCGCTTCAGTCATATAGTGTAGTCATGCCAAGGAGATCCAAGATACTGTGGTATGTCTGACACATTTTTATATGCATACCAGCTATGTGTCCGTTAAAATTACTGAGAAAACACTTTGTGCTATTAGCATGGTCTGTAATTTTATGACTATTTTCTTCTACTCAAATGTATTTACTGAAGTCCTAAATACTGTCCACATTCCTAGACTCAGAGATTAACATCTTAAATAATCATAACAGTGGTGAGATTCTCCTCTCTCTCACTAACTCAGGGCAATGTGCAATCCTCTATGACAAAAGGTCACATGCAAGCATCTCCAAGGCTGTAATGTGATGATTTCTCTGTGCACAGAGAGCACAATTCCAACCTGCAATGCACTCCATTAATTAAACAAGTCCACATGCTCACAATTTAATTCACTGAAAGAATTCACAAGAGGGATGGGAAACTGTGTTCCCCTGCTTCCCATAAAGTAATTGACATAATGAGCAGCTTTCTTCTCTTCTGAGTCACAATGCTGAACACTAATACCTGTGCATGTGATATCAAGCTCTTTTGGAGATCCACAGAGAAATAATTTCCTAAGTGCCATTCACCTCTAAGTAGGTAGATATCATATGGCAACAACATTAAAGGAGATTTAAAAGGACTTCAATGAACCTGGTGGATAAAATGGTAAAACCTGAGTCAAATAATAATTCACATTATCATATATTACATAGTTTCTCATTCTGGGAGTTTTCAATAAAAGTTGATGAAACTTGAAATAAGAACATTTTGACTGAAATGTAAAACATTTTATTTCAATCAGCATCTTATGAAGCACTTTTGTATGCCACAACACATTTGATGTATTACACATCAATTTGATGAGTGGTCATTTTATAGTCTTTATTATCATCAACATGATTGTTTCCTTTTGTAATTGATAAAAATTAAAGATCCAAAAGGCATACTTATTAATTCTTTTGGCTAACAAGGAGTAGAAATCTGAACTTGAATCTCTGCTTTCTTTCCCACTAATGCTATGGGTTTTGACTATGAAATCTGAAGTTGATTCAGGATTGATAAGTAAGTCACACACTTTTAGATACACAGTAATGATAGGAACTTGAATCAAAAGAAAAGGGAGAAAAAATGAAGAAGGAAAGGGAATAGGAGGATGGGGGGAAGGTCACAGAATGAAGAGAACAAATTTTCAACCCTGTTGTTAACTACTACAAAATTAAATATCCCTATCAAAATGTTTAGTCTTGTCTAAGACCAGAAATCATTTTCTTTTCTTAATTAATCACAATGGTACTTTCTGACATTAATGATAAGAATAAGATAAACCAATAAGAAAGGAAAGGTAAATCTTTTAGTTTCTGAATTTTCTTTGGAATTCCCAGTGTATCAGAGTTTAACTTCATTCTTTTATTTCTCTTATTCTCCTTCCTGTTGATTGTGATTTTTATTCAGTTAATTATCTGTAGCCTTTTTAGAATCCAAATGCAATCATTTTCTTCCCTTCTCAGGTTGTATTATTCACAGTCATAAAGAGAAATAACTAGGGAGCTAATAAATGTCACTTTTACATGTTATATAAAGCATTTACAAAACAGTAAGCAATGTTCAAGTATCTTTAGAATTGCCCGTTTAAGACTTTAATATTTGGCACTGAGAAAAATAGTACTTTGAAAGCCTTCATTTTATACCTAAGCCATAGAAATTTCAGCACCTACTGATAGGTTGTGAACCTTTACAAGTGAATGAAACCAATTAAATGACAATCTTCTACCAGTGTTTAAAACATAATATTTTAGTGTCTGTTTTATTTATTAAATAAAAATAGAACACTGAGCAACTTGTCAATTAACGCAGCTTTTATTATTTTTAAAACAAACTTGGTTGGAAACTTCAATAGGGATAGTCAGACACAGACAGATGGATAGATTTTTCCATTAATTCAACATATTGTTTTGAATCTCTGAATCTTTATGCCAGTGTCCATAATATGGAAATGGATCACCACTCTTCCTCTTGTAGTGTATTCAGTAAATGCTAAACCTCATGGTTTTTATTTACAAAATTTTTTGTCTCCTTTAGGATTCCTCTTAACTAACATCTTAGGCTTACAAAGTTAACAAGCCAGGTAAGGAATGCCGCAACACAGGGAACTACTCACTTCAAGTACAGGTTGGAATAAAGACTTGAGAAGCGTGAGAGGATGATACGGTGAAAACACGTTCGACATAAGTGTGTGGACATGTACAGGAACTGACTGCATCCTCTCCAGATATCCGTGATGATATTTCTTTAGTAAAAGATATATTTGTTTTTTCCTTATGTAGTTGTACAAAGGAGTTGCCATTCAACAGAGCAGCGCCTCCTGATCAATGTTGTTTTTTAACATTGTCACCTGCCACTCCCACCTACCCCTTTCCTCATTTTTCTTAATGTTTAGGTGATGTGTTGATTTTTTTGTCCTTTGGTAAAGCAATTTATCTATATAATGGATCTTGATCTGTGTCATCACTTCAATATCTTCACCCGCCTTTGCCCACCACTTCCTTTATTTTGCTCAGTTCTGTGGCATATGTAGTGCATTCCTGCCTGCATTCTACTCATTTCCTCATTCATTCTTCTACCCCTTTCTTGCAAGTGCTCATTTCCTAATGCTCATTTTGTTAGGCTTTGACTTAGGCTTATACTATCTGGGCTGTCCATGGAATTGGTCCAGCTGCCCCTCTGTGGACAGATGGACCAACAAAATGTGTTATATATACACAATAAACGTCTACTCATCCATCAGAATGAATAAGTATACCATTGCAAGGAACTGGAAAGACTTGGAGAAGGTTATGTGACACAAGAGAAACAAGTTGTATGATTTCCCTTATTATTGGGAACTAGAATAGGCCTATAAACCTAGAAATAAGCACACTGGGCCTCACCCGAAGGGTTATAAATGAATTAACTGCAGTATAATAGAATCTATGACGATATTTCAAGTTGAAGTCTCTGAGAAGCAATGAGCTTTTATGAAGCTCTGGGGACAGAGCTCACCCCTGTGAGAAGAGGAGACAGCAGGGTTCTGCCCCTAGACTCCCATGTGAGGACACATCACAGCTTAAGCATGGTACTCTGTAATCAGGAGAATCCGCTCCAGAATCTGACACCAGTCATGAAGCCTCCAGAACTGTGAGACATTAGTGTCGCTTTATTCATCTATTCAGTTGTCACAATTTTGCTGTGGCATCCCAAGCTGAGTAAGAAGCACCTAGTGAAACAAGTCATCTTCTCCATGCTAATCTAGAAGGAGGTATTATAAGAGAGAACAATAGGTAAGAGACATTGAGAAAAGCTTATGACTCCAGTTCTTTTCCTGCCCTTTACTATCTTTCCATCACCAGAAATTGCATCCAGGGGAAAGAAACAAGAAGGTAAGAAAATATATCTATGAGGAAAAAAAATGAAACAGCTGTGTATCCAAGTGGATGAAAGGAAGCAGCATCCTTTTAGACCTCTCTGGAAACCCTGACCTGGTTCCAAGAGTTCTGAGTGTAGTATGACACCAGTGACTCTGTGACATCTGCCAGCATCCTAGAGATGGCCTGCAGTGCCTCCAGCCCTTGGGAGAGACATATCCTCACATAGTAAAGGTAGCTGGGAGAACCTAAAGGATTGGAATAAAGAGTCCTGAACTAGCCTGAAATGATCCTAAATTGACTTAAGAAAATTTACTCCATGGAAATGGAAAGATCCAAAATAAAACCAGACTTCAGAGCTGAGGAATTATAAAGCTAAGTTGTTACTCTATAACTATTATGTGTATTCTATAGATACGTATCTAACTAGTAGCACGTAGTAAAAAAAGCTTATTTTGATAGGCATCAAAATTAAATGGCTGTTTAAGAAGAAAGCATGGGGACCTCTTACAGTGGCTCAAGATGACAGTCGAAGTTATTTCCGAGGCCAAGATTGAAGGATTGTGGTTCAAGGCCATCCCAGACAAAGAGTGAATAAGACTCCATCTTACCCAATAACACCAAAAAGCGGGGGAAAGAAAGAAAGCATAAGATAAAGAATAAGTAAAAAATTGAAAACTTACCTTGTAAAACAAACTTCTAGACAACACTTTAATGATATTTTCTTATATCAATTAATATTATACTAGTAGAATATGAGGAACGTTGCCATTGGATTAATTTTGACAAAACATGAACAATGGTTGTAGGAAAAGAAACAGATTAAAGTTTTAATGAAGAGTTGCATGACTTGTTCACTTAGGGAATATTAATGCAGTTAGTAAGAGTGTGAATGTAAAATGGGAGCTCTCATAAAGATAACATGAACATAAGATCTTGCATGATCATCAATTATAGGAAAAAACATCATCAAAGCAGCTCAGAGTTCAAAGCTGCAGGCATGTGTATGCTGTTTGAAGGGCTTGGGCAATATCTTTATTGATGGAAAGGGAGTGTTGGCAGGCAATTAATATGATAGTTAGCATGCATATTTCTAAGCGGTGAAAGAACACTAAGATGACAACTCAGAAAGAAATTGCTAATAAAACCGTTGAATGGAAGTCCCCATTGAAGAGAAACAGAACTTTTGGATACAGGAGCACAAGAGGAGAAAGTCGCCAACAGGCAAGGAACAAGAAGGCAGTAAAAACTAAACAGAAATGAGCAAGGATAGAGGTAAAAGATCAATAGAACATGAGAAGGGCCGGCAGCCCATCTCTTGTGGTTGTTGAATAAAGGCTAGTATCGTGCCCCACCATGAGCTTCTGTTCAGAGCTTGCTGTGGGTTGCAACAAAGACCTATGGAGGGATTACTCACCACTGATGACAGTGACATTCAACTATACATTTTTCCTCCTGGGCTTCCCATGAAAACTAAATTCTTATTTTGCATTTGTTTGTTTTAATTACACTGTCTATATACGGTGGTATATCCTAAAAGTTTCAATTTCCAAATGGTTTTCCATTTTAAAGAGACTAAATAAAGGTTCTGACTGAGTTATACTTGTGGGAATTCCTAGGTCTTTTTATAGGAAGTTATTTTAGTCAAATGGAGTTGAGGATCAAGTTTCCAGTTGGAGAAAATAACAGAGGCATGCAAATCAGGATATAGCTGTGTAGCATCATGATGTTTTGCAGAGAAAGGAAATTGACTCATTTGGGTATTAACCATTAAATATCTGGTTAATTTAAGGTCTCAAAACAGAAAAAAAAAAGATCTCATGTTAGCTTTTTATTTTCCTGGTATGGTTTAGGGGTAAACACATATTCTGTAGGAGGAGACTTATCTTTGTTCATTCAAATACAAAGTTTCTTTTTCATCTGCTATTGTATACACAGGAATTGTAGATATACCAGAGTCCCTTGAAATGAGCAGTGGCCAAGACTATGAGTTTCCCTCAAAGGAACATGAGCAGGAGTGATCTGTGGCATTTTGAAGTGTGACTTCCTACCTGCGAATACCATTCCATAATGATTCTCCACACTCATTCCTCCTCAGCTGTGCGGAAGTTCACCTCTGTGGAGCAGAACCCCCTACAGATGGACTTGAAACCATTCAACTCAACAGACAACGCTGAACATTTGGGTTGCCTTGTGTCTGGGTTGCTTAGCATCATGGGAATGATTGATGCAGCCATGTGTTATACGCAGTTCATAGACCTTCTGTCTCTTCCAGGAGCATGGATGAGGTTTTGCCAGATCCTGCCACACTGGCCATGAAGATATTTATCTTCACAGTAGGAGAAAGCAATCACGTATGAGACAATGAGAAGATCTTCTGGGCCTGAGCATGGCAGTTCATCAGCTGACTCTCTTACAAACTGAATTTTGCATCCCTAAATTAGGGAAATGAAGTTTTTTGGTTCCCTTTTTTGAAGCAGAGCTAGGAGTTACCTTGTCAGTGTGATGCAGTTGTCAAAGAGACCACTGATTTCCTGTGCCCCTTGATTAAATGGAGCCAAAGTCTACTTAGAGGAGACAAGTCTACTTGGATTGCCTTCCTCTCCTTTGATATAGTAAGTATCTAGGAAATCATCATGGATGAATAAAACGGGGGGAAAATGATGTTTCTGGTAAACAGAAGTCATGAAGGTTGCCTGTGTTCTGAGTGAAGTTTCACGCATCTTACCCACCCAGGGCCAGTGTCTGAAGATCAGGTATAGTTGGTCAGATGTAACAAGACCCATTCCTCCCGCCCAAATCATTGAAAAGCTGCAGAGCCACACGCTGAGTCTTTTAACTCCCATTTCCTGCAAGAAATGTTCCTCTTTTTCATTTCTCCCTTCGCTAACTCTGTTTAACTAAAATAAATCCTTTCTGCAAGTGAAAAAAGATTGAGCAGCAAGGGAGGCAGGTTAGACAGTACAGTTTTCTCCAAGAACTCCGTGTTAGGGTAAATGGTGAGATATCTGAATGAAAATTGATTTAGAATTTGACACTGAACACCAAAATTTGAGAGCAATCTGCAAACAAACCAAATCTGTGTGTCTCAAACATAACATCCTTACAAAGCAAAGGGGGTATTAAACTAATTGTTTTAATCTTGTTAGTGTAAAATGAATATTTTCTAGGTTAAAAAAACAATTTTTTCTAAAAATAAATTCTTACATGTCCTCTTAATTCTCCATTGAAAATAATTCAACCATGCTTTGTAGTCTTTAATAGAAAAACATTTATAAAATAAAAATGAACACTGGAGGGTAGAATCATTAAATACATACATAATAAGTTTAGTTTATTAAAAACATTTTTACTTGTCTCTTTAAACTGCCTCTCCTGTCTTTGCACAGTGAGTATTAGTAAACTATATAATGAAACTATATTAAACTTTTACACTATTCTGATATATCTGAACCTGGCCTATGGATGCAATCATGCCTGGACTGCTAAGCATGCTCAAGTATTTCACATCCCTTACATTGTCTCTGTGCAACTAAGAGATAAAATTTTAATCTACATCTAATTGACGAAGCTTAAATTATTATGTGCACCACTGACTGTTTCAAATTTTAGCTTTGAAAGTTTATAAGAAGAGAATTAAGGAAGCAAAACTAAAGAGAAGAATCAAATAGAAAAATAAAACAAATTCTGAGAAAAGAGCATATTCCAGTCAATTGTCTAATATAATTCTAAATCTGTTTCATAGATGCTATGTAAAACAGGCAAAAATAAGATACATATTATTTAAAATTACCTTTGAAAAACTTGTAAGTTTTGACATAGCTCATATAGAATATCCTAAAGTATTTCTTTCAATCATAAAAATCTTAAATACAACTTTGACAATATTGTAAATAAACACTGTTAGCCCGTTTTTGGATATACAAAGAAACTGAACAAATAGAATGTGGTAATGCCATACTACTTATGACCAGTCATTTTCTTTTAATATTAGCAGTATTCTTTCCATGTTGTCTATTTATAAGATTCTTACATTGTAATGAAGTCCCTGCTTGGCTTTCCCTAGTTTTCTTGATCTCTTCTGGGATTTTATGCAGGACACCACAGAACACTTGTTTGGCCTGTCTCTTCAGGATCTTGTTGACTGTGGCTGTTTCTCTGACTTCTCTCATTTGTGTTGACCTTTGCGGTTTTATTCAGTACTGATTAGCTATTTTAGTAAATGCCCTTTAATTAGGATTTGTCTGAGTTTTGTTCCCATAATTAGAATGAGGTTATGTGTTTCTGTGCTCACCCTATCATATCAAGGGCATATAATGTGAGCATGATTTAACCCTGCTGATATTAACCTAGATCACTTGGCTAAAACAGGGCCTGTCAGCCTCTAGGCACGTAAAGCTTCGCTTTCTCAACCTTGCTCCACAGGGAGCAGGAAGTCACTAGAAGCAGTTAACACCTAAGGAATGAGGTAATATTTCCTCTTCTGGAGGCGGAGAATACTCCCCAATCACCTGAAAGGGGAAATGGCGGCTTCTTTATCACTTTTTATTTTTTACCTATAACAGGATTTTAACTCACAGCCTGATGTTAGTTTGGTCTGCTTGCCCTGCTGGCTCTCTACAACTTGAGCCACACCACCAGCCTTGCATTTGGCTGGTTATTTTGTAAATGAACTTCATGTATTCCCCCCACCCGCTCCGGGCTAGGTGTGATTGTTCCTATCTCAGCCTGAACAGGTAGGATTACGGACATGAGCTCTTACCATCTAGTCTATTTTTTTCCTTATGGATTGTTTATTTCATACTTGGATTGTATTAGCATACTGTTTAGTTACGTCTTTGCATTCTTTGGGTTATAATTGAAACCAAGTTCTTCAAGGAGTGTTGGGTCCTTGTATAGGAGGATGGTATCAGAAGCGAGATCTAGGTATTAAATCTGTTCTTGCCTCTTCAGGGTGCCATTACCTCTGCCTCTTCTCTGCCAATGGAGGAGATGTAGATGGGCATGATAACCTGGGTGCACAAACATGTCTTTAAATATTTCTTCAGGAAGCCAACTGTATCTATAGTAAGTCAAGTATGTGTTCATACAATAACTTCAACTCTAATAAGTTACCACATAGATCATTCTGGATGCCTTCTGTTGATATCAGAGAGTTTCAAACTGAAACAGAAAATATTCTTTTTAAAATACCTAAAATATTCAGTGGAGCTGAGAATGTGGCTTTGTGGTAGAGTACTTGCCTAGCATAAATGAAACCCTGGGTTCAATTCCTCAGTACCACATACACAGAAGAAAAAAAAAGCCAGAACTGGCGCTGTGACTCCAGTGGTAGAATGCTGGGCGTGAGCATAAGAACGCTCAAAAACCATGCCCAGACCCTGAGTTCAAGCCCTACAACTGGCAAAAAGAATTCAATGCAATGATACTTGAGACAAATACAGGCAATGCATGCATGCAAGTGGCCATACAATGTTTACTCTTGCATTTGTATGTGAACTGATGCCACAGTCAAAGCAACGTACATGAGATTGTTATAAACTGAGGCTTTCCACTAATCTGGCTATTCATGAAAACTGATTTCATTTCAAGTATTATTGATCTTTGTGGTATTTTTATTTATCAACACAAAAACAAACCTAAGAGGAATAGGAAACATCCAATTACAATTGTATAATCCTATAACATCCAAAACATGATGCTCCTGCTTCACTAGAAACTGGTTGGTTACTGTCAAAGAATTAGATAATGTGAACTATGAGAAGGATAAAACTAGAGACTCAGAATATTTCTTTGAGCACTCATGATGTACAATTTTTGTATTCAGAAGACAGAAAAAGTTCACTATAAAAATCTGTGGGCTGCTACAGACTAGAACAAAGAAAATATTTCTCAAAAGTGTGTGTAGCCCAAATGTTCTAGTTTCAATTACTTTAGGCAGAAGGATAGCTGATTTAAATTAAGCCGTATAGAAAAATATTCAATCAATGCGGCAAATTATCTCAGATCATCTAAATGCTGTTAAATAATTGAGAACATTAATTTACTCAATCAAAAAAGTGTCCAAGCTGGGTGCTGGTGGTTCGCACCTGTAATCTAGCCATTCAGGAGGCTGAGATCTGAGGATCTTGGTTCAAAGCCAGCCTAGGCAAGAAAGTCTGTGAGACTCTTATCTCCAATAAACCACAAGCAAAAACAGAAGTGGCACTGTGGTTCAAGTGGTAGAGCACTAGCCTTGAGATGAAGAATGCCAGGACAGTGCCCAGGCCCAGAGTTCAAGCCCCATATCGAAAAAAAAAGTGTTCGACTGATCTTTGTGATGTAATTATTACTCAGCATTACTTATTGGACTTCACACTCAATACGAAACAAAGATTTGAAGTATATAAATCAAAATGAGCATGAGTAAATACTTATATCATTCTCATATGAAAAATGTTGATGCATGGCTGCAGACAGGTATTTAAAGGAAGGTCTGCTGGGCTTTTCCATGCCAGCCTGTACTGGGAGCCATCAATCCTGAGAAGGGTAGGGTGGAGGCAGGATTAAACAGCTAACTATAATGAATGTTCCAGTCTTTGATAACAACCCAAGAAAACTTTAAGGGAGAGCTCGTAGATTTCCATTAAAGTTGGCAGCAGGATGAAAAGCTCAAATCTAGCTTATTGATCCAGTTGTGAATTTATGAAAGAATCAATTCAGGGTAGTTGATGTCCAGCCATAACTTTCAAATGCATGAAATTTCTTCCCTCAATCCCACCCTTCCTATACTCGCACTAATCTTTCATCTTCCTGAACTTCTTCTAAGCATTCGTCAGACAGGAAGAATAACCAACGACTTCCGAATTTTCCTGACCCTCCATCTTGAAGTGATTTATGTTTTCTGAGGCCTTAGACAATTTTATCCCTTGGTTGTGACAGATCAAAGATATACCAGAGTTATAAGAGGTGTTATGAGGCATTACTGAGATCACAGATCAGGAGTGAAGGAGCATCTTTATTCTGCCTATGGATATGTGGATATGTATAACATCATTTACAGGCAATACAAATTAACAAACAATTTTAAAATTTGTTTGACATTTTCAGCCAAATATTTAATTTCCCACAATATGATGACAGGAATCTCTTCTTTTTGGTGAAGCACATGATGTTACCTGGTATTAAGGACACTGCTATGCCCACCTAGTTTCTAGGTTCTCCTGGGTCAGTCTGGAAAATGGTACCTTTTGTAAAGAGTTATCTGAAGCAGTGATCAGGTTTGAACACATGTGTATATTTCAGTTTCTATTTCCTCAAGATGGGAAATTCATGATTACTTTTGTAATATTTATAGAACGCAAGCATGGGAAGTAGCTATACTTAGCTTCCAGCTCATCATCACTTTGCAACGGAATGATTTCACGGCCTAGGTCTTTAGACACATCAGCTGGTTCTAGCCTGAATGGTGTAGCAAAGAAGCTCAATTCCATTTGTTTATTTTTCATGTCCTTGAGTCTTTCATTAATTGCCTCAGATAGTTTTGCAACTTCACCAACATATTCAAGTGCGTAGAAGGCTGTTCTTCCAGAGTGAGGAATAACATTGTGCTTTCCTTTGTGTGTTACGCTTTCCATAGCCTTAATTTACCATGAGCTAATTTCATATTTGAAACCAAGGAGCTGAGAAGCTGAATGGGACTTACTGCTTGACGTTCAGCTCTGAGAGGAATTGGGTGATGTCCACCATGGATTACAACTGAATGCAAGGGAGAGCCAGACTAAAGTACAAAAGCCACTGCTTAACTTGGTCCCACAGTCAGATCTCATGAGCATGTTCTATGACACAGCCAAAGAAATTCTCAGTGACAAAGTTACAGTACACAGAGTCAAGACCATTCAGTAACTCCTTAAATTGTCAATGTTATATCCTCTACTTTTGACAAAATGTATGTTGATACTAAGGTTGGCATCACATCATTGAGCTACAGTGACTAAATACAGAACATTTCTTGGGGTAAGGTGCAGTCATATATAATAAAGTCAGCTGGATCAAGACTGAGAAAATTTTGTTCTTTTTAGACAAATGCAATTAGCCTTTTTGTAAGCCAACCATGACAGGAGCTCCATCTGTAATGAAGCCACTTAACGTTTCGAATGTTTGCCAAAGTTTGCTCATTGATAATTATGTCTTTCAAACAACTCTTCCTTTCTTGTGGTGTCATGAATGGCTTCCAGTGACAGACACTGCCCTGTGTGTCAAACTCTGAAGTTTATGAAAGAAAATGGCCAGTTGGGCAGTATTTTGTGTCCATTTTTCTATCGCGAGCCAGAAAGAAAAAATTACAAGTTGGCAGAATTCTTGAATGCATTTTCAATATCTTAGGCTAAATCAATAGTCTGATTTAAAATGGCACTCCAAGACAAATGAACACTCTGAACCAATTTTACTTTGGTGCTAAGTCCTTGAGCAGCCACCATGATTCTCACACATTCTCCCTCTATGTGAACCTCAGCTGCTTTGTGATTAAGCCATTCACTATGTAACTCATCTGAATTGTGTTATCTCTTCCACAGTAAGACTCAGTAAAAGTGACCTACTGATTCCAGGACCCATCCAACATCAGTTGTTTTATCCAGATATGTCTGGCTTCCCCTTGCATTTAGTTGAGCATGTTTTCAGCAAAAATTATGCTCTTCAAGATTGTCTTTTTATCATTACTCTTAATGAATTATCACAAACTATGTATAAAAGATTGCCCTTGGTTTCAATAATAATATTTTGTCAGGGTGCTAGTGGCTCAAGCTTATAATCCTAGCCACCTGGGAGGCTGAGATTTGAGGATCAGGGTTCAAAACCAGCCTGGACAAGAACATCCATGTGACTCTTATCTCGAATTAACCACCAGAAAATTAGAAGTGATTCTGTGCCCCAAAGTGGTAGAGCACTAGCTTTGAGCGAAAAAGCTCAGGGACAGTGCCCAAATCCTGAGTTCAAGCCCCATCATTGACAAAAATAAATAAATAAAAGTAACATTTTGTCCATTTTTCTTGGAAAGATATGCCTGAATCATTTTTACATTGTTTGTAGTTACTTACTGTAGAATTTCATACCATTTAAGGTTTAGTAACTGTCCAATGTGTATTCATCAGTGATGAAATTGTTTTGCTTTGGCCACTCTTCTACGGCACCTTGGAGTCCAAATATATCCAACATTCATATCACCGGCAGGTCTTTTCAGTCTATGGTGATTTTTTAAATTTTCATCTGATATTCAGATTTTGCACAGACTGTTGATCTCAGACATATGGCTAAAGGTTGGATTGGCGTTATTGCCTGAGTCGACAATCACCAGAGGCAAAGATACCACCCCCAACCCCCACCCCCAGCCATCTCATCCCTACAGCGTTGCTTCACCACAGTGTGTTATCATTTCCACTGCATATGTACCAGCTAGCCGGACACTGGCTGATCTCTGAGGTACCCCAACACAGGCAGATGAGCCATAAGCAGACAGTGAGCAGAACATGTGTCTGTTCAGCTCTGTACTGACCATGTCCTGTGTGCTTCATGCTTATCTATGAAAATTTATGTGATTCACTTAAGTTCACAGGGATACAAAACAAGGTTCAGCATTTCCTGAATCTCAGTCCCACCTAACGTTGCCTTGGTAGAGCCAGACAAAATGATTTTAAGATCTTTATCCTACCAACAGGCTAAACATTTCTTTCCCATCTCTGTCCCAGTAGAAAACAAAATCTTGAGAAGGGAGGGAAAGACTGGGAAGGAGTGAGGGGGAGGGTGACATTTTCCAAAAAGAAATGTATTCTTTACCTGACATATAGAACTATAACTTTGCTGTACATCACCTTAATCAGAACAATAAAAATTTTTCTTTAAAAAAAACACAAATCTGAAAAGGTCAGATATTTTCTGCACAGAAGGGCAAGAATTTGAGGCCAGAGAAGTAAGCAGTGGCCAGTCCAGCTGGGCAGCTGGGCCAGGCAGCTGTGCGTAGGGTCAGCTTCTGGGCCTGGTCACTGACAGATGTGGCTACATGCTGATGTGCTGAGTCATCATTCCTGAAGTCATCCATTTATAGAACTGTTATTGGGTTTTTTTTTTTAACAATGCTTTTAAATTGGAGAACCGTGGCTTTAATGTTCCAAAATATTTTTTTTAAAAGAAATCTAAGGGGTCAAGAAAAAATCCTACAGAGTTGTTACCATTTTTCAAGAAAGCAGTTACTTAGCAATAACTAGAGTTGATCTGCAGAACACAACAGCAATGTCAGCACCAGAGGGAAGATAGTGGCTCTCTTACCCTGTGCCAGTTCCCTACTGGGGAGAGAGGCCTCCGGTATCCAGGTGTTAATGAACCAATTAACTTATGGCTACCCTGCCGAAATGTCCAGAGACCCAGAGACAAGCTCTGCCCTTGCCTGCAGCAGGGAAGGGGACAGAAGCCTTCCGTGTTCCCTCTTTAACTAAACTTGGCAATTTGAGGCTGCAGAGACTAGACGCCAGAGAACGAGAGGTCGCAGAGCCTGAGAGGAAAAAGGTTTTCCGATCAGCTCCCAACGGGCTTGGGACTCTTTTTGTTTTCCTTGTTATTCCAGACAGTGTGTCTAATAAACAGAACTCACAGTTTGTTTTGCATAGCAGTCTTCCGTGACAGAAGAGGACATCACGAAGGAGCTTGGTACAGTGTTTTGATGCAATACCCTTGAGAAGTTTCAATTCCAGGGCATTCTACAGGCTCAGGGTCCACAAATCCCTGTTGGACAGTCCTGGCTTTGTGAGGACCACTGTGTTGTTTACACTGCCCTTCCTCAGAAAGGCAGATGTGAAGTATGGGGTAACTGAGTGTCTTTTGATCTCAGTATGATTGGTGTCAGGCCTTCTACAAGTCCACAGTTGCTTGCAGACTTTTTGCACATTCTGTCCTCCATCAAGCTTGAAGGTCACAACCAAGAGACCAGAGTCCCCACTTTCATACCCTCGTTTACATGTTTTCCTATGTTCTTCTTATTGATCCATTGGCATAGTATATTATGTTTAGTATTAAATTATGTTTGTGTGTAATACTGCAATGTGCCCCGAGCCCCCCATTACTCACAAATGCAAAGTTTTTTGTTCTTTGCATTACTGTTAGGCCATTATTAATTAATATCTCAAGATATCATTAGTGTAATTATTACTATCATCTCATGTTCACACGAGGCAATCAACCAGTCGGTTGAATCCAAGTATACAGGCAACATGATTGATTACGTTTCACAAGTTATCTGTGATTGTCTACACCCGTGAGGAGAAAATGATCTCTATAGGGAAGTCATGGAATAAAGTGATCTGAACTTGGTGCTTCTCAATGGTCGATCTGCTGAGACTGACCAACTATTTCTGTGCCTCCATATCTCTTGCTGATTTCATGGCTGTATATTTAGGCATGGAAAAAACAACAAGTTGATTGAAGTAATGATGCAGTTAATAGGAATGAGTAATTGAAAAGCACATCCACGTGAAAAGGACAGCTCCCGTTTGTAGAAAAACGATCATCAACCCTAGTATAAGTGGTGGTGCAACATTCAGAAGCATTCAAGGGAGTCAAGAGAGAGGAGTACGCTCTACAAAACCATGGGGCTGCCGGGCGCTGGTGGCTCACGCCTGTAATCCTAGCTACTCAGGAGGCTGAGATCTGAGGATCGCGGTTCAAAGCCAGCCCGGGCAGGAGAGACCGTGAGACTCCTATCTCCAATAAACCACCAGAAAACCGGAAGTGGTGCTGTAGCTCAAGTGGTAGAGCGCTCGCCTTGAGCTGAAGAGCTGAGGGACAGCACCCAGGCCCAGAGTTCAAGCCCCACGACCGACAAAAAAAAAAAAAAAAAAAAAAAAAAAACCATGGGGCTGGTCGTCGATACAAGGCATGGAGACCAGTGACGCAAGAAAGCCCCCCTTCTTCGCCCCGTACCTAACGCTATGAGCACCTCAAAAAAAGCAGCTGAATCAAAGCTGAGTTTGGAAAGATATCTCCAACTTTTCTGCTTCCTTAGTCAGACTCCTGACCTCTCCACGTTCAAGATAATTATGCTGCTTATTCAAAGAATAAATTTCAGAGGAAACCTACATGGTTGCCAGTGTTTAAGATTGTCCCACTTTAAAGACAGTAATTGTCTCATTCTAAGTTAATTTAAATCTTCCTCTCATATATGTGGAGAAGCCTGAGATCTTTTGGCTCCAGTGTGCTCCCCTTGAGTGTTTCCATTTAAAAAATATCAGAGTGGCAATCACCATAACACAATCATTAATTATGTTTAATAAACTAGACTTATGGCCTGTGTCCTCGGGAGGTGAGGGCAGGCATGTGTGTTCTGTCTCGGGCAATTGGAGCAAGCCGGCCATGTGTGCTGTCTCAGGCAACCAGAGCAAGTCCAAGCGACTCTTCCTATGTGAAAAGGTTCAACCTTTCCCAGGAAGAAGAGGTTTCAAGTTAATCCTCCCCCTGATCTACTCAGTGATTTCCACATAAACAACCTTAGCTTTCTGTTTACAAGCAGCAACCACCTGTGGTTGCTGGTGGCCCAGATCTGACTGCCAATTCCATTAATCCACAGAGCTTAAGACAGGAAGGGAAGAGGGGAATAGGAGACAGCAGTTTTACAAATTGACTTAACATGAAAAGAACAGGGTCAATCAGAACAACAGGAAAAGGGAGGAAAAGAAGGGAAACAACTCTGTCCTGTAGCCCTCTGCTCTTACTGGTGCACGTTTGGTGAAGTAAACTGAAGTAAAACATGGTGTATGATCTGTGGAGGTTGTCCCTGGCCAGGGAGATTCCAGGGTCACTTCCAAAGTCAAACACAGAGTTACTCAATCCTTACAGTTCTCCTAACATTCTAGTATGTTCCTATCAAAAGCTTACATCTTATAGGCTGCCTTTGGCTTTGCAGTATAAAATCTGGAATGTACCAAATGTAGAAGAGGATCCTAAAAGATACAGTTGGAACAACTGACTGAAGTATGGAGTCAACTAACCAGCAGCCAGGTGACTAGCCTGATTACTTTCTCTGAGGCCTCAGTTTTTAGGAAAATTGAAGATTTCTAGACCCTGCTGTCTACCTCAGAGGATTGTTGGTTTTCAGATGTGGTAACATCAACAAAGAAGATTCATCCTCTCTAAAAGGTACCACATCATTTCAAGATGGATGGTGGGGGTATGTATTTAGTCAGTCAGTCCTTTAGCAACTATTTACTGATCAGCTATGTGCAATAGAAATGTCAGCGTCTCTGGGTCTTCACCAGTAACATTTTATATTTTGGTGGAAAGCAGCATGAACAAAAATGATTAGCTACTTATCCAGCACCTGCTACATGTCATCATTTAGGCTACACTGTCAAGATTTCAAGAGCTTTGTACATGGTGGATCATGATTATTTAATCTTATAGCCATTATCAACATGACATGAAGAACTGATCACAATGCCTGATGCTAAACCAAATGCTTCCCATTCACTTATTCCATCCTGCTAATTAGGAGAGGGACACATACGTAAATGGAATCTGATGCATGGAGGGAGCAATTTGCATTCACAGGGGTTGTAAATGGCATATTTCCGACTACCTCTGCTTAACCCCCAAACTCTTTTAGCCACCAGTCAGAGGCTATTTTCCAACTCAACACATGCTGAATCTACAGTGACGAAATTGACATAAATGACACTCTAGGCTCACATCACGTGACACAGTGCCAAGACTGGAGCCTGATTTCATTTTCTTACAAAGCTCTTCTTCCCTCCTCCATGACACAGTTCAATACCCAGATGTCAGGGACTCAAACCATTCTGTGACTCAGAACGATCGTATGTGACTTAGAAAGGAATGATCTGAAACAGTTAAGCCTCAGAAAATTATTCTTTTAAAGCCATTTTCTTTTTAAAGACTGTAAGAAATCTTATTTATAGTGTTTAATTTCACTTCTCATTTTATTAACATGACTGAAGTAGTATTTTCCTTTCTCTGTTATAACCTGCTGATTTCTTAGGCTGTATTATTTTATGATGCATCCTTTAATTTTTTTCTATTATTTCACACTGGGTGTTTTAATAAGTTTTGAGAAAATTTCCTTTTCTTTCTCAGAAAGAGATTTCTTTCTTGGAAAGGTTTTCTTTGGTTCATTTCCAGCTGTGGAATATTCTCCTAAGCGATATCAAAGGTTGTTTGCTCTGTTCTCTTCTATAAGTCTATGGAGATGAGTTTTTAATATTTATTTCCAAGGGCTGCTTTCTTTTCTCTGTTTATACCCTGCTGTTGAAATGAGCAGCTCAATAAACTTCTTAATAAAGATGGTTGAAGCATTTCCCCTCACTTTTATTTCTAGTTTTTGAGATGACAATGTTGCGTATAGTTTCAATGTGGGTCAGTTTTCAAAGTTCCAGTGAACTTGAAATGCCCTATAAATGATACTGAAAACATTAATTGGCATCAATTGAGTTTAGAATTATACTATTTCTAGAAAACAATCCTGCTTTCAAGATTGTATCTTCTTTAAAATAAGTTGTTGGAAGTTCAATTTCTGTTGTCTGTGGTGATAAAGGCTTCCTATGGAACCAGAGCTTGTTCCATAGTGTATTCCAAGGCAGTGGAAAGCCTGTTCCTACAACAGTCAGTCAGTAGCTCATCAAATGTAACTTGTGGAAAGGAGAGGCTACAGCATTGAAAACCATGTCTTCATGGGGGGTAAATGTTCTCTATTTTGCCAAAGGCCTGACTATACCTACACACCTATCATCATCTAAGTCGCCTAAGTCTCCCTCATCTTTCATATAGTTTGATATAGTCCTCATCTTTCATATAGTTTGATAGAGCCCTCAACTTTCATATAGTTAAATAAATGATAGCCTACAATTAGTCAATCTATTTAACACAACAACATGATTTACACAACATGATTTTTCTTTTCAAAGATATTCCCAACTCAAAGTAGAAACCCATAGAATGTGTCCTAGACTTGTTTAAAAGTAGATGTGCCAGAAAAATTAGTAGATAGGTCACAAGAAGCTTAGTGTCTTCAATGTCTATTTGTTGTGAAAAGATTGAACTGTGGAATCTGACACAGGATCGGAAGGCTGAGTTCTAAGGATTAAACGTGGTTCAAAAGTGTTACATAAGGGGCTGGGAAGGTGGCTCAGTGGTAGAGTGCTTGCCTTGCATGCTCGAGGCCCTGGGTTCGATTCCTCAGCACCACATAAGCAAAAAGAAAAAAGCCGGAAGTGGCGCTGTGGCTCAAGTGGTAGAGCGCTAGCCTTGAGCTGAAGAGTTGAGGGACAGCGCCCAGGCCCAGAGTTCAGGCCCCACGACCGGACCCAAAAAAAAAAAAGTGTTACATAAAACACTCGCTCTTATTCTCACCAAAGTCATCAATAATATCAACCTTAAAATGTAAAACTTAAAACTACCTTATAACTAACCTATAACATGGTGAAAACTTTTCTGAAGTAAAAACAATATGAAACAAAATGAATGATGAGCTATCATGTTTATGGCATACATTATATGAAGCTGACCAAGAATGTCTCAGTCAGATCTCTCACAGGATAACGAAATATCCTGGTAGTCTAATCACATTTCTGGGGGGAAAAAAGTAGGGAATTATTTCTTATTATAAAGAAGGAATCTAATTCTATTTCTGGAAAATACATCTCTGAAACTTGAGTTCGATGGTTCCAGAAATTTCTAGAAAGAGAATGCTAGGTAAACCTGCAAGTTAAAATTTCTATTCAGGCTCCTGTTCACTGCTGTGAATAATTAAAAAGAGCAAACTTTCAATGAGTACAGTACTAAATCACGGTCACTTAGAAGCAAGAAGTTCTAGAGTGTTATTGTATAATAGGGGGATTATAGATAACAATAATGTACTGTGTATTTCAAAAAGCTACCAGAAATGTTCTTGCATTTCACCATAAAAAAGTAGTAAATGGGAAATAGCTATGCTTACTCTGATTTAAACACTGCACAAAGCAAACATACATCAACTCTGAAAAACAAATGAGGAAAAAATGTAGAGAATAAAAGTGTTTTATGCTAGCCTCTTATAAACTACAAGCCAAAAAATGACAAAAAGAGAAAAATGGAAGCTGTCCAATTTAGAAAATCATCAGATCACAAAAGAAGATAACAAGAAAGAGATAAAGGAAACATGAAATAATCACAGAGCAGTTAGAAATATCAATAGGGCCTGGGAATGTGGCTTAGTAGTAGAGTGCTTGTCCAGCATGCATGAAGCCCTGGGTTTGATTCCTCAGTACCACATAAATAGAAAAATTCAGAAGTGACTCTGTGACTCAAGTGGTAGAGTGCTAACCTTGAGCAAAAGCAGCTCAGTAATGGAGCCCAGGCCCTGAGTTCAAGCCCCAGTACTGGTGTTCTTATATATCATTAATTATTTCAAATGTAAGCAGATTAAATTCTCTAAAAGACATAGAGTACTTGAATATGAAAAAATAAAGACTTAACTATATCCTGCCTAAAAATGATGCATTTTAGCTACATTAGACAAAGCGATTTTAAATTTAAAAATGTAACAGGAGACAAAGAAGTTTATTGTATAATGATAAAGGAAACTACTCAGCATAATGATCAAACAGTGGTATCATCTGTGTATTCAACCTCAGAAAGCCTAAACATATACAAATAATCTTTTTTCTGGTGATTCTTGGTTGGATCAATATCCTTCATGTAAAATTGTAAGTCTGTACTCTTTTAATTACTTGCAATGAGTAAGTAATTTTCAATGTCTTATTTTATGTTTAATCTCTCTCAGTAGATTCATGTGTCTGAAAGTCTTTTGTTGGGCTACCATCCAAGTCCTTCAGTGAGACAGATATCTTTTCTTGAGCAATTGAAGCAAGGTTAGCCATCCATGTCAGAGTCCAATTCTTGTGTGGGATCATAAATAGGGGTGGGTTTGTATAAAAGCTTCCCGTAGCCTCTGTACAGTGCCATTCTCACTGATTGAAATCATTGGCGGCTTGTCATAGGGAAAATAATAAGAAACATTTGTATTTTTCCCTAGACATCCAATGTTCCTTATCAGACAGAGGTTTTTGTTGTTGTTGTTGTTGTTGTTTGTTTGTTTGTTTGTTTTTCAGTCATGGCGCTTGAACTCTGGGCCTGGCGCTTTGCCTGTGCTCTTCAGCTCAAGATGAGCACTCTAACGCTTGAGCCATAGAACCACTTCCAGTTTTCTAGTGGTTTATTGGAGATAAGAGTCTCACGGAGTTTCCTGCCTGGGCTGGCTTTGAACTGTGATCCACAGATCTCAGCCTCCTGAGTAGCAAGGATTACAGGCGTGAGCCACTGGTGCCCGGCCAGACAGAGTTTTATTTCTCCTCACAAACTATGCCATGGAAAAGTTACACAAGATCAGAGATACTAGTTGTCTTGCTAATGCAAGGTCCAGATATTGGATGCAGACACTCTGGCCCAGTGTTGACAAGGTGGTAACTACTAGTAATTTCTTTTATAGCAGATCACTTTCTGCTGACAGATGTTATAGACCAAGCTGCGGACTATTACCTCTCCGGGTTCTAGATTATGTTTGATTAGTGGATTTTATTTTATGAAAACAACTATTTCCTTTACAACATCTATTTGGTACTTGGTTCCAGGAAAAATAACAATTCATTAAATTATCAAATGGCACTAATCCTCTTATATGTCAATTACGTTATGGACTTAGAAATAACCAGAAATGTAGTTTTAATAGCAACAGGTCTATTTTATTCAGGACAAGAAAGTAACCAGACTAAAGCATGAGGCAGAAATGTGTTTTGAGTGTGAGCATTAACTTAAGAAATGAAAGAGAAGGTAGAAGATAGTGTCTAGGAGGTTGTTGGTTATTTGTAGACAGGGTACCTAAACTTGAACCATTTTTCAATTTCTCTACAAACAATTGAAGGTAAAGGGACTCAGGAAACAAGTGGCAGAGTCAGCCGGAATTAGGTTTTCAGAAACCTGATGTAATTTTCTCCCTATCCCTCTTCCAGGGAATAAACCAGAGAGATGATATTCCCTCCCAAATGTCCATATCTTGCTGTGCTGTCACACCTGTAACCCAGATTCTGTGGAGGATCAACAGTGTGTTGAACTATAGAAGGTGGAAAGCCTGTGATTGCCTTTGCGAGAGCTGGTATTTAAGCCTGTCTGAATATGCCACTCTCTGGCCAAACAAACCAAACTCAAAATGAGGGAACTCTGCCAACACAAACTTTCAAACCCAACATTAAAAACACTGGAATTACTGTCATGTCGCTCTCCAATATAAATGTTGTCATGTTGGTCGGGACTAGCAGCTTGAGAGGGGTTAGAGCTATGGGGGGAGTTGGTGGAAAATCCTTCAGTGTCATTGACTGGATCTTGTTGACAGTGTCAGAGAAGGCTGCAGGTCCACCCAATAGTATTCTCCCTTTCATTCTCCTCTATCAGCAGGCCAAATGTCCCAGGCATCCTGTTCCATGGTAACTCCCACTGCTTTGATTCAAACCTCTCCATTTCTGGACCAAATTGGTCCAATAAACTTCCAACTGATTTCCATTTTTTCCTACTGTGCCTTCCCTATACATTTTTGTTATTGCTGTTGTTGTTCAGGTTACTCTTTGCAAGAATAAATTCCAATAATGTTTTCCTTCTCCTTCAAATTCTTTAATGTTCTCTGAGCTATGATTCAAAAGCTTGACTCCATAGCTTGGAACATGAGATACTCAGAGCTCTGAGCCCTAATGGTGTTTCCAGCACCCTGGCTTGGCCATTGTCTCTGGGCCACCTTTTTTTCATGCAGTTCCAGAAGATCTTGGCTGAGAGCCGGACACCTTGGTGACTCTCTCCTTCCTAGGGTTGGGACATCTCCGGAGGGAAGATTTACAAGATGCCGTGGTACCACTGAACAATTGCTCAGACTACATGGAGATGGTTCATGGAACCCAAGTTTTTTTATAGGGTTTTTATAGGATACAGAGAAACAATACAAAGAAACTGAGCTGGAAAGTTAGCCAGAGACCAGCCCCTACTTCTGTAAACTTGTTGTTCCTTATTCTTTGTATATAAAAAAAGCAAAACCTTTGCTTATCCTTTATGAAACTCTGTAGTATCTCCTTACCTCAGCCTTCCTTTTGGGAAGCTGCCAATCATCTCTTCTGTGTTTTCAAAATCATTGTATGTGCACCCATTTCGCAACAATTATAACATTTTCTCATGGGTGGTTGTTTCCAAAAGCTCTATTTGACTGTCTATAGATGACTGCTCTTTTCCTTGCTTTTCTTTATATTCCCCAAGCTTTCTGAAGGAGTGCAAACAGATAAGGTTCATTACACATTTGACTACTGTGTATAGTCAATAAACCATTGGTGACTTTTGTCAACCGTTTATCATTTTTGCACCAGGAACATAAAGTTCTTTTGTCTTCACTCCAAAGATAACACATTCTCCAGGAACAGAGGAGCTACTGAGGTGTCAACATTCCACCAAAAACAACCTTTGACTGCAAGCAGCAAGTAGAAATCCTTGACATAAATCACTTCCTATAATAAATCTTGGAACTGAGTCATATAAGGCTTTTAAGACAGAGACAGACTGGGATGGAGACTCTGTGGTCAATGTTATTTAATTTAATTAATTTAATTGATGCTCAGAATAGCTCTGTGAAGGAGACAGTCTTATTATTCTAATTTTATCATTATTAAAACATATTTTATGTAGCCAATAGTCATCATTAGCTACAATTTATGATGGGCAGATTCCAGAATTTTCTGCAGGAGAACAATCCATGAATTGATGCAGTTATTATCTCTGCAAGGCAATTTTTAATCTCCTCAGTGGAATGCTGACATACCATTTGTGAAGTCTATTAGAAATCCTTGACCTATGACATGAGCATCTGCTACACCATGAGTAGAGAGTCAATCTAGTAAAAGCTCACCTTCTGGTTTTGCCCAGTGTCCCAGCTTGTAGCCATGAGATCAAAACCGCAGGTAGAGCATTCCTAAACTGGCACCAGGGCCCGAATTTGCTTCATGTTTCCCCTTTCTTTAGGATATCCTGAGACATCCAATAGGAAGAATTCAAGCAGATAGCACCAGTTTGACGAAATCTCTGTAGTAGCAAAGATAGTAGACGTCAGTTTGACATAATGACCTACACAAATCACTCATACAATTAAGGACATAACAGTATATTGTGTTCATTTTTATTCTTAGAAATTTTTTATTATACTTTTTAGATAATTGCAACAATATCAGGGATAAATGCATCATTTTCCTTGGGAAAAGGAGGGAAATTTTATTTTATTATTTTATTTTATTTGTATTTAGAGGGTAGTTGAACTCAGGACTTTGTGCTTCCTAAGCAAAACAGCAACACAAACTTAACCTTTTCTGCTTCAGTTGTTTTTTTGATAGAATCTTGCTTTGTGCCCTGGCTGGCCTGGACAGCAGTCCCCTATTTATTCCTATTGCATAGCTAGGATGTAAACTAAAGCACCAAGCCCAGCTTCCATTGCTTCTGTTGACTTTATACAAATTGCTTTGCTTAGGGTGGCCTTGATCACCACCTCTGTGGTAGTGATAGGATTTCAGGTATGTGCCACCAGGCCTGCCCTAAAATTGGACACTTGTAAAAGATAAAATTTAAAGCTCTCTCACAGGACCAGTATTGATACCACATTATGATACCACAGCATTGGTATCATAAGTGGGTATATTAAAGCTGAAACATACTATTTTTTGCTATGTATTGCATCATCAGTGATATCTTAACTAAAAAGACAATTAAATCATGATCTTGAAGCTAATCTATAAAGAGGAAAATGAATGTAGAGACAATTCCATAAGAGAAATAAACAGTGTTGTGTGGACTTGAAAGGGCAGGGGACAGATGCTCAGGCAAGACTCTGAGGACAGACGTACGAAGACAAAGGGAACAACTACTGTGATTTAAAAGGTAAGAACAGTCGATGGAGAGGCATTATTCATAATCAGTGCACACAATACTCTAAAAAGTCACCAGCGTCGCACCTGTGAGTCTTTTCAATTTTGACAAACACTGGCCAAATGCACACACTCCTGCTTCCATTTTATTTAGGAAGCTTGAAAGAAATGATCACTAAGATGTTCCACACGTGTGTTTCAAAAGCTCTTGTAGCTAAGCCAATAAACCAATTAGACCAGCCTAAACAAATTCTTAACCTTTGGAGAATTTCCTGTACCTTGGGCATGTGTAAACATTTACAGAATTTTAAAAATTTTAAGAGTTAGGGAAATACAATTTAGGCATCTGTTTGTAAAAGGAAGTTTTCCTAACATTCTATTTCCATAAGTTTTATAATTTTTTTCCTGGAAAAGTATCAGAATGTTTTTTTTAAAAAATCACTATATATCTACCATAAAACTGTAAAGCAATATAAATACTAAATTAGATATCCAATATTAGACTATAATTCAATCTAGAAAATCAACTATAAATAAAAAAACACCTGCTTAGAAAAAAAATATGGTTCATCAGAACTTATATCTAAGCTTACACTATGGTCATTTCACCTTTGTAGGTTTATAAAAGAAATAATGTATTTAAATAGTATTTTCTCTACTACTGATAAAGTCAAGTGAGAACTTTTAAAATCTTTAAATTTTATATCATTTCACAAAGTTTGTATCTGCCATTTGCTTTATGTTTTATGAAGCCTGACTATATATACAAATGTATATCACAGTCATGTTGATATATTTACATCTATCTGTCTGGGCAAAGTCCTGTAACTCCAGTTCTGAACAGAGCTAGTTTAAGAGCATGCGGCAGACAGGTGTGCCCTGATTATTCACATGTTCAAAGGTACTCATCCTCATCCTCACCTCTCCTCCAGGCCAAAGCCCACACCACCATCCAGAATCTGGACCTAATGATACCAAATGTGTTCTTGAAATCTTGCTTTTATTTTGAATTGCTGTTAATTTCAAATGTTCTTTCCTAATCAAAGCATAGTTGTTATGGTATGAGCAACTCTTGTCAACACTATGAACTTTCAGCTGAGCACATTGGTCACACTCTCAGGAGAGGCTATGTGCCTTCTACCACATTGCCAGCTCAGCTTAGGAGCACTTCCCCAGCAACAGAAGACCAAACCACGATCGGCCAACCAAGGAGCAGAAGGATAAATGGCTCTGAATCTCCACCACCCTTCCTCTTCCTCATTCCCTCTTAGTCATAAACTTTCAGAACCAACTATGAAGGGGAAGACAGTCTTATCATGTAGTCCCTTGTCCATAGGTATCTTCATGTGGGAACAGAACAGAAGAATGCTGTCCAAAGGAAGATCTAACATGGAAAATGAAATAGCAGCCACAAAAGTAGGCTGCACGCTGGGACAAACGGGACTCACAGCCACGTACCAGACAAGAGCAGAATATACATAGGAGACACTCCGCGACCCACTATCTCTACAAAACAAGCTGTATCTTATCTTTGAAAGTTGATGTGATATTGACTGTTTTGTCCAACCATAATGCAAACTAGAAATCAATAAGGTAACAAACTTTGAAAACTATTAAAATGCATGGAAATTAAACAACATAGTTTTGAGCAACAAATGAACGAAAGGAGGAAAAATGCAAAGGTATATTTAAAAAATTCTTGCCATACATAAAAGGATCCACAAGAGAGACTGAGCCTACTATATGAATGCAAGAGCTATTGATTTACCTCCATTCCTGTTTTAGTTCTCATCTCTTAGCTATAAAACCATCCATATAAAACATTTCAATTCACTTTCTTTAGCAATTGGGTCAAGTCATTGTTTCTGCTCAGTGTTTATACTTTAAAATTTGTTCTGTTAACCAGAGAGCTTTACATCTAACTAAAACTTTGTTTTGCTTTTGTTTGTCAGCTTGTTTGATTCTTTGGTGATGCAATAGGGAAATCAACACAATTTGAGAGCAGTCTCATCTGGAACTTCAGATTCACTCTCCATTTTATCATTTTTTTTCATGAGTCAACCTGTGGTCAGTAGTTATCTCTACTCTTTTGTGTTTTATCTCTATCAGGAGACAACTAGAAGTTAGTGAAATGGACAAGGTCATGGGTTTGATAATGTTTACCACATGCTCTATTGTAAATTCTTCCATCTACTGTATCCCTTTTACTTTTTATAGTATTCTATCACTAAATATGCTAGACATTATACCAAAAAGTTTAGTTTATGAAATACATAACAGATTCAGATATTTCTAGACCTACTGGAAACAGCAAATTCTACAACTTTTAGAGGATACATTGACATTTAAAGATTGGCAAATTCAGGAGGTACTTAAATGCAGTAGGCTTCCAGCTAGTGAACAAAGAAATCGGAATTTGCATCGATTGACCTCAAAAGGGAAGACTTGATGACTTTTACTGCGTTCTGTCTTTTGCTTTGCTGTTCACCTCACAGTTTAAAACATTGACTTTCCTTTTCAAATCTAATGTTCTTCAATTATTCTCTCCCAATATTGTAGCTAAATAAATAAAAATACTGAACAAAAAAAAGGTTAAAGAAAAAATAAGCCAAGAAAAGTAAATATTTATACTACTGAACATTTTCTACTGATTCAAATATAATTTTTTTAAAAAAACTAATTGATAAGAGAAAAATACTAAAAAAAAATAATTTTTGACAATAATACTAAAAGTATTCATCCACAAGTACACCTGTCCTTCAAATCTATTCTTTTTCTACAACTATAATAACATATTTATCTATAAAAGGAAGTTCAGATTATTAAGATGACTTCTAATTGTACTTTTAACGTAAGATATTAGGAGGGATAGTTGAGGAAAATTAATGAGTATTTGTTTGGCAAAACATAGACAATAACAAATTAAAGGACAATAATGTAGCTTGTGTACATGTCAGACAGATTCACAGAACAGAAAATGCACCGAGGCATCTGGTGAACCAACTGGCTCTTCTATCTGCTGTTAAGAAACTTGTTAACACTCTTCAGAGCTGTGGCTGATAAGTGAGGAACCTAGAAGTCTGGGCAGATAAAATAAAAACTTGTTCAATAGACTTACAGAAGAAAACAATGTGGTTCTCATAAATTAAAAGCATTTCAGATTTTAGTAGTTTTCTCTAGTAAATCACTCTTCCAAACCCCCAGCTCTCTTAGGTAATAGTAGTAGTACTGATAGTAGTACTGATGATAGTTTGCCATCATCACCATTGTTCTTGCTCCCATTCTTTCTCTTCCTATGAATGTTCTTTTATTCCACTGACTTGAAAATTATTCAGAGATGCATTAAGGTGAAGTAAATCTATGAGCCTTAACATTCGAATTGTTACAATAGGACTTCTATTCTCAATAATGCATACTATCAAATAAGTCCATTAGATTTTTTCTGAAAGTGACAAAAATAATATGAAATTTTGAGGGTTAATTTTATACGTATTTATGATCATTTTCTTGTCATTGCTTCAATCCCTAAAATCTTTCTTTCAACATCTGTTCAAATATGTGTAAGTAGTCCCAAATTAATGTATTTGTTTTATAGATTGCATTTGTATGTTCTTTCTCCAAAAAAGAATAAAAGTCCATTTTATCAGGTAGAATTTTCTGAAGCTATTAGCTTTGAAAAAATTAAACAAAGTATTAACAATGTACTATAAAATCCTTGCATAGGCAAATGATTTTTGTTATTTCTTGCTTGCAAAGTCTTAAGACCATCTATACAAAAACCTTGACATATTTATATGCCTGTATGTCTACCAAATATGGGAAGGTAAGAAAAGAAATAACTGTTTGCTAGGTCTCATATTGACTTTTATTACAGGATATTTGAATAAGTAGAATATTCTTTGTTTTCATAAGACATATGGATACTACTAATTAAGCAATATAAGAACAGCTAATGCCAGGTGACAATGACTAATGCTTATAATTCTAGCTACTCAGAACACTGAGATCTGAGGATTATGGATTAAAACCAGGATGGGCAGGAAAGTCTATGAGATTCTTTCTTATTTCCACTCAACCATGAAAGGTCAGAAGTGGAGCTATGGCTCAAGTGGCAGACCACTAGTCTTGAGCATAAAAGTTTAGCAATAGTGCCCAGTCCCTGTGTTTAAGCCCTGGGAATGGTACACACACAAAGGAAATAATGGTTAGTATTTTTGAGTTCTCTATTGATTCATCAGGAACATATAAAATGGCACACACACCACCACCACCACCATAAAAACATACACAAATATACATATTTGCTCTGCTAGGCATATGTGTGTTTGAGACAGTTCATTCTCAATTACTTGCTCTTTGCATTAGCAGTCTGAACACTTATTCATAAGAAAAAGCATTCTGCATATTCTCTGCACACTGATGGCTAGAGCAGGCTGTCTTTGGACCTGACTCACATTACAAAGACCCTTGGTATATATGGAAAATATCATTCAACTAATTTGGGGAAAGTATATATAAAACAATATGTTTTTCATAAACATCTTTTCTGTAATATTGGAAATGTAGTTAACATATTTGCAACATGTCCCCATACCTTATTTTTCTCTGATTGCCAGAATTTGAAATGAAACAGAGTTAAAGGAAGAAGGCTGAATCACAAAGCAATATGAGGTGAGAGAAACTGAATGCAGCCTTGTGCCTCAAAATCTTTGTAGAAAGATGATCTGGTAAACGGAATCAGTCCAAGTTATGCTAACTTAGACCTATTTGGCTTTCCTGACTCTAAACCAAAATTAATTAAATGTGACTATTTTTTTCCACACAATCCTATAATGGCTTATGCATGGTTCTTTCTAAAATCTAAGATTCCAAGGTGAGTTGGAGAAAATGCCAGGCAAGATTTCAGAAAGTGCAGATGGGACCCTCCACATGCAAGGAGGAGCAGAGACAGACACCACCATGAAGATGTGAGCCAAAAGCTGCAGTGATTTCTAGGCCACTAGACCGAGAAGACCAAAATGTGTGGCACCTGTGACATCACTGGGACCCCAAGGGGCAGTGCACTACTGGTGCACACAAACCCACACACTCTGCACTATAGGACTAAATGAGAGGTAGTGAAGAAAGTGCAATGTAAAGTCCCCAACACGGGTCTCCAGCTTGCACCAAGAACTTCAATTTTATTCAAGGCAATTGAGAGTCAAAGTCATTAACCTCTCCCAGCTGCTCAAGCAATTACATAAAACAGGAAGGAATGGGTCTATGTCCTGTGCCTGGATATTGCAGTCTGCAGTCCCTAGCTTCTAGAAGTCTCCAAACAATATTGAATAAGCACAATAATTTAATACTAATCAATGCAAAGTTATTCTGGGTGGAAATGTGCAAGTTACATAAGCTGTCTGAGACTTGAGCTCACTACATGTAAAATGGTGCCACGGGCACACATAAGAAATGGAAATATTTTACTGATGAAATTAGATGAGCCATTGCAATCGTGGCATGATGAAAAGTAGACTATAATTGCATAAAAAGAGTAGCTTCTGAGATGATAACAATGACAACTCCCATGCTGATGATGACCTCAAGTCTCTCTTACTTGAATTTCTAATATCCTATTATTTAATATATAAGTATCTAGCACATAATAGGATTCAATAACTTAAAGTAGAAAGGATCAGAGAAGGAAACAGCTTCCCTGTGTGGTAGACGCCGGTGCCGCCGCTGCCCTAGGTGGCAGTGTGTGGAGCTTGTCTTCAGAAGAGGCGTGTCCACCAGCTCATCCATCTGGGAACTGGTAACACCTGGTCTGTGGCAGTGAGGTTCTCTGTGTCCCATCCTGCCGCTCCACCCCAGCACCAACAGCATTCCCACCCTTAGCTTTGCAGTGGATCAGCACAGCACATTGGTTGTCTTGAACATACTGTCAGTATCATCCTAGGTGTCTGGGGGGGGGGGATGACTATAACAAAGTTCAGTGAAGCAGATGAAAGAAGACAGAAGAACTTCCTTATGGTCACAGAAGTTCTTCAACATTATCTTCATGACTTTAATCTGGCTGCCATGTTTCCTTAGACCATGATGCAATGAGTTTTTTTTTTTTAAATAAAGAAGTCTTTATTTTCACCATTACCTAAAACAGAATATTTTAATTTGTCCTTAAAAAATCATATGATCATATGGTTCAATACAGTGTCATTTCCTCTTACGTTTTTCTCCACATTCTATTGGAAGACTTCTAAATAGGTGACAAATAATTGGAGTGGCTCCATGCAAAGGTTGCCCTCCTCTTGAAATCCATTTCTACAAAGATGTTGAAATAAAGAGAGCATAAATCCACAAAACATCATGTGGTTGCTACATGTTTAGGGTAGGGGACAACAGGACAAGTGGCTCACTAACCATTCTCAAATTCATTTTTTATTTTAAAATAATTGAAGAAGTAGAAGACTCCTGGTTTCAAAAGGACACACTCGCGTAACAGGAATAAACACAAACATGGCTAATTTGTCCTGACTGCTATACTTCCTACGCATTCAACATAGAAATTCCTAGTGACTGCCAAGGATCTTGGCTCTCACACTAATGTGTGTCGTACTTCACCTGGGTCATACAACTTACCTAGGAACAGAGACAGATTCAGGTGTTCAGGCCAAGAGCTTGTGTTCTCATCAGTGGCAGCGGCATACCCATTTCACATACTGAAGGATGCTAATCTTCTTTAAGACTGGCAAGGTGGAGAGATGAGGTTCCGTCATGTCTTCTCAAAGCCAAAGAAATACTGGCCTCATGCTTTTGTAAAAGATGGCTGTAAACCACAATTATGGAAGGAAAAGCAATGTTCTCAAACTTAGTTTTGAAAAACACCTCCACTATAGTACTCAATACTGCTCATTACAAATATGTGATCAACCTTTCTGATAGGCATATAGTTGCCCCTCCTGATACCTTAATTCTATTATTTTAGAAAAATAGGCACCATCAAAGCTGTATTTCTTTAAGTATTTGTAAAAAACAAAAAGTGTTTCAAGTCAGGTTATGTGTACAATTCCGAACGAGTATCATTTTATTTTTAATTTGATAAAAATTAGTGAAATGAAATTGTTTTTAAAAAGATATTTTAATTTTATCATTTATATACTGTAATTAGAGCTAATCTCTTAGAAAAGCCAACAAACTGGACTTTTTTTTTATTTTTGTTTATTCCTTTGCATAAGGAAATGCTAGAGTTTTTTTGATTTGCAGTGTTACTTACCATAAAAGAGAGACATTTTCTAGAATGTTATTGGTATAGATTTAGTGGGAAAAGGATACAATTTGCCCTGTCATCTTTCACTAGGCTTTTCTACAGAAATCTTCTACTGAATGTATTACAAACAATCCAAAGAAATAATACATCTATTATAAATAATGAAAAGTCACACATAAATCAATCATACTGGATTACAATTATCACCCTTATTCACAGCAGACTAATAAAAGAGTTGATCTTTGGCATATAAGCTCTGGGCAAAATTGATCCAACTTTGTTGCTACCATAAAAATGCTTTCTGAAGAAAAGTGTGAAGTATGCATTGGATTTTTTTAACTACTAAGACTTGTCACAGTTCAGATGAGTACTCTACAAACAGTGAAAAACACAAAACCCCTTGACTTATACCAACCCCCTTGATATTATTATATAATAAGAATAATGTAACAAACAGGATATTTAATATAACATCTCTAAATATGATTATAAAGTTAACATAGTTTGCCAGGACTTGTTTGAGGATCTTGTAGGTTATGTAGATAATTTCAGTTCTGCTAGATATTCGATTATTTAAAATATGAGAAAAAAGTCCTTTGTTAAATAATTTACTCTCTCACATAATCTGAATAGAATTATTTTTTAAAAAGAAAGATGTGCCTCTGGTTATCTTTCATTTTGTTTATCTATATGTCATTAAAAAATTAAACCATCTTGGACTGGAAAGGTGGCTCAGTGATAGAGCACTTGCCTTACATGCATGAGGCCCTGGGTTCAATTCCTCAGCACCATAAACGAAAAGAAAAAAGCCGGAAGTGGCGCTGTGGCTCAAGTGGTAGAGTGCTAGCCTTGAGCTGAAGAGCTGAGGGACAGTGCCCAGGCCCAGAGTTCAGGCCCCACGACCGGACCCCCCCCAAAAAAAATTAAACCATCTAGTCTGGGAAATTGGCTTAGTGGTAGAGTGCTTACCCAGCAAGCATGAAGCCCTGGGTTCGATTCCTCAGGGCCACATACACAGAAAAAGCCAGAAGTGGAGCTGTGGCTCAAATGGTAGGGTACTATACTTGAGTAAAAGAAGCTCAGAGACAGTGCACAGGCCCTGAGTTCAAACCCCAGGACTGACCAAAATAATAATAATAATAATAAAGCATCTGATTCACTAACTAAAAGAAAAGGAACAATTTTATTTTTTCTATTAATACTCATAACTCATAACTCAGTGGAAAAGGTACAAAATATAAAATTCTAATAAGTTTTCATTATGATATAAGGATCAACGAAAAATACCATTTTTGTTGCAAGATGATGTATTTTATGGTATTTTACTTTAATACTGATGTAAGTAATGTTAACTGTAAAACATAATCATTCTACTCCATTTCTCTGTTAGTTTAAAAAATAGTTTTAACTGGGAAAGTACAGAGAAAATAATGTGTTTTCCCATGAATGAAGTCCTACCATCTGTTAGACAGGTCCACCTATCTAAGGACACTCTATGGGCATGATTCAGCATGCAGCTGAGAAGAAAAAAAGGAAAGAGTATTAGAATGACATCCAGAAGCACTTATATAAAAATAGTTATTTTAAAAAGAAGTTACATTTTTGGGGGGGTGGGGGGGTCGTAGGGCCTGAACTCTGGGCCTGGGCGCTGTCCCTCAGCTCTTCAGTTCAAGGTGCATTACACCTGAGCCACAGTGCCCCTTCTAGCTTTTTTGTTTTTGCTTATGTGGTGCTGAGGAATCCAACCCAGGGCCTCATGCATGCAAGGCAAGCGCTCTACCACTGAGCCACCTTCCCAGCCCCTGGATGCTACACTCTTTTAGAGAAGAAATTTTGTCCCCTAAGAAAGTGATGCCTAGATTCTGCCAATAAATGAACCTGAGGTCTTTTTCACTATGTATAACACTTTTTAGATTTCTATTGAATATTTGCATTATCAGTCAGATAATGTGTTGGTGACCCCAACTTTGGAATTTAGCCAATGACTTCCATACAGAACAAAAAGTGTCAATTAGCATTATCAAATACTGTTGATGAGAGTATAAATGTGAACATTCTGATGCCAGACAGTAAAAAATATGTAACATTTGTAAGAAGTCTCAACACTTTGGTGTGAAACCTACAAGTTTAAGGGTGTTTCTTGCAGAAATAATAAGAGGTATGTACAAACTTGTTACCACAAACAATTACAATAGTAGAGCTCAAATGAATTCAAATGATCAATCACTGATGTTTACTTAAGTATATCAAGTTTTATGCAAACTGATTACTCTTCACAAGTAAGAAAAACAGTTACATGAGAAAATTCTCACTACATGTTCATGAGAAAAATCTGCATATGTTAAGGAGATGTGACCTATATTACAGAACTTACATTAGCTGCTATAATAATTAAATACACTTGAAAACTTTCCCAAATATAAATTCACCTTTTACCATAACATGTTGAATATCATTGCTAGAGGCTGCCCATAAGGTCCGCATTTGGGAACCCATTGGTTGGTAACTCCATCATCTTCCACAAATTTGACCGTATTTAACCAGCAGTGGGCAGAGAACTGTGCAGTATGTTTATATGGACAAAGCCTTCTGGTGTTTGGTTTGATGTCTGCTCTCATTTTAGTGCTCAATACTCAGCCCCTTTCCTCTCTAAAATACATAGTAGAGCTGTGAATGCAAATGAAAGGAGCTAAAAGGCTGAACAGCATCAATGTCCTTGTAAACAGAGAGCCCAGCATCACCAGCACACGTGCAGATGCCTGAACTGCAACAGATGTACACAGACATATACAAGGATAAATCTATTTACAGATAGACAGGTGGGTTGTGAGGTTTTCTTTGCCTATCTTGACCTTCTGTATTAAAATTGTACACAATTTTGATGTTGCTGTTGTAATCAGTTAAAGTGAAATTATAAAAAATCAATATAGACACAGTATTGTATAATCATGGTATATTTGTTCCTTTACCAATAAAAAGTTACTTAACTCAATGGGAAACTTTTATATTTAAAAATACTTAGGCCAAAACATATTTTCTATAAATAATGTATGTCTTCATGAAGACTGAGTTTCAAATATTCATATTTTTCTCTGATATATATGAGTTATACATATATCTATATACATGTATGTGTGAATATATACAGGTACTTGTATATATATTCATATACATATATAGCTGTGTACACATATATATTCCATATATATGTATCTATATTCCATTAGGAATATTTACTACCAGAGTGTAACTGCATATATCTATTCTTCTGTTTGATCCTCTCAGTGAAAGATGAATAGAACCGAAACCAGAATAGAAAATCAAATTTTAAAAAATAGAAAATAGAATAGAGCAGAACATGTGAAAACAAAATAGAAAGAGTTGAATATCAAGAAAACTAACAATAACAAATGCTGGTGAGGATGCAGCCAAAAGGGAACTCTACCACATTGTTGGTGGTGATGTAATCTTGTTCAATCACTCTGTAAAGCAGTATGGAGGTTCCTCAAAAAACTACATATAGAACTAGCCTATAATCTAATAAGACAACTCCTGGGCATTTGTCAAATAGAACACAAATAGGCTATAGTAAAAACACCAGCACAACCATGTTCATTGCAGAGCGATTCACCATAACCAAGATATAGAATCAGCCAAGATGCCCTTCAATGGGTGAAATGGTCAAGACAATATGACATATATTCACAGTAGAATTTTACTCATCGATTACAAAGAATAATATTGTGCCATTAGAAAGGAAATATAAAGACCCAGAAAGAATTATATTAAGTGAAATAAGCCAGTTCAGAGAAACAAAGGCTGAGTGGTTTCTCTTATTGGTGGTAGATAGAATGTGCCTAGAAAGTTACAAGTAAACAAGCTGGGTGGTATGTAAGTAATTCCAGATGAATTAATTGAATAAGAACAGATACCTTGGAGAGCTCAAATAGTAACACTTTTTCAAAAAGATTGAGTCGAAGCCCAACAAAATAACCACCAAGAATTGGGTACTAGCAAGGGAAAAGGAGCAGACAATGAAGAAAGCAAAGAGAGAAGATGGTCAAGAATTTATTGTCTACACCATAAAATTAAGAAATGTAAGGGAAGAGGTACGTTGAAAGGGGATGAGATTGTTGAGATCAAGATGAATTGTATTCATATTCTGCTTTGTTACATGATATCTAATTTGTACAACTACTTAAAGATAATAAAAAGTAAACAAAAGAAAATAGGCAAAATAGAAAATAGAGCATACTATCATAAACAGAAGAGAAAATAGAATGAAAATTAAAATAAAAATAGAATAAAAATGTTTCAAAGGATTGAAAGTAGAAAACAGCATAGAAGAAAGTGAAGAGAGGTAAATGCATTAAGAACAGAATGCAAGAATGCTAAACAGAGACAAAAGGAAAGGACAAGCAATAGGAAAAGATGTAAAGCACCTGCCCATGTAATTGTAACTCCTCTGTATGGTACCTTCACAATAATAAAAAGACTCTCAGAATTATCAAGAGGCCCTCGGTGAGGGCTCATCAAGGGATGGGTAGCTTAGCAAGCAGGTCCAGACCTTCTTCACAGGGGGCCACACCATAGCCCTCCTCACATAACCTAGAAGGACAAATCCACGCTCCAGCTTCCTTCCTCTTCTGACCTTGAAATCAAAGTATACCTGTATGGTGCATCAGCATGGGTCACCATGACTGCTTTGTGTCTGAAAGTGCAAAAACAGTGGACAGGAGATGGTGCCTAGCTAAGTTTCTTTTCTCCTGCGGTGTAAGCAGTCAAAGGCTATTCCTTCTTCCAGGTATGGGAGACGTCATGCTGGCTAATGGCTTTGTCTTTACAGTCATCTTGCTAAATGAGGGTGTGATGGCCATACTGTGCTGGAGTCTTCCCTAATGAGCTCCATTAAGGGAAAAGGGATGACCAGCTCCTGGTTCAGATGGCTAATTAAAGGTCACCTCTGTGGGTGGGGCTGTCACTGAGTTCCTAAGCAGTGTATCGTGTTTGACGCTGTGTGCAGTTCTCTATAAGATAAAATGTCAGCTCCATCCAGAGTCCTCTGTGCCCCATGTATCTTAACATCGTTTCAGATTCGGGCTATGGGCTCACTGGATATTTTGGTCTTTTTCTGATATTAAACATTGTATATGTTAATTGTAGTGTGCTGGAAAATAAATGCAGAGGAAAAGCTATGTTGTATATTTGGGGGATGCATATACTTTTTTTCCTTTTAATTAACTCTTATGCAGATATGGACTTTCAAAAGTCTTTACTACCAAGGATTGGCTTGCATGAAATGGTGTGAGTCACCTCAGGATGCAAAATAGCCCATTCCCTAATATGAGGGGTACTGCTGAGAGCTGAGGAAAACGATCAAGTGTTTATCAAAAGGGCATGAGATGGATTCTTTGTTTTTTTATTTCTTTCAGTTGTTGTTGCATATACATATTCAATGTGAGAACATTATTGCGAAATTGCCACAAGGATTCTTTATGGCACTGTGAGAATACTAAAATGGCAAATTAATATGCCCATGGTTCTTTTGAAATAAAGTGCCAGCAATGTTCTTTTAATGTACTGAAAATAATTATTGTCGGTAACATGAAACTCATTTCCTATGGAAGAAAATAAAGCATGAGTTTTTTAAGAGATCAGGAAATCAGGTGAGTTAGTCACATGATTCTCTCTTATAAGGGATACAGAAGCATATATCTACATAAAAATATGTTCACAGTTTAAAGATCCATTAACATTATTTCATGCAATTTGGAATTTCCACTGATGTTAGAGTTCCTAAGCAAATGGTATTGAAAGGATTAATTTTCCAGGTAAACATCTGTCATTTGGTAGAGGTACATAAATACAGTTCTACTTCCTTGAGTTCTTGGTGAAAGATATTGATATATTTCATGGAAAGGGGAATCTGTGTCTTTCTAAAGCTAAGATTTAAAAGAAGATCTGCAGTTCATGTTCCACATAGCATTATATTCAAACCCTAGGTGATTTGCATGTGGTATTCAAAGCCCAGGGTTTTGTATGTCTTTAATCACAATAGTGTTAATGTGTTACTGTATCAGGAACATATATTTTAAAGATAGCCTAACCTGAAGCAGGATGTTACGAGCAAGAATGGGAAGTGAGGACTCCGAAGCTCTAAGGATTGCCTCTAGCTCAGACCGTGACTCAGGACATAACCCAGGCAAGGCCCTTAGCCGCTCTTCACTACTTAAATAGGCCATCAGAGAAAGGAGGCTTCGTGAAACATGAGGCATTAGAAGACTTCAGAAAGAAAACTATGATGTTGTCTGTTGTAAGCGGCACTTGGGCCGTGTTCTTGAAAATGTGGAAGATAGTCCACCTCCAGTTTACCTTTTAGTTTGCAGGCCCAGCCTCCGATTTGGAGAAGGATTTACAGTTCCATCAGCTGTAACTCTCACAGTGCTTCAAGGAAGTGATGATAGGCAAGAAACATCCCGGTCAATTAACTATTTTGCTTTGGGCTAAGTCAAAGTTGTAGTATTATTTTAAATATCTCAGGTAAGCCTGATTTCTCACTTGAGAATATCATTTTTATAGACTTCCACATTATTACAAACCTGTGCGTGCTGTTTGCTCACACATAATAATTCTCAGCAAGGTTATGAAAGCCCAAGAGCACTGGCAGACATTTGTAATCCCAGCCATCTGGAGGCTGTGACTGACTAAAGGCTGTGAATTGGAGGCCATCCTGTGCTACACACACAGCAAGTCTCTGTCTCAAAACAAAACACACAAGAGTATTTATTCAAGGTGGAGAACTCTCCTTTATAAATTCAGTACAAAAAGTCCTGTGAATCCTCATTATCAAATCAAACTCTCCCTAAGAGAAGAGCAAGCAGAGAACATACCCAATGCCCAGGTAAATTAAAATTTCAGATGAACAAAGGATTGTTTTAAGTAAGGCTCATATGATATCTTTGGACCTATTTATACTAAAGCAATGTTGACATGGCATGCTAATTTAGGTGGGCTCCGTGTTTTTTTGTATTTGCCACCAAATTATCACCTTGGTTCTTGTAATTCCTGACATATGCATTGTTGTCTCTCTTGCCAGGAAGTCAGATATAATCATTGTTATTGGGTCTTTTCTCCTATCCTACAGAGTGAGCTCTTTCTGGCATAGACCACGACTGGTGTCAGTGCTGTAAACCATCACCAGAACTTCAGCAGCTCTTAAGTATCATCGATGTGGTTGATGCATGCACTTCCCATTTTGTCAAAGGAGCAATAGGCCAACGAAAATTCTTACCTATGATTTTGTGACTCACTTGTGGCTCGACATTAATTGTGACTATTGAGTTGAGACATTCGTTTTATTTTATTATTTTATTATCAGTTATAATTGTCAGTTATCATACTGAAGATTGAGAGGGGCTAATTCTGAGGTAAATTATTTCACATATTTATTCACACATACTATTTTCTCACCTCAGTTTCATGCTTACTGAAGCTCACATTGCATGCACCTAAACTCAAGCATCATTCCTTGGCACAGGTTCTTACTGCATTGATCACTAAGCTTGAGTCCAAATTCCTTGGTTTTTACTCTTCTTAGGCACATTTGGAGTGACTTTTACAAAGGTGGACACAAATGTAGAGTCATGAAAGTGAAGGAAGTGTACCAACACACACGTGTATCCTCACAGTGCAGCTACAGCCGACTGTTCTCATCCATCTCTGAACTCCATGCACAGAGCTATAAGTAGCTCCTCATTCCTTCTTCCCACATTCTTTGTCACCACTGAAGTTCCAATAGGCAAGGAGTCTTCCACCCTAGTCCAGGGCTCCAGACTTACTGATGTGTTGGCTTCTTTCATTTTCACCCCCACGGCTTCCTGGATGTCTTCATCTTCATGTTCATCTCAACTGTGAGCCAACCGTATCAATGCTCACAGAAATCATTCTGATCTATCAGCTTGGCAAAAAGACCTAGAGAAACAGGAAATGTATGCTAAGAAAGGGTTATAAAAATTCAGAGACAGGGCTGGGAAGGTGGCTCAGGGGTAGAGTGCTTGCCTTGCATGCATGAGTCCCTGTGTTCGATTCCTCAGTACCACCTACACAGAAAAAGCTGGAAATGGTGCTGTGGCTCAAGTGGTAGAGCATTAGCCTTGAGCTAAAGAGCTGAGGGACAGCGCCCAGGCCCAGAGTTCAAGCCCCATGACCAACAAAAAAAAAAAAAAAAAGAAAAAGAATTCAGTGACAGAGAAAGAGAAAGAGAAAGATAGAGGGAGAGGAATGATTGTCAGAGAGAGAGAGGTCTCCTCCTGAAGTAACATTTTAAGAACAAACATAGTTTTCTTCAATTCCCATAATTAATCTGTTGTATGAAGTAATGCTCAATCCTCGATGGATGCCTTTCTCTTGTCTCACCTTAAAATGGGTGCTGTGAATTCCTTCCATAGTTGTATTTTGGGGTCCTTGTGATGAGAGTATTTCTGGGTAATCTCTGTTTACTTCTTGCAGTAAAACTCAGACATTAATGCCTTTAGAGACACTAGAAATAAATCTAATTACCACTTTTTTACAAAGAACTATGAATCTAAGACTCCACCCTGTGCTACTGAATTTCATTTCTTTGTGTTTATTTGTTGGTCATATATCCTTTCCCATAGAGAAAAAAAATTACAAAACAAGTTAACTATAAATTGAAAAGTAATTTTGTACTAAGAAAAAAATGATAAAAATCTCATTATTGAGTTACTTTATTACCCAACATTTTTATTTCTTTTAGCAAATAGACACACACTTCTTTATTTTGTATAATCCATGCAATTAACAAATTTAGAATTGTTTATAAGTCTACCCAAACTTGCTGACACAGTTTATGCTTTTAACAGATGTACAAATCATGATTAAATTTTTCTGGTTCAAAATAGTTCATTTTTGTTTTTTGGGGGGAGGGATTAGTTTTGAATATCAATAGAAAAAATTTTAGTCAATAACACTAATCCTCATGGTGCAGAAAGTACAAAAGGAAGAAGGAAGGAAGGAAGGAAGGAAGGAAGGAAGGAAGGAAGAGAGGGAGGGAAGGAGGGAGGGAGGGAGGAAGGGAGGGAGGGATTATAAATGGAAGAGCAGTCTTCTAAAATCTTCCCAGTGTTCTCTTACTAACCTGCAGATACCAGATATCAGAATAGACATTTAGAAGAGTCAAGATTCATTCTTACTCACTGCCAAGTGTAGGTCTCAAGCATATGCACATGCTGGAGATGAGAAGCAAGTTTTAATCATTATCCTTACCAGGACTCCACAGGTATGATATTGGATATTTTGATAGATTGGGAAAGCTTTGTTACTTTAGAAAATTCCATTGATTCAGACTCATTTGGTGTTGTTCACATGGACTTCTCAAAGCACATGACCAATCTTTGACATGAAATGAGATTGTGAACTAGTATAGGAAGGTGAACTGAAGACATGCTGCCCATGGACCAGCATCATCCAGGAGATGCAACTCTACTGTGGATCCCAGGCTTCAGCACTTAGTTCAGCCATGTAGAGCCACCAACCAGGACAGACATCACTTAGTTTCTCTCCAAGAATAAAACTGAATTTTTGAAAAAACATTTTATTTTCCATATTCCTAACTGTTCAAGTGTCCTATTGAGACAACGATTTGGAAACTAACCTTTTCTGTGTGTGCTTAAGGGAGAAGGACTCAAATAACCTTGCCATTCCTCTATGACCCAGAAAATTCTACAGCCTCCCACTTTACACTTGGAGTGCACAGATAAGTCAGTGGTTATTGTTCAACCTTCTGTGAACTAACTGCTTGAAAATGGCATTTCAGTACCTTCCAGAAAATTGAGATTATGATTTTGGAAAGAGAAAGGTCAAGGACTTTCATAATTTATTTCTCACTTTTGTAAAATAAAGCAGGTACAGTCCAAACGACTTATATTTCATGTGTGTTTTAGTGTCCTAAAGCTGAATGGCAAAGAATCATACATTGGATGGCTTTGTAAAATAGAAGTATAATTATTCTCTCCCAGTGATGGAGGCCAGACATCCAGTAGCCAAGTGGTGGCAGAGCCCAAGTTCTCTAAATGGGGCTATGAGAGAAAATGCCTTGTGTTTCTCTGTGCTTCCTGTAATGGTGGCTACCCCGTGTTTTCTGTGCCTTGTGGCTATGTTGCTTAATCTCTGCCTGCAATCATATGGCACATTTCCTGTGAGTGTCCTTGGCTTTCCTTCCTGTGGAGGATATTGGTGACATTTGACAAGTGCCACCTTATAGACCTCATTTTATTTTTATGCCAATTGCTTGTGCAAAAGCACTATTTTCAAATAAGGCCACGTTCACAGATAGTGAGCTTGGGATTTTCGGGTATCTTCTTGTGAGTCACAGTTCTACCCCTAAAATCTGCCTCTGAAGGCCAGTTCTCAAAGGACTGTACTCCAACAAATACAATTCAGTACTTCTCCCTCCCCGCATCTGCCATTTCACTTCCCGTGGTCTCAATTATCCATGTTCAGTTGCGGTCTGAAAAGTTTAAGTGAAAATCTGTAAATAGATGAGCAACACTTCTCTGGGTAGTATGTTGAACCTCTGTGCCACAAGGTTGCATCCCATTGGAGATTCAAATCACCCTTTGTTCCAGGGATCCACAGTGTAAAACCAGTCCACGTTCAAGCTACCTGCTGACCTGCTCAGTGCAGATCACCTGCTTTACAGAGCACTTATGTTCCAGAAACATGACTGGTACTTAATACTGGCCATAAAGCTCCCAGTGATACTAACAATCCAGATGTGCTACAGAAAGGACTTCCTCTAAATGAAAAGGTGAAAGTGTATTATACACATGTACATGTGAAAGGAGACCACGGTGCACATGGGTTTCAGAACTCTCTGCAGTTTCCGGTAGACACTGGAGTCCTAGAACATATCCTCTGGGCTGTGTAAGATTTCTCACCTTGCCTTGCACGTCTAATACCAACTATTCAGGAGCCTGAGACCTAAGGGTCATTGTTTGAAGGCAACCCAATCAGGAAAGTACCCTAGAGTAGGGCTGAGAAGATGGCTCAGTGGTAGAGTGCTTGCCTTGCATGCCTGAGGCCCTGGGTTCGATTCCTCAGCACCACACAAGCAAAAAGAAAAAAGCCGGAAGTGGCGCTGTGGTTCAAGTGGTAGAGCACTAGCCTTGAGCTAAAGAGCTGAGGGACAGCACCGAGGCCTAGAGTTCAGGCCCTACAACCCGACCCCCCCCCCAAAAAAATACCCGAGAGTCTTATACCCAGTTAACACACTGCAAAGCTGGAAGTGGAGCCAAGTGAAAACTGTAGGCCCTGAGTTCAGACCCCAGTACTTACAAAGATAGACAGATAGATAGATATCGGGATTGTCTCAGCATTGATTGATTGATTGATTGATTGATTGATTGATTGTTCGACTGAAATCTTGAGTCAGGTTGCAGACTCACTCAGGTACTTTCAAAATATACATAATCTGCAGGGAGAGGAAGAGGAAGAGGCCAGAGACAGACGAGAAATGACCCTTAGCTGTTTTGGAGCTGAGTGCTCTCTGGGTTCTTCTAGAAAAACAATGATATTTCCCTTCTTCTGCTTTATCATCTCAGAAGGACCAAGATCTGCATGCTCACTTTTATTTTGGTGATACAAATTCTGGACATGAAATACCTTTGGGCAGTGATAAATATTGGAAAATTAACATGTATTAGAAATTAAAATAATAAAATTGATGAACTCTGTCACTAATCCTTCCTTTTGGCTCAGCTGTATATTTAATAATGCTTTTCATAGTACCTGTAAAACCAAAGAATTCTAAGACACATTTTTTTTTCTTTTTTTGAAGTAATATCATGATCACTTTCAGCCTTTTTCATGGACCAATTCTTTTTAACAATAAATACAAGTGCTATTTTGAAGGAATTCTAAGCTTTAAAGAAATTTATGAAGCTTCCATTTGAATACATATTAAATTATCCAAAAAATATTTCAAAGATTATCTTGAGCAAGACACCAATGGCTCACACCTGTCATCTTAGCTCCACAGGAGGCTGAGATCTGAGAATCAAAGTTCAAAGCCAGCCCAAGTAGAAAAGTCAATAAGACTCATCTCCAATTAACCAATAGAAAGCCAAGAATGACGTCATGGCTCATGTGGCAAAGCCATGAAGGAAAAAGGAAAGCAAAACAAGTGCTAGAATGAGACCCTGATTTCAAGACCTATTACTAGTATTACTATTACACACACACACACACACACACACACACACACACACACGCACACACACACACACACACACCTTGTAATCAAAACTTTTCTTTTTATTAATTTGAATTCATCATACCTCGGTAGTTCATAAATGTGCTGCTTACCTTTGGTGCACAAGGCAACATGCTCTCTTAGGAAGGGAGAGATTCTGTTGGATGTGATGCGCTCTGTCGTTAACAATAGGACCCGAGGCAAGCTCCTTAGTCACTCACTACTCTTCTATGTATTCCAAAATAAAGAGAATTGGATTAGATTCTTTCCAGGCCATGAAATGCAAAGACGCGAACTAAATTATTTCGAAATACTTGTGGGTAGTCTTATTTGATAATAACACCCTTGGACAGTTAAGTATTTAGACAGGGCATAATGAAAAGGGTGTAGAAAGTGGCAGAAGCATGCAAAGGCTGAATCATGCATGAAAAATTAAACAGTTAGCTGGAGTGTCACACCTGCCTTCACTCTGGGAACAAAAAATGTGTGTGACTAACCAATAATCCACCCCAACATTTACAAGGGCGATTAATTAACTGGGAATGTATGATTCTTGAATGCAAACTTGTTTTTATTCAATAGGAGTCATGCAATACAAATTAATGTTGTCTCCTAGACGTGTAATTCTTGTGAGTCAATGCCAACCAAGCCAGCATTCTCCCATTGCTCTGTCTTTTAGAAGAGGAACAAGAAAGGAACAGGGAAGGCTTCAAGAAAGCCCATCAGTTCCCGTCAAATCTGGCTCACACTAGAGTCCTTCCAGCCTGTGCCATGTTCTATCACTATGACACACCCCTGCTCCGTCACTATCCCCTGAGGTGTTGGAAGGTATTTAGAAAGCCAGGAGACAGCTTCATTAAGACTAGATCCACACCAAATATCCTGATGCTGGACACAGAGAGCATAAGAAGGTCATTGCACTTGCACATCTGGTTCATTAGCCATTCAGGGTGTCGGGCAAGCGAGAAGTAGACCCTGAGTTCATGAGGAATATGTCTTTCCTGGCTTTCTATGACTGAGGAGAAATAATCACACAGCAGAGGTGACTTTCAGTGAAGCTGATGTGAGGGAGAGTATCCACACAGTATCCATCAGGACCACAGCCTGGCCTGCTACCTTCGTTCTCTTCTGCATACCCAGTATGATGACATATGTAACACATAGTCCATTACATGGATAAGAAACTGTTACCTACTGCATAGGTCTGGAGTGATAGGAAGACCAAAAGCACAGCCCTGGCACACAGCAGGGCCCAGTGAGGGTCTTCTACCATAACAGGACACACAGTAGGAACCTTTCTGGTGAGACAGAGTACAGCAGAGAGAGATCACTTTTATGATAAGGTGCTCCTGAGCCAATGCATGAATCCATGAAGCTATGCTCCAGCCATCTTCCCATCTTCCCATCTTCCCATCTTCTGGCATTGGAGACCAGGTTTGCCACACATGGATTAGTCCAAGAGATAGCGTAACTCCATAGCACCTGCCCTGAATAACATGATTCAAAGTATATCTCCAATGTGCTACAGTAGGAATACCAAAGTGTCTGTGGTGAACCCAGCGAGCAAGGACCAAAGCTGGGATAATTCTCAGATCCTCTCATTCAGAGGCCTAGACTTTTCACACTGTGTCCTGGGCACACCGTGTGAGAGGTGCAGGTGTGAATGCTCTTAGTCCTCGAAGACAGCAGATGTTCCTCATTATCTAGAGATTTTAATAAATAAAATCAATTTGCTATGTATTTTAATAACATTTATGTTGCCTAGAGGTTTAGATATCACTTAAGCTATCAAAATACTTCAAACCCTCAGGAGGGTTTGATATGTGGATCACCAATTTGAAGTCATCCTGGGCAGACAGATTGAAAATTTTTATCTCCAGTTAACAAGCATTCAGCTAGAAGTAGAAGAGTGGTTTGAGCGGTGCCAGCCATGAATGAAAAAGTTGAGAGAGAGCAAAAGGTGCTGAGTTCCAGTCTCAGTACCAAGACAAAACAAAAACTCAATAGATTCTATTAATAAACTATACACAAGTTATCTGCAAAATGTACAAAAAAATTAGAGCTAAAAACCTGTTCATTTCACTTACAGCCTTAAGTAACTTTCCAAGTTCATCACAATTTCACAAGAAAAGAATAAAAGAAGGTTGATGAGTGGAATGAGGCGAATTTTATTTACTGTTGGAGAAACTGACTTATTTTTCTTCATTATGAGCTGACATGGAATACAACTTTTCAAATAATTAAAATTCATTCTTCAAGATCAAGGGCACATGTGAAATCTTCAGAATTTTTCAACCATAGAAAGGGAATCTGTTTTCCCTTGATTCATCAATTTAAAGCAATTAGGAACTGATTTAGGGATTAGAGGAAGACAAGCAGGTAGCAGCCCAGGCAGGCCACTTGACATTTAGTGCTTGAACCAGAGGATGGTGCTCTGGGGAGATTTGGTCACATCAAGTAAGCAACCAACTGGGCTTTGGAGATGTGTAAGAATCAGGTTTTCATGCCTGTATCTTTGTCCTCTCTCATTCCTTTCTCTGTCACTCTCATCCTGGAAGGGTGATTTGGATCCTGATGTCTTTGGAAGTCTCCAAGGCCTATCCTTCTTGGTTTTATAAGAACCAGCAGCCTGTCCTCGGGCATTATGACTTTGCATCTTTTGCTCTGACCCAGTGTGAACTAAGCAGGTGTCACTGATCCAGCAGACAATCTGAGACTGAAAAGACTGCCTAGACTTCATTGTTCACTTCAGTAAGCTCCGTGGGTTGGATTCTCTTTAACTCATGCAATTAAAAGAACAACAACAATAAAAAAACCTTTCAAGGCTGATTGTCTCTGAACTGCAGCGCCCTACCTGAAAACAGCACTTAGTTCCCAGTCACAGACAGGCAAGAATTTGCCTAACATTCCTCAGAATTTATGGTCCTCATCATTATGAATGAGATCATTCAAGGAGCACTCCTGAAGCCAGAGCTTCAAGAATTATTATCGCAGCATCTGTTAGCACTAATGGCTCGGGGTGCTTCTGTACTTCAAGATGAACCTGTACGCTTGGTATGTGGGAAAGCACAGGCAAGAGCCTTCTGAAATTGAACCTGACACCGACATTCTCTTCTACAAACAATGCTAATAGCTGCAGTTAAAAAAATTGAAGACTGTCAGGAATGGTGAGTTCTGGGTTACTTTGTCATGCTGAGGTTTGATGAGCAATGGAAGGAGCAAGCCTGGGTACAGGTCCAAGTTTGTGGTCTGCATTGGTTAGATGTTCTATCTCCCAGCTACACCCATGGCCAGAAATACTCACCAGCAGGCTGGGCCCTGCCCAGGCCCAGAGGCAACGTTAGCCTCACCTGGCTTTTGAGAGCAACCACCAGATGTGGGCAGGCCACTGCGTGTGTGTGTGTGTGTGTGTGTGTGTGTGTGTGTGTGTGTGTGTGTGTGTGTGTGTGTGTGTGTGTGTGTCACACGGAGTGGGCATTAGCCTGAAAATTCATAAAGCCCAAAGTTTACCAGCTGGCTAGGAGGCCAACTGAGGTTCCTCTCTGTCTCCAAAGACAGTTCATCTGTGTTCTGTGTCATGATCTAACTCCACACTCCCCCTCTCTCTTTCTCTCTCTCTCCTTCTATCTCCTATTTCCTATTTCTGTCTTATATATGTTCCCACACAGAGTAAGAAACACAGAGATAGAGAAGGAAAGACTAATAGAGCACAGTTCTTCACAAACCACTTGTGGCTCACATTTCACATGAAAGAATAATCACAAAAATTCAATCAAGGCTGAGAAATGTGGGTAGCTATGAATTTTTCTAGAAAAGGGAGCTGTAAGACAGACCCAATCAACTTACCTAAGGATAAGAAACTGGGAGCAAAGGTTCTGGAAAACAGGTGGTGTGTGGACTAGAGTAGAACAGAGGTGGAAAGGAAAGAAAGCTCAATCATGATAGTTTCTCAGCTTCTCTCCAGAAATAGTGACCCCCCACCACCACCACCACACACACACTTCTCAGCTGCTTCCTCTTCAAAACACAGAGAACTCTAACTAATGTTCTGGGAGCTGAATTCCTAGGTCTAGTACCATTTATCATGGTGCCTGCCCTAAAACAGGACCTGAATAGACACTAATTTACTTTGCTTTTGTTAATGATGCCTCCTCTGCTTATACTGCTGACATCTGAGTGAGACAGTATTGAGACTCCTCAGAGTGTAAACTGGAACAATGCCTCAGAATCTCAATTGCTATGCAACTCAGGAAGATATGATTCAATGTCTCCCCTCACCAAAGGCCCAGCAACTTATGATTGAGACAAAATGAAGATGTGTAAAATACAACTTACATAAAGATCAGATAATACTAAGAAATTGACTCCTAATGGCTGCTGGTGGCTCACGCCTGTAATCCTAGCTACTCAGGAGGCTGAGATCTGAGGATGCCGTTCAAAGCCAGCCTGGGCAGGAAAGTCCATGGGCCTCTTATCTCAAATTAACCACCAGAAAACCAGAAGTGGCACTATGGCTCAACTGGTAGAGCATAGTCTTGAGCTGAAGATCTGAAGGACAGCACCCAGGCGCAGAGATCAAGCCCCACAACCAAAAACAAATTGACTCCTTTTCTTATATCAAGATATCCTGTTGAAAGGCGTGACAATGATCCAGATGCCCTGTCTTCATAAACTGCTTTGGTGAATAGCAACTTCTTTCTACAAACTGCTGAAAGATAATAAAAAATATTCAAAAGAAAAGGTAGCATAGTAATTTAAGTTGTGAGATAGTGCCAGAATTGTGTTCAATTTCTGCTACCATGGGGCAGATTGGCCTAGAGAGAAAGAGAGAGGTTTATTTGGGCTTATGGCTTCAGAAGCTTGAAATCTTTGTTCCTTCATCCCTGCCTGAGGTGAGGCAGAGCATCACGGCAGGAAGTCAGTGGTAACACCAACAATCTCACTGCATAGTAGTCAGGAACCACAAAAGGAGCCCAGGCTCCTAATCTGCCTTTGAATTCATGCCCCCAAAAACCCATGCCCCCAGCCAGACTCTGTGTCCAAGAGTTCCCACCACAACCTAACAGATGATCATCAACTCTCACACAGGAGCGTATAGAGGACATTTAATATGGAAAACATCATGGAGGTTGTAATAGGAGAGCCACAGAAGTGAATGCCTTGTTTTTGCAGAAATGACACATGATGGTGAATATTGCTTTGACTGTATTCACTTCAAGGAACAAAAGCATCCCTCTAAAAAGTTCTCCCTGGAAACTTTGAAAACATTAGTTTCACCAAAACTGATCTTTAAAAGATTATTTTGCCAGGGTCACGTGACTTGCCCATGTAATTCTAGCTACTAGGAGGCTGAGATATGAGGGTAGCAGTTCAAAGCCAGCCTGCAAACAGGAGTCATTGTGAGACTTGTTATCTCCAATTCCACTCAAAAAACAGAAGTGGCACTGTAGCTCCAAGTGGTAGGACACTAGTCTTGAACGAAAGAACTCAAGGAGAGTGCCCCGGCCTCAGTTCATGCCACAGATCTGATAAAAAATTATTTTAACCTTCATTTCTTATATGGGATCTACTGAATAAAAAATATAATCTGAGATAAACTTCTTCAAAAAAAATAAATATGTAAAGCCAGGTGCCAGTGGTTCATGCCATAATCCTAGTGACTTAGGTGGCTGAAGTCCGAGGATCTCAGTTCAATGTCAGGACAGGAAAGTGAAAGTCTGTATGACTTTTATTCTCATTTAAACACCAAAAAGCTAGAAGTGAAGCTATGGGCTGAAGAGTAAAAGCACCAGCTTTGAGCGAAAAAATAGAAGGAACAGCTTCTAGAAGCTGAGGTGAAGTCCCAGTATAGGTACTAAGAAAAATGTAAAGAAGGAATGTAGGAAGGAAGGAAGGAAGGAAGAAAGGAAGAAAGGAAGGGAGGGAGGGAGGGAGAGAGGGAGGGAGGGAAGGAGGAAAGAAGGAAGGAAGGAAGGAAGGAAGGAAGGAAGGAAGGAAGGAAGGAAGAAGGGAGGGAAGAATGTAGGGAGGAAGAGAAAGAGAAATATACATAGAATCAATGATTTTTTAATCTCCCTGGGGTAACACAACATCAGGGCTTTTAGCTAATTCAAAGAAAATGTATCTTGTAGTCTGTAGTTAACAATGACTATACATGGAATTAAGACCTATAGATCCAGAACCCCATTCTCATAAGAATTTGCCCTGAGGAAGTCTTCAGGAGTGTGGCAGCTCTTGGGACACAAATTGTTAGACCATCACTGACTCTAGACATGGGTCTGAAAATCCTGACTGGTTTGTCTGGTTAAGAAACACCCAGCTCTACCAACGACTTAAGACCATGGTTCTTGAGCATGCTGTTTCGGATGAGTTTTTAGTGTTGTCATTTGTGACAATGTGAGAGGTATCATTGTGTTAAGTGAAATGTCAGGCACACAAAGATAAATACTGAATGGTTTCTTCCAGGTAGAAGCCAAACACAGGATCTCATAGAAATGAAAAACCAAATAGTGGTTTCCAGAGCCAAGGAGGGGAAAGGAGGGAGAGTTTGATTCAAAAGAGCCACTTAATGAATATAGGGGAATAGGAGGATAGAAGATGTGACCTTCAACGACCTATAGTGTAGTAGGCAACTGTGGCTAATAACAGTTAACTGTATATTTCAAAATTATAGAGAAGAATTTGAATATACCCAATACAGAGAAATGATATCTGCTCGGGCAATTAATAGGCCTTTGACCCACATTTGAGCCTTATACTAGTATTTCACAAATATACCATGAATATATATGATCACTATGCATATATTACAAATATGAAGATATTCTTGAATAATTAAATAACCTATGAAATGCAAAATCTCTATAACACGTCAGTCACTGGATTCTTTGTGGCGGGAAGTTTGCACATAGGTAGTGATGGTCCAGGGATCCCAGCATCAATTGCATTAATTTTCTATCTGGAAAGCCATGATGTGTATCTACATTTGGACCAACGTTATGTTTCCAAACACTGTCAGGAGATATTGGTAACTCTTGCTCCCTTTCTGAGGATTCCTCAGACAGAGCAGTGAATAAGCCTGGATCTGCAGCATGCAGTCATGGAAAAGGAGAGAAATCCACAGGATGTGGAACAAACGCATGCGCACTCATCCCGCGTCTCCTCCTGGAATGACGGCAGACATTACAAGTGTCATGTTAGAAAGTTGAGTCACCAGAACCTGATGGGTGAAGTTCTGTTCTACATGGGACCACATAACCCAGTGGCCCAAGTGTCTGTCACACATCCAGGTTTGGCAAACACCAGCTGTTCCAGGGGAAAAGGGTGTGCAATCCCCCCACTTGATAGGTGAATGAAGAGACTGTTATGAAGTCAAGAGGACCCAGAAACAAACAGGAACAGAAAGTTGATTTCCCAAGACAGACAGCACTGCTGCAGCTGGTGGTTGAAGGAGATGAGCAGGACCACCCAACCCCACCAACTCCAGGCCTCACTCTGGAGTGACCCACCTAGCTTTCTTGTGGCTGTAAATGGCTTCACCTGTCATCTCGCCTCTGGATGCCCCTATGCCAACAGAGGCTCATTACCTTTGTGTGTGTGTTCTTGTCCTTCTCCACGACCAAATTCACTGTGTTCTGTCTACTGCCTGCCAGACGCCACCCTGCCACAAAGGTGAGAAACCACCGTCACCTTACATGGCCTTTCCTTACGCTACAGTTGAAGGTCATCAGTCCTCTTGGTCTTAATTTTGGCCTGGATCTTCTGCCCTATGCCTTTTTGCCTCCCGGGACCCTCATTCCAGCCCCAGATTGTGACAGCGCCTCATACTGGGGGGTCTAGCCACATTGGCGCCATTCACAGTTCAGCCCAATGCAGTACCCGGCGTCCTGAGTCAGGAAAAGTCTGCCACATCCTGGTCCAGCCAGTGACCCCTTGAGCCTTCTCGCTGGAAATGCCCAGCTGGACCTGCAGCCTGGTCCTGCTCTGGGGTCCTCGCTCAGCCCTTGTGAGGTATAGCAGTGTCTCAAGCCTGCCTTATCTCTGAAGCCCTTGTCTTCACACAGACCATAGGCTGTGTGTGCTTACAATTCTGTTGTGATGGTACTAGTGCCCATGACTGAGGTCTTGACTTATGGCCTCCCCTAATGAAGAAAACGAGCATGTTGTCACCTACTTATTTTTAATATTTTTATTGTAAAGATACTGTAATGATACAGAGGGGTTACAGTTACATGAGTAAGGTAATGAGTACATTTCTTATGTAACATTGTTACCCCCTCCTTTGTTTTTCCCCTACCATCCCTTCCCTCCCCAACTCCTGCCTCCCCCGCATCGAGGTTGTAAAGTTCATTTTCAACATAATGTCTTGTACATCTCATTGTTACCATGGGTCAACTTATATCCTTATTTAAGCATTTTGTTATTTCCTGTCCCCTCCCTGAATTAGAAAAGTGTATATACAAGATGCAGGACCCTGGAATCAAATACTTCTTACATTTTCTTAAAGTCCTCCTCTTGTGTTTTTCAATCTTTCTAGCACATTGTTTAAATAGGTTTCGTTACGACCATTCATCCCTACATTCAATGCAATGACCATTCCCCTGCTCCTCCACTCTCGTAGTCAGAGGCCAGTGTCCACCCTCCTCCTCTCCACGCTTCTATGCCCACTCACATACCAGCTCCATACAGCCCTCCTCGAGACCACAGACATAGTAGGATTTCTGTCTTTTGTTTGCAAAACATTTTGTGTCTCTTATTGTTCTACTTACTGTAATTCTTCATCATTAGTTTTAATGTAGTTTTCACCACCATGGAGGAGTTTGTAAAAGAATTTAAGTCTTGGTCTCAATGGGATTTATCCAGATCTCCTGGTATGGACTAATCGACATAGACTCATGTTTACGGAGGCTCACAGATGAGTAACCAAAGCATAATCCATTTAAAATCATATTTCTACAGATCTGTTGGAGAGGCACTGTTTGCTAAAAGGTTCATTTCCCCCTTTATTTTCTGCTCCCCATCTCCACACTCCTTTTCCAGTTCAGTTTAATTTGCTCTTTTTAGAGACGATGACTTTTTACCCTGTGCTCTAAAGTCAAAGGTATAGATCCCACATAGACTTTGGAGTCAGAAGTTAGATGGAGTTTCAGTGGTGATACTGATGTGATGATCCAGAAGTGCCTTTGACTTCACCAAAAAGCTACCCGATCCCCACCCCTCCCTCTCCAAGTTCCTGGCCCCTCCCTCAGGGCTTCCCAGGCCCAGTGCCACTCCTGCTCTGGGTCCTCTTTCCCAAGAGTTATAAAGTACACTCCCTTCAGCTTCAAAGCACTGCAGAAGAGCTGTCTCTTCCTCCCCAGGCCAGCCTTCCCACCAAAGTTCAGCCAGCAACACCCTGACCACTTACAAGGAAGAACTGACTCATGCCGGGGAGTGGGAGATTTCCATCCCACAAAACCTCAAAGGACAGTGCAGCCACTACTGCCTTGGGTGTACATAGTCACCCATAGCTCGTTTCAGTTGCCCTGGCCGTGGGACGCTCAGCCATGGTAGAGTGTCCAACTCCCGCTCACAGTCATCTGTGACTTGAGTTTCAAGTTTAGATCTAAAGATCCTGACAGGGAAGCGTTATTAGGCTTATAAAGTAGTTATGGGTCCTGGATGACTGATGAACTGCTGGAGTTGCCAAGGTTCACGGTATCTTATTCCCTTTTCTGCTGTGATTTTGGCCAAGAAAATGGCAACCAACCATCACCCAAGATGACCAACGAGATCCTAATGAAAATAGTGTACCTTTGAGTCCTGAGAAGTATTGACTCTTATCATAGGCAATTATCTTTAAAAACAAAACAAAAACAACTATGTTTCCCTGGAGACCAAATCAACTCTCTGTCTATGTGGTAACTTAGACCTGGATGACAGCAGTCAGATATTGGAGAAAGAGAATGGACATCTCACCCACCTCCCATGTAAGCACAGAGCATGTCTTTCTCCCATGCAAAGCCGTGGAAGACAAGATTGCAGTCTGTGGCGTTCATTTGCCCCCATCTTGCCACTGAAGAGCAGGTGCAAGACCAGCTGGCTCCTGCCAGGGCTCGCCCCAGACATGATCACCAGGAATGATTAAGTGCCGGTCTTAATAACTCCCAGATACTGGGAGTATAGTAAACGTAATTGATGATAAACATCTTAAGGGGATGAATTCTTTCTTGTCTTTGTCACTGAAATGTCAGTGACAGAGGCAGAATTTACTCAGACTCTTTGAGTCCTGGCATTCCTGACAGGCACAGGCACGGTGGAGAGGGAACGCACCATTGCTTCCAGACGGTTCCACTCCCAGCCACACAGTTTGCCCAGCATTCCACCGAGATGCACGAGGGTTTTGCTAAGCAAATCCCTCCCTGCCGCCTCCAGCAAAGGTTCACACGAGCATTATTCATGATATTAATTAGGATTAATTAATATACCCTGGATTTAAAGTCTCATTATCTCATGCAGAATGTAGACGCGCTTGTGTTCACGCATGCCGTGTACTTACATCAGTGAGGAGTGTCTGGCACCTCGCGATGGCGGTGAGCACTTTGGCTCCCTGTGTTAATGCTGTCTCTCCAACATATTCATCACAGCTCTGCAATGATGCTGTGCAAATATTAACGGCCCAGAGTGGGGGAGGGGCCCTCTGGCAAACACTGCACATCCTGTGACCACCAACGTGACGACCACCAGACACACACACACACACACACACACACACACACACACACACACACACACACACACACACACACACACACCATCGTGGTCCTGGTCCTTACAGGAAACCATGCAGAACGAAACAGACCTTCTAGGAGCAAAGCTCAGCCTAGACTGAATGCCAGCTGATTTTCAGTGTGATTGCAGAGGTTGATGTTTCTGTCAGCATCCCCCTGTCTTTAAGTAGAGACTTGTATGCACTGGTCTGGTAACCTTGAGCTAAATGCCTGGCGCAATTCGTGTAATATCGTCAGTGATTAGCAGCTCTTCTGCCCTTGCCCATGGGGCATGCCTCTTCCCTCACCTGTGTCTCTGATTTCCCATTTGAATACCCACACCCTGAATCAGTGAAGTAGAAGAAATGTGTGGTGTAAAGGCTGTTAAATGTCAGCCGGGTGACTGCCCAGCTTGTCAAAGGCAGGGGGATCTAAGAAAACTGTGCAAAAGTCACTTTTATTCCTATGAAATTGGAAAGGGACCTGTCCCCAATTTCTCTGGACAGAAAAGAGGTATATCCTAGGCCTAGCACCATGACTAAAAGTTCCTCCCTTAATTAAAAAAAAATCCACCCCAAATTAGAAGAGTGTATATATAAGATTCAGGGCACCAGAATCAAATACAGTGAAAACAGGGGTTATACCGTGGGGGAAGAACATACAAAAGAAACCAAAAAATCACACAGTAGATTATAAGTACGTTAAAACAACAATAGCAAGCAAGAAAACAAATGCTTATGTCCCTTTCTTAGGGTTCATTTTACTTAACATCATCTTATATGTTCATATATGGAATGGGAGGGAATAAACAAAATGTTTAAATAAGAATACAGGTTGACCCATTGTAACAATGAGATGTACAAGACACTATGTTGAAAATGAACTTTACAACTTGTGGCAGGGGAGGGAGGGAAGAATTGTGGAGGGAAGGGATGGTAGGGGGAAAAACAAAGGAGGAGGTAACAATGCTCAATAGGAAATGTACTCATTACCTTACTCATGTAACTGTAACCCCACTGTACACTATTTTTACAATAAAAATGTATTTTAAAAATCTAGCCTTAGCTAATTCATTATAAGCTTATCAGAACTATAAGAAATGCTCACAGTACCTCCTCTGAACTGCTGATTACAAACCACAGAATAACATGATTGTCTTTCACGAAGCCTGTTTTTGAGAAATCCACAAAGCCATTTTTGGCTAGATCTGGAAACACAAAATTGCTAAAGAGAAAATTGATCTGGCAATTCTGCAGGCCTTCGTTGTCTGGAGATTCACTTTGGGGGACCTTGCAAGTCCCAGAAGCTATGATATTAATGAAGTGTTATTGTAATAGGCTCAATTTTTACTCTCATTTTTTCTTGGTGCCTCCCGACTGTAGTTTTAGATGTGTTTTATCGCTCACTTACTTGTCTTTTATATGTCAGGCCCATCACTGGTGCCTTCTCTTGCCCTAATTTCTCTCTGTAACCTTTACTGGGCCAGAAACACTTCCTGGGACCCTCTTGTTATTATCTCACAGCAAATAAAACTCTCATACAGAGCCAAGCCGAAGTTAAGGCCAGCATATTGACGGTTTACTGTCCATGTTACATAGTAATGACAGAAGTAAGTATAGGTTACTTTGGAGAGAAAATAGCTACTCTATATCACACCTGGTCTCCAGGAAGTATACCAGCAAACACTTCCCTTGAGAAAAGGTAAGTGTCTTTTCTGGTCACCAAGGCTGATGACAGCTTGAGCATATTAGTTGCACTTCTTTTTATGTGACTTTTTTGAATCATTTAAATTTTAGCTAAGATAAGATTTTTGCTTTATTAAAACCTTCTTTTTTTGGGCTGGGAAGGTGGCTCAGTGGTAGAGCGCTTGCCTTGCATGCTCAAGGCCCTGGGTTTGATTCCTCAGCACCACATAAGCAAAAAGAAAAAAGCCGGAAGTGGCGCTGTGGCTCAAGTGGTAGAGCGCTAGCCTTGAGCTGAAGAGCTGAGGGACAGTGCCCAGGCCCAGAGTTCAGGCCCCACGACCGGACACAAAAAAATAAATAAATAAAAAATAAAACCTTCTTTTTAGTTGCTTGGTATCCATCTCATGTAGATGGCTATGTGTGGCTTTAGTTAATGCCAGCCAACGAGAGCACACAGTGTGTGCAATGCAAGAGAAAAGCCCACCTTTCACTTAGGCTCAGTATGTTAGTGGGCTCCATTTTCCACATGGAGAAATCAGAGAAGCATTGCTTTGTTCCTTTGGACAAAAGCAGCAGCAAACCCAATCAAAAATCCATGTCTCCTTCTAAGCCTTCTTGTAAGATCTGGCAAAATGGAACTAAGCACTGTGGAGCAAAACAGAGGAAGGAGTTTAAAGGGATAAAGGTAACAGTAATCGTGCATTTTTGCTGAACCACAAGCCAGGACACTGTAATTCTGCATGATTTTTTTTTACCTTGTGCAGATGGTATGGTTTTTAATTGCTATAAAGTCAATTTGTTTCAGTAAGTTAAGAAATAAAGCAGTCACGTTTTTAACTTGGGAATGATCAGCTGTTTTATGTAGCATAGACTCTTTTCATTTACTATTATTATCTTGAAGAACCTGTACAATGGGATTTTAATTCACTATGTCAGTTTATGAGTATAATGTGTCTTGATCTATATATCATGTCTTCCAATTCTCACCCATCTCTCCAAGTCCCATACATACCCTCAAGTTCTCTGGTTCCATCATACGCTTTTTAAGTTGTGCTTAAAAAAACACACACAAAATGTACAATCTTTCCCGTTTCCAAGAGTGTAGCTCAGTAGGGCTAAATATATTCACATTTTGTGAAACACATCTCCAGAACATTTCATCTTCTAAAATGAAACTCTCTGCCCATTAAAAACTCCACATTTCTGAAAACCACTATGCTTTCTGTATCTAGGTATTTTCTATAAGTGAAATCATTTAATATTCTTCTTGACTAGCATATTTCACTCAGTATGATGTCCTCAGGGTTCATTCATGTTACGGTCGCTACTTTTTCCTCCTGTGACTAAATAACATTTCAGTATGTATACCATATGTATATCATTTTTTATTTTTCAGCTGCCCATGCATACTTAGGGTGTTGCTACATGTTTTGGTAATTACAGATGGGGCTACTATGAATATGGATATAAAAAATTCCTTCATACTCAATATTCAGTTCTTTATCTACATTGTATTTTATTAACATTAAGCAGGTTTATAAAAGAGTTTCCTTTCAACAAAGCGGTTTATAAATACAATGCATTTTGATCAATGTCATCATCCCTTTCATCATCCCCCCCCAGTCCTAGCCCAACACCTCCCTTCAGTTGTCTTAATTTTGTAGAATATACATTAACTTCCACAACTGCATTCCCCTTTCTTCCTCTCTTCATCCATCTACCCCCTTCCCTTGACCCTTTCTCCCCTTCAAGTCCCCAGTTCCAGGTGTTCATTTTGTTGGGCTGTGAGCTCGCCTTTCTCAGGAATTATATTCCTTGAATTCTCCCCTGAATATACCATATCTTAGTTAATACATTTGTGCATTCTTGCTTACCATCCTGAAGAGTTCACTTATACATTTACAAATTAATTCTAGATTTTTAATATACATCCAGTGATGGAGTTCAGTTATATAATATATTCTACTTTAAACTTTAAAATAACCGTGAACATCTAAGTGGATGTAAGCCAGTCTACTGGTTTGACTTCTCCCTAATCATTAATGATGTGGACCATCTTTTCAAATGGTCAAACTTGTGATTTCTTGATTCTTTTGGGAAGTGTCTATGGAAGTCTTTTATCCATTCCAGTTGTTAATCAGACTGGATTTTGGAATTATATTATGTATATATATATATTCAATATTATATATATTATATATCCACTATTATATACATCCAATATTATATTTTATATTAATCCCTTATCATATATAGAGAGAGATCATATAGATCTTATATATTACTCAAACATATTTCCCTCTTTACATTCTATTCACTATGTCCTTTGACAAATTTTGACACATTCCCATTTTTCCATTTTACCTTAGTTTCTTCTTACCCGTATTCTGAAAATACCAAGCAATATTCACAGGAGTTAAATGATTTTCCTAAAGTTAGACTGTGACTAAGAGGTAGAGATCAAAATTGAATCCAAGTGTAGGTGCCATGGAATTGCATATGCCTTCTACTATACTTCCTGGCTTCCATAAAGAAATAAAACGCACACGGAGGTGCCAAGCCAAAGAAGGTGTGAAGCTGAATAACAGTTGTAGAAACCAGAACAGACTGGGGAGGGAGTTTAAAAAAGGGACAAGAAGGTAGGAATGAGAAATGAATGATGAAGCAGAAAAAGTTGTGCCCAGTAGTGTTCACTGTGTCAGTGCTCAGAAAATGGCTATTTGTATATTCTGAATGAATATTGTATCAGGGACAAAAGTAATCAAAGTCATTGTGGATACTTATCCTGAATTGTCTTAGTCTCTCCCCACTTGTGTGTGGAGGCTGGCATGAGATTAATGACTAACACAGTCAGCCTGTGCCTATTTCCCTGACCATAAGAATAAATTCAGTAAGCAACTTACCCTAAGGCAATCAGAATGAGGCATTTTCCCTGACTCCACTATTGTGGATGAAGGATTAAGTAGGAAGAAGTGGAAACCTGGGTTGGTCCAATCACAATGACACAATCAATTTTATCTGTGCAGTTATATACACCAATCACAAGTTAAGATGTAGCAAGCCAGTTTGTATCACTTTCTGTTACTTGCAACTGAATACACCTCACTGAGGGAAAAAAAATGATCAATGCTAACGAAAAGCTAGAATAAAAAAATAAGAAAATACTGAGTATATATTTGTGCCATTTTTTCTCTTAACAAATACATATATAAAATGTGAATTTATCAAAATTTGAACATCTCTAGAGAAGAATTAGCTAATGATATCTTGTGGGGTTTCCTTCCATTTTGTAAAATATGTAGCATTAGAAATCTTGTTTATATTGTAATAAGTCAAAAACAGATTTATGTTGGAGTATATGTGTTCCTACATTCTTCACAAGCATCGCAATTTAATACTTCAATTATGAAATAAGTTTGGAGAGTAAGCATCTTGGACACAGAGACCTAAAACAATATACACAGGGCCATTCAGCAAGCAAGATGGTGACAGCAGTCGGAGCAGGAAAGCTGGCTCTACATTCTACAACACCACAATCTTGGCTCAACTTAACTCCCTGGGCACAGGCAGATGTGCCACAGAAAGAGAGTTCATCCAAGTAATTTCTCACTAAGACAGAATAAACAGAAGCTTTCATGTAATTAACGTACATGGTAAATCAGTACAGTATCATCTCTCTTGTCGTTCTACAATGTTTATCTAACCAAGTGTTAAAAAGCTACCAAGAATCACTAGATGCCCCAAGCCATTTTATCAAAGGAAGACTCAAAGCTCTTGGGTAGTTGTTGGCTCACCAGTAGACTATTGGTCTGTGTCTAGGCCAGTGCACCTCTCCAGCCAGCCAGATCATGTGCAACTGTGTGTGGTGAGGTGGTGGTGAGACAGAGAAGAACTGGAAAGCCAGGACATGTGGTAAAGAATGAAAAGTGTTATTTTGGCAGATGGCCTCATCCTCAAACATGGATGGGAGTGTGCCATAGCCAACAGAGACAGCCTACCATAGAGCAGAAAGTCCTCAGAGAGGACCAGGCCTGGCGAAAGAGGTTCGTTTCTAGAATTCTGTTTCTGGGAAGCCCAACAAGAGAAAGTCAATGTCCATATAATGGTAGGGAGCAACAAAAATGATGCTCAGACACAGAGAGACAAGGCAGCAATGATACACAAGGAGGTGCACAGAGTGGAAGGGAAAATGGACATCAGGTTACTAGGGCAAATGAGATCAAAGTTGGCCAGTCCAAGCCTCTCCTCAAGATGCAGTTGCCAGGAGAAAGAGCTGAGTGCAGTCTCCTTCACAGAATGGGCAGAGATACGCAACCACACACATACATGCACAGCCCAGCACCTTGGAACACAGATTCAATGAGCTGCCCAGGACTACCCAGAGTTCTCCTCACCTCAACTTTTGGCCATATAGTTGCTGTCATCCAACTGCTTACTGAGGATGAAGAGACTCCCTCAGAGAAAGTTCCACTCTGTCTTATACATCACAAGCCATAGAAGTGAGTCATCTGTGTGTCTTTGTCTGAGACCCTGGACTGTTAGAATGAAGTTAAATTCCCTCTTCCATCGCCCCAGAGTTCACAAGCAAGTGGGAGGTACAAAGCAGAGGCAATAGATGGACAGCACCCCAGTCCTCACGTTTATGTGGTCAGTCTGATGACTTGCCGGGCTGTGGGGGGGCAGGGGTCATGGTTTCATTTGATTATTTCCCATGGGGATGCCGCCACCAAAGAGAGCGCCTTTCAGTCAGACTGGTAAAATAACATCCTCTCCCCTCAAACACACAGAAGCAGCTCTTTGATCCTACAGGAAGACTTGTCACAGAATGTGTTCAGCCCCCAGGGTCAAGAGGAAGTGGGTGGTTAGAAAGGCAATGGGGTCCAAATCTGTTTCTCTGTCCATATGGTGTTTCCTGGAACATGGTGCAGAAGATTAGGAGAGGTGATGTATGGACTTTCTAAAATTACATTTAGGACTTAAGTATTCTTCACACATTTATCTATAACCAGCACAATCTAACCTTGATTTCACAGATATTATTGTAGTAGCCAGGCAGAAAATGCGGTGTTTATTTCAGTGAAAAGCAGTGAAATATTTTTTGACAGCATTGAAAGTGAAATCTCCAGGAATAAAATTTCAGGCTTTTGGCAAGGGGGGGAGGGGAAATAGGTTTGTGGGGTTGTAGTTTTAGGTCTTTGGTTTTGATTTTTAACTACTTGAGGTTTTCCCACATCCTTCCTTTTAATAACTTTTTTATTCCATGACTGAGTCCAAAATTAGCACTAGAATAACTGTGGGCTGAGTCTTTAATATGGACAAATAGTGACTTTACAACAGAGGGTGGTAAGAGGGTCAGGTGTGTTCTACCAATACTCATCTCTTCCAGAACCTTCCACTCCCTTCAACTTCTCTTTCCTAATGTTTATCCTGTCCTTCCTGCCCTTCACTAGCCATTTCCAGAAAGGATGTTACTGAAAGTTAATCACACTTTCTCTTCCTCATAGTCTCTAGCATTTTGCTCTTATATTGAAACTTGATGACTTGTGTTGTTCTTATGCTGAAGGTTGTCTTCCATTCATAAACTATGATAATACGTTTTTAACTATGGCCAGTTCTTTCTAATGAGATATCTTTTTAACAAACAAGTTGAACTAAAAATGGTTAAATAAGAAGAAAAAACAGATTTATAGAAATTATGGAAATTTTTTAGAATTATGTTATACATAACATTTGGGAAAATTGCATTAAAGAGTTAAAAAAAAAACAATGCTTGTTGGAGAGCAGAAAGATTACAAAACTCACAAGAGCTCTGAGGTATCATTTGAAGGAGCGTCCCTGCATAGTACCACAGTCCAACGGGTAGGGCAGGGGGCTGTCAGGCCATTTCCACATGTTTGTGCCAGGCAGGATGGACTCAGACCCGCATGTAATTTGTTTATAAACAAATATATTAACCCGTTCCTTATGTGTTTTTTTAAATAGAAATGAGGGGCACCTTCATTTGTTCACCATCAACCATGGTGTCTGCCCCTTATTCAGTTTGGATGGAATCCATGAGTCATCAATTGTTGTCAATTGTCAATTGTCAATTGTCGTGGAAAGTGGACAATGTTCCTTTTGAGTGAGGACATTTGAAAGCGACTGAACCAAAGGGTCATGAAAGGAATAGTGACAGGTCAGTACTTTAAGTAGGACACTTTGCAATTAATGCAGGAAGAAGGGGTGTGGCCAATGGTCTCACTCAGTTCCATGACTAGAGTCCTTTGGAATACACAGAGGAGACAAGGAAAAACCTGCAAGGGATGAATCACCTCATTTCTTTCTCTGCTAACTTCCTAGGCCATCTTCTTATCCTACCTATTTGTCTATCTTTTCTACTGTGAATAGCTTCTGTACTCAAAGAGCTATCATCTATTTGAAAACTAACTTGTGGCATGTAATCATATTTTGTTCCTTATACTCTGATACCAAAACATATTTGGATTTTCTGGCACCCAATATCTCAATATACATAATTGCTACAAAATTGCTACCAAGTACAATGAAACTGGAAAGCAACTGAGTACTCACCAGATTCTATTTAGTCTAATGGCCTGAAATTCTTAGAAATACAGGATTGTTAGTAGTTAAAAACAGGGAGCTGTGAACAGTTAACTTGTTGATTTCTAATATGCTCCTGATTTGTGGAGAGCTGTTTTAACATAACTAAACATCCTGCTCCATGTAGGTCTAGATCTCCAATGGCAGTACTCACTCCTGCTTTTGTCTTTAATAGCTTTCTCCTGTGGAAAAATATTTGAAATATAAAGCACCTCCCAGTGGGGCAGCGTTGGGCATTGTAAAGCAGTTTGCACTTGTGAGAATGAAACTCATATATTAATAATTTCCAAGACTATTTTCGGCTAATCATTCCTTCTATAGGTGTCATAGTCACCTTTGGCCCTTATTGTTCTACCTCGGGTGTTGTTTGGAGCAAATTTCTTATTTCAGAATAGTGTCTCACTAATATGTGTAGGAGAATAAAAGGGGGCAGTCTTGGATCATGTGAAAGCACAGAGTAACCTCTGCTGCTAAACTCAGGAAGTCACTGTCTGCACTCCTTAAGGCCAGCTCAAGTTTTGCAAAAGAAAATCCTACCTCTTCTTGAGCTGTTCTATTTCTGGAACCTGGGTGCCCGGAAACAATCAGGGTCAATCCAGAGGAAGCCGGACACTGGTATTAGGCTCTTCTGTTTTCACACCATGACGGTAGCTTCCTCTCCCAAGGCATGTTGCAAAGCACATTCTCAGATGGTCTGAAATGGCTCCCACAAATAGAAAACGCCTCAGGAAAACCCAAAGGAAGAATGCAGGAAGCCATGTATCTCCCTTTCCAGATCAAACCATGATGGCCTGAGAATGCTGAGGGAAACACACCATAGTGGCCTTATTGATTGAAGAATCCTCCTCCATCCCGGCACACACTCAAACAAGACTTACCCAACTTGGTAACTATACCAACAGGTGTGCAGGGAGAGCTGGTTCCAATCCTGCAGCATCCCAACTCTGTGATGCATTGGCACTCAGATTCCCCATCCCTAAAAATAATGATGGCAGTATTAACTCTCAATGCTTTAGTGAACTATTAAAAAAGTATCCTTCTTAGTAGAAGCTCCATTTTGTGCGCAAAATTTTTAAGGAGCAATTTAACTAACTACTGTGTTCATAAATCTGAAGTGGCTGCAGCTTTCTAAAGAGACCAAAAAGAAGTATTTTATTCTCTGGAAGAATGCCTTATATCTCTCCTGTAGGCACTTCACAGATATATTAAAATATATATTATTAATATTCACCCTGGAAAGCTCTAGACTGACAGCCAATGTATCCAAGACATGGAGAAATTTAGGGACTTCCCAATGATCAAGGCCACAGGAAGCAAAGAGAAGAGCTGGATCAAAATGGAAACCTTTGTCTCCCAGAAAAGCACTTTCTAAATACACATTGTTTCCTCCGCCAGTATCAATGCATTTCCCTAGCAGAAAGAGGGTAGATCAGTAGAGGGGAAAACACATACAAGGTACTTTGCTCCTTAGGGTATCCCATTCCAGTCATAAATGGAGGTGCCCTAGAATCTAACATGGTGGTGGGTTATTCTGCATCTGTCTGATGAATCAAAGACTGCTTGCAGCATGCAGCCCTGGCAAACCTTCGGTGATGTGGTTTGTCATCCTCACTAGAAGACGATGAGTCTATAAAATAATGAATGGATTGTGCTGGAGATTAAAAATAGTGTTTCCATGTGTGACAAATATCCTTCCTGTAGGAAAAATACAAACAAAATAGTTTTCACATCTTGAATAGAAACTGTTTCTCATTTCCAGCAGGCTCTGATTTCTAGCCAAGGAGGACATGTGCCATTTCTGAAGACCTCCTGCTTCTGTAACTGATATGGAGAAGGGAGATGGGGCACGAGTCTCTGCTACTCTTTCTTGTTCGGTAGACGCATGTGTTAGAGAAAACTCCAGGAAGGAGATGAAATGAGATGAAGACTGAATGTGTGTGTGTGTGTGTGTGTGTGTGTGTGTGTGTGTAAAACACTGCTTGGGTCATGCAAGTTCAAGAGTTACAAAATAGTTCCATGGGAGTTTGTGGCCATGGGCACAAACATGGGCACATGGAACAAGGACCCAGCTCTGGATTTTTCAGAAGGCACTAAATCCTTCTCTATAATACTGGGAGGTAAAAGTGGAGCCACAGAACTGGGCTCTGAGTGGCACAGTGTTCTGGTTATTATTCTATTTAATAGAGGATATTGATGCCACTGGTGATCAAATCTTTGTAGTCATTCCAATAATTTGAGAAGCACTCTCTGAGACTGTACTCAGCCTGTTCTATCTCTTCATCTAGGGAATTAACTAACTGCAGATCAGAAATACTTGTAAAAAAATTACATCTGTGCTGTATATATGCAGACTTTATTTTCCTGTCATTATTCTCAAAATGATACCGTCTGACAACTACATACATAGCATTTGTATTGCACTAGGTATTACGGTTAAGCTCAAAATGAATAAAACATATGGTATGATTTTGGAGATTTTATAAAAAAAATACCATGCCATTTTGAACAAGGGACTTGAAAATTTACCAGTTTGATTTCCTGGGGCTGGAGGAGGGAGTTATTAAACCAGTCAATAAACCCAGTAGAGACCAAAGGACAACTGTAAGCCTGATATTCATAATTCAATCCTGATGGTGTTTTTTTGGGGGGGTTGTTGGGTTTTTTTGTTGTTTTTTTGTCAGTTGTGGGGCTTGAACTCTGGGCCTGAGAACTGTCCCTCTGCTCTTCAGCTTAAGGCTAGCGCTCTACCACTTGAGCTACAGTGCCACTTCTGGTTTTCTGGTGATTTATTAGAGATAAAGAGTGTCACCAGCTTTCCTGCCCGGGCTGGCTTTGAACCATGATCCTCAGATCTCAGCCTCCTGAGTAACTAGAATTACAGGTGTGAGCCACCCGCCCCCGGCTTCAACCCTGATGTTTTAATTACATTTTCCCAAACCAAGTGCGGGACAAGATATCAACTGAAAGTATCTCACTATAAGCACACCAGTGCCTCCAGTTCCTACAACAGACCTTCATCCTGGTATTCTGAGACACGTTAGGAGAAAGCTTCCCCAGACTGATACTGGACAAATGTCCTGTGGCCAGAACTGAAACATTTCATCCCAGAAATTTTCTTAGGAAAATATTTCCTGGGACTCTTGTCAACAAAATTGTTATCCACATTGCTTTCAGTTAAAAAAATTCTCAAGAACGTGATGTGGAGCTTTGGAAATATTAAGATTCTCTTCTCTTTGTAGGAGTCTAGAAAAAATTAGCAAATGTGGTCTGATTGAAAGAAAAATATATGAAAGAGAGCACAGAGAGAGAGAGATTTAAAGGTAAAAGCCACTGTCCTTTTGCTCTCTCTACCCAGGCCCCAATTCCATCAGCAAAAGAGGGGAGCATGGAGGGGGGAGGGGGAGGAGGGAGAGGGGGAGGGGGGGGAGGGAGAGGGGGAGGGGGAGGGGGAGGAGGGGGGAGGAGGAGGAGGAGGAGGAGGAGGAGGAGGAGGAGGAGGAGGAGGAGGAGGAGGAGGAGGAGGAGGAGGAGGAGGAGGAGGAGGAGGAGGAGGAGGAGGAGGAGGAGGAGGAGGAGGAGGAGGAGGAGGAGGAGGAGGAGGAGGAGGAGGAGGAGGAGGAGGAGGAGGAGGAGGTGCGATTGGGGAGGCTTGCCTGAAGTCTACTTGAGCTCCAAGTTCTGTAAGAAAAGCTTGTACTATCTAAGCTTTCATTCACAAGGACCCTGGGCTTTGAACTTTTGAAGTCCTGTGTTCTCTGTTGGTGTTGGGAGGTCAGTGGTAAGTCCACCCTCCTGGTGGGCCTTCCCAGAAGTCCAGGCGGCCAGTTTGCATTTGGTCAACATCTACCCTCTTAAGACACAGGACACAGATGAGCCTTAGCATCTAACTGGGAATAGCCTTGTGATCATTCTAGGTTCGTCTCACAAATGTGATCACCCTCCAGTCCTATCAGTGTGGGATCCTTTGTGGGGGCCCCCTCGGAGGCCCTGTCTTTCCACACCTAAGAGCAGAAGCCCAATAATGGCATTCACCTCCAGATCCTCAAGTGAAGTCCTCTAGTCATTGCTCAGGGCTTCTTCAACAGCATCTAAGCAAGGATGAGATGCAGGAGAGTAAACACTCCACACACATCCCACTGAAGTCGCTGGGCCTACATCATTGTAACCTCCTGGATGCACCCCTGCCTCTTGACCTGCTACTTCACAGTCTACTTGAGTCCCATCTACCTAAAACCACTGCATAGATAGACAGAAAAACAGCTTGTCCATGGGAAAGAGGCTTCAACTCCTTGAAAATTTTAAGGGCAAAGCTGAACTTGAGCTGTCGAAAAGTTTAGGCTTTTAACTGGAATATGAATCCATGTATACATATATATACATATTTATGGACACATGTACACATATATACATTTATTTATTCATATGTATTGACACATATGTAGCAGAGCTTAGCTTCCATTCTTGTGAGTAGGAAACCACAGTTCTTTTTATGATCTTTATCTTAATATTTCCTAATGTTTATGGAGCTTTATTATTGTTCTCCCAATATTCTAAACATGTGTGACTATGAAAGTTCACAAAAACCATGACATTGCTAATCAATAGAAAGCCTCAAGCATGTGACAAAGTATCTGAGACCAGGCGTGAATTCCTATTTTTCCTGCACTATGAGGTAAGATGAACCCTTTGAAACTTGGAAACTTTCAAGAATTCCACTTGTAAAAATACCCAGGGATTGGAAGTTTGCAGTAAAACATCTGAGGTCTATAATTAGCAGGAGACAGCCTTTTCTTACCACCATCCTTCTGACAAAAACAAAACCAGGAAGCGCCTACCTAAGCAAAGGCAGTGGGGTCCCTGAAGACACTGGTAATTATTCTGCTCAACCCAGGCACTTAACATCCAGCAAAATGTGAGGAGCCTGGGTCAACAAGACAAGGTGTTTCCTTCCTCAACTGCAGTGTCAGAATGTAAATTCCCTCATCTCTCACTTTCTGTGGGGCATTGTGTGCCCGCGTGCATGGTGGAAGACACTGATTTCCAGCCTTTATTTTTTTTACTCTCAGCCTCTTTCACAGAAAGAGAGAGGTTTGGATGATTCACTTTTTAGTCATTAATGAGAGAAGAAAATGTACGTCAATGATTCAAGAGGAATCTGAAAAAGCGTAATTGGTATTTCTTCGCCTATCCATTCCATCATTGATTCTTTAAAAAGTGATATATTGAATACTGACTGCTTCCTGTGAGCACTATTAGGGTAGACAAAGGGAAAGTGGTTTTAAGGAATACCTGTTGCTACACACCAGGTGAGTGTACGTATAGGGAGAAGAGGAGGTGACTGATGGAAGAGAAATAGATAATTTAGGAGTTGTTTGGAAAGGAAGAACAGTCTGGTGGTACACCAGTGGGAAGGGTACAATTGCCCATCTGACATTCGAGCCTGGGTTTGAAGTTAAAAAAGAAGCAGCCTTGAGACATCTAAGTAGAGCTAGGTTGTAGCAAGAGCTAGATTGAAGTCTGCCTAAGATCTGCTCACAGGGTAGGTCTGAGAGGAGGGGCCAGAGAGGCATCTCTGCAAGACCCCATGTACCAAGCAACAACAGATCTGGGATCTTTCTTAAATACAGAGGAAGGTAGTTGGCTGGTGCCCTAAGAGGATCGACAGAGATAACCCTCTCCCTTGAGGAGTCAAAAAGTAGTATTGCTTAGTAAATGAGATTTAAGCAAAGACCAGACAGAATAGATTCAGGCAAGACTGGGGAAGAAGGTTCCTGGCAGAGGGAAACACATGGATAGACTCTGTGGGGTAGAAGAGGATCTTGTGTAATTAGACATCAGAAAGAGATCTTTAATTGTAATTGATATAACAAAGTACCACTAACTATGTGATTTAAGGAACAGAAATGTGTCCTTTTACAATCCTGAAGCTCAAAGGCAAAAAGCAAGTTGTCAACAAGGCCTTATTTCCTGAGATTCTGGAAAGATGGCCACTTTCTTTTTAGCTTTCCATGATGTCATCAATCTTTTTATCCCTTGGTTTGCAGCTCCATCACTCCAATTTCCGCTTCTGTGGTCGCCTGATGCTCTTTCTAAGGGCCTGCATCTCCACATGGCCACTTACCTTCTTCACAAGAACACTGGTCCTATTTGAGTTGAGCATACTCTCATAACTTTATTGTAAATAGATGGTACCCACCAACACACTATTTTTTAAATAAGACCAGAATCGTGGAAACCCAGGGGTTAGGACTTCAGCATCTATTTTAGGAGAGGCACAATGCAGCCACAGCAGAGAACCAGCTTCATGGGAATTTGGTGAGCAAGGGGGAGAGTGGTCTGGGGTTAAATTGATGAGATGGTCAAAATAGAGCCAGGTAGTGTGTGGCAAGCAATCAGTATTTTATGCTAGTATAAAAGAGCCTCATTTCCATTCACAATATTCCAGAGGCCATGCACATACTAACTTGGTTGGAAGCATAAGCATAAGTTGGGGAGAGAGGGTATCAGAGCCATGAAGATCAGAAGGCCATGAAGTTAGAGATGGAGAATTAATCTGGATTGGTATATACTTGAAAGAAAGAAAAAGGATTTGAAATTGGATTTAATGTGGAGATGAGGTCAAAGAACTGTTAAAAGTGTGTCCTAGGATTCTGTTTTGAGCAACTGAATAGATTGCAGTACCGTACTCTAAGAAAAGACAACAGAGGTACATTTGGATATGGTAACTGGGAGATGCTTGAATGTCTATCCAAGAGTATAATTGTTCATGGCAGTAAAACAAAGGAGACTAAGGCCAGGAAAGAGTTTCACCTGAAAAATGAATTGTGAGGAATTTTAGATTATGTGAAAGCTAATATGTTTTATTTTCTTTTTAAACATCTTATTACTGTGGTACTATTTCTAGATTTAATTCTACTAATAAATGCATATGTTGGGTAAAGGTAAAATAACCACAATATTGAAGTTCAATTCATTGGGGATCAGAAAAATTAATTGGTGACACAAAAGATAAATAAATACATTAGGATGCTGTTTCTGGTACTCTCACTGTTTGTTATTATGTGGCTTACAGCAGGTCTATATGTTTGGCTCTCCTACTGTCGGGCAATCTTTATACTTGTGTGCTAAATGAGATGCCTTTCAAGTAGAATAGGAAGCAAGGGGTGATTGCATTTATAAATATCATGAGGCACATAAGAAGTGCAATGAATACATTCTGTCAGGGGTGGTTTTTATGAATTTTAAAAACTCTTTGCAAAGTCACCTTGTTAGCAGACGCAAAGTCAAGGCTCCTTGGTGGCTCAAGCCAAGATATTTTACAATTTTGTAAAATGCTTATGATTCTCGGACAAATCTTCTCAGGACTACACTACAGAGAATGAGTGGCTAAGACTCAACTCTATAGAGGAAAACTGTCCATGTTAAGCATATGGCTTTCTAATTCCATAACACTGACTTTAAACTGCTTATCTTATTATTCTCTGACACCTGCATGAGGGAGATTTAGACTTCCTGGGACAAAATCTTGGTTCAAGAAAATTTGATTTTAACTTATATTTCAAAGCACATTTACTTTAATCTAATGAAAGTGACAAAAGAGGAAAACCAAAATGCTTTGAGCTAGCGACACCCTTAAACTGAATGTGAAAAGGTATCTATTTATAGTTATACTTATTTAAATAATCTTACATTTACCTACTTATTTAAAGCTCAGAAAAATTTTCAGGAAAATATATACCTTGAAAGTGTATATAATTGTATTCATATATTAAGGTATTTACACACATCTACATTACAGTTTTTAAGTAATGGTTTGCTTATCTTTTCAGCAAAATGATTGTGTAGACTACAGTCACTATGCAGTAAACATTTTGTGCTTTCATAGTCGAAATGTTTTCCATTTGTGTTCATCTAAGAGGGTACCAAAGTCTTTCCAAATGTCACATAATCTATTTCTACAATAGACGATCATCTTGAAGATGTTTTTGGAAGAAAGGCTCTTAATGACTTATTTTGTAAGAGATAGGAATTTTGAGCCAGGCATGTGTGGCTATGGAGGCTATAGACTTTTGCTGGATCAAAAACATAAGTGTGAAATAGAGTTCCAGTCTTCACATCATTATAATAAATATAATTAATATAATGATCTAGTACAGGGAGGCCAAGTTCTGGAATCAGAGTGAGTCAAAGGATATTGGAGCAGGCATTGCTTTAACTTTTCAGGGATCCAAAATTACACACTATTGAAAGTCATTCTCGTGCTTCATTTGATCCATCCATTAGCAAATTTCTCCAGGATACCCGGTGTCTCCAGTGAACGCACATGGTGTCCAGTTTTACAGTGATTTGTTTGTTTATTTTGGGCCTGACTTTAACACGGGGTTATATTTCATCATTAGAATCAACTAATGTAACCAGTTGGCATCTTACTGGCCTTGATTGGCTTTGCCTGTTCTGGTTTAATAAAGGGATTCAGTTCCAAGTTTGGCAAGGCTAAGAGAACTGGAATGAACAGGGAAAGGCTTTTAAAGATCAAACTTTGCCAAAAAGGTGAAGCACAATTGCTCATTTATTTCATCTTTTTCTGATGTTGTCATTGCTTTACATTGTATGTTATTATAACTAAACACAGAAAGGACTGAAAACAAAACAAAACAAAAATTGACAAAGCCTCATTTGCAGCAATTTGGACTCCAAATATGAAAGTCATGATTCTAACATTTTTGAAATGAAGCTTCTTAAAGCCCAAATAATTAAATGTTTTCAACACAGTTCTACACAATTAAAACTCTGGTAGTTACAAATATCACTGAGTATTTTCATTCCTCATTAGTCCCTGAGCACCAACAATTTACACATTAGTGAGAAGAGCAAGGATTCACTCCTTGCCAAGTATTTCAGGAATGTCTTAAAATTAACTGGTCTCAGTGGATCAAGCCTGTATTCTTTTCTGTCTATTTGGAAAGCAGAGATTGAGATTCAAAGCATAAAAGTTCACTGAGGCATAAAAGTTCACAAGACTTCGTCTCACTCTGTGGCTGAGCATGCAGTGGCTTGTGCCTGTTTTTCCTAGTGATGTGGAAAAGAACAACTAGGAGGGTCAAAATTCAGGCTGGTCAATTCATAAAGCAAGATGCTACCTGGAAAGCAATCTACACAAAAAGAGCTGGATGCGTTTCCAGCACCTGCATAGCACAAGGCCCTGAATTCAAATGCAAGCACCACACACACACACACACACACACACAAGTTTCTATGACTCCTGTAGTTATTTATTTATTTATTTACATCTCAAACTGAATATGTCTGAAGGGCCATGCTTCAGTGTGCATGAGATATACTTAGGGATCTTGTAAAATACACAGGCATACTTACAAGTCTTGACTTGTGCTCAAGTCATCTTTTATTGTCTGTAGTGAATCCCATACTCACCCAAAGTTTTGAAGTTATCCTTTTATCTAATCATTCTTTTATTTCACCAGTTTCTTTCCATCCAGGTCTTTCTGGCTTGTGCTAATAAAAGGATATTACCAATGCACATTACTCCATGGCCCCGATATCTCATTCTCTCTTTTATGGTGAAAGTTTCTCCCTTTTCTTTCAGGTAAACCACAGCTCATCTTTAAATGCCCTTCTTTTACTGTGAATAACAGGAAGATTATCATCTCTTTAGGACTTGTAGCCTTTATTAACCTTTGCGAGGAACTAATAATATCTTCCAATAATAGTATTTTATATATATGTCCCCTTTCTAGAATATAAATGCTGCAACACAAAGGCTGTATCACTCTTGCTTTTGATTCTAATGACCTAGAACAGTGTTTGATACAAAGTACATTCTCAGTAAAGACTGAGTAACAAAAAACACAACAACACTCAAATGATCTAGTTGATGAAAAATGTTGACTATAATTGATCTGTATACAAAGTCACTTGATGCAAAGGACAACTGTCTATAAAATACAAACAGGTTAACACTATATAGTAACACTTCTGATGACACAGCTTTTGTAATGTGAATACTCTGCTTCAGATCCAAGTCTGTTCCTACAAAGAGCAAGAATGAGTCTCCTGCTGATTTCCTCTGTTGAAGAGGTGACTTTGGTAATTCTCCCAAGCCTGCTCAACTCCCAACAATGCACACAAAAGCATCTACTCATGGCCTATGTTAGGAGTGCCCTTTAAGTAGTAAGAAGACATGAAAAGCTTCTGGAAGGATGGGTGGAAGTTGGCCATTAAAATTATAATCAACCATCCATAGGCTTCAAAGATATATGCCCAAACTATTGCTAGTAAATCTCTTCAGCTGTTCGTTCCTCTCTGTACAGTGTTTGTTTTTATGCCCATTTGCTCATTTTATCCTTTCAATAATTTTGAAGTTACAAATCTCCCACCTGTACTTCAAATACTTCAAATGTTTTTTTTTTCCCAAGACTATAAAACTATAAACAGAACCAAGCCCAAAGCCCCTGCTGTCCATGAGGGTGTGCGGATCTCCTTCCTGAGTCCAAGTACCATCCTTCTCTGCTTGCCAACGACTCTGGGAGCCACACAGGCCTTCACCAGGGCTGCCATCACCGAAAACCACACGCCATCCGAATTGCCCTGTGCCATGAAGCTCCATAGATCGGGGGTAAACTCTTCTAACTTGGAACCATGCTCTCTCTCTATCATATTACAATTTCATATGGTTTGATTTCAATGTTCCCTTCCTATTTAGTTATATCTCCATCAATAAAAAGAATTTGAGGATGTATGATAAAGATGAAATGAAAATCTCCTAAACAGGCCAAAGTGGAAATGGCAAGATCATCAAATCATCATAGATGATGATAAAGATAATGTCTTACCTGGATAGATTAATAGAAAAGCAGATCCAGACTCAGCAGGAGTTCACAAGTTTTGTTTCTTTTTTTTTTTTACCATTAGCTAACAAAACCCTGACCCAAGAAGTTGAAAGGAAAAGGTAGAGCCATGGGGTCAGGGCCATTTTCATACCTTCCCTCCTGAAGCTAAGCCTGACTTTTAAGGGAAAATTTTACTACTGGAAGCTAGCAGGTTAAAAAGCATATGGGTCTTTGACTTCTTTCAAACCATTCTTCACCCTTATTTGGCTGTATTTTCAACTACTGCTTCAAAACACTCAACTTAAGCACAAAAAAAGTGAAATTCTAAAGACTTTGGTTATTAATCTGGCTTATCTGTTTAATCACTTGATCACATAAATACTGTATTTAGATGGCAACATTGTCTCAAGATTGAAGGCAGGTAGATTTCATTAAGGAGTTCAAGTGCCTGAAGCAGAATCCTATTGGACAAGCCACCAGTGCTATCAGAGACCATATGCTTATACTTCTAGAACAGGACACAGCACAACAGAAGATTCTAGATAAATTAGACACCGTTTGTGACAAACAGAAGCTTTTGTTTCTAGCTATGGAAAAACACTGAGACTTCAGTTCTCTTTGGCAAGAACCTCACAGGACAAAGCCGAGTCTGAGAGCTGAGTTATTTATTCAGCGATCCAATCCTTTCCCTGTGTCTCCATGTATAAAATACAGTACACGAACAATGAAATACTAACCAATGCAAGTGTGGCCCTCTCTAGTCACTGCTGAAATGTATCCCAACAATTATTTAAGCATCTCCATTGCTTTTATCTGAAAGGGGAAAACAGGAGTTAAGGGCACAGAAATGTTTCCAACTTTTACAACCCATAGTAGGTATACACAGGAGGATGGTGTTCCAATCCCTTTGATTGGCTGTACTGTACTAAATTGCTGCTGGAAATCTGCCCTTCACTTTGCTACCAAGAATCATGCTTGGTCCATTAGGAAGTCCACTGTGTTCCGAAAGATTTCTCTCAAAGGCTGTAAGTCTCGGATGGTGGGAGCTGAAATGAGCCTTACATGTTTCTTTCTTTCCTCCAAAACTTAAGGTTTGGTTTGACTCTACGCCCACACCAAACTTCCAAGAACAAACATAATAGAAGATGAAGACAACTTCCATTAGTCACCTGAAAATATGCAAATAACAGTCACATATGTTTTGTGGAAATCTTTTTTTTAGTGACAAAATACCATTATTGGTAGCATGTAGAATGTTTATGAGTAAATAGTAAAATTGACTACTAATCTATCTGGCTTCTTTTTCTTTTCTTTTCAAGTGAACCAGGATCAGTAGCATTTTATGGCTTTACACTTCACCTTTCACTTTAAAAAGAATATGAACACATCCCTGTCTCTGTGATAAAGCACGTCGGAGGGCTGGATATTCCCTGCAGCAATGAAAGTGAGCTGAAGCCGCGCCGCTCGGTTCAGTTCAGTTCGGGCAGCAGCTCCAGCCTGTCAGCTCAGATGCCAACAGCTCAGATCCTGACTTGCCCTAAACACACTCAAGGCTTGGGAGCATGCCTCAGCACCACTGCTTCCTCATTGGTCTGCTGGCGAGCTGCGGGACCAACAGCAATGCAGTGTCCTGCAGCCTCAGCATGGACCACCAGCTGGTACTTGATTCCCAGCAAAACTCATAGAAGTGTAAGTGAGGTGGGTTCAAGGGCAAAGCCCCAGACAAACTGTACCACCATTGTCTCCAAAGCTAATCATAGATGACAGTAATCTCAACACCTCACAGCCACAGATTCTCCACCAGTGATGTTCCAGTCACATTCACCCACAGGTAGACAAACACGGTTCACAGCATTATCTCCAAATAATGATGTTCTGGAACGGTGTTTACTCTGTTGATTTCCAGCTGGTGAATGAAGTATTTTGATGAATGTATTGCCATGTTCTCTCCGGGTTACCATACATTCTATCCAACTCTGGAAGGACAAGACAGGGACCGTGAGCCACAGTGTCTTCGGAACCCCACAAATAGTCGAAATTGAAATGCCCTGACCATAAAAAATGTCCGGGATTGTGAGTTAGTATGAAAAAGTATTTTAAATCATCCTAAATTATTTAATTCTGATTACAGGTTAAAATGAAGTTTTGGGTATATCAGATGATACAAGTAAATTATTAAAATTAATGTCACCAGTTTATTTATCAGTAGCTTGTCTGCTAGAGATATTTGAATTATATATGTAGGACTCTTAAAGGTGTGGTTCATTTTATGTTTGATTATATAGTTCTACTATAAAAGAGGTTATCATCTACTTTCTAAGCCTAAAAGTATCAACTTTATTCATTCTCACAATCATGCTGAATTCCTGACTTAGGCATTACTTCAGTATCTATACAACCTCAAAATAAGTTTTTGATTCCTCCATTCTATTCCAGATTCATTAAATTATATAATGTTTGCCTGTAATTGGCATTCTCTGTAGAAAAAGATGTATAATACTGCACACATACATACTAATTGAAACAAATTTATGTTCTTATATTTAAAATAAAAAAAAATACACTGCATGTCTGCTCTGCAGTGGTAGCCTGCTCCATTCTGGAGAGGAGTATGAGACAACCTCTCTGCTTCAGCGCCTAGAGGAAGGGACACTCTCCCACAGAGGTAAGTTGAAGAATGTTGGAAAAGGGGATATCTCTCTGTGCTGTGAAGGGGAGGTGACTTAGGCTGTGATTGGAAGGGAAAGTATATTGTGCTGTGCCAAGCACTTGAACTTATTTGCCTTCAGTCTCACCACAGCCCTGTGATGTAATGTTCTTTTGATTTTTATACAGGAGAAGGTAGAAGCATCGGGAGGCAGACTTATCCACAAAGAAAGATGTAGGGAGCCAGAATTCAAGCCCATCTGAACGGACTTTGCACCTCACAGTTGTGCTAGATGCGGCCCAGGGCCAGTGAAAAGAATAGAAAAGGAAGCTTTCCCTTCTCCCTGGCCACAGTCCTGTCTGCGGCCAGGAGAGGGGTCTGCCACGGGTGTGAACGGTCCTAGCTGATCGCTGGCCTCTGCACGGTGATTCTCACCTCTCACAGGTGAGCTGGGATCACTCCCTTGTTCTTTTGAATGCAGTCATTTTAGGGAATGTCCATTCATCAAGCATCATCTATGCATGAGTGTGAGCAGGTCGGTTCTTCCTTCAGCTGTGGCCGTGGATTGGGTTACACTCCCCCCTGGTTGGCCTTACAGGGCTGCATGCCATGTCAGTGCCTGGTTACACTCTCTCTCACGCACAGCCCCAAACTGTGCTTTAGTATTATTGCATTGTGGGTGGAAATGCTCAAAGAAGAAAATTTGAATCCTACTGAAAAAACGTTTCCTTCTTCTCTTCATGTTACTTAGTTCACCGGCTCCCAGGAGGAAAGCAAGGTCACCTCTCCCAGAGTCCTATACACATCCCCTGAGGACTCCCAGATGACCTCAGATTTGCCTAAGTCAGAAGCAATAGCATTCATTCTGCCAGTCACTTCTTTGCACCCCTTGCAACAAACCTGGGAGGAAAGTAAGTCTTCTATTCCTATTCACACATCAAGAATCCGAGGCCCATGCAGGCTCAGACGTGAGTTATCTCTTCTCCCTACACTTCGCCTTGTGTTCCCTCTGCCCTGACCTTGTAGACAGCAAATTCCATACCTGTCTCCAAAGTCATTTCAGAATGGGTGGGATCCTTGAATCCCACCTTTCAGATACTCACTGCCCATCTAAAAAGGAACATGGAGCTCCGTGATTGCACCAGGAAAAATAAGTGCTCTCAGAGACAGACATGCCAAGGGCTGAGAGAAGCTGCCAGGGAAGAATTGCAAGTGGAAGCAAACAGTTAAAAGAGACAGAGACAGAAGCAAAAGGAGAACTTCTCATCTTTTCAACATCACGTTCTTTCATGCCCTAATCAAAACTGAGTGCACTCTAAAACCTGGAAGCTTCCGGGCTCCTGCCAGTTCATTGCTCCACTACATTTTCAGTGGTGGATGCATTAACTGTGACAACGTTTCCATCTCTCCAGTTCTGTCATTATTAGTACAAGGGTTTGGAGTCATACTTGCAGCACGATTTTCATGCCAATCTCCCGACAGTGCAGATTTGATCAAGACAGCTGAGATTTAGCATACATCCTGAGCTACAAATGATGGTTGGCCTTTTATTTCTAATCACACAATTGTCTCCCTAGAATAGAATGTTACATAAATTTAGTTATTGATTGATTTTACAAAAAGAGATAAAATCATAATTTAGGTTAGCGCATCTGAAGTCTCATTCTTTTATTAAAGTGGTTCAGTGAGGTTCACATTATGTGAGTCTTTAGTATGAATGTTGAGAACGTACAAGCATATACATTGACTCTGTAGCACATACTTGTCAACCGATCTCAGCCTCCTGAGTAGCTAGGATGACAGGCGTGAGCCACCAGCACCTGTGGTAGAGCATTAACCTTCAGTGAAAGGGCCCAGGCTAGGCACTGACTTTAAGCCCCAGTAATGAGGGAAATAAAGAGAAATATTGCAAAAGTTGAGACAAATGTGGTTTCAAAATGTCATGGTAATAGGAGCCTGGATATCTCCCTGCTGACTCACAATGTATATTTATTCATCAGAGAATCAACCTCATAAAGAGCTAACTGGGATTTCAGATCCAGAAGATCAGACTAGCCAAGCAACGGAGGAAATGTTCAAGTCACTGTACAGATCTTGTGCCCATTGGTTGGTTCAAACCAGACCTCAAGCACTGAGCTTGAACCAAACATCCCATTCCTACGCATTGCTGCTAAAATGCAGCTTCCTAGGTCTCCTCCTCCCTGGGTCCCCAGTGGGAAACGTGACCCTCCCATGATGGTGGCACTGAATCCCTGCCATTGAGGAAACACACTACCAGGACATTGCCTCATGCCTTCTATTCTGTAGAAGCAAAGAACAATCTTTCTAGAAAGTGTAGTTACACTCAGCCCAACCCTCCTCAGCCTGAGCTCACTAGCAACAATCTGCAAAGATCATAACAGCTGGAATTAATTAATCCTTCCCAATTACTACCTTAATAGTAATGGTCAAAAAACTTCCATATATCAAATATAACATGACTTATGCAAACACATGTAAACAATAAGAAATGGGCAAAGCTGATACTTCCCTTACTTTAAATATAAGCTGCATGTCAGGTCTGCTCCTTAGAGGTAATGGTGACTGCTCTGTCATGTCTGCTTGGTTTTTATTTTTGTTTTTATCGTTTTTTTAGAAACTTGCATTGAAAATAGGCTTTTGAAAATGTGTTCTTTGATGTTTGCTTGGAAATGTAACTCACCATGGTTGCCCCTGCTCCTCCTTGGGGTCTTTAGCCACAAATTTACCCAAGCATGGGTCGAAAGGGTTTGGAAATGCCTGAACATGCACAGATATTTTTCTGTTGTCATTATTCCCTAAACTGCACAAAAGGACAGTTCTTCCTATATTGCTTACATTATATTTAGTATCTTAAAAAATCTGTAAAGAATTTAATTTACATGGGAAGATGTGAAAGGGTCCTCTGAAAATACAATTCTGTTTTGCGCATGGGATTTGCATATATGCAGACGCTGGGTCTTGCACGGACTCCTGGAATCCACTCCAGAGGAAATAGAGGTGGCTAGCTGTATCTGGTTTCTTTGGTAGACACAAAAGGCCACTTGTACACATCTCAGCCATGTGCACTAAAAGTACATGGACTATACGATTGTTTCTCAGCCTATGAAATCATCTAAACTACCAGCTGTAGCAGACCATGAACTTGTTGAAGGTAAAATTCTAATTTTAATACTTTCCAACGAACTTAAAGAATACTTGACATCAAAAAAAATAACCCCAATGATAAGCCTCATTTCAATACAAACCTTGGGAAATCTGGCTCTGAATGTCTTCCTTGGGGCTCTGCCTCTGTGTGATGTTCACCTGTGTCATTTGAACAATATTAAAAACCAAGGGTAAGAAGGGATGTCAGATCTAGGCAGGATTTATATACCCACAATTCCTGTCTCATATGTATGTGTGTGTGTGTGTGTGTGTGTGTGTGTGTGTGTGTGTGTGTGTGTGTGTATCTATATCTATCTATCTATCTATCTATCTATCTATCTATCTATCTATCTATCTATCTATCTATCTATCTATCTATCTATCTATATATCACAGTTTCCTTTTTGTTTTCCAAATTCTCCATGTGGTATGTGAACTAATCCATTATCTGGACTTAAAAGGCTTGCTTAGAATTCAAGATAGATAAACTGAATGTTGCGGCATGATGTTGGGCAGGATAAGATGAAACATATGAATATATGTATGCAAAGATACTTTGCTAAATAAAATGAATCAACAAGAAATGGAAACATAGCACAGTGGTAGAGCCCTTGTCTAGTACATGCAAAGACCTAGGCTTGATTCCCTATAGGACCAAACCACAAAAATAAATAAGTAACAACACAGAAGGGGCTTCTAAGAGACCAGAAATCAAAGGTTGGGACAAGACTCACTACTGAATTTTAAGGCAATAAAGATGGCCATGTACCTGTCCATCTCAACCATCTCCTACATGCGTGTATATGGAAACCAACAAGGGTTGAAAGTTACAGCAAGGAAACTAAAGACAACAGGTAGATGAAATGCAAAATTGAAATCCTAAGGAATTGTTAATGGTTACTAGAAATTGTATAATTATCTGAATATAGTTTACCTATAAGAAAAGCCATGCTTACCTCTCCCTGTTAGAAACATATTCTGACACTAATACTCGTCAACTCATTTCACAACATTGGTAAAAATGAACTTTAATTATATTACAATCGATGTGAATGCAAAGAATATAGCCAGTGTGGAGTAATATACTTCCTTCTCCAAACTCTAATTGACTAATGGGCAGAAAACCAATGTGTAAAAGACATTATCATCTGGAAGATAGTTTCACTACCTATACCCGGAAAGAAAGACTAAAGCCTCATGTATAATGATAAAGAGGAATAGTGCATCCTGTTAGAATATAAAAAAGTTCAGTAATTATTTAAGTGTAAGTTATTTTTAAGCTCTTGCTCTTTATTTTCAAAGGACTGGTGGTTTATGGGTTTTTGTTAATGTGCACTAATGAGTAGATGTAATTTAATTGGGAGCTGCAGTGTTTTGGGTGGAAGCCTTTTAGTTTAATAATCCTTAGACTGTGCCTTTTGCTGAGGATCTAGTGAAAAGTATATAAATCATATGACCATCTCTTCACACACACCTCCCCTAGTACATTTTTTTTACAAAAAGACAAAATCTATTTAGTTATGACACATTTTTTCTGTAATTTTTAGAGTTGTACAACCAATGGCTGTCTTTTTCCTGATATCATTTCTTATTCACTTTCTTATCCCTAGCACTTAACAGGTCCCTGACATGTTGTAGATATTCAAAATAAAGTTTGACAAAATAAATGACTATGTGAATGGAAGAGTATGAAAAGCATAACTGATTCTAAGTAAATCCCTAAGGTCAGAGATGTCAAGAACCTCTAGCATAGATGGTGAAAATGAGGTGAACGAGTTGTGTCTAACTTAGCATTGGCTAGGAGCTCCGCACAACTCAGAGAGCTGCTATTAGATAAGCTAGAAATAAGATAAGCTGCTATTAGAGCAGCTAGAAATGAGAGCCCTAGCACCAGTCTGTGTTTTCCCTGAGCAAGAGCAGAAGCACAGAAGAAATGAAGGGTCCTTTCCTTCAGATAAGTCATACATATATACAGGTAGTGATACTTGGGTTGTGATGTGTGTGAAGATGTATTTGTACGTATGTGTGTATACATACACATGGGTGGGTATGCATGCTTACACTATTTTCCATCTCAAGATAGAATTCAACCCAAAATAAGTATTCAAATGTTTTTCTTTCTTTCTTGTGATTGTTTCTAACATATTTATAAGATGATTTCTTTGTTGCTTTGTATGTCCCTTCCCCATGGTATAACCCCTGTTTTCACTGTATTTGATGCTTGTATACTTTGTGGAGGGGAAAGAAAAAACAAATTGTTTAAAAAGGGATACAGTTGGACCCATTGCAACAATGAGATGTACAGACGTTATGTTGAAAAAAAAAACTTTACAACTTTGAGGGGGGATATGGGGGAGGGAGGTGGGAAGAGATGGGAAGGGGAAACAAAGGAGGAGGCAGCAATGCTTGTTAAGAAATGTACTCATTATCTTGTCCATGAAATGGTAACTCCTCTGTACGGTATTTTCACAATTTAAAAAAAATGTATACTATTAAAAAAAAAAGATTTCAAGATTGGAAACCATCTCAATTGTCTCCATGTTTATATTTATAAAAATCACAGAGAAATCAAAATCAAAATAATTATGAAGGTTCAAGGTATTATGGAATTAGGTTAAATAGCTCTTTGAAGGACATGTTTAAGTCTTCAGATTGTCAGGATACATATGTCAGTCTTTAACCTAAATATTTCAAAACCCACCAGCAACTTGCGAGAACTTACACAGCTTCACTCTTCCTAGGTTCTTTTTTTTTTATAAAATTATGCAAGAATATGTTCATGTTTGTATAGTCCAACATAGTATGTACTTTTATTCCTTTCCTTACTTTTGCCACAGTCTCTATTTGATCAGGTTATAGGAAAACAAGGGGAGGCTTCCACAGGGAGGTGGGACAGAAGCCTGTAGCATCTACCTAGATAGGGGGCTATTTTGCTCTGCCATAAAAAATGAGCAAAGAATTTTTTCCTCAGATTTCCAGTTTCTCTGTTTAGCATTGCTCCTGAGATCAAGCAATAGAGCCACAGTAAACATACCCATACTCCTTTGCTCTTTTCCTTCATGAGGAGGGAAGGATGTGATGGAGCAGAAAAGAGATGGCTCTCTAGCAGAAAGCTGAGCTTGCTCTCTCGGAGCTAGTATTCAGCACAGGGACTCCTACAGGAATACTAGCAAGAGCTAGTAGTATGGCAAGAGAAAGAAAAAGTCAGCTACAATATAAAAAAAAATCTCCAGTAGATGGGAAAGCTTTGAATCGGAGGAGAAAACACTTACTCAGCATTTCATGTAGAATTCTCTTGACAACTGTCATTTGTAGACAACAGAATATCTAGCTTCCTCTACTCAGTGAACCACTTTACATGTCTTATAAAATCCCTGGGGATTTGGGGCCTGGACAGACCCTCAATCCTACCAGTTACTGTTTTAGTGAATGGTGGTGACTGCTCTGAGTAGCTGGAACTTTGAAGGAAGCTGCTTTTTCAAGTCTGCACTTACAAGAAAAAAAGCATACAATACATGTCTCTCTCTGTCTGGCTGATTGCTCTTAACATGATGTCTTTCATGTCCATCTAACTTCCTGAAAAAAACATACTTTTACTTTTCTTTTTTATTTTTATTAAGTGTTTTTTTTATTGTGAAAATACCATACAGAAGGGTTATAATTACATGAGCAAGGTAACAATTACATTTCTTATCAATAATTTTACTTTTCTATATGGCATTATGTACAGAGAAGCCTTGTTTTACTGTGATATATACATATATATGTATATATATATGTATGTATGTATGTATATATATATATATATATATATATATATATATATATTCATCAGCTGTGGAGAACCTGAGCTGGTTCTATAACTTGGATATGATGAACAGTATCCAAATAAACACTAAGATGCAGGGGTCTCACACACTGAGTTCATTTCCTTGGGGCATAAACTCAGAGATGGCACCATGTATTTAGTTTTCTGAGGAACTCCATACTGTTTTCCAGAATTGCTGGACAGGGCATACGCATTATCCTTTCTCTTTTCTCCACACCCTCATCAGCATCTGTTACTGTTTTGTATTTCGTTTTTAAGCAAGGTTTCATTATGCCATCTAGGATGGCCTGAAGCTCACTCTCTGTCTATTCAGACTCCTAAGTGAACACTGGGATTGTGGGTATAAAACACTAGTCCTGGATATGGATATATATATATATATATATATATATATACATATATATAAGTGTATACATATATTTATATATACATATATACATATACATACATATATATTGTATTTGGGTAGAGAAAGACAAAATCTCATTATATCTTTAATTTAATTTCTTCTTTTGAGAAATGTCTACTTAGGTCATTTGCCCATTTTAATTTGTGTTGTTTATTTTTCTAAGGCTGTTTTGTTTTAATTATTTATTTTATTTTTGTAGGTCATTGGGCTTGAACTCAGGGCAGGGTGCTGTCCCTGTGCATTTCACTCAAGTCTACCACTTTGAGCCACAGCTCCACTTCTAGTTTTCTGGTGGTTGCTTAAAGATAAGAATCACATGGACTTTCCTGCCCAGGCTGGCTTTGAACCAAGATCCTCAGATCTCAGCCTTCTGAATAGACAGAATTACACCAACTCCCATTTTTATTTTTATGTCTTCTGTATATCACCCCATTTTCTTAACTAGCATAAACTGGTGGCTGTTTTCTAGTTTGATCCTAACTTCTGTTCACTGGAATAAACACACTTCTCAATATTCCGCAGAACTATTACGTAAATTCAAACGAAGAACTCTGTGTGTGTGTGTGTGTGTGTGTGTGTGTGTGTGTGTGTACTTCAGAAAGCATTTGAGGACTTTTTTTGTTTATAAAATTGGATAATATTTGCATTGAGCACTTTCTATTTTGGACATATTATTCTTTATTTTTCTTTGACCAAAAGAATGTTAATATTCCCAATTAGCTCACAGGGCATAAGAATGAGTTGGAATGAGTTCAAAGACAGCAAATGAAGGATGGTGAATAAGTTTGAATAGGAAGATTGATGTTTAAGGAAGGAGGGCCCAGACAAAAGGTCATAAGGAAAAAGTTGTAAAGCAAGGACTGTGGAGTCCATGGAGTGAGGGATGAAGACAATATGGAGTTTAGTCATGAGCTGGAGAAGATCAGTGCAATAAATCCTCTTGCGTCTCGTGGTAAAGTAAATATTATTCTCCAGATGGGATGTAAACACTAGAGCAGTAATGGAATAGTAATGACAAGCAATTCAAGCAATGCATCAGCCTACACTTTCCCTCAATTACATCTAAGAGACATATTTCTTAATGGTGAAAGAACTATATTTTAAATGCACAACATTTTATGGGTTACCAAAGAAAGCCAAGCTACCTTATTTTAGTAGATGTGTTATCAGCTTAAAAATGAAGTGCAGACCCTATCTCTAAAGCAGCATACATTCCAAACAAAATTCTTCAGAGAAGAGAGATGAGCAGATATGAGTGGGGACAGAATGGGAAGTGTTTGGAATTCTGAACTGAAGAAAGCACATTTTTCTTAAAGGATTTCTCTATTTTCTATACTTGTGTTCTTCATCTAAGGTGAGGGAGAAAAAGAAAAGTATAGATTTGAAACTGGTTGCGGGGGGAAAAAAACCACCTAAAATCCTGCTTGTTCTTTTTCGTACTTTGGTCAGATCTCATGTTAGAATCTGCAGTTGGAATTTTCAGATGACTTATTGGAAGAGAACAAGACATGCCAGCATTTTTGAATACTTTCTCCTGGCAGTGGGTTCTGAAACTTAGACTCCTTTGTTATGGTGGTACTTCTGTGAGAAATAAAACAGTGAAAATAAGCTTTTAAAATCCCCTGTAAAGCTGCCCTTTCAGAATTGCTACTCAGAGAAGAAGAGATAACACAGCACGTTGTCATCATGGCCTTTGACTGTGCCCAAGGAGCACATAAATCTCAGCAGATAATAACCGAAAACACACAAGGTGATTTAACGATGTCAAGAAGGGACCAAGGGGAAGGCTAGCTCCTCACTAAACCTCCACACAGCCAGGCATGTTCATTAAGCCGGAGCAGCGGGAGTCACAGCAGAAGACCCAAGCTAGTAAAGGTAAGTTTAAAGGGCAAAAATGAACTTTCTCTAGAACTCTGAAGCTTTCAAGTTAAAAAAAAGAAGAAGAAGATGTTGCTCTAGTGAGAAGAATCATGGCTTATTTATTGAGGGCTGGGTTTACTTTAAAAAAAAAAAGAATTAAAATCCCCTATCTGCCATGATGTAGCTTTTCTTAAAGCCAGCTACCAAACACAGGGTACTCAGTACCTGACTACCTGAACCCACATCACATTCTTGTCTATGGAATTGAAACAGACTTCCCACCCAGCTGCAGTCCCGCTCCAGCCCAGCCTTATGAATGGACATCATTGACGCCATGCCCCATGCTCTCTGCTCTTCTGGTGCAGAGTGAAATATGAATGCTCATTGTATTATACTCTGGAGGTAAGGAGCTGTGACTAGATTGACGAAATAATTATGTAAATAATGGCAAATGTCTAGGGAAGACTAATGGCTGAGAAAGCTGAATAACATTATAAAGTTAATATATTTAATGTTAACCTTTGTAGCTTTCAGTAATAATTCAAATAGAGGGAAATTGTTGTCGAAAGCATAGTAATATTAAAGCAAAGAGGAAAACGTCATGGTAATAAATGTACCACCCAGACTTCCGGCAAACTAGCAGGATATTATTCTACTGTAACATTAAAAGCTAAACACAAATTTTATTAATATCGAATGGCATTATTCTTCGTTGGGCTGGCTTTACCTACAAACAGGTGACTTTTTACTTCTAATTATGTATTACAATCAAAACCCTAAAAAAATCTTGATGTAAACGCATAAATGTGAAGCTCACAGTGTAGAAAATAAATTATCATTTAAAAATCAAATTAGAAGCCTTTATGAGTAAATTATTAACTGAGTAACTTAATAAAACTTCCCAGTGGCTAATATTATAGAATTACTCCTAAAATATAGCTTTCTATAAAAATATTAGTGAGTTAATAATTATAGACAAAGGCAGAGTGAGATTAGATGCTATCTCCATTTTAATTTCACAGGTGAAAGATAGGAGGGAAGAAACATGGTTACAAAGAAAGTAATGACCTGCAGAACTTTCTACATTGTTTGAACAGTCTAGCAGTCTTGGCATGGAAATAGCATCTTGTTTCTCACTGCCGGAAAGACTTACAATTACCACAAGTGAAAAAAAAAAAAGGGAATTATTTGGAGTTTATTCCTGTGAAAGCTACTGAATACTAAGGACACTTAAAGAAGTCCTGCAATGTGCCACTCACACTTGTGTTCTGACAAGGAAATGTGTATCATGTCATGTGCTTCATTATTTATAAGACAAGAAATAAGACAATAAAGAGCCCCCTCCCTTGTCAGACAAGCCCGTGTTTGCTTGAATTTCCTACAGTTAGTTAATGAATTTTGCCTGACAGTTACCTAATATCTAGCTGTCGCCTGTAACTCAAAGGAGTAACAATGTGTTATTTTTCCTGGCAAGTACTAAAATATTTGTGGGGTTACAGAAGTAGACTTTATTTTAGTCTTTGCTAGAGGTTAAAGAAAATGGGAGTTTGTCTCTACAACAACAAAATGTTTAGAAGTGTGTGGCATTCCTGGGACTTCTTTTCACAAACTTTATTTTTTAAATTCTTAGTCTGTGAAGAAAACTGGAAGACAAACAAATTGGGGGGAGAGGAAGGAGAGGTTTACTACAGATCGGACTCACTGAATACTGAGAATTTTGGATGAGGGACATGTCCACATCTCTCTAGTGATGCTAGAGAGCTTGAAGAGCAGAAGCCCAGGTCTCACAGTAACAAACCCTCCGATAAGCATCCATATTGCAAAACAGGCTCTGTGAGGAGCATGTGTTCAATGATTACCCCCAGAACGCATTCCATTGTTCTGTTCTACAATGCTGCTAGCCTGAATGCATATTGCTCCCTGGAAAGAGCTTACAATTCCCTTTACAACGCGATTACACTTGATTAAAGAATGGATTTGCAATTCATAGTCTATAATTAGAGCATAGGGTCTCTATAATTTTAACTATCCTCATCTACTAATGATGATGTTATGGAGATTAGCAACTATTATAAAGACCCATGGCTACTTCCATGATGACTGGAAAGCATGTATGGAGGTTGAGTGGTCCACTCCTTTACTTCAGAAAGCTTCTGATAAACAGTGTCACACAAGACTACTGGACAGGAAAGATGAGATTAATAATTCACACCTTGCTCAAAGATTACACAGTGGTGACTTGGATTCTGATGAAAGTTGAGAAGTATGTAGGAATGTTTATTTCCTTCTCCAGGTATGCCTGCTACTTGCTTGGGGTTTTAGGACAAAAAGGGTTGCTGATAGCAAACCTTTTCATAAAGAAGGATTTCTCATTGGTCTTTAGAACCATGTAGTGTCTTTTAAGGAGAGTCTCAAGAAAAATTTCAACTATTTAACCATCTGTTGAATATGTTAGACCACTTTGTATTTCATATATAATGAAACATCACCATTGATTTATGTAATGATTTCAATGAGATACTGCATTTGAGTAGAACATACTAGTGTTTAATGTAAGCAGCAATCAGAATATATACTGGTTTCCAAACCGTGGTCAGTCCATTCTGGAATGAAGGCCTGGGAAAACATTAGCAGAGTTGGAGGAAAAAGTGAAATTTCTATTTATACTCTTAAAAATTCTTCCTTCTCTAATTTGTGCATAATTATTATAGTAACACATGTTGTTATATAATTTATAAATAATTTGCACATATTAAATATATTGGAGTACTGGGAGTTCACAAACAAATCATAAAATATTTCTGGGTTTTTTTGGTTATTACTTATTTTTAAAATTCTTTCTCAGGCATGTGAACCTATAAATTCCCCTGAATACTTGTGCTTCTTATTCTTTTTCTCCTTTCTTTTGATTCAACTTGGTAGGAAAAATAGGAAAATTTAAATTCATTTCTCCTCAAATTCCCTCACTATTCTCAGCTTAAACGACTTCGAGTTATGTATATGACAGTTATGCAGTTTCATTGCCAGGGTGAAAATGATAATGAAAAAAATATGTTATAAATGTGCTCGCTGAGTGAAGAAGGCAAACCGCTGAGCTTTGGGAAGTGGAGAATATTGGAGGGGACTGATGCTTCACTTCAGGCTCCATTACAAGTTCTAGTAACAGATTGTTTAATATAATCTTGGCTAATGAGAAAGGGCAAAGGTCACCAGAGAGAACAGGCAAGGAAAATACTCATCAAACATTGAGAAAAATCAAATGGATTCAAATCTAAGACTCTGGTTCAGCTACTATATGCTATATCTTCGGTTAGTCTAATATCTGCTCAGGAATTGGCAAATAAATAAATGATTAAATGTATTACATTACTGCAAATGTGAAAATATTTAAACATTGATGGGAATGTTCAATGAGTGTGATATTTATTTTTTAATTTGAAAAAGATGTCTAAGACCTTGAAAATTTAAAAAGGAACCCATAAGTATAGACTGGTACCTTCATATAAGTAAGAATATTACAACAATGTGATCCTGAGCAAAGCTCTTACAGTATTCTCAACTACTGCATGCAATGCATACACACACACACACACACATACACACACACAGAGTAACACATGAAGTATCCACCTTCAATTTAGAGAAAAAAATTATACAATGAATCATTTGAATGGTATAACGGAGACTGGGAACTTTCTTATGTTTCTATCTTCATGACATTTTATTCTAGAATTAAAAAATATGAGTTAAAGGTATTGTGGCTAAACAAATGATTACTGGATAAGAGAGATATGAAAAAGTAAAATAGATTATTACTAGTAAAAAGAGATCATAAATTTGAAGGGAAATATTAATGTGGTTAATATATGTAATGCTGATCAAGCAGGAAATTCATTTCAAGGCTTATTTATGTTTGACAGAAAAGAATTCCAAAGTATGAGAAGAAAATGATTGGCTCTTTCAGCATTTAAAAATGGAAACAAAGAAGAGTAGTCTGGAAAATATCAGTTGTATACCCAAGAATATAATTACATGTTTTATTACAGGTAAAAAATATTCATTTGTTTTTTTCATTCATTGATAAAAGAGAATAAAATAAAATTGTATAAACAAATACCTTCATTTTACTAAGGCAAATGTTAGTTAATGAAATATTAGCTATTATATTGAAAATACAATCACTCCAATCTTTGCATTAGACATTAAAGCTGCATTCTTTTTTTTTTTTTTTTTTTTTGTTTGGTCATGGGGCTTGAACTCTGGGCCTGGGCGCTGTCCCTCGGCTCTTCAGCTCAAAGCAAGCACTCTACCACTTGAGCTACAGCAACACTTCCGGTTTTCTAGTGGTTTATTGGAGATAAGAATCTCACGAACTTTTGTGCCTGGGCCGGCTTTGAACCTGGATCCTCAGGTCTCAGCCTCCTGAGTAGCTAGGATTACAGGCGTGAGCCACCAGCGCCCAGCGAAAGCTGCATTCTTTACCGAAGGTGTGATTAAAACTTGAAGTAATGCAAGGTCATCATTGGGAAAGTGAGAACTGATATTTTAAAAATGCATTAGTTGTGAAAAACAGGGAAGATTGAGACTTATAGTCACTACATGGGTATTTTTTTTCTTTAGCATAAATGATTTGTACAAAGGAGCTTTCCTGTGGTATTCCTACATGCTCCTAAAACCCTCTTCTTCCCCTGCCTCTCTCCTGATGGTAAGGCAAAAGATGTACATCATTTGAAGAGAAACAAGAGTATCCACCTGATGCTAGGACACAGAATTATGTCATTTTCTTCAGGTCTAGATCCTACATGTGAAAAAAATTGTGATATTTTCCTTTCTGAGCTTTGATTATCTTGCTTCACACAATGATCTTCAAATCCATCCGGTTTTCTGTAATTGACATAATGTCACTGTCTTTATGACTGAATAGAATCACATTTGCATTATCTAGTCATCAGCTATTGGGCAACTGGCATGGTTTCTACAGCCATTTATTGATAACTGTAAATGGTACTGCTATGGACATGAATGCACAGGTGTCTCTTGGATGTTGGTCACATTGCTTCAGGTACATGCTATTGGGTGGTTAAAGCAGGATCATATGATAGTTCTATGTTTAGCTTCTGATTTTGTTCTGGTACTGGAGTTTGAGCCCTGGTTCTGGTGCTTCTGAGACTGGTGCAGGAATTACAGCTGAACCACTCCTTCAATCCTTTATTATGATGGTTATATATGAAACAGGGTCTCACTTCCTGCCCAGGCTCAACAGAGCCTCAGTCCTGCTCTTTCTATCTTCCTTCCATAGCTAGGATAATAGGTGTGTATCACAATGCCCAGATCCTTCTGCTGAGAGCAAGTCTTGCAGACTTTTCTGCCTTGGTTAACATCCTAGCTTGACCCCCTCTTTCCCTACCTACTTGCATAATGTGAATGGAGTAATTACATCCTCATAACAGTGCATAAAGGTTTATTTTCGTCCTTCATGTCCCTCTGATGCAAACACAGCAAATAAGAATTGATCTTTCCTCTGATTTAGGATGATGCAGCAACCTGCAGGTCCAGTTTGGACATTTCTGCCTCATAATCAAATAGAATCAGACACCAGCCCAACGGGCCGCTGACTCATGCATTGTTGTCTGTGTCTCCTTCCATAACTGTATCCCCCAGCTCACCTTGATTTTTAAAGGAAAATTTACAAAAATAAATGTTTTGTGGCTTATCTAGAAATGATGTAGAAAGACTGCTGCTACTTTTAGGAAAGAAAATTTATTTTAAAGAGCTTATGTCAACCTAATTTAGACATGAACGTTGTTTAATGTTCGGGTATATTATGTTTGGTATAATTGAAATTATTGAAATCATGTATATGTACACATATACATATATAAATGGTAAATATATCAATATCTATAAATATGTACTATGTAAATATGTGATATTGATCTTATATATATATTGAAATCTATTTGTTCATCAGAATCACAATTTTCACAATTCAATATAAAATATTGTATCTTTTTTGATAGATGGTTTTCTGTTTATGGTGCAGAAAAGTATTTTAGTTGCAAGTGAAAATTTGACACAATATTTGAAAGGAATGACTTTTTGATGATTGTTCTTTTTCAAGACTGAAATATGTTCAATTATACTGAACAAAAGTAGATAATCAAGTATAGTTTTGTGTGAGGAAAAATGAATTATTTTAAAATTATTCTTAAATTTTAAATTGTTACATTTGAGTTATATGCTCCCTCTTCAAGAAAATTTTATCTCAGAATTCATTCATATTAAAATGGAAATTTTTCTGCATAAATATATGAACCTTAAACATTCATGTTTTATTTACAAGGTTCCATACCTTGGCTACTAGAAATAGTATTGATGCAAATAGATGTGTAAAAGTGTGTACAGATTAGAAAATATGTTTTTTCTAATTGTGTCAATTATATAAATATCTCAGCTGTTTCATATCATACTATCACACTATTTTTCATAAAATAATATGCTATGACATTTATTGAAGAGTATTTTTCCAAATATTTTCCCCTAATATTTGCTGAATAACAAATTGACTTAAAAATGTATTAAAGAAAAGTCTAATGGCTGAAAGAATTCTGTATCAAGTTATTATATGAGAACATGAGTCTTGTTTCACAAATATGTAGAGAATTCAAGAATGTTACAAACTCTACTACTCTCTTACAAGTATCTAAAAAGCCCTTATTTACATTAATGGTCTGCCATTTATAATCCTGTCCAACTAAAAGATTAAAAGTTTTAATGATGTTTGCCTTGTTAAATGGGAAAAATTATACTCCACATATACTCACAAATTACACAGACTTATCACCATTTTATCAAATCACAGATAGTTCCTGATTTAATCTTTCATTTCTTGAAGCTATATAATATTATCTATTACAAGTCAAATCCAAGACTTACCACAATAAAGAAAGATATGAATGAATAAATGATATAAGAAATGACTTGAAATTTATTTCAGATATCTTTCTCACCAATATTTTAAACCACTAACTTTCCCTCATACTTACTAATCTTCATAAATATACAACTCATCATCAGAAATTTTACACTCCTGATTCTTCATGCCATGAATGTTTATAAAGTGTCTAACCTCGCAAACATACTCCTAACTGTGTTAACATCCATATGAATGGCTCTTTTATAGAGAAAGTAACCTAGGCTTGTTTGTAAATTTTTAGTAGCTTAATATTTTGTAATTATATTGCCCACATTAATCATATTTGTCAAATACTACTTATTAAGCTTCAATCTACTTTTTCTCACAGCAGCTAACTAAGAAAAAAATGTTAATGCCACAAGGAGTCTGATCAAAGTACATTGGGTATATGGGCATTCCACATGAAACCTCCTTCTACAATTGGTTGAGGTTATTAAAGAATGTGCAATCGACTCTGAGGAGCAAAAGCAAAGATGGTCTATACAGAAGTGTCATTGAGAAGTTTCAACTCTGGTGTCAGAAACCAAGGGATTAAGGCAAAAGCATAGTTCATATAAAAGACATTATTCCTGGTAATTGTTCTTATCACCTACCCTCAGTTGAGAAAATCATTACAATAAGGGAATTTATTCTCAGATTAATAAAAAATCTAAAACACAAAAGCTTGCTCATTCTGTAGATCTTTTTAACCTTCCTCAAATACAAATGATAAAATGAAACAACTGGGTCCCATTCGCATGGCAGGTACAATATTCTGTGTGGGGAGGGTACACAAATCAACTTCTCACCAGCTCTATGAATCACTTCCTTTTGCCTGCATTTGCTGACTCTGTTTATTACTTCATTACTTCTTGACTTCAGTCTGATAGCTACCTTGAAGATAGTCAGATAGTCATCCGATTTTCTATTACAACCAGACAGCTAAAGTCATTTTGTTTTCCCCCGTCTGTGAGCAGTGCCATTGTCAAAGGAAGCAACCTAAATAAGAAGTCCTGCAACTACCATGAAGTGTGCATAACTGCTCCATCATTAGAGATGGCGAAAAAAACGCCTTCCCTTACATGCAAACCTTGCTCTTCTTTTGGTCCAAAACCTGACTCTGTGTAGCTGTCCTCATTCCATCAAATAGGCTCTGTCTTCAAAAAATGAATTGGCTTTTTTTGTGGGGGTAGGGTCAGTTGTGAGGCTTGACTCTGTGCCTGGGTGCTGTCCCTCAGCTCTTCAGCTCAAGGCTAGCACGCTACCACTTGAGCCACAGCACCACTTCCAGCTTTTTCTGCTTATGTGATGCTGAGGAATCAAACCCAGGACTTCATGCATGCAAGGCAAGAACTCTACCACTGAACCACATTCCCAGCCCCTGTCTTATTTTTTTAATGTGAGCTATATTCTTATTTTAAAAATCAAATTTGAAATGAAACACTATTACTTGTGAAATAGATCTTTCTGAAAAGCCTTAACTTTCACACAACAGTTTCAAGGCCTGGTCTACATAAGTATCTTAAAGGAATCTAACATTTTGGATAAATAACATGGGTAGTTATTTCATTTAGTGGATTGCTGGAAGCAGTCACAATAATTATTTAAAATATAACGTATCAGTTGCTTTTGGTAAAAAATCCCTTTCATTAGTACTGCACCTCAGTGTCATGCACAAGCACTTGCTTCAGAACAGTAGGACACTCAGGGTAGACATTTTTGAATGTCCTCAGCCTCCTCTCTATGGGTGCCTGAGAGACTTGGCAGAGGAGATCAGAATCAGAGTGAAGCACAGGTTATCTTTCTTCAGCCCATCCTCTGTTTAGAAAACCAGCTGCCTGAAGAGAGATGTTAGACTTAGCAAACAAGTGCTGCTTAAGATGTATTGTATTCATAAACTGCCTTGTTGAATGATCAAAAAGAAGGAGAGAGAGAGAGAGAAATAGAGAGAGAGAAGGAAGGAAGGAAGGAAGGAAGGAGGGAAGGAAGGAAGGAAGGAAGGAAGGAAGGAAGGAAGGAAGGAAGGAAGGAAGGAAGGAAGGGAGGGAGGTAGGAAGGAAGGGAGGGAGGGAGGTAGGAAAGAAGGGGGAGAGAGAGATACAGAGAGAAAGACAGATACAGAGACAGAAAGAAAGATGACCCCTACCATGTAAGACCTGGAGTATTGCAGAATCTCCTGGATTGGGTAAGTATGGGGGTCTCTAGGGGACCCTAGAGCAACACACCCCAGGCACCCTTACCTGCCTTTGACACAGTGGAATGGAGCGTGGCGTCTCCATCTACCTGATCCTCCACCCAGCCAGCTGAAAAGACACAGTGCAGGCAGATGCTGGGTGGAAACAATTCTTCATGTGAGCCCTGCCAAAACGATCCTGTCTATTTTTCTTCCTAGTTCCAGAATTCCCATCACTAATTCTATGGTAGTGTCTGCTTTCCAACTCTTCAACGCAGTATTTCTCCATGTAGGTGCAGATCTGAATCACTTAGGGGGAATTTCAAAAATCCAAATACCCAGGTTATATCCCGGACCAGATAAATCAGAAACTCTGGGAGCTGAAGTAAGGTATTTATCAAGTTCCTGGAATGTCAGGTTACATGGTCAGGTTTGGGAAATGACAATGCATGCCACCCAATGCTCCCTCTTCCATGAATGTTCAGGTCATTGCTCAACTGGCTCTTCAGCTTCCATTTGTTCTAGATATGCTTCCGATCTAACTTCACTCTCCTCTGACTCTTGACTCTGTACTTCATAGTTAAAGGAGGTGCTTAAATGTGTTCTCTCTGAATTCTGAGCCCTGGGGGCAATCATTCATGGATTTATTCGGGTTCCTCTTTCTCTCTCAGATTATTTTCATCCTCTCCCAGTCAAACCAGCAAAGACCTGCTCGCCTTTCTGTAGGAGCTAGAGGCAGGCTCTGCAGAGCCTGCCCTCTGCGTGGAGCAGACCAAAAGTTCCACATGTGCATCCTGTCCATTCTGCCATTGTATTCTACGAATTGGTGTGAGCTTGTCTCTGGGTAATTATAAAGGACATTTAACACCCAACTATCACTCTAAGGACTCTGACTCTCAGAGTTCCCTGTGGATGAGGGTGGACCTACAAAATTACAAAATAAGGGCGAAAAGTCAGTAGTGAAAACAGGACAAGAAAAAGTTAAACGATGGCATCAAACACAGTGTGCACTAAAGTGATCAGAACACGTATAGATTCTCTGTGTAGGTCACTGAGCAAAGCCTAAATTTCCTCAGCAAATAACACAATATCCTCTCCGTTTCATGAAATAAACATGGCTCCTATCCACCACCATGTCTGGGCAAATGAAGCACATATAATTCATTTGAACTTATTTAGGCTTACCTAAGAATAGGAGTGTTACATTCAACAGCAAATCTTACATAAGTTAAAAAAAAGAGGTGGGGGGGTTAAGCAGAATGTATTACAAAAATCAAGTAGACTAAACATAGCTAACAGAATAGGTTGATCAAATAGAGATATCTCTACCACAGAAAGCTGAGTTAAAAGATTTAAGTTATTAATTTTCATAAATCCACGGTGGCTGACAAGAGAAAAAAGAAAGAAAAAGAACAAGAGAAAGAGTAAAATTTCAGTCAAGTTGTTCTTTTAAAACTTAGTTTGAATAAATCATAAAAACTCATGGTTTTCTTAAATGAACTTTACCGTATATGGATTTTTAAATACAGTGACTAATGCTATATTTCTGAGAATTATTCTTGGCAATGAATCTGTTTAGATACCACCTTCTGGCCAAGAGAAACACTTACCATCGTATGCCTTTTCTAAATATTGAACACAAAACACTAAAGTGCACTGTGGTCTTTTCACATAAATATTATCTTATTGAAACACCTAAAGGTTGTATTTGAGTTACTTTGAAATTTACTTCTCCCTAATTCAAAAGAAAACATGCTTCTCCCTATTTAAGAAACAATAATCGCCAATCTTTGCATGTCACAACCTCTCCAGACTAACACATCTTTCCAAAATCTACTGCTAGTTACTTTACACACACGCATGAAAAAGAAAACAGAATTAATATGTGTTAGAATCATGTCCATATCCTCAAATGCCATTAGTCTGAAAATGGAATGATGGTTGACTATTTATTTTCACCTGTATGGCTAAGAAAACATAATACTGCATGCATATTGAAACAAAACTTTCTCTATGGTGGTGCACACACATGTATATTCATGGTTTAATACGAGGTGTTGACATCATTCTTTATGCCACCCCATACCGTCTGGATCTTGGTTTCCTCCAGGATTAGCTCAGCAATAACTACCAAGATAGCTTGGCTCAAGGCACTGAATATAGTGACCTGAGCAGTCCATAGCCTAAGTACTTATCCTGAAACTGAAGGTGTTTTAAATAGTCGCCACCAGGGACACTTGCAGTTATGACAAGTTAAGTCTCTAGAGCTTGTTCACTCAAATGGATGCCCTACCTCTAAAAAGGTCTGGAAATCATATGCTCCCTGCAACCCAAGAAACCAGTTACATTACACCTTGCTACTTGTTGGACAGGTGATCTTTCATGATGCAAGTGTAATGACAATGGCACACACAAAACTGATGAATAAACCAACAGTTCTGTTGACCTTGCTAAGCCAACAGGATGCATGTCAAAAATGGTAGGCCTTGAAGGCCTACCATTTGCTATACCTCTAATCCTTTAGTCCCTACAAAACAGGATGGAAATACACCTTGGCTATTTGCATAATGCTTACAGTGTAATGACAACTCATGCTGATATTCACTAAAACAGTCAAAAATAAATCTTAAATAGTCACATACTTGGCTTAAAAGAGCAAACATAGTATCATCTAGCAAGACTTTGTCTAATAGTTGGCTAATTTTTTTCCTAAGAATCACATAAACTTTATGAAAGAAGTTAGGTAGCTACATGGTCTCCGAAAACTTGACTTCCTTATAAGAAAAATAAACCTCTCCTGGTCCCATTTCCCAAAGGAGAGGAAGAAAATTTAATGAACACTCTCAAACAACAACTACACTGTAGCTCACATGAAAAGATACAAAAAACAATACTGGCATAAGATCTATGAATTCTGAAGATTAGATGGCAAGTCATTTCGGGATGTTAGGTTTATGGTATATGACTAGGGAGTAAGAATTTGACCCATATTCTCAAACATGCCTCACATTTAAGTGGGTTAATTACAATTCCTTTTAAAAGATTGATATAAAAATATACGTTAGCATGGGAAACAGGAATTCTGCACACTGTTACAGTTCCAAATTGCCTCATACAGGTATATAGTTAGTAGATGACTAGGAAACTGATGCCTCTTGACATTGAATAGAGCTCATCTCTCTGGACCATTGCCCTTCTACATGGAAGTTAATTGTATAATTAATTCCTTATATATCAATCACAAATTGAGGTGCAAAATATCCCTCTAAAAACACAGTTTATTAGCCAGGCATGGTGGAAATGGGAGGATCATAATTTGAAACTGACTAGTCAAGGAATGCAGATTGGGATAGTTCACACAACTCTCTCAACCAATGAAAATCTGCATGGTGGCATGTGTGCATCTGTCATCCCAGCTACTCAGGAAGGAGGACCAAAGTCCAGGCTGACACAAACATAAACAAGATATCCTATTCAAAACATTAACAAATATAAAACAGGATTAAGGGCTATGGACAGCCTAGCAAATGTAAGATCCTGTTCAAATTATCATAACAATGGCTACAAATGATATATGACTGACTGAGGAGTAGGCAATTAATGATTTGACATCATACTATAATTATACCTCAAAAAGATAGTAAAGTAAATGTATATGAGGTCTTTTGTTAGTTTCAAACCCAATGACTGACAGAAATGAACCCTTTTATATGGATAAAGTAACAACATCTTAACAGAAAGGACATTTCAAACACAAAAAGGTATAGGTAATCTTGAACGAGGATATTGTCTAGAACGGCAGGTCCGAAGGAGGCCTCCACAGCGAGAGAATTCTGAGAAGGCAGAGGACAAAATCAGGGAAATATGTGATTCTAAAGAAAGTTATGCCAGTCACCAATTTTGTGTAGAGCTAAGAAGAAAATCCATTTTGCATATTTCTTGGGAAATTGAAATTGGTTTCATTGCTCTTGAAAATTGAACTCAGCACACATACACTGTTTCCTTGAGTCATTTACTGTAAACTTTTGTTTCCCCCAGTATTAGAAAATGGCATTCAGTTTTAAAACAAGGTCTGTGCTTGTAAACTCAGAGATGGAGAATGAGACTCTACAGGTGGAAGGGAATCTTTGCTGGCCCCAGACTCTGCTCTCATGGTTCTTGGCTTGTCCTGAGTTTCTGCCCTTTGTGATTACTCTCTTAACACTCTGGTTCTCATCTTGGAATATCCCTTCAAGTGTGTGATCTAAAACTGAACCAACAATTCTCTTAAGACCACAAATAAGCTGGTCTTTTTAAACTATCTTTATTAAATAGCAGAGAAAAAAAAATTTAAAAAAAGAAGTCTGGAAACTTTTCCCTTAGTCCTGGTTTGAAGGACGTGTGACCTTCATTTCCAAAGGGAGTTCATTAACTGCTTACTCTGACAGGAGCACCAGCTGCTCCTGACGGGAGGACTGCCTGCCTCTTCACAGCACTGTCCTTCAACCTCCGCTCCCTCCTCAAGCTGCACAGCCATTCACCCTATGTGGCTGCAGATTGGGACGATGCGATTGAAAAGCGACTTTTAAGCACTGTGCTTATACCTCTGTGCACCTCCGGAATCCAGGACCATAGGTGTATGTCAGAGCACCACACACACACTACACACTACACACACACACACACACACACACACACACACACACACACACACACACACACACACCTGCCTTTGACAGAGCATATAACAGTCTCTCAAATGCCTTCAGATGAAAACTGCATGTGTTGCCATTGTTTTGCTTCTGATGAGACAATGGCCCAGGCAATTCTACATCTTGTCCCAATTTTCTTGCTATAGAATTGGACATTAGCATAAATTGATTGGATTCATTATAGTAATCTGAATAGGTAGAAAGTAAACAGGTTGGCTATGTTTATGTATTATATTTAAATGATAATTAAACCTTTAATAACCTTCACATAATAGTAATTGTTCAGTAATTACCTTTTATCCAGAAATAAAAAAAAACTGATTATAGGTTCTTTCAAAGCACTTATAAAGTTTCTAGAGCCAGTGTACCTGGTTTAACAATAGAAAAAGCACGTGGTTTCAGCTACTTAGAAAACAATTTCCTTTGGAGGTCACTTTACTCAGTCATTTGTTTTCTCATTCCTCTGTGAAGACTAAAAATGACTGGAAACTTATTTGCCATTAGCACAGGGAATCCCTGATGACAGGTGATGTCACATTGTCATACAAAAGTAAAGTAAATGTGGTCAAATCACGCCCCATCTGACTTCCTGCTTCCTGCTTCCTGTGCGTTGGAGAGCACATGGGAGCCCGCAGTGCATTTCCTCTCATTATATGCTCTATATTTTGCAAAGTTGCCCCTTAGAGTAGTGTTTGCATTGAGGAAACAATAGTGCTCTTGAAAGCATAGAAGGATCTGCTCTATCTTCTTCTTCACAACCTTTCCACAAACACTCCCTCCTCACATTCAATTTCAAGTGTTGGTCTCAGTCCAAAGATAAATTGACTTGGAGAAGTTGAAGAAAATACAACCACATGTAGTCAATTTACATGATATTCACAGACACTCCTTGTTGATTTAAAAACAATCTGAAGCTTACAATAGTCTGGGATATTGATAACTCAGACAGGAGGTCTTGCATTTTCATGAGAACTCTAATTTGAGTAGCATAAAGATATTATTAAATTCTAAGTATAGCAGAAGGAGCCAGATAGTCATCAAGTAGTAATTTCAGCTACTGAAATCTATGAAGCACATTTAAAAGAACAGAATGTAAATTAAGCAAAAATAATAGTTCTTTTTTTCCCCAAGAAGTAAATTCTCAATATTGATGAGACATATATTACCAATAGTACTTTCTATGAGTTGTTGGCTAATTGTTGAGCCAAAGATAAAGAAAAGGTTGAAAAAAATTATAATTGGATATTTAGGTTTGCTTTCACTAAGCTAAATTGACCAAGATGTGCTGTGCTTATGAACTGACTAGTTGAATTGTAATCATTTTGCATAACTACTTAAAGATGGTAAAAAAAAAAAAAAAGAAGAAATCCAAAAGACTGTGTCAATAGATTGTATCCATATTTACAGGTTGCACTGAGTAGATTTCTGTGTAAAGCTATGTTAGTAACTTATTAAGCATGAAAAAAGGTGTATTTTCCTTGAATAGCAAAAGCTGGAACTTCCCCCAAACTCCTGCATTCAGTTTTCATTAGAAAAGAAAAAAGCCCAGATAATGTGATGTCAGGAAAATGAACCCTTAGATGTGTATTTTAATGTTTTTGTCTTTCATGCATGTGTTTCTAACGCATTTATAAGATTATCTCTTTGTTGCTTTGTATGTCCCTTCCCCACAGTATAACCCCTGCTTTCACTATATTTGATGTCAGTATAACTTGTGGAGGAGATGGGGAAAACCAGTTGTTTAAGGATACAGGTGGACCTGTTGCAACAATGAGAAGTACAAATTGTCATGTCCAAAACGAGCTTTACAACATTGGTGCGGGGGGGGGGGGGGGAAGAGGGGGGAAGGAGAAGGATTGGGATTGGGGGGAGGGGGGAGGCTGGGAAGGGATGTGAAGGGTAAACACAGGAGGAGGCTGCAATGCTTGGTAAGAAATGTACGCATTATCCTGCCCATGTAATTGTAACTCCTCTGTACAGTATGTTCACAAATAAAATAAAATTAAATTAAATTTAAAAAAAAAGAAAAGAAAAAAGCCACTTAGTATCCGTTTAAAAATATCAAGTATGAATGAGAAATCCAAATGGTGAACTTTTATTTTGATATAATAAGTACTTGAGATTAGTTGATTCATTGACTAGATAGTAGCTAATAGTTTTTATGTTAAATATGCTCTAGAAGCTTTTTATCTAGAAAACCATTAATTGTGGAGTTTGTAGAAAGCACAAAGGTGCTCACGAAACTCTGTCATCACACACTGCACCCTGTTCATTTATTCATAACTTTTCTACACAGAGATCTCTTTGAATTAAATTTCTAGGCTCTGAATTCCAACCTAAATTCTCTGGAGAAGCAGCATTCTTTCCAAACCCAGTCACTCCCATCAGAATGTGAACAAGGACAAAAAGAATACAAATGCCTATTATTTTTCCTCAAGCTCATCTCCGAGATTGGATTTAAGTCTCTGTTAGCAGAGGTGTAAAATCCAACTACACTAGAGAGACCTTTCAAAAGAGAGCAACGTCTCAGGTAACAAACTTACTCTGTTCTAAAAGACCTTGTACAAGGGTCACTAGAGGACCGCAAGTTCATTTCCATATACAAAGAGATCTTATGGCCATTCACTGATAGAGACCAAAAGACATAGCTTATATGCACTGTGCTCTCAGAGCTGAGCTAACAGCAAAGCCTATGGTTGTCTGTTGTGTTAATTGAGGGTTTGACTTTCCTCTCTCTCCATCCCGATACTGTAATCGCTAAAGCCCAATGCTCTACCTCACCTTCACTTCCAGGCCCAGGTAAATGGAGGAAATCCCACCACAGACACTGCTTACCGTGGGTCACAGGAAAGAAAAGTAGTCATTAGCACATTCAAAGATTTTACCAAATTTCTGCTTGCTTTCCATTGGCCAAAGTAAGTCAAAGACTAACCCTTGTATCAGTGGTAGAGATCTAGAACCAATTCCTTGATGATACAATCATTTCAATTTAGAAATGATAGTAATTCAGTCTACCTCATGGGTGTTGCTGAAGTAGCACAAATAACACCATGTAGCCACTGAGGGCCATGTCTGTCGTAGGCCCTGAATCTCAGAGAACTGTAATCCAGATTTTTCACAAATGGTCCAGAGCACCAAGAGGAAAACGCAGCAGAACAGAAAAACCATGAAAGATGTTGTTCCTGTGAAAATGCTTGAAGATTTAAACAGTGTCATTAGGACTCATCAAGAGAAAAAGAGCTGGGCGCCAATGGCTTACGTCTGTCATCCTAGCTACTCAGGAGGCTGAGATCTGAGGATCGCGGTTCAAAGCCAGCCCAGGCAGGGAAGTCTGTGAGACTCTTATCTCCAATGAACTACCAGAAAACTGGAAGTGGCGCTGTGGCTCAAGTGGTAGAGCACTAGCCTTGAGCTGAAGAGCTGAGAGACAGCCCAGGCCCAGAGTTCAAGACCCATGATCAACAAGAGAGAGAGAGAATAAAAACAAACAGCAGTAACACAAGTGATAAATGAATGAAGAACCTACAGTCCATTAGAGAATACCATGGGGATACTGTGAGGAAATACCAAAACTGTGATACCTTAGATAAAAAGAATAGATTCCTTATGCGAGAGAGGAGAGAGGAAGAGGGGAAAGAGGGAGGGAGGGGAATGAAATTAAAGAAATAGAAACAGTCACCCTCCTCATGAGTTGAAGAGTCAGTACTAATGAAGTTCAACCCTCCTGAAACAAATGTATAGAATCAATGAAATTCCCCTTAAAATGATAATTATTTTCACAGGAGAAAGTTAATTTTGAAACATTGCATTTGAAACATCATAAAGTTAAATTAATTACATAAGCACAGTATTTGTGTACAGACATACATCACTGGAACAGAAAAGTAACAAAATTACTTTTTCAATATTTCAGTATTACAAATACATACACATTTCAGAGAATGGATTTGTGCTAAGATATATAAAGAACTCTTATGGTTCAATAACAAAAAGACAAATAGCCAATTAAAAAATGGGCAAAACTCCTAAAAAAAAACTTCAGAGAAAGTATATATTGCCAAAGGACCCATAAAAGCCCTCAAACTAATGAGACATTAAGGAAACTCACATTAAATCCATTATGTGAATTGTAGATACACTATTATAATGGCTAAAATTAAGAATAAAAACACAAGAACACACTAGGAGTCACAAAGCTGTAGAGGAACTCACATACATTTCCGAATAAGGGTGGAGAGTCATACAGAACAACAAAAAATCTGAAGAAATTCATTTCATTAAATTAGACAGGATTTGTTAAACAGAAGACCATAAAGACAAGTCAGACTCTCCCAAATTAGTGTGGGAAGGTTCAAAGGATCTCCCTGAGAACATGAAGCAGATATGGAGGAATCAAAGCCCTTACACATAGCAGGTGAATTTTGGACAAATGATGCAGTTCTTTCAGAAGCCATCCAGCAGCTCCTCAAACTCTTCACACAGGAATGGAACTCCTGTTATTCTAGATGGAGAGTCCTCCCTGTATCTATGGGTTCCTTTCAAAGATTTTGAGGATGGTCCTCCACCCCCGGCATTGCCAAACACCATGTGCACCACAGCTTCTCCTAGGCAGGTACAATGTGTAATGGAATCTATATAGCTGCCACAGTGAAGAAACAGCAAGAGTAACTGATAATAAAACAAAATGGTCATCACCATTAAATGTAATAACACTTAAAACTTACATATTTTAATCATGATTTTTTTCTTATGTAGAATCTCTGGGCTGCAGTAAGTCAAAGACCACTTTACATCAAAAGTAATAAAGCTAAGTTTCCTCCACTGGTTACACAAGATTTCAAGTGAGTATTAGTCATAGTAGCCAAAAACTGAGGGAGTAAAACATACTAAATGTCTGGCAAGAGATGAACCTGACATATAGACTATAATTTACCATTAAACAGACATCAATGACAGACACATACAGCAGCCTAAATGAACCTCAAAGAAAGCATTCCAGGTGAAATAAACCAGTTACCAAAACATCATGGAGTGTGTTATTTCATCTCATGGAATGTCCAGAAGACAATTGTAGGGAGACAAACATAAATAAATCTGTGTGTGCCTAGGCCTTCAAGGAAGGGAGAAAACAGAGACTAAGTACTTCGGGTGTGATACACGTGTTCTAAAACTTATGGTAGTGATGGTTATACACCATTAGTGAATATGCTGGAAACATTGAGTTGCATATTTAAAATCAGTGGGGTGTAAACTACAGCTCAATAAGGATGCAACAGACAGACACACGGAGCCAAAGCAAACTTATTCTTCTTTACTCTGTGGAGTAGGAATTCCTCAACTGGGGATAAAAACATTCTGGAGTGTAAGCCCCCTCTAGATGTGCACTGTTTTTGCATCTCCATCCCACAGTTGGCCCAGAGGAAAGGTAAAGGACAACATAAAAAGCTCCAGAACTGGAGATCTGCTTTTCAGTTCTGATGGCTATCAAGCTCTACTTCAACAAGACGTTTAACATCATTGATGTCAATTACCTCACACGTAATGGAAGGGGTGCATGGAGCTCAATACCCCTGAGGCTCTCTCTGTCTCCAGAATTCTAGACATTTCTACGGAATGGCTGAATTTACACCTTACTAAAATAGCATCTCTCTGTTCAATATGCCTCCTAGCTATTTTTGTATTTAACAGTAAGGTACCTGAAGGCTTTTTGCCTTACTGGTATAGATGTTCCCTTGCTTCTAAATCGGGACAAATAGCCATCTGTTCTTTGAATGCCCCATGTTTATTTAGTATGTGCCAATCTTCTTGGAAGAGACAGTTGACTCTGGAGGAAAACACCGGAGGTAAAAATGACTGATATCTTTATTGTAAGGCCATAGAATGGCTCCAGAATGCTGTGGGAAAGCCTTCACAGTGCTCCTAATGGTTGTTCAGAGCACACAGAAGGTGATGATGAGCTTGCCAGTTACGGAAGGCTCTAAGTGTTTGGTCACAGGTGGACTTTAGATACAGAATGCTTTCAGCTGCGTAGTTGTTCCTGATTCGGAGTTGGTGGGATAGACGTGGGAAACGCAGGATATCTTCTCACGTTGACCAAGGTCACTCCACCTGGGATGAGATGTGCTCCCCATGCTTCATGACGAATGTGCAGATCCGTGACTGGGTAGTCAGTGGTGCTTACAGGGCACAGTCTAGAAATTGAATGTCATGAATTGAATTTCAAGGATTGCCAGGAAATCTTCCTCCAGATATTCTTACAGATTTTTATTTTTTAAAGTCTCTTTTAGGGTTATGACCATTCTCTTTACATTTATTATTTTTTTAACCTGGATGGCACCCGGGGCCACTGGCATCTTTTATTTAGGAATCTCTTTACCTGAAGTCATGCTTTCGTGATTACACCTGTTTCACCTGCAAAGTATGCAACAGTCCTGCCACACAATTTCCTTCTAAGCTTTCTGCTTGTCTGATGTGCAAGGTGTATGTCAGGCGGCCATCAACCTTTAGAGAGAGGAAGGCTCAGCGGTGTGGGAGGGCAGCAGGGAAGAAGTCTTAATAGAGAACGGACTGGGGATAGGAATTCTTTAACACACCCCACTGTGGGGCCTTCCTCCCATCTCCCACTCTGAACAATTACATACAAATAAAACCAAGTCACGGGATATACTTGCAGAAGCTGGAATGGAGAAAATGCTATACAGGAAATCTGATTGTTAAAGTGAGAGGGACAGGTTCATGGTCTCTTTGCATGGTGTTTAAATACTGTGCTGTTGATCAACACAGGGTTTTCAGGCCATTTAATTAAATGTCATTAAATGACACCTAGCTCCACTGTAGTAATGTGTGTACGTTTCTGAGAAGCAACATTTTCTGAAATACAAAGCTCCCCAAATCATTTCAGTGCCCCATTCCACTTCTAAAAATGGACAGAAATGAGGGTAACCACTTCCCATGCCAGAAGTCATACGCCTATGAATACGTGGGAAGTACATCACATTTTTAAACAAGTGCTGCAAATAGATATTAGGTTGATTTCCCATCTTCTCCTCTTCTATGGGTAAAGGCAATTTTTACAATAAAACTCCTTGAAAGAAAACTCTGCAATTATGGCCGTAATTCCTTTGTCATTCATTGTAAATCATGTCAACATGAGCCCTGATGTCGAAAAAGGCTTTCTACTTTTCTGATAGAAACTCACAAGCATTATTAATGCATCTGCAAGTAGTTCATTAGAGCCCAGTGAAGAAAAGTCTGGGGAAATTCTTCATTGTGGAACAGTCTCCCCCATCCCAAGTACTGGCTTTTCCCTGTGCAGGCTTGCTTTTGGCCCTTGCCTATTCCCTGGTTACCCTGCATAGTATTTCTTCTTGGATTTATTATGCTTTCCCCACCAAGAAGTAAGCTTCCCAAAGCAGGGGCTTCTGTCTCTCTCATTCTCCTCCATATCTCTCGAATGGAGAGGAGTCCCAGCTACACAGGTTACTTACTCGGTGGATGCAATGTATAGACAACATTTCAACAGCAGATTCAGTCATCAAGAGCATCAAGGTGAAACAAAGTGTAGCAAAGGGAATGAATCCTAATTGGTGCTGATAACATTCACCATGACAACTGCAACATGGTGGTGCAAATCAGTTCTAAGCATACTAAAACTCTCTTAATAAAACTCAATCCCACATAAACATATGGGCATTTGCCTTATGCTCTGTACAGCACAGGGATGCCTTTCTAAATACTTTATGGAGCCTGTACTATGCCCGACTGCAGACACCAAGACATCATGGCTGGATGATGCTTTGGTCTGCAAGGCTGAAGATGTCATAGCTGGATGATGCTTGGGTCTGCAAGGCTGGCCTACAGACTGCAAGATGGCCGTCAGTCCCTAGCCTCTACCCATTAAGGACAATAGCAATTCCTTCTCTAAAGTGTGACAAAGAAAAGTTTTTCCACGCACCATCAAATACCGGACAGGAGCAATAGGATGAATGTTGCCTCCCTCTCCTGACACACATTAAAGTCCTAATACCCAGTGCGTCAGAATAGGACTTCCACTAGGAAGTTTGCAAGTGTAATTACATACCACGTGGTGGAAGTGGATTAGGGTGAGTTCTGGTCAATTACAACCAGTTTCTCAGAGATGAATGGCACATGAAGAGATGTAGATGCCTGTGGGGGAAGAAGAGGTGAAAACCCAGAGACAAAGTGGTTTTTCAAAACAATAGCAGCTATTGAAATCCAACCTATAGGCACATATCATGTATTTCCCTTGTGCATAGTCTTCAGTTCTCCCAAAGGACTTGGTCTCTCCTCAACATTCTGACATGAACACATCTTCCAAATCTAGTTCTGCCTCTCCTTTCTTTGTATTCCATCTGCTGCAACCCTAATTAAGTTCCTGAATGCCTCATGGTTGCACAAAGCATGCAAACTGGATTGCATGCACACTCCTTTTCATCCCTTCTCTGTGGTTTATTAGTGTTGGTCAGGTACACATCGATGGCATCTTTCTACTGCTCAAAGATCCTAAGTACAACCCTGCTGGTGTGCCCAGTGGTGCTGGGGAAATGATCTTCTTTTGATTGCTGCTTCTTGGAGTGGTCAGAGACCAGGCTGGTGGTTACGTATTTTCAAGATCCATAAAGCATACCTACATACATTGGGATGGGGCAGGGGTCTTAATCTACATTTACATTATAGGTGAAATTCTTAGATCGTAATTGAGTACCTGTCTTCTGAGATCGATTTCTCCAAAGAGTTTCTCTATTGTCATTTATTGATCAGATTGATTTCAAGATGCCTGCACTAGCGCATCTCAATTCCCTTCTTCCAAACTCCTGCATCATGGTGTTGTGGTAGGAATCCCACATTCTTGACAGGCTTTTGGTGTGTTTGTGTCTGTGACTATCTCTTTAAACACTCTTTTTTATTTCCACTCTGTATCTCCATATGCCAACCACAGAACTGAAGCAGCCAATGAGGCATTCTCTATTTACCACCATCTTACCCATTGTCAGTGACCAGCTACTTCCCTTAGCAAACACACCTTGGTGAGCACTGTTCTTTCTGCTAGGCAACTCTAGATCACTGATCACTCAATGGTCAAGTTGAGCTTCCAGGACCAATACAATGTAAGTTTAGTCAAGGTTAAAGACAAGTCAAGATCACCATGTGACAGTGCCACTGCATGAATCAAAACCCTCAAGAGCGGACACCACCAGGCTTATGGCACACAGCTTTTACCAGCTGCAAGAAAGGACAGAACAGCATAGGAGATCCAGCTCCATCCCATGTTTGAGTCCTCTACAACCAGCAGATCACCAACAGCCAATCACTCATCTCAGGTCTTTGCATTTCAGTGGAAAACATCCACCCTTCCCCTTGGTGGCCAGAAATATAGCCAGAAAGGTGCATTTCTGAGGCCCAGGGATACATGCATATAGACAGAAAAAGAGTATACACATGGAACCCAAAACAAAAATACTCCCTCATGGCATGATGAGCCCAGACGGTGAAGGAGTGTTACTTCTTGTTAAGAAATGTTCCAGATCCCAAGTATATTCTCATGAACAGTTTTAAAGACTACAAGTCCCTTCTTCCCTGCCCGGAGCTAATCACTCCATGGTCCTTATCATCTAGCTAGACATACACATGCCCCACTGTTTGAAAGCTCTTTTCCAAAACGTACGTCCTTTCACTTGAACGACGCTGCACCTCATCAGGGTAACACCCATAACATACATAGCACAACCTTGGTGTTTCCCCAGCGATCTTGTATGTGAAGATGTGCAACAGACACTTAACAATGAAAGATGATAAGACCACTGTCTAGGCATAACGGGAAGCCCAAGAGCAAGGGAGAGATCAGCCTTGCCATTGAGCTACTTCTTATAACTCAAGCCTTATTGCAACCATGAGTATGCCTTGGCTTCCCAGGATACCTCCTCCTTGGTCAGGAATCAAAATTCTGGAATCTTCTCTACACCTAGAAATTGCAGAAGTCTTTAGACTTTCCTTCCCAATTAAAAACTAAATGATACAAATTCCCCTTTGCAATTGCATAATATATGCACTTTCTAAAAATCATATAGATCACTTTAGCTATTGCCTTAGCTCATCTTGTTTCTCATGGCAAACCACTCATGGAGTAATTTGAGAATTTATGATTGAGTAAAAATATTTAATATCCCTTTATGCCAGAAATTTATGCCAATCTGGTGTTTCTAAGTTAATGACAAGCTTTAATTAGAATAATTTAGGGTTCATATTGTTTTATATTAAAAGGAGGTTGAAGAAGTTCAATGACTAAATTCTTTTTGGTACTTCATATAAGTTATATTTTCCCCAAACGATTTGCAGTCTAATGTGGACATTTTCTTCCTTTAGAAAAATGTGAAGTTTGGACAAAGGGTGGACAATTGCAACAGCAATATTCAGTAGACTCTATGTTAAAAATGAACACAACTTGTGGGGGAAAGGGGTCAGGAGGGAAAATCCAGGAGAAAACAAGGGAAGAGGTAACACTGTTCAAAAACAAATGCATTCATTGCCTGAGTTAGGTATCTGTAACTTCTTTGTACATCACCTTACCAATAAACATATATATATATATATATATATATATATATATATATATATACACGTATACTTATATAATAGGAAAGAAAAATTTGAAGGTTATTTTTCTTATAATCCAGGTTCTGAGTTACAAATTCCAATCATCAGTGGCTTTAACATGTGGAGCTTAGAGAGTTAGCAGCTTACTACTTAGCCACTGTTTCCTGTTTGTCCTCAGTCTTCCAGAGCTGAAGGCAGCAAGAATCCATTCTGACTTCATCTCAACTCTGCTTGATTCTGAATCAGGCCTGCCAACCTCACGAGTTACCCAACCTCAGTGCATCACACAGAAGGCCTGGCTCCGTGCCTTCCTACACTGGAACTACCAGTCTCTCAGTGCACATGACTGCTCAGGGTGAAACAGCGAGGCTTTCCTTCTAAATCTCCATGTGTGAACCCAGCGATCTGCGATCTGAAATCATGAGATAATTAGACCCAGGATTCCTTTGGAAAAAGAAGTCCCACTGAAAGAGAAATGACTGGAGATGATTTTCTGATTTTGTTCATGCAAAAACCAAAGTTTTTCTGGAAGACCACATAGCCCTATAACCTTCTAAGCGAGCTGTTGACACCAGGAAACAGACAAAAGGCTAAAATGAGCCTGGATTCTAGAAGCTATTCAGTGGAGAAGCTGGCTGGCTATTCCCTTTTCATGGTAGATGGTACACAAAGCAGGAGGCTGGTGCTGAGTTTCCCCTTTGCTCTCTCCCTGGGCCTCGCCTGCCCTGCAGGGCTGCAGTTCACCTCCTTGCCATTTAGCGCTGCGGGTTGTGGGTCTTTGATTTCTTCCCATTTAACTGCTTCAGTATTCTGCGTATTCTGCCTGAAGCTCAGAGCCCAGGAAATTTTGGCAGATCTTCCAATGATGTCTCTGTAACATAAATAAGCACTCATTGGAACAGACTCTCTGAGGCAAGCCTGCATGTGCTGATGTAGAAAAGAGACAATAATAGTTTTCAAATTTTCAATGATTGCATTTTTCATTTATTTGTGCTGGGATTTTTATCTATATTTTTTTAAAAAAGAAATACCAGAGGCTTCTTTCTCCAATCATCTAGCCAAAACAACAACAACACCATAAAACATGCACAAATGACTTCTACCAAAAACAAGGTCATAAAAGCCCAGCGTAACATGATAGAATAGCACCCATTGAAAGTGTCTTCTTCAAAGCAGAAAAATGGGGTTCTTTCATGTTCCCAAAAGACAATGTTGACGTAGAATTATGGATTAGGGTCCTGTAAAAACTCCTGAGATTTCCAGCAAACTATATTGTACAAAGAAGTCTAGAAGTCGAAAAACACTCTGCGACAATATTAGGTAACAGTGTGAGATGTATTCGTCTCACAGGATAAAACAAGGCAAACAAACAGCTATGCCAAAGCTGAAGAATTGATAATAGAGGAATCAAGGCATCTTCTACAAAACTGGATGCAGGCATCCAAAGATTTCCCCCCATCTATACCATCATGGGAATATTACAGCAAAATACTAAATGAATGCTTGTAAGTTGACCTCTTTCCTCAAAAAAAAAATAGGACCAAATTATTCAAAGGAATAATTTACATAGATTTTTTGCTCTCTTGACTTGATTATGACTGACATAACATCATCCAGTTCAGAAAAATAAAGTGTTTATTGTGCTGCATAATTGAGGTATCATTTAATATATTCTTCTGTGCAAGTCTGTCACTGTTTTCTCATGTTGATAAATGATCATCTACATTAGTCTAGTAAAGATAGTGGTAATGCAAAGCCATTGAAATCTCCATACTTCACCAAGTACTAACAGCAACAAAAGAAATAAGCGTATGATACTTACTAGTTTCCAATATTTCACACTTTACTTATTTGATCATCACACATACAATGTTAACTCACACACAAACATATACACACCAACTTTTATGTATTAGGTCTTATCATTTGTTCCACTCTAGGAGAAGAAAATAAGACACGGGGTAGTTGAGCAATCTACCCACAGCCACAGAGCTGTCTGCCCATGAGTGTATTGGACAGGAAGGGAAATTTAGAACTAGTTCTTTTTTCTAAGCCATATAAGCATTTAAACTTAAATATTTATAGTGTTTGACTTAGTTGACTATTATCTAAGTAAACTATATAAGTGTTTCTATTTCCTCTGAAGAAATACATTATGTTTGTTCTATCTTCCAACAAAACACAACATAAAGAAAATCTCGCAGGAAACAACAGTAAATTAGTACACATGAAGTAATTTTTACTACAGTTAAGCCCACGCTTTGTAGTGGGCTTGGTTCCCTCCTTTCCTTTCCCTGCCTGAAACTCACCAACCCACTGCAAATTTATATTCAGTTCTCAGTCCAATAAAATGCCTAGATCCCTTATTAATATGTCAATTGCACACATTATGTTTGCTTGTCATTGAACAATAAAAAACGTACTTGTTCTGAAGGAAGGCACAATCATTAGTTTGCCACGGCCTATAAAAAAATTTTATTCTTCCAGCAAATGGTAGAATGAGTCCCATCTATAAGCAAGAGTTTATAAACTGCTCTCTTTTGTTGCCTAAACACATTCTTATCAAATGAATGATATGCTCTGGCAAACTATATTGAAACATGATTATAATATCTTGTCATCTGAATGGTACATGCACACACACTCACATTTACTATAGTTGTGAATTTATTTAACATTGATAATAAGTGGAGGTTTTGAAATAAGTGTTTTCTAAGAATGATGGAATTTTTGTGATTTCTCCAAAACAATGCCTACTTAATATTATTTAAATATTTTAAATAAAATTCTTATTAACCAATGGAAATCTTGGGGGGAACAGACTTGATTAACAGAAGTTCAATTTGCTACATTGTCTTCCAGAGCAATTTTAAGCTGTTACCTTAGGAACACCTTCAAAATGAGCTCAATCTCTAGAATCACATGGTATAATGTATACATTGAAAACTGCTTTGAGTTTGAAGAGACACTTATAGAATAGAGTTTTAAGCCACTTTCATAAAGAGGCTGTTAAGTGTATGTCACCTCATACATAGCTACCCCAAAAGAGTAGGTGATAGCTGTGAAGTCAGGTCTAGTTGGGCAAACTCTGAAATGGATTGACCAATGAGTAATTAATTATCTTGTAAATGGCATGACTAAATATTAAAGTAACTCAAACCCTAGAAATAACCTAATGATTGATTGAAAGAAGATGCAAGATAAGTGAAAAGAGATAAAACCTGAAACTGGATTTCTTGAGGGCTTGGCTGGTCTAGAAAGCACAAACATACTATGTCTTTCTCTGGTGCACAAGTATAACTAATGCAAACATTCAGCTTGTATCTGGGAGCAACATTATGCTTCCAGGAGAAACAGAAGTAAACAAGGGTGTGGAGAACAAGATACGTCAGAGAAACCTTGTTCAAGCCAGTCTGTTTACTTGCTGTAAAGGGAGGGTTCTGATTATCTTATAGATATGCTGCATAAATCTTAAATAAAGAAATAAATCATACAAATAGAAAGGGGAAATGATATTGCTACTAATTTACAAGAACTACCCTTTCCCGAGAACATAACCAGTCTTTAAACTGCTTTCTCAAGTCTATGTTTATGAAGAAAGAACTGAGGCTGGGAAGAGAGCCGAGGATGAGAGATGATTACATTTGAGAAAAATGAAGCTCATTGTCACCAAACTCACCAACTCCATTGCTTAGACTCACACAGTTCATAAGGAACCTATTGATTCACACACAAACATATTTTAGATGCCCTCTACAGCTAAGGGGTAGATCTGAATAAGATACAGGCAGTGCTATCACAATTTCAAGAACTCAGAATTTTGGGATTGCATAAGATATATTCATGTGCAATTATTCAGCTAAAACATGGATCCTCTCTACACCCCCTCAGCCAGATTTTTATACTGCACCATAGAGTAAGAATTAATAGCAAAGATGTATTCATTCTGCAACAAATGCTATAACTAGACTGTATTTCTTCCTTTGCATAGTATGTAGTAGACTTTTATTGGAGTCCATTGTCTTATATACATCCCCATAATACATAACTTGAAAACAAAAGCAGTCCTGTTGGTCTAGCCAGATATCCATCATCCCTCCCAGCCCTGAGTCCTGTGCACACATGATCATCAGAACCCTCCTGGGCATACAGAACCATGCTTCTGGAACACTTGCTAAGGCTGCACCTCTGTGACTGGCATCAGAGTAGGGTCTGCAAATTTTTCCCATCAAGCTCCTCACAGCATGCTATTTTAGGAGTATGCATTACCAGTCAGAGTAAAATCAATGTCAGTGAAATGAGGGTCAATTACACAGAAAAGAAGCCATCTAGTTTCCCAAATGCAGGCCAGTATGTAAAGAACACAAATTGTGTGCAGTGATCTGAGGAGTTTCCGTTCACACCTGCAGTCCAGAGCAGTTACTGCGCAAGACCTGTGTCACCCTCACAATAATCCTGGCACTGATGATAAATTATATATTATGGCTCTCAGAGTTATGGGTAATGGAGCTGATGAGCCAAATTTCTCTAGCTATCTCCTTAAAACTTCTTGGTCTCTTCTTCAAGTGGCATTTGGGGAAGCAATTTTAGCTCCTTCTTGTAATGACAGCTGAGGAGTTCTTAGACATGTTCACCCCTACTGAGCCATAAATAATTGGAGGGTTGGAGTCAGTTATTGGTTTATTTCCTGAAGCTACCAAGTACCTAAGGCACCAAGCTACCCAGTGAATATTTATTGAGCAAAACTTGAATTAATGTTAACCAATGGCCTAATCCACGCGATGACTGCACTACTTGATGACCATGTCCTCACACACTTAAAGACATATGCTCATGAACAGGAATCTTGCCTGCTGTCGTGACTCCCGACACATCCCAGTGTGGGGATTTCTGTGTGCTTTGTCCTTTGATACCTTCAGCCTGCCAGTTTGGTCTTCCAGATCATCAAGAACATCTTTTCTCCTGGCTTGGGGCCTCTTGACTTTAGTCAAGAGATGACTTAGGGCTGGGAGAGAGTGACTCACACCTGTACTCCTCACCTCAGAAGGTGAGATCTGAAGATTGCAGTTCAAAGCCAGCCCAGGCAGGAAAGCCCATGAAACTCTTATTTCCAACTAAACACCAAAAAACCAGAAGGAGAGGTGTGGCTCAAATGATAGTGTACCAGCCTTAGGCAAAAAATGCTCAAAGCCAGTACCCAGACACTGCATGCAAGCTCCAGTACTGGCATAAACACACATGCATGCATATGCACGCATATGCGTGAGCACACACACACACAATGCTAATTAAGAGTCTTTGCAGCAGCCTTGAGTGTGCACAAAAGACCGAGGTTGGACTCCTTACCCCTGGTGTGTCCTGCAACATGAACAACCACAGCATTTGGGCCTGGCTCTAAAACAAGGTGCATCAGCTTAAGACTGGATCCTTCTTTCGTTCATGCATCTTTGCCTACTGAAATTGTCACTATCCCTTGACATATATTTTTGCTAACTATAACATAAATAAAATCATATTCACAGAAAAGGAAAAGTAAGTTTTATTCTAATGTTGAAGACAAGCCCTGTGTTCAGTCTCCTTGGCAGTGCTATCTGTTAAGAGGCTATGTTCTGCTAATCTCTCAATAAGTCAATGCTTTAATTAAAACCCATTATCAAGACCCTACTGTGTGTAACATCTATCCCTCCCTAACCCTTGCACGTAGCCGTGAAAGGGAATTTTCAAATGGCATGACATTTCTCCTCCAAGGGGGGAACCTTGCAGGATGCAATCTTTGTGCATGCACTAACAGATGCCAGGAACACAACTTATTTTTAGAATAATTTTAGGCTCACTACAGAAAACAGTTGAGTGCATTTTCATAAAGTCCTCTGGTTTCCATGGCAAATGGGGCCATTATTTCTTCTGAAACGGAAGGCTTTTACTTACACTTTCCAAATGCTTTTCATATTGTGCCAAAAAACTCAAGTTGGTCCAGAAACAAGTACGCTAGTGGCTTATTGTTAAAAAGCGGTTCTTAAGTAAAAATGGGCAGCAGGTCAGAGTGACCTTCCATTCAAGCCTGAGGAGAGCAGAGAATAGTGCACTCCAGACAAATGGCATCTCCGGTGGAGGCGGGAGGTGGGTGGGGGATGGAAGAGCATTAGTGAGCCTGGGCATCTCATCACCATGATCTCTAAACACACGGTGCTTCCACGTGCTCCACAAGAACCATCACGCTACTGCATTGTTTGTGAGAAGAGGGTTCAACACATCACTTCAATTCAAATCCATTTAGAATCTAATATGCATTGTGAGTTTGGAGCACAATTTTTTTATATGCAATTTTATGAGCATTGTTGAATTCCATATGAGGTGGTGATAATTTCTTTCCTAGAGGAACATGGAATTCTTAATTCTGAATATTAAAGGGACTTTAGAAATGCAACTAATTAGACTAATAAATATCAATGCAAGATGTATATAGCTTGTGGTTTCTCTGCTTATTAAAAATTATGAGATGGTTATAGGAAAATCAGGTACATGTTAAAACATCTAGATAAAAATTGGAGGTAAATTTTCGTGTTTTTTTTAAGCTTAGAATTTACTCTATATTGTTGACTTCTAAAAGTAACAAAATTAGATCTATAAAAATTGTAATGCCAAATAGCCCTTTTTCACTTAGTACTGATATGTGTATTTTAAATTATCTTATTGTACATACCACACATTGCCTTCCACAGGCAGTAAGCAGCTAGTATACAGTGGATATTATACATAACTAATATAAGTATTGAAGGAAGGACCATTAAAATATTAAATGCTTCTTCAAAACAAAGCTGAGCAGACATGCTAATTAGGGAGAGGATGGGAAATCTCTTCTATCTTCCCGATGCTGGCCACAGTACCCTGCATCAATACATTCAGATACACTATGTCAATCACCATATTCTGCATCTTCAGCTCATTGCTATTCATACCCCTATTTGTACCCTAGCACATTTTTAATCTTGTTTTTATTTTCCCAAGATCCCAAATCACACTTGATGCTTGCTTCACCTCTGACTTTGCCTCTGTCAAATTTTTAAGGTTATTTTTATAAGTTATTTATTGTGAAAATACTGTACAGAGGGGTTACAGTTACATGAGCAAGGTAAGGAGTACATTTCTTATCAAACATTGTTACCGCCTTCTTTGTTTTTCCCCTACCATCCCTTCCCTGTCCATCTCCACAACGACACTCCCCCAACCTCACCCCCACCTCCCTGCCTAAATAGTGAAGTTCAATTTTCAACATAGTTTTCTTCTACATATCATTGTTGCAATGGGTCAACACGTATTACCATTTAAACATTTTGTTTTTTCCCTTCCCCTCCCCAAATTATACCAACATAAATACAGTGAGAGCGGAGGTTATACCATGGGGGAGGGACATATAAAGCAACAAAAAAATCATGTTACCTTATAAATATGTTAGAAACAATAGCAATAAAGAAAAAAAACACTTGTGTCCCTGTCTTGGGGTTCATTTCGTTTAACATCATCTTATCTGGTCATATGTATATAGCTTTTGACCTTTTCTACTTGTCCCAGACATAGACTAGCTATTGCAAATAGGGGAAACCATGGGACCTATGCTTCTTTGGGCCTGGCTTACTTCACTTAGTATAATTTTTTCCAAGTCTTTTCATTTCCTAACAAATGAGGCAGTGTCATTCTTTCTGATGGAGGCATAGAATTCTAACATATATATATATCACATTTTCTTGATCCATTCATCTACTGAGGGGCTCTGGGTTGGTTCAATATCTTAGTTATATGGTAAGCTTAGCTAAATAATGCTGTAATAAACAAAGTTGTGCTGGTAGTTTTAGTATGGTCTTGTATGTGATCATTGGGCTAAATGCCCAAAAGTAGGATTGCTGGGTCATAAGGGAGCTCTATGTGGAGTCTTTTGAGGAACCTCCATATTACTTTCCAAAGTAGCTGAACAAGTTTACACTCCTACCAACAATGCAGTAGGGCTCCCTTCTGGCCACATCCCCTCCAGCATCTGTTATTATTAGAGTTCTTGATGATAGTCATTCTAACTGGGGTGAGGTGGTATCTCAATGTTGTTTTGATTTGCATTTCTTTTATGGCTAGAGAGGTTGAGGATTTCTCCATGTGTCTATTGGCCATCCTTCTTTCCTCTTCGGAGAAGTTTCTCTTTAAGTCTTTAGCCCATTTATTTATGTGGCAGTTGTTTCTTTGAGAATTTGTTGTTGGGGGATTTAGTTTTTTGAGTTCCAAGTCTATTTTAGATATGAGACCCTTGTTCGTGTATGGCTAGTAAAGATCTTCTCCCAATCTGTGGGCTTTCTATTCATCTTGCTAGCTATGTTCTTTGCCATGCAGAAGTTCTGCAGCTTCATGTAATCCCATTTGTCCAAACTTTCTTTGATTTGTTGTGTTTCTAGTCTTTATTAAGAAAATTTCGGCCTGTGCCAACGATCCCTAGGGTGGGCATCCAAATCTGGAAAGATGAAGTAAAACTCTCCCTCTTCACAGATAACATGATTTTGTATTTAAAGAATCCCATAAACTCTACTCCCAAATTACTCGAGCTGATTTAAAACTTCGGCAAAGTAGCAGTACAAAATTAACCCTCAAAAATCAATGGCTTTTCTGTATGCCAACAATGAGAAGAGCATGGCTGAAATCAGGAAAGCAACTCCATTTGTAATAGCCCCACAATAAATAAAATACCTAGAAACTTACTTAACCAAAGAAGTGAAGGACCTCTATAATGAAAACTTTAAAAAGCTGAAAAAGGAAATCAAAGCAGAACTTAGAAAGTGGAAAAGCCTCCCATGCTCCTGGATTGGAAGGATCAACATCGTGAAAATGGCAATATTTCCCAAGGTTATCTACAAACTCAGTGTGATACCTATCAATATTCCAACCTCATTCATCAAGGAAATAGAAGAGGCAATCCAAAAATTCATATGGAACAATAAAAGACCCCGAATAGCAAAAATGATCCTCAACAGAAAGAACAGTGTTGGAGGAATAACAATACCAAATTTCAAACTCTACTACAAAGCCAAAGTAATCAAAACAGCTTGGTACAGGCACAAGAAGAGATCTCAGGACCAATGGAATAGAATTGAAAACCAAGAAATGAACCTACAGTCTTATAGCCACCCAATCTTCGATAAAGGAGCTAAAAAAATAGAACTGACGAAAGACAGCCTCTTCAGTAAATGTTGCTAGCAAAATTGGTTAATCACCTGTAGAAACTAAAGCTAGATCCTTATATATTACCCTGCATCAGAATCAACTCCAAATGGATCGAAGACCTCAGAGTCAAAGCAGACACCCTGAAAACATTGCAAGAAGGAACAGGAGAAACATTAGGCCTCTGTGAATTTTTGTGTTTGTATACATGGAAATGTTTTGTGTGTGTGTGTGTGTGTGTGTGTGTGTGTGTGTGTGTGTGTGTGTGTGTACACACATATATATATATATACATACATATGTATATATATGTAAGCTGTGGATAAACATCTGTATATATGTAGAGAGAGCCTGAGAAACGTGTTACATAGTGACACAGGTCACTAAAAAAAATAGTCTGAGTGTTCATTTCAGATCTGTGATTCATCCACATGCTGTGTGTACTATCATACCCATAGACCCACATCAATGTTCAATTGTATAAAATTGAATTTAATCACAGGGGTCTAAATCCATTGATATATAATTCACCCTCATCATCCATTGGCCTACCAGTGATCTCACCTGGAAATGCCATCACCTGGCTAAGGAGCATGGAAAGGGGTCCAATTCAGTGCACAGCACCATAGTTGTTTATCAGAGTTGCATGATTCCAGCATCCTCCAGGGTCACACATTTACATGACCGTGAAGGCTGTTCTAGAAAACATGATGAATGGACTCAGTATTCCTGCAGATGAAATACTGAAGGTCTCTTGTAGCAATTGCTCGCTTCCCTCCCCTCTCCTCTCACACAAACAGGAACAAACATGCTCTCAACATCAGCCAAGGCAGCGCTTGGTTCATGACACTGGTGGGTAAGTGTCAAACCAGAGACATGATACGAGTAGGGAGGTCTTGGCTAGAGGACACAGGAAAGATGGATGATGATCAACGGGAATGATCATCTCCAACAAGACAACCTGATAAGAGGTATTTATTGAGTAGAGGAAAAGATGATTCCCATTAAGCACTACGCATCAAACTTCTACCTAGACAGAAATAAGACACAGAAATGACCGTGTGAGAAGCAAATACTCTCTAATAAGTGTCTTCTCTTGAAATATCAGTCAATTTGCACGATTGTCAAGATCCTATTTTATTTAGGGTTCTGGCATGGCTAATAACTCCAAGGAAACAGAAACTTCTAAGGAAATGTCTTCAACAGCAAAGCAAATAGATCCAACAACAACAAAGAAATAAAATAAAACAAAAATAATTCCGTCAAATCTTCTCAAGTTTGTGGAGAAGGAGGGGTGATGGAAAGACCAAACAGGGACAGATGAGACTGAAGGGGCACGCAGGCATTAAGTAAACATAGTATTCTACAAAGTGAAGATAAACCATATATAGACCTCTCTTGGGTGCTAGAAAATGATGTTTGTGAGGGGATTAGCAAGTGGAAAAAAGGCACCAGATTTCAGGTCACATAGAATTCTTATCATAGAAAAGAGACAAAATATGATTTCTATCTTGCTTAAATTTAACATTTAGCCTCTATTAAGTCTACTTTTCCAATGTAAGACAGAAGATTGAAATCCCCAGTGGTTTTGAAAACATATAACAAATATAAAGTATAACTAGTGTGAGTTGATTTTAGAAGGATTAATAAATAAAATAGAACAAATAGATTTGAAAAAAATGATAGAACTTCTGTCATTTAGCGTATTAAAGAAACCGTGGGTATGGGAGTCCATACAATATCCTATCTTAGGTTAGGAGACTTGAATGTTCAGAAAAGAACCTCCAACTTTCCTAACTGATAATGCTTTTATTTGGATAAAGGCAAGTTCCAACCATTCATTGGAAAGCCAGGTCTTAATGAGTCCTTGTTAATGTTTATTGCCTTTTTTTTCATCCTCATTCACAGCTTCCAGTGTCTCTACTTGGAATAGCTCATTAACCTTGCCAAGTTCTCTGTATTGAGGCACAGGGTAAGCCTGGCAGAAAGCACTAGGTGCTTTGAGCACTTCAGAAAAAAGAGGTATCATTACATGTACACATCTTGGCAAAAGCGATTGGCAAGCTCCCACCCACAACCCAAGCACCACAGAGAAAATCAGATAGGGTAAAAAGAAAACAGAGAAGCCCACAGTATTTAATGATTCTACTTTAATTGAAGAGATTTAAAATCAACTGAGTAATTTACAGTGGTTTCAAGATGCCACTGAAAGAAATGACAAACAAATTGCAAACAAACTTGGGCTACCCTAAGCTTATCTCTACTTACTAATTTGGTCACATGGGAAAGTCTTACCTCATAATCAAAGACGCCAGCTAATACAGCTGCCACAGAAAAACAGAAGTGTGTTCCCATTCCATGTGATAATAGCTTGCCAATAGGAGATAACAAGTCAATATTTGCCTTCAGCTGTTGTAGAAAAAGCTGTACTGTAAAAATCTTTTGATTTAGCTAGGATCAATGCAGAGATGCACCACTAGATTTTCCCTTTCCACTTTCCCTAGCAGCAGGAGGGCATTTCCTCTAAACCCTTACCTGCCAATACACATATCCCACTCACTAACAAGTTATATTCCTCCTATCCCCAGGCAGAGGAGATTAATAAACACACTTGTTCTCTTAATATGTAAAATTTGGGGAAATAATATTAAATATACAAGTTTCTATTTGTGCAAAATATAAAAACACTTAGAAAGGAACACTCAGCGATGAAACACAGACGAATAGTCAAAGACAATCTGAATCCTTGAGCCTGATCAACAGCAGGGACAGCCTTAGCATCAGAGAGCCACTGTCATGTTATATTTTACTTTTGAAATGAATTATTGGAATATCATCAAAGTGGAGGCATGCTGGCTCTAAAATTAAGAAGAAAAACCTTTATTAACAAAAGGAAGCAATCTCCATATAGATCTACAGTAGGCTCTATGTGTATTGATGACTGTATAATGAAGGAAATCTAGACACAATGGTCATGCACACTTGTGTGTAAACTACTTGTGAAATTTTATATCATCTGTCTTGTAAAATAAAAATAGTTCAAATAAATGACAAAATAGGAGAACTTTTTTGGAATCTCTGTTCATTCGTTTATAAGATCTGAGATTTCCTACAAGTTATTTAATAAATTATATATGCTTTAGTTTAGATACTAATATAAATATGGGTAATATCTAACACGCAAGGATTTTCTAGTTTTAATGAAAAGATGCTTGAAAATGCTTGTTAGAACCTTTCTTTCCTGATAAATTATGGTTAATTATTGTTTTAAGAAAAATTAAAATTGGATTTTTAATGAATATTCACAAAATACTAGCTCTTTTAGCTTTGTTCCAGTTCCCTACAGACATCAAATGATAAAACTATACTTGGAATGTTCTAGAAGAAAAACATACTTGGGATGTTCACCAAGAGCAAAACAAATTTTAAAAGTAGCCAGACTCTAATGGAGAAATCTGAAAAATAGCAAAATGTGTTAGGTCTAGTTTTTTAGTATCTTAGATAAATGTTGTACCTTAGCTGAGATTCACAACTGTAGGTAGAGGGAAAATGGAGTTACTAAGAAAATTGAAGAAAACGTTTTTAAGAAGTATTAGAACATGCTCGATTTAAGATATAATCTCTCACCATGGAGTATATAAATATATATGTACATCCATAATTTGATAATTCATATATATATATATACATATGTATATATGGGGTACAGTTTGGAAGGAATTGTATAGAATACTGCCTTTTCTATTGTTGTAAGTGAGGGAACATTTTCTTCTTCCATTATTCCCAAACAGAGCTCATTGCATTTTTGAGTTGTCAGACAAGATTCTCCTGATCCCGAGGCTCTCTGGTGTAGCATCATCTTGCTTCAGGATATTTTTAGAAAATAACCAAAGGTCTCAAATCTAAGTTGTTAGATATAGCTCCAAATTACAAAGAATTCTTTTGGAGAAAACCATCTCCTGCCATTTTTCTGACAGCCTTACTAATAAATTGTAATTCCAAAACCTACCTTAAGGGGCTGGGAAGGTGGCTCAGTGGTAGATCGCTTGCCTTGCGTGCATGAGGTCCTGAGTTCGATTCCTCAGCACCACATAAGCAAAAATAAAAAAGCCGGAAGTGGCACTGTGGCTGAAGTGGTAGAACACTAGCCTTGAGCTGAAGAGCTGAGGGACAGCACCCAGGCCCAGAGTTCAGGCCCCACAACCAGACCCAAAAAACAAACAAACAAACAAACAAAAAAACCTACCTTAAAATACACTGGATCTCATAGAGAAAACTTTCTGCATGCCCATGTTGAATAACTGTAAGATGAATTTTTATTTTCACTGAATATTTCACCAATTGTCTTTAACAATGCTAAGGTAGCAGTGACTCTCAGCCGACAGATTGACGGGGAACGGGTTAGAACTGTTTTTCTTCAGCGCCTTTACTCCTCCTCTATACACATGTACACATGCACACATACAGATGCACGCACTAAGACCTAGAAACACATACACACAGCTGTGTGACACTCGCTGGCAAAGAACAAATAAGTGAAGGAATGTTGTAATCCACTACAAATCCCTTCCCGGAGCTCTTCAATGTGTCTAAAATTAGTGAAATCTACACTTACTTCAGAGCAGCCTCTTCATGGCAACTGTCCTCCACCGTAGAGCTGGCACCTCCTGGCTTAACCACACATGCTCTGGTATCGCTGGCAGCAGGAGGGAGGCAGGGGTGAATCGCAGCAGCACTGGCCACCCAGGCAGTGCCCATGAGGACCCCTGCCTGCCGGTCAGCTGCAGCAGCAATCTATGGAGGTAGGGTCTTGGAGCATTGCCTTCCAACTCACAGAAAACACCTGACTGACAACTTGCCCTCCACTCTCTGGATTGTTGTTTGTTGGTTGGTTTGTTTTCTTTTTCTTTTCAGAGACACAGTACAGTGGTCACTAGACTTATTCTCCAGGAATGTTTCATGCGGTCATTTCCAGGGGAAATTTGTTTTGTTCAGGGGAAGAATGCTGTTTCCCTCACTTTTCCCCCCAAGATGCAAGTAGACAATTTCCTCTTGTGTGAATGAATTCTCTCATGGAGTTTCAACGCATGAGTATGGCACTGAGGAGAAGCTAAGTGCTGCTGTGGTCTAACGGTGGAGGATTCTGGAAGCTTCCATGTGGCGGACACCCATTTGGCATCATGGCTCTGAGACTCGGGATTCAGCAGAACCTTCCACTTATCTAGAGGTGAGAAGTCACATTATGCATTGAAGTAAATCACAATTCTTCAGGCCTATAGTTCAATATTCTATGAACATAAACATTGTCTACTCTTCTTGGCGACAAATATCAGAATTGCACATTTTCTAGGGATTTTTTTTTCTCTTCTGTTTCTGGGACAGGAACTCAGGGCCTGGGTGCTTTCTCTTAGACTTTTTTGCACAGGCTGGTGCTTTACCCCTTAAGCCACACCTCCCCTTCCAGCTTTTTGCTGGTTGAACAGAGATAAGAGTCTTATGGATTTTTCTGCTGGGGCTGGCTTTGAAACTCAATCCTCACAACCCAGCCTGCTGAGTAGCAAGGATTAGAGGCAGGTGCCACTGGCGCTCAGCATAGGATATTTTTATAGACCAACTAATAGTGGACATAATAAGAGAGAGCGATTTGAAATTTTAACCATACAGTACAAAGTGCTGGCACTTTCAAAATGCTTACCCAAGATTAAAAGCTGCAACAGACTTTTCGTGATGAATTATTCATGGCCTTCATATAAGAAATCATGATGTGATTCTCCTGGTCCAACCAAGCCACACAGCTCCTACTACAGGGCTGAAGCTGAAGGGATAGACAGAGGAAGAGAATGAGAGAGAGAGAGAGAGAGAGAGAGAGAGAGAGAGAGAGAGAGAGAGAGAGAGAGAGAGAGAGAGAGAGAGAGAGAGAGATAAACATCAGTTGCTCAAGGTGGCCAAAACAATTGGCCTTTGATTTCTCCACTTTTTAATAATGTTTCCATACTAGCCTGTCAGAACCACAAGCTCTTCCTCCTCCCCTTCCTCCTCAGCTTACATTAAGGTTTTATAAATATGGTCAGAACTTTGCATCTGGGACTAAAATGTTTTCACTTAGGAACAGAGGCAAGATTCTGAATTGTAGAGGCATTAACGCCCCAGAAGAAGGGCAGGGCAGAGGTGGTGTCTGGTCCTGAGCCCTACAGTCCCTCACCTATGAGGTAAGTTCATATATGCTCATCATATATATTAATATGTATGTGTACATATATGGAGAGAGTTATAACGTGTGTTATCCTAGGACTGTTGGAAGGTATTAGAGGAAGGGGGAATAGGAGAAGAGACTATTAGAAGGTAAACAATACTGACAGGACTTACCTCTGTGAATGAAGATGGCATAATGAAACTCACAGAAAGGTGTTGAACTACTGGGATACTAGAATGAGAAAGTCAAAGGAAACCAAGAAAAATGTAATTAAAACATAGCATATATATATATGTATATATATATATATGTATATATGACCATCCTATTAGGTAAAATCTCCTAATATAATGAATGAGAAGAATGTAAGAGAGGTCCTGTGCAGGGTATAGGCACCAATAGGAGGAGGGAGTAAGGATGGGAGGAGGTCCGGGGGAGAGGAGAAATATGGTCCAGACATTGGATGTACCCCTGTGGAAATGGAACAATGAGGCTTTGTGAGATTGGTTTGGGAAGAGGGAGATGAGGGAGTGTGATGTCGGAGATGAGTAAGATCAAAGCAGCTTGTATGCACAACATAAAACCTCCTTGTACAATCAACTGATGCTAATTTTTAAAAAGTAGAATGAAGTACACAAGGAATAAACGCATACTCTCAACAAATATCCGTAACCATTTTTCACGTTCATGATGATCAAAATTTATATTTTTCTCTAAACAAAATTCAAATCCACATGGCATTGATAGAGAACTCACAGTCATTTGGGTTGTTAGTCATTTAATGTCTTTTTTTTTTTCTCTAAAAGTGTACTTCCTGGTATATGGAAAACTGTGGAGAAAGGCCTTAAGAAGGAGTCTTTACATTCTAGAAGTCTGGGAACCTGATCCCCCTGGGTTATCTTTTCTTGTATCTCAGCCAGTTGAGTCATGAACAGTGAACCTTTGACACAACTTGTCAAGAGTTCTTCAGAAGCATAAGTGAGCCATGTCTGACTCAGCCTGCAATTTCTGGCTTCTCCCTTTGCCTGTAGTTTTATCTACTCAAATCAGCATTGTAAACTTCTCCAAGAGGTGCTAATGGAAGCCCAGGGCAAAGGTCACTTCCTGTATGGAGTTCACTAACTCTACATGAGGTTGTTCCCACTGTCCTCTGCTCCACTGTATGCCTCATAATCCCTGCATTATACCACTTAACACACAGCACTTCTATAGTTCCAAAAGGAGGGCAAAGGCTGCGTCTAGGCCCTTGAGGAAAAGAAATTGTGGATCCGGAAACCTAGCAAGGGAAAACGTGATATAGACGATTAGATTATACCTACTGAATGACTCACCGGTACTATTCATAGTAACAATAGTTGATTCTCTTCATAGTGCTTCTTGATTATGACTCCTTCAGCATGATTGAGAAACACAAGAAAGTTAAGAGAGCAATGGCACCTGACATGGAGACAGGGCTGAAGGGGAGGAGGAGGAAGCAGAGCAGCCTGAACCAAAGGGAGGGAAATGCCATTCAAAAGCGAAGCAAACATTCTTGTATCTCCAGGGTTTATGTGAAATATGATATGAGTGCGGGTGTCTGTCCGTCCCTAAATTTGCCGTTAGTATTCGGCACTTCTTGTTCTCTCACACTCAGATACTTACGAAAGGGGACGTAAGAATGACCAGGGGTCACATCGACTAGCCCTCCCTTTTCCATGCCCCACTGTCACTCATGTCACCAGCCATGGTTAGAACTTAGGAAGAGACCTGGCTTGACACCTGGCAATGATATGTTTGGTCGACTAAGTTTCAGTACCTTATAACTAGCCAGGGCAAATTTCTCATGGAAAGAATTCTAACTACACAACTTGGAGTGTCTGAGATTAAAAATCTGCCAATGATTTTGGGTACTTGTTTTGGCATCAGTTATTCCGGTCTTCTGCAAGTAGGACCAGTGCAGACAGCAAGCAGGGTCACAATGCCACCATACCCCACAGCCGTGGAGTGATGGCACCTCTGCATTCACACCACCACCATGGAGGTGCAGGCAGGCATGTGGCCACGACGCCCCTCTCCACTGCTTTTCACTCCCCTCCCCAGCCGGACCGTACTGTTACAGTCATTTGATGTGGGTTAATTATTTCCCCTGGCTAATAAACACTCCTTTCCCTTATGTTTTTCTCATTTAGAAAGGAAAGAGCAATGCCTACTATGGAGAGAAATGGTGATTTCTAACTATCTCTGTATCTTATTTTCTGAGTAAATGTTATCTTATTCTGGGAAGCTCACTTTACCATCTTCAGCACACACACACACACACACACACACACACACACACACACACACACACACTTGCACATTCAGTCCCTGGTATCACATAAGATATAACTTTCTGTTTGTGCATTTCCAAGGTAATCACAACACATAATTCATGAAGCATTTTGGAGGATCATTTTGTCTTTATGAGGTTGCAGAGATTACAGGGCACTTATGCAATTTCGCTGTTTGCTTGGCATTGTAAAATAGGTGTAATCTCATTTTCTGCATCTGGGAGGCTTTAGCAGTGCAAGGACAGTTGTGTGGTGAAGAGGACAGCCAGCTCGTGGGCAGAAGTGGAGTGATCGGGTCTGGGGAGGGGACTTTGTGCTGGTGCCTCGTTTCCCTGTCCTGTGGCCCTCTGTGATTCCCATGTCACTGACACATCTTTCTGGGCTCATAACTTTTCTTCATGTTTGTTAGCCTATTTATTAATACCCTTCCAGAGACAGGCCTGCTCTTTGTAGATAATTTTTTTCCCCTCAGGAAACTATTCCCTATTTCCCACAATCCTTTCATGGAATAAACATGTTGGAAGCTACAACCCTTCCTCCATCAGGGGGTCATAATATCAAATTCTAAAACAAAAAGGTTATGAAGCATGGCTCTTAAATTCCTCTAGGGAGAAAATGATGGTTTGCTCTCCTGGAGGTCACTCACCTGAACTTGTAGAGTGAATTTCATAATACCTTTAGAGATGACGGGGATATTTCAATGTTTCCAACAGGATATTCTTGGACTGACATTGTCTGGCTTTCCAGCTTTGCCTTTGTAATCTCTGACTGAATCTGTTTTACCTGAACAATGTCAGAATGACTCCATGCATTGTTTTCTTCTCCACAGGTAAAGCCACCTAGACTACATCTGTCTAGGACTGAGATGCTGAGAACTACTTTAAACCCACCTTCACGCTCCCACATTGGCAACAACCACTCAGATGCAAATGCTTTCTATGGGACACCAGTTCTAACGCAGTTCTCAGTGCCTTACCCTGTGAGTTTCTTTCAAATAGCAAAGAGACTTACCACAAAGACCCCTGAGGCTGAGGAGACGCCAGCTCTGAAATTATGATAATCTTGTCTACATTTTGATATTGATTTGCTAGGAAAATCTCTTTTAGATAATGCTTTTGGCATAACAATGACACAATAATTTGTACCAAGCATCCACCCTAAGTAAGAGGGAAATAAAAGTCTGTGAGACAAATAACAAGATTAAGTGAGAATACGGGAGCTCCTTAAAACAAATATCCCAATGACACCCAGAAATGTGGAGGAAACTCAGAGAGCACAGACTTTGAAAGCACTGTTATGTCAGAAACTGTTTTTAAATGTAAATAGCTCAGGGATTAAAGAGATCTGAGAGAACAAGTTGGGGCTGCACTCATGTAGTTTGTGCTCTGACAGTTCTCAGAGGTGCAGAAAGATCGCTTTGGGCCTGGAAAGGGAGCCCTGAGCAGGTGCGACTCAATCCTATGTGGATAAAGTCTTCATATGAGGTGCTTTTGGCCAATTCAGCAGAATTTTTTGTTTATACTACAGTGCCGGCTGCTTAATATTTATAATAAATGCTGGGCACTAGGACAGTTACATACCAGGCACCGTGTTGGCCAACATGGACTACACTTACAGTGTTAGTCCCCTAAAATGTTAAGAGACCATGATCAGGAGCCAAAGCGGTAGAAGAGCCATGACAAAAGGGAACTTCAGGTGAAAGAAAAGAAGACCTTCCAAGAAAATTCATATGAGTGTTTAACAGAAGCTCCCGCAGACTGTGATTAGCTCTTTTTATAAAGTTTGAGACCATAGACCCAACCCTGAATACATCTCATTGAGAGGGAATAGGTGTGAGGCATTATTTGTTTAGAAACAAATCTGCAAAGAAGGAGGAGAAGGTAGAGGAAGATTGAGGAGCTGGAGAAGAAAGTAAAAGAACAGGAAGGTGAAGGATGAAGACAAGGAGGGGGTGGAGGAAGAGGAGAGGAGGGAGAGGAGGGAGAGGAGGAAGAAGAAAAAGGAGAAGGATGAAAAGATGAAAGGGGACAAAGAAGAAAAGTAAGAGAGAAAGGAGGAAGCAGAGGAAGAGGAGAAAGAAGAGTAGGAAGAAGAAAAGGAGAGAGAAAGGTAAGAAGAGGAAGAAGAGAAGGAAGAAAGGAGGAGAAGGAAGAAGAGGAAGAAGAAGAAGAAGAAGAAGAAGAAGAAGAAGAAGAAGAAGAAGAAGAAGAAGAAGAAGAAGAAGAAGAAGAAGAAGAAGAAGAAGAGAAGAAGAAGAAGAGAAGAAGAAGAAAGAGGAGGAGGAGAAAGAAGAGGAGAAGGAGGAGGAAGAGGAGGAGGAGGAAGAGGAGGAGGAGGAAGAGGAAGAGAAAAGAGAAGCAGAAAGGAGGAGGAGGACAAGGAAAGCTGAAGATGGCATTGAGGGGTCAAGTTAACTTGAGCAGGAAGAGGAAGAGGAGGAGGGGGAGGAGGAAGAGGTAGAGGAGGAGGGGGAGGAGGAGGAAGAGGAAGAGGAGGAGGGGGAAGAGGGGGAGGAGGAGGGGGAGGAGGAGAGGGAGGAGGGGGAGGAGGAGGAAAGCTGAAGATGACATTGAGGGGTCAAGTTAACCTGGGCATAAATTAGCAACACTCCATCTCAACCAATAAAAGCTGAGTGTGGTAGCCTTTGCTCACCCTCTGCTCCAAAGTGGCATACCTAAAAAGATTGCAGTCCAGACTGGCCCAGGCTACAAATCCAAGAACATGCTCAAAAGTAAATAAATAAATAAAACTAAAATTAAAACAAAAAAAGTTCTGGAAACATCGACTGGTAGAGCACTAGCCAGCCAAGCACAGGACATTGATTTGTAAACTGGAGTACTGCCAGAGAAGAAAAAAAAAAAAAGAAGAAGAAGAGGAAAGAAAAGTAAAAGAAAGCAAGAGAGGGGGCTGGGAAGGTGGCTCAGTAGTAGAGCGCTTGCTTTGCATGCCTGAGGCCCTGGGTTCGATTCCTCAGCACCACATAAGCAAAAAGAAAAAAGCCGGAAGTGGCGCTGTGGCTCAAGTGGTAGAGTGCTAGCCTTGAGCTGAAGAGCTGAGGGACAGCGCCCAGGCCCAGAGTTCAGGCCCCACGACTGGACCCAAAAAAAAAAAAAAAAGCAACAGAGGAAAAAAAAAAAAGCAAACCAAGGAAACTATCCTTGATATTTGTGAATAGTGGAAGTTCCCGGGAAGCAGCAAGCAGGCCCTGCAGAGAGATTTAAAGGAAGGGTTGCTGTCTTCAATGGATGGCCATGGTTCTACATGTAACGCTTCTTCCCAGCAGGACAGCACTCAGAGGTAGAAGACTGTGAGAGTGATCTGGTATAAAGGTAGAAGACAGTGCTCCAGTCCTGACCAGAGCAGGCTTTAGCAATATGTGTGTTCCATTTAGATTTCAAAAACTAACTAAATAAATACTTGAAAAAAAGGTTTAGGGGCTGGGAAGGTGGCTCAGTGGTAGAGCGCTTGCCTTGGATGCCTGAGGCCCTAGGTTCGATTCCTCAGCACCACATAAGAAAAAAGAAAAAAGCCGGAAGTGGCGCTGTGGCTCAAATGGTAGAGCACTAGCTTTGAGCTGAAGAGCTGAAGCGCCCAGGCCCAGAGTTCAGGCCCCATGACCGGACCCAAAAAAAAAAAAGAGAAAAAAAGGTTTAAAAATTAAATGCAAGACACAGAATAAGAATGCAGATAAATAATGCATTTTAGCTGGGTGTTGCTACTTCTGCTTCTCACCTTTGTAATCCAAGATACTCAGGGCCTGGAAATCTGAGAGTCGGTGACAGTGAGATCTTGAGGATGGTAGTTCAAAGCCAGTCCAAGCAGACATGCTTGTGAGACTCCATCTCCAATTAACCAGCAAAAAAAGCAGATCTAGATGAATGGCTCAAGTAATAGAGCACCAGTCATGAGTGAGCCAATCAAGCATGAGGCCTTAATTTCAAACACTACTAAGATCCAAAAACTAAATAAGATAATGTTGTACAACTGGATAGCCTATTTATTTAAGGGTCATCATGAAAAGTTCAAAGCTATTTTAAGTTTATCAAGTTTAGAAGTCACAGTAAGGTAAAGTTAATTTACTGGTGAAGAAGGAACATTCTTATAATTTGAGTGTAGCGTGAGTGTACTATGTTTATAAAGCCTTCGGTAATATGGAGTCAGGCCACAAAATCATTGAACTCCCACTTACCCACCCTGAGTCATTCTCAGTCCAGTGGGCTCTGTGCAAGTTAAGAGATCAGTATACTATTGGTCTCTTTTTATAGTGTTCTATTACTCTACCTTTTCTATGTCTGTCTATAATAAACAAATACTTACCACTACATGTCAACTGCTGGGAATATTCAGTGCAGTAACATGAGCCACAGATTTGTAGTCTGGGAGGACATTGGTTGGCCATATAGTCCACCTGTCTGGGAGTTGGAGCATCTAAGTTGGTGGAATGACCCCTTGATTATTGACCACACCCAGAGAGCACATCTAAGGCTGCATAGGACTGTCATCATTTACATGTAACTTGTCCACGTTCCCAGCCATGATGATTCCTCACCTGGAGCAGTTGTGCAGCCTCTTCTTGTCAATTATTTAATAATATCTGGAGATGCTTCTAGTTGTCACAAACTGGAGATGAATAGAGACTGAAGATGTAGCCAACAGTCCACAGGACTCCCCAGGAGGAAGAATCATCTGGGCCTCAATCTCAACAGTAACTTTTACTGAGGTCAGTAAACAATTACTGTTTGTTTCAGCTTTTTGATAGTCAATGTTTTTTGTTCAAATTTGAGAGTCAAATTATTGTTGTTTTTTGATAGTTAAAAGATGAAAACCCAAGTCAAGGGAAAAAATAGCACAAAAAATAGCAGGGGTATTTTTTGTTACCCAAACATAAGGAGCAGTGGTAGCACACTGGCTGGCATTCACCACAATTAGAGAAAGAAGATTGCATTTTGTGTGGCCTAGAGTAATTTTACATGAGGCAGGATCCTCATTTATCAGGCAGGCTTAAAGTGAAGCTACTTGTGGTAGTAAGTTTTATTTCTCTATTGATTGTTAAGTAGCTTCTGTGTTCATTATAATCAAAAATTTAATTTTGCATATACTTGTCGATCTTTTTGAAAAATACAACTACGAACCAATTATTCATTCTCAGATGTCACTGAAGGACAGAAACAAAACGATGAATCTAACCACTTAACTTTCTCAAGCCAAAGTTCCACAATTTCAGGGAATACAAAAGAAGAGGATCTGTGATCCTAAAGGAATCCTTGAAATGAAAGCTAAAAGGCATCGAAAGGACTTCGAATCTCAAACGAGTCAGCTCAGGTGTCTGAGAGCGTTTTTTCTGACCCCCGTGATCAGTAACTGGCTGATGTGTGTGGCGATGGAAACATACATTCCCTTCTAAGTTGTGCAGACTTCCAAAGCGGTCCCTTGCTAATGATGGTGTGTGGGTCTCTCGCTATTGAACGGACAGAGACATAGTGGGCGCAGGTGCTCGTGACTCCAGTATACTGTATCCAGTTTCAGAACACCATGGGAAAGGGCACTGTCACCTGCAGAATGCCTCGATACCATAACCTGGTCCTGGCCTGGACACCATAAGCTGCTCCGAGCCTCTACATCATAACCTGCTCCCGGCCTCGATACCATAACCTGCTCCCAGCCGGGCTCCCGGGGCCGGGCCCACCCGCCCTCCCACGTCAGGCCCCTGGGGGAGGAACACGGGGTACGCGTATCCCCAGACGCACTGACAGCGAGCTCCTCCCTCTGCATTCCGTTCTGAGCCTCACTTTCCCTTTGCTCTGCTTTGGAAAGGTGTTATGCATAGGCCCCTTCAGATCACTGCTGGGGTGCAGTCTGCTGTCTAGAATTCTCTCCCCAGGGGAACCCTTGCTTTACCCTGAGATCCAAGGGACAGCGAGTCCCAGCTCTCTCCCTGTGGCCCAGCACAGCGCACAGGTCCATGAGCGCTCCCCACCAGGAAGAGACCCCTGTCTTGAGGACCAGAGGACCTGAGCCCCCAGATCCCCGGGCAGCAAGAGCCCATACCAGCCCTGCAAACCCGGGTCATTCTCCTTTCCCTCCTGCCAGAAGGTTCTCAGGCTCCCTCTCTGCAAGCATGGGGCTGGAATCTCGGGTTCATGGCGCTTCTCCCTGAACCCGCCCCGCTGGCGGGCTGTGCACCTCTCCTGCCGCTGCCTCTGCACAGCGCCCAGATGTGCCCCCTGGAAGGGGCAACCCGGACTCGGACTCCATCACTGCCAATCCCGGGATCAAGGTGCACTGCGGCCTTGGAAAATCCACTGCAGGGGCTCATTTCCACCCGGAACCGCAGGCGCCCACTCCTGGCACTCCCTCCACAACTGCAGGCAGGCCAGAGAGCCTCCTCAAGTGGACTCCTCGGACCTGGATGAATTGGAAGGTTCACCTTCGCACAGAGGGATCCGTTCACTTATGTCTGCACGTCTCAGGCTGTATCACAAGGTTCTGAAGTCCCCACATGAGCTCTAGACTGTAGCAGTTAGTATCTGAAATATCTTAGTAAGTTTCTTAGAAAGTAATTTCACAAGTGTTTGTGTGCACGCGTGTGTGTTTGCTCGTACCAAGGTTGAAACTCAAGGTGTTAGCTAACTCAGCTAGCTTACCTTGGCTGAGGCTAAACCAATTGAACCACTAGTTCTGTTTTATATTTGTTATTTTAGAAGTGGTATCTTGTGCTGGCTTTGAATCATGATCCTCCTTATCTCAGCCTCCTCAGTTGCTAGGGTTTACAGGACCACAAGAACTTGTGACTAATTTTAGAACTTTGATATAGTTGTGAAAAAATACACAAGTCAAACCATTTTTTTTGGGGTCAGCTGTGGGGCCTGAACTGAAGGCCTGGGCTCTCTCCTTGAGCCTCTTTTTTGCTCAAGGCTAGCAGTCTACCACTTGAGCCACAGCACCACTTCCTGATTTTGAGTGGCTCATTGGATATTAAAAAAAAAATCTCACGAGGACTTTAGTGCCCTGGCTGGCTTTGAACCACAATCTTCAGGCCTCAGCCTCCTGAGTAGCTACAATTGCAGATGTGAGCCACCAGTACTTGGCTTCAAACTTTCTTTTTAAGGATTGGTACACTATTTACCATTATGTTTATTTAAGTACCACCTAATAATATTCTTCAAATTTAAAGACAAATTAGAACATTTCACAGTTCACAATCTTCAGTTTATTGTGAAAAAATATATATATATATACTAAAAGTAATATGGGCTTTTTGTCAACAAGTAAATACAAAAATGCATATTGTCTTACTTTTGTTTTCAGTACTAAATGCAAGCACATGCATGTAATTTATAGAGTAGATTGAGATTAACTATAATTAAACCATCAAATATGTTTTTATAAACTGATGTTTGTAATCTTTTTTTTCTGCAAGAAACAATTTGGGTATATTTTTATAGTTTTATTGCGCTGCTTCTAAATTAGGGCCTGGGAGTTTTTGAAGCTGCTCTTTCAGGCTCTTTTCTAAAAATAAAACATTGAGGACATGGGAAGTCTCTCTTCTTGACAAAAGAAAAGACAATTTGGATATAATTATCACGACATTTCCTTTTCAACATTCGCTTTTGAAGATCGGGAGACATCCAGAGATGCTGTGGTCTAAGTAGCTGGATTCTGTGATTGCAAATGACAGACCTGCTGATCGACTTACTTCCAGGCAAATTTGCAGAATTAGTACCACCCTCCAATGCTCGTTGGATTGCACATCAGAATTTGTCAACAGGAATGTGCCTGGAGCGAAGGTTATCAACTAGACATATGAATGCCACAGCGGCATTTTGCTGTGTGATTGACAGGCATGATCATCTGGCTGCCATGATTCACCACACGTGGGACACATAATCCACTTTAAAAGGCAATTAAGGCTTTTTTGTTTCATTTTGCTTTTCTGTTTGTTTTCTTCAGACAGACTCATTGTGTAGCTGACTCTGGCCTAAAATTCCTGATCCTCCAACCTCACTCTCCTGAGTGCTGGGATTACAGTCATATGGCACCAAACCAGACTCACACTCATTATTTATCAGCACTGATACTATTACTCACTTTGAGCCAGGGATCCCCTTGACATTTATAACTCATAAACTGAAAAGATCTTCTTAGTTGGAAGTGGTTGCTATGGCTCAAGTGACAGAGCACTAGTCTTGCTGAAGAGATCAGGGACAGTGCCCACGCTAAGAGTTCAAGCCTATGACTGCCAAAAAAATATATCACTTAACATGCTTTGTTCCCCTTTGGATGTGTGGAGAGCAAGAATCATTTCAACTGGAGAAGAAGGGAAACAGAAGAAAGGCAGTAATGATCTGGAATCTTTAGAGACATTCCCTGTGGAATACACTTGGTTTCCTACTAAGGGACACACTCCTCACTGTAGACTCTTCCCATGGAGGCAGGGGTGCCTGTGATGTTCTTTAGGAGCACAGCTTCCATCTTTCCGGGGTGTCGGATTGGGAGGAAGTATCATCGTCTCCATGAGAACATCAGATCTTCATTTTTAGATTCACAGATTTTTAGGACAAGGCTGACATGGGAGGCCATGAGAATTCAGCATCTTAAGTCTAGTTCAATGCTCCCATCCCTGGGTCTGCCATTGGAAGCTGCCTAATTCCTGTGAATTCTTTAAGATACTGGCCATTGATCGTGGCTGCTTATATCTCTGATGGTTTATGAAGGCAAGCTTTTTCCTTTGTTACCCCAGCTCTTCAAGAGCACTCACTACTCCCTTCCACTTTCTTCTTTCTTCTGTTCTTTCCCTCTCCTTGAGATCATTGCAGTGGCTCTCCAACTCAGACCCAAGTTGTTTTCTTTCTTTGCTGTACCTTTCCTTTCTTACCTTGGTGGCTTCATCCAGTTTTGAACTTCATCCAGAATTTTGAAAGCATATAAAATTCCAAAAATATCGTATTTCCAATCCCTATAACTGACTTTAAAGTTCACATCTTAAAATAGCTCTGGTTTCATCCAATATGTTATGATTCAGATGCAGCCACTTATCAGAGTGCATTCTTACCAACTTAATCTTGTGATAAAAATGCTGGTTTCCTTTCATCTTCACCCTGCTCAAAACACAGCCTCTGAATTTCAAAGACTTTTGTCCATCAGTTTACCAAATTCAGTTCAGCTCCTGGCTCAAAAGTGAAGTCATGATTGCATCTTAAATTATAAACTTACAGATTGTATAATTGAATGGACAGTGACAGAAAAGCAGCACAACTACATTCATTTATTTATAAACAAAGATTTCATAATTTATATCACTTCTCCAATACTGATTTAAAAGTTAATGAAGAACTGGGGTGGGTCCCTTAAAATCCAACAAACATATTTAATCTGTCTACTGCTGGACTTGGAATTTTATCTTTAAAAATACTTTTTGGTTATAATATTGTACCTATGTATAGGCACATATACTTACCTATTCAAATCTGTCATACTCTGTTGAATAAGATCAATATTGGAAAGTCTTCATGGAGGAATGGAACTTCTTCATGGAGGAATGGAACTCATATTACACCCAGAGTCAAAGAAGGAACTCTGGACATGCCCTTCCATCTTTGCTCAATTTCTCTCTGCTCATGTGAATCAGGACAAATGACACAGCTACTTTATAGCTCTATCTTCCTCCTCTATGGGAGGTTCAGGGCACTGAGTACAACCTTCTACAACAGCTTGTTGGAAGGATACTAGCTGTGTTGTGAACAGGATAACAACTCTCTTGCTTTTTTTCCCACTCAATCTGGTTCATGGCTATCCCAGTGACCTCACTAGCAAGAAATCCCAGAGCTATTTCTTCATACAACCCCACAACCTCAAGTTCAGGTTTAACAGTGCTCAAGGATATGTGCAGACACTGGGCAAGGCAATAACTGGAAAGCCAAACTCATCCACTCGCAATAGTATTTCATTGCTCCTGAGGGACGGTGCAACGCACCAGCCCTTGGCATTCTTGTGACTTTCCATCCATGACTGAGATGCCTCTGTGGGGCCAGATCTCACCACAAGGCAGTGGAGGGCCACCTGAAACCACATGAAGGACACTGGAAGTATTATGTGTCAGCTGGCAGCTCAGGACTGTAATCCCAGCAACTCAGTAGGCTGAGATCTGAGGATTGTGAATCAAAACCAACCCAAGAAGAAAAGGCTGTGAAACTCTTATCTCCAACTAACTACAAGCCAAAGCAAGAATCAGAGCCATGGCTCATGTAGTAGAGGTCTAGGCTTGAGCCAAAAGGCTAAAAGAATGTGCCTAGGCCCTAAGTTCAGGCCTCAGTGTTATAACATTCTCTCTCTCTCTTTCTCCCTCCCTCTCTCTCTTTCTCCTTCTCTCTCTCTCTCTCCCCCTCTCTCTTTCTCTCTCCCTCTCTCTCTCTCTCTCTCTCTCTCTCTCTCTCTCTCTCTCTCTCTCTCTCTCTCTCTCTCTCTCTCTCTCTCTCTCTCTCTCTCTCTCTCACGCACACACACACACCATAAAAACATATTACGTGGACTTCTTTCAAAAGCAATAAAACTTTAAAAATTGACCACAAAATTTCATTGACCACAGAGCTTTGAGTTTCCCAATCTTTACTGAAAATCTACCAGTATAATTTGAGGTCATGATGAAAGTTATAGAATATATAGTCATGTCACAAAATTTAATGGAGAGATCAAAGGAGTAGGTTGAGAAGTGAGCCCTTGAAAAGGTATTGTTTGTCTAACATAGAGTTCATGTCACTGGAAGTGCACCATGCAGACAAATGTGTATGTCTGTACATCTAGGATAATCCTAAAAGTAAACAAATAACCCATGATAACCAACAACCTGACAGGGCCATGCCAAGTAACTGAATATACAGATAAGGCATATTTTACCATTGTTAAAGAGCCTTCATAGAAAAAAAATATGACTTGGATGAGTTTTTAATTTTTAGTCCTCACTTGCATGATTCTTCACTCACATCTGTGTTTATGTGGATGGTCATTATGTAGCTGCTCAGTAAATTTTTATCAAGTCAGATATCAGTGGTCATTCACAGTGGATGTGCAGAGAGGGAGATCCTCCTCCCATTGGCAGGTGTGCATTGTAAATAACAATAGCTTTCCTGAAACAAACAGCAAGTGTGCAAAAGCAGTTTTCATCATGGTCCACTCCCGTGAAATACCCTACCAAAGACCCTCCAGGACACAGACTCCAGGATGCAGCTCCTGCAGTCTGACAGGTGGAGCCGTGTGCAAATCTTAGCCCAGATAGATGAAATCCAGTCTGGTAAGCTCCTGAGGAGGCTTAGATTCCTTTCTTTGCTGAGTCTTCTCCACAGTCAACACTTACCTTTCTGTGTGCTTAGGGAATAAGAAAATAAGCTTAGATCACCCACAAAAGCATAGCAGAATCAACTCTTTCCTTGCCCATACTCGATTTTGGCATCATGTTTTCTAGGTAAAATCTATGTATATCAAGCTGACTCAACATTGCAGTACCCATAGACATTGCTTGCACCTTGAAAAGGGAAATACTACACGAGTTTGTGTGGAATTACAGGAAGGAGAAGCTGTCAGGGGAGGGATGCTGTCTTTGTTGCCATTTCCACTCAAAAGCCACATTTTCACTTACTTACCAGAACAGAGCCCGTATCTATGCAGTTTATCCTTGGCGGGTATCCAACTGAGGCAGCCCCACAGCCTGTGGGATTCCTGCAGATAACATCAAACGGGGACAAATAGAGCAAAAGAACTGGGTGAAATTGAATGTATTTGGGGGAGGAAAAACTCTAACCAAGATCAGAGATTTCATGAAAACTTTACATAATGTAAACATGGCTGGTCTCAGGAAGCTTAATGGAATGTGAATAAATTTGAGATGGAGAAACTCATACGGAGGTTAGCCAGTAAATACTCAGTCTAGGGCTCCTACACAAGCAGGATTTGTGTTGCTGTTGCTGTTGTATGTGTGTTTGTTAAAAATCCAAGGTCAGTAGGCAAAAGAAGTGTATGAGGTAAGGACAGACTTAGTCAGGGTCAATAGCAAATGGAAACAGACACTGAGTAAATAGAATCCCACAGTGAGATCACCTTGGGGTTGGCCACTCAGAAAGGCAGAGTTGTGCCAATGATCATAACCAATGGGCAGGCCTGGTGAGCTAGGGCAATACTGGCCAAACACGGGTCATTTCAGGACCCCAAGTACCTGAGATGCAGCAGCGTCTCCCCTCCCCACTCCACCGCTAATGCCTGCCATTCTTCTGCAGAGGTGCAGCCTGAAGTTAGCTAATGACAACGAGATCTGGAATCAAGAAACACTATCTAAATCAACAATATTATTCTAGGTGAAAAATATTATTGTGCTACACTCATGCATGTCCAATGCAAGGTTTTCATCTGATACCGAAGTGTGTTCTAATTTCACTGAGATGCTGTTTGGTGAGACGCAGAACCTAGTTACAACATCAGACATAAACTGAAAACAAGCTGAGAGTCTTTCCCTGAGTCTCTGATGGTACACAGGCAGCTGCTCCACATGTGGAGAGGAGAGAGGAGAGAAGAGAAGGAGAAAGGAAAGAGAAGAGAGGAGAGAGGAGAGAAGAGAGGAGAGGAGAGGAGAGGAGAGGAGAGGAGAGGAGAGGAGAGGAGAGGAGAGGAGAGGAGGGGAGAGGGGAGAGGAGAGGAGAGGAGAGAAAGGAGAGGAGAGAATCACACAGTATGTGACTTCTTCCAGAAGCAGACAAAAATCTCCACCTCCAGTACTCCTTCTCTTCCATTTTCTCCAATCTAGCTGCTACCACCAATGGACATTCCAGTAAAACTTAACAAAATTACATGAGGTAATTAAGATACTCTTCAACTATCATCTTTGCAGTTCTTCAGGATCCAGGTCAAATTCTACTTACTCAGTTTCCCCTTAGGGAACCAGGTATCAACCTTGGGCTGACCCTGGAATTCTCTGGGTATTAAGGACAGGTTTCTAGAAGGCTGTCCAGCACAGAGACAGCACCCAGCGAGGCTCAGACGCGGCGCTCTATCATCAGCATTAACAGCCCTGTCTCCTCCATAAACAATGCCAATCTGGGTTCTCCACCAGACTACATGTTGTCTCCTCTTTCTGACATTTTTTTTCCTCTTCCTAGTGCCTATCTATCTATGAAGCAAGCATCCCAGGGAAAAATTTTCACAGAGATCAGACAAAGTGCTCATTCCAAACCTTACCACGTATGCCTGTGCAGATGCTTTATGAACTGAGGTTTACAGTTCAGCATTTGACCCTACCCAGGAGTAGCAGCTCTGTCCCAAGGTATGGCTGATGCTCAACTAGAGGAATAAGATGTGAGGGTGTGTGCGTGAGATTGTTCTGAGCATCCTGAAGCTTGTTAATGTTGGAAAAAATAGATCTCCCATCTTGCCTCGCTTTACTACATGATGCCAGCTTCATTCCCAGCATTGTTGAGCAGACAGAAAGAAGCATTAGCCTACCCCGGATGACATTGCAGCTCCAATAGGTGTAATTTCAAGCACTGGTGACATATAACTTCAAACATCCATAGCTCTACTCATAATCGTATACTACCTATGACCTCCCAAAGAGTCTGGCACTGAAAAGGAGTTACGTGATGGCTGTTAAGTGGACAGGCAGAAATTCAATCATGGATAGCATCTTTAAGAAATGGGAAAATACAACCAAATGGTCCCTCAGGCTTGCAGCATCAGAAAATTGAACTACTAAATAATAAGATTGACGAAGCTGTGAGGAATGGTACTGAACGCTTCTCAGGAATCTTATGAAATGCAAAGAATGAAACAAGACCTGAACAAGCTGCTAGTGGAGCCGCTACAATTCTGGCATTCACTTTTGTGCAGCTGCCTGGGACCTAGAATGTGCCCTCCACCTGCTGCAACCATCTGAATGCCGGTACATATGTGTACAAAGTTTCCTCACCCAGATCTGGCTCAGTCACTTTTATTAATAGCCCTGGCCTTGGTTTCCTCAGCTGTGTTAAGGACATTGAACTTACTGGGTTTCTGTGTTTGGTTTCAGCTTTTTGACAACCCTCCTACAAAATGCCATGTGACTTTAAAAAATTGTTTTAAGTAAGGTTCAATAAATTTTATGAGATAACATTATTTAAAAACACAAAGGATGTTGCAAAGAAGCTCCCTGTTTTTAAAGCAAGCATTAAAAACAACAGTGAAGTCCCTCTCCTCCAAACCTAAGGACAGTAAGAAAAATGGAAGAAAAATTCAGTAAAAATATTTAAAAAAATTAAACAAGGCACCAGTATCTCACACCTATAATTCTAGGTACTCTGAGAATTGTGGTTCAAACCCATTCCAGACAGGAAAATCCATGAAACTCTTATCTCCCATTAATCAACACAAAAGCCAGAAGTGAAGCTGTGGCTCAAGAGGTAGAGCACTAGCCTTGAGCAAAAACACTCAAGGATACTGAGTGATACAGGTCATGAGTTCAAGTCCCAAGACTGGCAAACAAAATAATAATTAAGTTGGGGACAGTAGCAGTAACTAAGAACTAAGTAAAATTGTTAATATATTAACTAACCTCTAAAGTAAGCAAACATTGTTGGCCAGAGCAGCCTGCCCTGAACTCCAACAAAGGGCAAGTCTCAGAGATAGGTGGGACCTGAGCAGTTTCTCTCCTTCCTTTGAAACTCTGAAGAGATCACTCATCAAATAAAATAAATCCAGAACCTCAGAGGCTTTGGATCCCAAACATTCTGAGAACCTGCTAGCAATCAAGCTTCCACATAGGTTAACTGATGACAGACTATCCCCTGCCTTCAGAGGCTTGCTCTACAAACAGAGATGGAAGAGGGCTCTGTCATTCTTCCTGTGTGTGACAAAGTATCACCATGGCTCATAGAAATCCAGTGCACTTTTGGACTTGAAGAATGACATGCTTTGATTTAAGAATGGGATTGTAAGATCCATGGAGTAAAATACACACACACACACACACACACACACACACACACACACACACACACACACACACACACACACACATATATTAATTAAAACTTTCTGTGCTGTGCACTGGTGGCTCACACCTGTAATCTTAACAATCCAGGAGGCTGAGATCTAAGGATCATTGTTCAAAACCAGTCTGGGCAGGAAAGTCCATGAGACTCTTCACTACAATTAGCCACCATAAAATGGGAAGTGAGCAAGAGGGTAACAATGTCAGCCAAGAATTGTACTAGTTTCCTGACTTCTATGACTGTAACCCCTCTGTGCATCACTTTATATACATATATATATATATATATATATATGAAAAAGTGGAAGTGGATCTATGGCTCAAAGTGATAGAACACTAACCTTGAGCCAAAGAGCTCAAGGACCAGTGCCCAGGCCTTGAGTTCAAGCCCCACAATTGTGCCTTCGTTTGTTGTATAATTCTTGAAAATTTTAATTTAGCCCATGGCAATTTTATGATACTTGAACGTTTTCTTCAAAATAGATTGTAATTAATGTAAAAAAGGAATATCAATTAATGCATGTATATGTATTTATTCTTGTAGAAAAAAAGTAGTAATTTTCCATTTAATTTTCATTTAACAGGGTCATATGGCTTCAAAATTGTGTCTAAAGAAATGCAGGTAAAAGGCGAAAGATTTATGACATCTAAAGAGAAACCAGAGTATTAAGTGAAGTAAGCCAGGCCCAAAGAAACATAAGTCCCATGGTTTCCATTATTTGCAATAACTAGTATATGTCTGAGACAAGCAGAAAAGTTCAGATAAGATGATGTTAGGTGAAATGAACTCCAAGATAAAGACACAAGTGATTTTTTTTCTTTCTTGCTATTGTTTCTAACATATTTATAAGGTGATTGTTTTGTTGCTTTGTATGTCCCTCCCCCATAGTATAACTCCTGTTTTCACTGTATTAGATGTTGATATAATTTGGGGAAGTGAAGGAAAAAAAAAACAAATTGTTTAAATAGGGATACAGGTGGACCCATTGCAACAATGAGATGTACAAAATGCTATGTTGAAAAACGAACTTTACAACTTTGATAGGGCGGGGTGCAGGGGGAGTATAGTCGTGGAGATGGGAAGGCAGGGATGGTAGGGGAAAAACAAAGGAGGAGGCCACAATGCTTGATAAGAAATGTACTCATTACCTTGCTCATGTAATTTTAACCCCTCTATATGGTATTTTCACAATAAAAAAAACTTATTTAAAAAAAGAAATACAGGTAATTTCAGAAGGTAAAAATCTTTTATTTTCTTGTTTGTAAAATGAATAATTAGGGTCATCTCCAAAATATGGCAAGCATCAGACTTCATTGACAAATGAAGGTTTTTGATCTGATACACTGTGTTTGGTGGTCATAAAACATATGTTTGATAGTCATTAATTTCTCACCTGACATACTTGAAAGAATGAAAAAGTATATTGTTTAAATCACATATTGCAACAAATGAGAAATCTTTGCAAAACTCACTGTCCATCTGCAAAATTGAATAATGTGGATGCTGGAGTAAATGAAACTGATGCCTTCTATTCCTCTGATGAAAAAGGAAGTTCGTGCCAAAAGACATGATTAATGATGTGCTTATTTCATAATCACAGAATGACTCAGGTGAGCCTGAGTGTAAGAAATTTGATAGAGTAGAGCTTGGTAGAGTAGATGGAAACAAGTCAAGATGGTTTCTGACAAAACCATAAGTAACTGGACATACACAGGAATGATTCCAAGTCATTATTTACTTATGTGATGGCTAACTCAAACATTCATATTTTTTCAGGCTTCTAAGCTTATGATTTATATTTAAGCAGTAATGGAATAAATAGATCCATCCTTGTGATTTACATAAAACACTGGAATGTAAATTAAAGTCAATTAGTAGGCTCTACAAAGATTCATAACTAATGCTTGGCCATCTTCAAATCAATCATGCTCTCAAAATTGGCAGAAAAATGTTGAGAAATACAATAAATAAAAGTGACACATTAAGGTAGTAATGATGGAGATAAGATAAAATAAAATGAAAGAAGTTAAATTGATAGACATGAAAGGTAAATCCCTAATGAATATGAAAATAAATGAAATCTTAACATGGGAACATCCTTCTCATGCATACCTACTTATTCATTCTTCCATTCATTCATTCACCAGGTAGTTCATAGGCTTTACAAGTTAATTAGGCAAATAAAGAATGAGTGTTATCCAAAGGCATTGTTGAATATGAACATAATTTTCCTAAAAATAGTATCTATTTCTGTCACTACCTAGGAAAAATGGGTCTTTTCATTACCGCCCTTGATTCCAAATCCTCCCCATGATTTTTGCTTGTTCAAATTTTCCGTTTCCCTAGGGCTTCATCCTTCCTATTAAATTGAAAATCTGAGAATAACATGTAGTAAGTGAAAGTGGCAGTGCTGGTTCATTGGGAAGGCACATTTGACAGGGTAAAGCACTATGTGTGAAATAGAAGACAATGCAATCAATTATGTGTCAGTTTCACAGTATCATTCTCTGGTTATTGGAGCCTTGGAGTCTTGGACAACCCTCTCAAAAGATATTGATGGCTGCCTCAAATGGTATCAGAATAGGAAGCAAGAGTCCTAACTGATTTGAAAGTGACTAGAGACCTGAATGAAACACGTTAATGACACAGGACTCCCCTTTTCAGAGGAGGAACGGATCTCAGTGATTCCTGGACTCATGAACACAACCATGCTCCTGTGCATTAGACATATACTCCCCTCCCCTCATTTCCAGATTCTTTTCTCCTCAGCTCACAGTCATTTGGGAGCTTATATCAACTGGAGTGAAAGAATCTAATTGGCTGGCTTGGACTGCATGTGATTTATCTGCAACTCAGTAAACACCCAATGAGATCCTGGAATTAATTTAGACAATTCATTCTTTTAGTCAAGTGTTCATTATCAAGAGAAATGGGAGGGGATAAATCATGTGCAACAAAGAAGAAAAACTAACAAGGGCTAATTAATATGGCAACGAAGCCCACGTCATACTCCATTATGGAGGCACTAAGCAGATATGTTACTGGCTTCTGCTGAGTTTGAATTCTAATTCTGCCCTTAAGAATAAAGACCAATTAATATCCAAAATCTACAAGGAACTAAAAAAAACTCCCTTCAAAACTAATAAAACAACAAATAAGCAGAGGAGCTAAAGAGAGAATTTTCAAAAGAAGTAACATAGGCCAATAAACAGAGGAGGAAATGTTCAATACCTCTGGCCATAAAGGTAATGCAAATCAAAACAATTTTGAGATTTCTTCCCACCTCAGTTAGATTGGACAATATGGAGAACTTGAACAACAACAAACACTGGTGGGGGGCAGGGGGAAGAACCCTACTGCACTATTGGTGGGAATGTAAACTAGTACAACCATTCTTGGTGATTGTTTGGAGATTCCTCAAAAGACTAAACATGTAGCCGGGTGCCGGTGGCTTATGCTTGTCATCCTAGCTACTCAGGAGGCTGAGATCTGAGGATAGCAGTTCAAAGCCAGCCCAGGAAGGAAAGTCTGTGAGACTTTTATCTGTAATAAATCACCAGAAAACTGGAAGTGGCACTGTGGTTCAAGCGGTAGAACTCTCGCCTTGAGCTGAAGGGTTCAGGGACAGAGCCCAGACCCAGAGTTCAAGCCCCATGACTGACAAAAAAAAAAAAGACTAAACATGTAACTTCCCTATGACTCAGCCATACCACTCCTAGGCATCTACCCAGAACATCACAAGCCAGATTACCATAAAGACACATGCACATGCATGCTCATTTTTGCACTATTCACAACAGCCAAGGTATGGAAACAGCACAGATAAAGGAGATAAAAGTGGTTACAGAAATTAAGGGAGAAAAGATGAACATGGCATTAAGTATATATTATGGCAATGTGGGGTCAGAGATGGGAGAGGAAACTGGAGGAAAGCAAAGGAAGGGGTGACATTGTCCAAAACAGAAATGTACTCATCACCTGATAAGCCTTCTTTACAACTCCTTAGTAATAAAAATAAAATTATACTTTAAAAAGGCTAAAGGCCAAGAAGACAGGAAGACTGAAGCTTCTCTTAGAAGTAATGAGAAGCAGACTTTATCTGACCACTCTTCCATTGTAGTTCACACAGTTAGAAAATGAGAGGAGTTCAGGGAAGCTCATTGAATTACATTCTTTTTTTTTCTTTTCTTTTTTTTTTTTTTTTTGTCTTTTTTCTTTTTGTCTATTGTGGGGCTTGATCTCTGGGCCTGGACGCTATACCTGAGCCCTTCAGCTCAAGGCTAGCGACTACCATTTGAGCCACAACATCACTTCTGGCTTTCTAGTGGCTAATTGGAGGTAAGAGTCTCATGGACTTTCCTGCCTGGGCTGGCTTTGAACCACGATCCTCAGATCTCAGACTCTTGAGTAGCTAGGATTATAGTTGTGAGCCACTGGCGCACAGCTTGAATTACTTTCCAACTACAAAATTCTCTCTGTGCAACAATGATGGGAAACAAACAAGGTCAGTAATCTGTCTGTCTACACTGAAAGCAAAACAATGGAGTAAAATATTCAAAAGTTTTGACTATTTTGTGAACGTGAGGATTTTGAACTACTTGGATGATAATGCCTTCGCATAGCCCATTTGTCTACAATAGTCACTGAAATCTCTTGAGCTTAGGACGTGGCTTCAAAATATCTCATTAGGAATAAGCAAATTTTCTAAAATGCAAAACACACCTTGCAATATTAAAACACTCAGATCCACAGCATTCGGGATAAAAGATACTCAACCTGTGTCATAAACATGGTTGCTTGTACACAAGAGATATTTATTCCTCACAAGACTGGAAGTGTACAAGGAGAAAGTACCAAGTTTATCCCTCTCTTTTACTGACATCAATAGTTGTACAAGGGGATTTCATTTTAACTAGTCTATTTGTGTATATAATATACATTGATAATTCACTCCATCACTCTCCCCATCTCTTCTATTCTCTTTCTTAACCAATCTCAGCAAATACCCTTGTTCCATTTTCATGCATGCATATAAATTAATTCTCCTATAGCTCCCCCTTCCCCTCTTCAATCATCTACTCCTTCTCCACTAGTATCTACACCCCAAGCAAGATATGTATCAATTCCTTTTCTTCTACTTCTCTGCTATTATTATAACCTTCCAGTCATTGTATGACATTTCAATTTCTTAATATTCATTTATGTTAAAGTACTCAAAGAGGTTTCATCGTGGTCTCTCACACATCCATAAGCTACACTCTCATCAGATGCATCACACCCACACACACCCACACACACACACACAGACTCACACATAATACACACACACACACACACACACATACACACACACACATATATATATATATATATATATATCTGATTTTGTATGTATTTATGTACACTTGTATTTTTGGTAAAATATTTATATATGAACAGAAGATGGAAGACCTTTCATTCATGGGTTAGAGAATTAATATTACAAAAATGTCCAGATTGCCAAAGGCAATACACAAATTTAGTCTACTGCTCATTAAAATTCCAATGTCATTCTTTACAGAGATAGAAAAATCAATTCTAAAATTTATATGGAATCACAAATGGCCCCCAAATAGCCGAATCAACTTTAAGAAAAGGAAGTGAAAGATAAATACAAATAAAATTTTAAAAGCTCCTTTCTTGCTTCACAGAAAACAAACCTATATTCTCCTATAACTTCACATGTTGAAAGGAGGAAGTAGATATTCTGTGGTTTCTTCTAAAAGGTCACTAGTAATATTTGAGGTCTCTAGACTCATCCCCTTCAAAACGCTCACATTTAATGTCATCTCTCGGGGACTAGGCTGCAGCATAACTTTGTATTATTTCAGATGAGTTCCATTGCTGGACAAGTGGTTAGTCTCGTGGATGTCCCTCTCCCCCACTGTGTAGACTCTTCTTTCTTTCAAGATCATCCTGCAAGCACACACTACTGCTTCTGATGTTATTGCTATTACGAGAAAAACCTGCTACACAATCTCTGAACATACACTCTTGCCATTCTGTATGGATGGATAAAAAGCTGGAAGAAGAGCACACAGGTAGGATATAAACAGTTGATTTATGGGTGTTACCCAGAGTTTAAACTTGTTATTAAGCACATTATATACCTTACAGCATCATACTGCAAAATTATTGAAAGAATATTGCACTTCAGTAAACTAAGACTTGGTAAAGCTGAACAGTTCATTCAAGTCCTACCTACCACTGATGGGCAGAACTGAACAGAACTGCATAGGCCTGTGTCTGCACACAGTGCTTCAAACTCAACATAGTAACGGGAGACTTTCTTGGAGACAGACATTCTCATCTTCTCCTAGACCTACCAAACTGGAATCTAATGTTAGCAGTCACCCCTTGGGATCCACATGGAACCTAAGACAGAGAAATCCTTCATGGGGTATCAAACACATTAGATAAAAGACACAAGCAGAGATACAAGAAGGAATTCTTACAAAATCCTTCTAGGATATGTGGTGGTCCTTCTGGTTACAGTTCAGTAGATTCTGTTCTGAGTACATCATCAGTAATGAAATGATTCCTTGGGAACTTTTCTTTTGTATTGACACATCTTGTAGGAAGGTATTTACCTGTGTAGAAGAAAGTGTTTTTGCAAGGTTTGATTAAAAATAGAGTTTTTAACAGACAAGTACACGGACTGACAACAACACCCACAGGTCTTGCACTAGATAAGTGTTTTCACTCAGTGTACTTTTTGTTCTTTCTCACTGTTGCTGAGGAAGAAAAAATACAGAGGCTAAAGACTCTGGCAAAAACAAACAACTCTTGGTTTATTGATTACTACCAGGCTGGACTTCTGGACGGGTGTCTCAATACACACGTAGCCTGCCAAAAATGAAAAGATGCATTAGACACTGAGCAAACAAATGCTATAAAATGAAAAGGGCAATAAATGTTGAGTCAGGACAACTACAATGCTTCCTTGTATATTCTTTAGATCAGGGGAGTCACATGAATACTGAAGTAGGAATGAAAATCACAGCTATACACAAGCAAACAAAAAAAAATGCCTTAACCCACTCCAAACTTTGAATGGAAGCTGGGGAAATTGCAATAAAAGCTGGGGGGGGGGGGGGAGAATGAATTACTAAGACAGGGAAAATGGTGTCCAAAATTTAAAATCCACTTCATCACTGGAAAGTTCAGGGTCTTACCAGAAAAAAAAAAACAAACAAAGCTCTCCAAACTGTCATGAAAAGGGATGAGCTACGGGGCTTCTGGTTCTGTTTCTCCCCACTGAGGTGAACCAAAGATAGATAGATAGATAGATAGATAGATAGATAGATAGATAGATAGATAGATAGATAGATAGATAGATACATAGATACATAGATACATAGATACATAGATACATAGATACATACATACATACATACATAGATACATACATACATAGATACATACATACATACATACATACATACATACATACATAGACACATAGATAGATATGGGGAGAGAGAGAGAGAGAGAGAGAGAGAGAGAGAGAGACTGTGATGGAGGCAGGATGCAGAATGTTGGGACAGCTGAGGACCAGGTAAACTCAAAGTGCAGCCTAAAGGCCTGTAGGGGGTGGACTGGTCAACCTCTGCACATACTGCTGCGTGTGTGTGTTTGTGCACACCTGTGTGTGAGACATGGAAAAGCTAAGGAAGCAGCTATACTTTGGTCTGGGTTCTTGCTTGGGTCTCAAGAGTGGCCATTGCTCATTTCTTCCCTAATGAAATCCAGAGTGGCCACTTGTATACTGAGTCTCTTCTATAATCTCTTAACCAACACAAAATGTTGACCTCAACATCTGGCTCTGTGGAGAAGCCCCACACATCATTGACAAAATCATGGGAGCACTGTGAGGATTTACTAACTCAGGAAGAAGCTGTGTTACAGACTCTCCAGAGTTCAAGCTGAGCTTTATTTAGAAGAGTACTAACCCCTCCCCCCAACAGATCTTTAATTCTTCTTCTATGATTATCCTAAATTTTTCAAGTTAATCATTTGGGATTTGACTCTGCAAACAGAGCAATGTTTCTCCAGCACTTTTATTCTGTGAAGCATGAGGTCCTGGATCTTCCCTTTGCAAGGGTATGGAGTGGGGCAGGGAGGGCGGGGGTCTTTCCTTGATTGGGGTAGCATGTGGCTGTTTGTTTATCCTGGAGCAGATGGGCTGAGACTGGAGGTTTGCTTCTGCAGCCATAATCAATCGCACAATGCAGGGGCTTCAATGAATAGCACGAACGCGTTGCCTCAGACATGCGCAGGCAGGATGGCGGATTGACTTGCACAGTTATCTCTGCTATGGTGTCACAGCCTAAACATCAAAGTGTTGAAACCCAGAGTCTTACTCTGGGAGAGAAAAAAAAAACCCACAAATCCCACCTCCATTCCCATTTAGGGAGTGGGCAGAATCCAGCTCCAAACAGCTGTAGACAGCAGTCCCCATTTCCAGCTTGGCTGACCCGGGGTGCGTGCGCCAGGACCAGCGGTGCGTGCACACAGCTCTTCGAAGTTCCCACCAGTCCCTTCCAGGGGCTCCTGTATCCCGAGTGATGCTCACTCTTGGATTCTGATGATAACCACTTCAAGTCCACCTCGTGGCTTCCAACCACAAAAATGCCTTTCTTTTAAAGCCCGTGTGATTAGACTCTCCCTAGGTACCGTCTATGATCCCAGTTATGTCTGCAAAGGCTCCTTTGCCACAAGGTAACTTCCACAAATTCCACGGTCTAGGGTCTGGGCCTCTGAAGGAACTCAGTGGATTGTGTAACGCCGGAGTAGAGCACAGTGCACAGCTAAAGCAACAGGAGGACTCACTTGCATCCGCGATGTTGTAAAAGGGAGAAAGCTCCCATAGCAAAGATTCTCTTCTTTTGGGTCTACTTCATTTCTAACACTGTAAATATTCTACCTGTACTGCAGCGTAGTAACATCTTGCTTTTGCATATGAGGAGATAGGTGTGAATACTTTTATCTTTTCTGAAAAGGCATTTTGATTAGATTAAAACCCTGGAATTTAGAGAGTATAAATTCACTTTATAAGTACCTGTCAGACATTGCCCCTGAACCCACACATATTGTACCTTATCATCTCACACAAAACCTCAGTCATAAAACAACAGTAGAGAAGTGTTGCAAAGAACAGAGTTAGAAAAGGGAAAGATGCACCCTCAAAAGGTTTTCCCTATTTTATCAACAATATAAAACTAAAAAAATACCTCAGCCCTAGTTTGATATTCAAAATAAATAAATGAAAATTCCTAAAATATTTTTGCAGAGCCAAACATTTTTTTTAATTTAATTTAATTTTATTTGTGAACATACTGTACAGAAGAGTTACAATTACATGGGCAGGATAATGCGTACATTTCTTACCAAGCATTGCAGCCTCCTCCTTTGTTTACCCTTCACATCCCTTCCCAGCCTCCCCCCTCCCTCCCATCCGAATCCTATTCCTCCCCCCCCCCCCACCGATGTTGTAAAGCTCGTTTTGGACATGACAACTTGTGCTTCTCATTGTTGCAACAGGTCAAACATTTTGACAAAGGTCTTCCCAAAGGAAAAGGAGACATCTCTGTGCCTTCTGACCTTTGCTTGGTTGAAATACCATCCCTTTGACCAGTCAGAGTTAAGTTTAAATAATGACTGGTGCATCTTTTCTCCCTGCTTTTCTCTTTCTACTTTTTTTTTCACATTCTAGCTTAATTGAAAAATGAAGGACATAAAAGCTAGGCCATGACTGTTTCTCTGTAAGTGTTCAACTTCCAAATGTCAGATTTGAAAATCGATAAGTGAAGAGAACCATCTTGGCTAGCAAAGATGCAACTGAGTGTGATGTATAGTCTCTTAGACAATTGGAGCAAGCATGTCTTAGATAAACACTTGCACAAGAATTTATCTTTAATAGGCTTTAAAGGAAACGCAAGTCTTCATAATTTATTTAATATGCTATCCTAATGAAAGAAAGTAAATTGTTTGCATTTATTTTCAGAACATGAGACTCTCCTTGCTTAAGTGCCCAGTGAGTGGATAATACTGGATTACAAGTCGACTTCAAGAGTAATTAGCTGTGTGCAAAACATTTTACACAAAATATGTTGAAAGTCAAAAACCTACACTACATTGTTTAAAAAAATAACACAGCAATCAGGGAGTGTGATTTTCAAGCCAGTCTCAAGTTTAAGAGAACTCCTCCTTGGATGTGTTTAAGTCTATGGCTAATACCAAAAAGTTGTGAGGACTAGATTGCTATTAACCCTAGAGAATTGGGAGTTGGGTAAGTATTATAGTAGGGCAGCCAGGGTTTGAAGTGAAGGGGAGAAGGTTTGAGAAGAGCTGGAAACTTCACTGTATAGCTATGTACTAAATCCCCAGATTGAAACCTACATCTGTTTAGACATTGAGGGGGAAATAAAACAAAATTCACAACTGTCTCTGATGACATTTGAAGCCACATAAATGTAGAAAGAAACCAGCTCTCTTCAAGCACTCAGACTGACTCATGAAGAAAGTGACCGACCATGAGCTGACTTGAATTTAGCAGTGCATGGCCACTCTGAAGGTGGCTGTCGGCACAGTCAGGTCCCATCCCATGATTCCTGAAGCCAACTTGCCACCCGTGGGAGCGAAAAGCAGTCTCTGTGAGAACCACAAGGGCCTCTGATTTCTACTTCATTCTGCGGCATTAGGAAATAAGAAATTTTTTGAGAAATAACCTGACAGAACATTAAAAAAAACCCAAAAACCAACCAACCAAACACACAAAAAGACCCAACTTGTATTCAAGAGAAAAGAATCCAGAGGCTGCAGTAACAATTCTTTTCCTTCTCCTTTCTGCTCTGTAAAAAGCTGTCTTGGTTTAATCAAGATACTATTTTTTTTAACAAAGAGAAATCAATATGCTCTCCACAGTCATCTCTGACCAACATCTAGTCATTTACAGAGTAAACGGAAAAGTACTCAGTTTTAACCTTTAACCACAGAGACGGAAAATATGGTTCAGATTACTTGATCTTCCTGAGGACAGTGCTCTGTAATTTGATATCAAATGACCTTTCCAAAGCTATGCTTGAAAATGATTTTTTTCCCATTTTATCTCATAAAAAGAAAAGCTGGATATGGTGGCTTGCACCTGTAATCATAGATATTCAGGAGGCAAAAATCTAGAGGTTGTGATTCAAGACCAACCTGGGCAAAAAGTTAGGTAGGTACCTATATTCTTAGCTACAAAAGAGGCATAAATAGGAAGATCCAAATCTATATTCAACCCTGAACAATGATCATGAGGCTCTACTAGGCAAAAATAAGCAAAACAAGAAAGGGCCGGTGGTATGGCTCAGGTAGTAGAGCAAATACATGGTTCTCAGCTCAAAAGAATTAAATAAAGAGATGGATGGATGGATGGATAGATGGATGGATGGCTGGGTGGATAATGAGTAAGTTATTTTGGAGACAAGCATTTTAAGGCAAAAAATTGTAAATAAATGTTTGCCTAATAGCTGTTAACAACTAGCTGTTTCCTGTGCAAGACAACATCTATTAGTACAGTAGACATTCTTACATTCTCATACACCAACAGAAACAGCAATGAAGATAGATAGGTAGGTAGATAGGTAAACAGGTAAGTAGATAGATAGAGACAGACAGACAGACAGACAGACAGCTAGATATGCATTGTGGATGTGTAGTTAGATACACAAAATAGCTCTAGCTTTTAAAAATCACTGCATAATATATATTTATGTATGTATATAATTCACATATATAATTCATGTATGTAGAAAGAGAATATTTATTATGAAAACTTCCTTAACCAGCTCACAACTTCCCTTTACCTTTATAGAACATGTATTATCTCTGGCTTGTGGGTAAGGGGCTAATAGCAGCTTTTAAACTAGTATATCTGCTCAGTCCTCCCCATGTGCATACTTGGTATTTGCACTTGGTATTACAGGAATTTATATTGTGAACATAATTATGCAGGTTAATTAAACATAACGTAAGCTAATTGTATATAAGCTAAAAACAGATATGTTTGTACAAAAGCTAAGTTTAATGTATTTGGAAGAGTCTACTAAGATAATTACAAAATTCAATAAAAGTCAAAGCAACAAAAAATGTATAAATGGGGCAAAAATCCATAAATCTAAGTTTATGTACTCATTCCACTCTATTCAAATTCTGTTGACTCTCAGGCTTAGTTCTATACATATTGACCCAAACGATTCCTAGCAAACAACACAGAGACTTCCCTGACTAAAAGCCACACGCCCGGGGCTTGTTCACAGAGCTTCTTCTACTTGTATTGTTGACCTTCACTCACATTTCTGCTAGGACACTCACCATTAGGAACGTGAATAACTCACCATGCAAGAGGACATGGTAGGAGGGACTCCTCACCATGTGAGAGGAAATGGTAGGGAAGTTGTCAGTCATGGCTCTTAAGGACTCACCCTTAGAAGGGACATGTTTTACCCCTGGTTTCAATACATTAAATGAAATGAGCCTATTGGTTAATCTAATTGCATATTGGGTGTAGAATATGACCAAAGAGAGAGGGTAATTGGTACTGGAGAAAAATAATGTCTATATTTCCTAGACAAGCTTTATCTGAATATTCCAAAAATATAATCTAGAAATTATTGATTAAGCTTAAAATGAGTTTATATTAAAATGTGTCATATGAATTCTAGTTCATATTGAAAGGGAAAGGTTTAGTGACATCTTTTCCAATTTCACTAGATATATGCATAATATATGTTCAGATGCATACACATGTATTCATACATACACATGTAGATACATATATGTATATACATATACACACATATGTGCATATACATACACATATACACGTGTACATGTACATATATACATATATACATATATACACATGTAGAGAGAGATGTCATTTCCATATTTGTTTCTTTATTTTTTTTTATTTTTATTTTTTTTATTGTGAAAATACTGTACTGAGGGGTTACAATTACATGGGCAAGATAATGAGTACATTTCTTATCAAGCATTGTAGCCTCCTCCTTTGTTTCCCCTTCCCATCCCTTCCCATCCTCCTCCTGCCTCCCAACCCAATCCTCCCCCTCGACCAAAGATGTAAAGTTCATTTTCGACATGACAACTTGTACTTCTCATTGTTGCAACGGGTCCACCTGTATACTTATTTAAACGACTTGTTTTTCCCCTTCCCCGCCAAAAATTATACCGACATCAAATACTGTGAAAGCAGGGGTTATACTGTGGGGGAGGGACATACAAAGCAACAAAGAAATAATCTTATAAATGCGTTAGAAACAAATGCATGAAAGAATAAAAACATTTAAGTACATATGTTAGGGTTCATTTTCCTAACATCACCTTATCTGACCTTTTCTGCTTGACTCATACATATACTAGATATTGCAAATAAGGGAAACCATGGGACCTATGTTTCTTTGGGCTTGGCTTACTTCACTTAATATAATTTTTTCCAAGTCTTTCCATTTCCTAACAAATGGGGCAATGTCATTCTTTCTGATGGAGGCATAGAATTCTATTGTGTATATATATATATTTATTTATTTCATCTTGAGATGCTCCATATATGTATGTATGTAGGTAGATAGATAGATAGATAGATAGATAGATAGATAGATAGATAGATATTCACATACACACAGACATATGGAAAAGTTATTTCAGCTTTTTCCTAGAGTATATTACTCATATATCTCTCATGGAAAATGCATTCCTTGTCTTCATGTCTAAAACTAAAATACTTAATAACACAAGCTAATGGAATATGAGTAAAAAAAAACAGATGTATTTGTATAAAATCTGCCCTCTGTTTATGTGATACTTGGTTGCACCAGGGTTTTGTCTCCACTTTGCTTTATCATTAAGTACTGTCATGGAAAACTCATTAGGAAGCCTGAGCATTTCTTTTCACAGGTGACCTAATTTTCTGTCTACAAGTTGTTAAAATTCTTTTAATTCTTTTATATGATTCCATAAAGTTATTGAAATTTGTCTCAGGTTTGAGCATTAATTCAAGTGTTTTCTAATACATAAAGTATTTACACAATAAAATTTTATATTCTTCCATATAAAAAACCTTTATACTATAGATAGCACTTCAAGGATTAATTTACACAAAAATTTTCAGTAGGTAGAATCAAGTTATCTCTTATTTTAAATTTTGTTCTTGAATGGTATCTTAACTTTTTATCCACTTCCTTTTTCTGACAGATACTAGTTATGTTTGTTTGTGTGTGTGTGTGTATGCCTTCTTCCTCTTAATTCCCTCCACATCTGTCTTCTGTCTTCACTTCATCTTTACATTATTCATAAATCTATGTCCAAGTAGATTCTGTTTTTCCCACAAAACGGACAAGGCTCTGAATTCAAATGACAGAATTGTAATCTGTGTTTTGAATTTTGGAGTTTTATTTTGGGGGGGGGGATCCGTTCGTGGGGCCTGAACTCTGGGCCTGGGCACTGTCCCTCAGCTCTTCAGCTCAAGGCTAGCGCTCTACCACGGAGCCACCTTCCCAGCCCTGAACTTGGGAGTTTTTAGTCATGTCATTTCATGTCTGAAAGTGAGCTTAATGATGGGCTCTACCTATTTTGAAAAGTTCAGTTAGATATAAGGCAATTTCAAATGTGTAAAGTAGTTATAATGTTCCCAACACATAACAAGACCAAGGTAAACATTTGCTATTAATAATGTGTTCTGAATTCCATTTTCCCACCTCTTGGTTGTTTCTACCAGTTCTCCACTTCATCCTGTATATATCAATGTTCTCCTTTATTCTGTATATGTTCCCATACAACATGTTTTGTGAGCATTAACAAATTTTGCTTTATCTCCTTGTGTTGGCTTGCCGTGACTTCTTTGTGTGCCGCTTTACAGAAATATGTGATTTATTTTCCCATAGCATCTGTACGTAGGTCAGGTTTTTTTCCTCTCCTTACCCTTTGTTTCCATGCGTTAAGACAGTCTACCACACCATTCTGCCAGGAAAGGGCATACCAGGGTATAGGGCAGGAGGTAGCACCATACAGAGCACTCACAAATGATGCAGTACTTATTCCTGTTGATATGTACTTCATAAAGAATACTTCCTGTTTTATGGAATATTTCAATTTGTGGCTTCCTTGGTTCCTAGAAGGCCTTTGTAATAGACATGAATTTCTGGAATTGAATCCAGAAATCCCACCATGAAGGTAGATGGATGGTAACTTGTGCTCTATGTTGAAGAAATGTGAGAACAATGACTTGCTTAAAATCCATGTGTTTCACACAACAGGAATTTTTCCCACGATATGTTCAAGAGATGTGTTGTAATGTCCAAGAACAACTCACCTCAGAATATTTCTCAATTTTCTTGACACATCAGAGAAGAAGTGTTTTCTGCTTCTCTGCAGGTGTGTAGTTCCACTCTGAGCAGAGTTAAGTGCAAATGTTTATTTCTTAGGCATTGTCATGGTTCTTCTGGCTGGTAATTTATTTAATGTTGAGATTCTCCATAAAATATAGGTATATTTAATGTAAGGCTGTACCATTCTGAGAATTCTTTTGGTTCATTATACACAGGCCAAATGTTTTGTAGTTTTGTATCTAGAAAACCAATGTCTTCTATAGAATAAATTATTTTTTTAATATTTACAAAAAATTATTTCCTCCATATCCCTCTTATATATGACTATTCTAGTATGTAATAACGATAGGACTATCAAATGCATTATTTTTTAGAATATAAAATCAATGAAGGCAAAAGGAATTGTGCTTTAATTCAGCCAGAACCAGAAAGTATGTCTAATGTACAAATATATGAGAATGTCCATTATTTTATCCATCTGAAAAGAAACAAATAGCAAGTAAATGCCAATATAGGCAAGATGCACACACAAGGAATAAATGCTGCTGAAATTCACAAGGAAACCATAGATAGAATTCTATTATGGATGCAGAAGGCTATGAAGTGGTACCAGACCATCGCATCAACCATTGTGACCAGATGCATATTCACAGCTCACCTGGGGCGAACTTATTCAGCCATGTACCTCAGGAGACGATGGGTAGATTGGTAGGAAAATGTCTGCATTTATGGGTAGCTCAATTCACCATTCTTCCTCAGCTGTGCCCAACAAATACGTGTGGTAACTATTCTAAATGCCTAGAGAAAGGAGGAAGCCACCCTGCTCAGGAACAGATAAAAAATGCAAAGGTAGGTAGGTAAATTAATTAATGACAATATAAAGAGATGAGATAAAAATCAAGAACATGTATACTTGTAAATGAGTACTTGTGTATATGTATTCTTGCATACACACACATGCAAACATATACATGTGTGCACTTAAAGGCTTTGCACTTTTCCCCCAAACAGAGAAAATCTGGAAAAGCCTAGGAAAGCCTCTGAGTAGGAAGATTTGGTCAAGTCTCTCTTTAAGGATGAAGAGACAGGTAGAGAAGGGCATAAGGGCATTTCAGACTAAGAGATTAATACATCACACAAATGAAGCAGTAGTTATTGTTATTGTTATTTACTACATGAAAAGCATTCCCTGTTCTAAGCAACACCACGGTTTAGAGTTGGCATCTCTGTCATCCTCTAGTCTCTTTTCTGTGGCTGCAGGACCTTCAAATAGGCTGTCCTCAAGCCACTGCCTTCAGAAAGCTTCAATGAAGGCTGTAGCTCTAGTTGAAGTAGAAGAACTCTGCCTGGATTTCCCAGGAGGCTTCACCAGGTACTGAAATGCACAAACCCAGCCCTGAGCCAGGGACTTGGCCCACCTCTCCTTAGACAAAGGAGTCTTGACATGTATCACAGAAATCAGGTGCTGGAGTGGTAGCACACAGAGTCAGCATGTGCAAGACCTTGGGTCAATCCTCCATGCCTATACTAAAATTTAGAATTGAATAGAATAGGAAGAATACAATACCATTCAATAATGAAATAAAATTATTTTATCTCAAATAAGATAAAATATATGTAAAATAAATAATTTACCTCTGTAAAAAGGGAGAAGGATTGGCTTAATGTTTGCACTAAATCATGTTTGTCACCCGCCTTTGAGACATAACATCCTTATTTGATATCTTCTATCAGGTGGTAGAAGAATAACTAAAAGGTAGGCTCCATAGCGAGATTTGCAATGTAAAAGATGATTCTATTGGTAAAATCACGTAGAGTGCTGTCTAGGGAAGTGAAATCGCAGGGAACAACTCAGAGACACTTGCTGAAACTCAGAAGATGAGAGCCTAAACCAAGCAAAATCAACTATGGAGACAATTAATTGTTTCAATGAAAATTCCTAGTAGTGGTGAAGGTAAAGCATTTCCAGGGTTTTGGACAATACAAGAGATGGAGGAGGGGCTGGGAAGGTGGCTCAGTGGTAGAGCGCTTGCCTTGCATGCTCAAGGCCCTGGGTTCGATTCCTCAGCACCACATAAGCAAAAAAAAAAAGCCGGAAGTGGCGCTGTGGCTCAAGTAGTAGAGCACTAGCCTTGAGCTGAAGACCTGAGGGACAGCGCCCAGGCCCAGAGTTCAGGCCCCATGACAGGACCCCCAAAAAAAAAAAAAAAGAGATGGAGGAATCAAGTTAACCATGGTTGGTCTTTCTAGCTTTGTCATTTCTCCTCTATACTAACAACGCAGGGAGTGGTGAGAAAACCTGGGGTGCTGGTGGAGAGATTCCCCATCAATCAGATCAGAAGTTCCAGTTCAAGCAAGAGTAATGATGCGCTGAAAAACTACAGCCTACATTTCAGGCAAAAGTTCACCAGTTAGCATATATATTCAATAATTATTGGCATCAAAGTACTTTTTCACTCTGTGGGAGCATTTGAAATAATGAGAGACGAGGTCCAAGAGTAAAATTAGGGGGAAACACCTACTTTAGCATGTAAAAATTAAGAGAAATAATCAAGAACAATCAACAAAAATTAAGGGAAACACCTACTTCAGCATGTAAAAATTAAGAGAAATAATTCAGAGCAAACAATCACAACATCCAAGGAAGATGCGAATTTGATCAAAGATTTCAGTTAAGGTTATCAAATAACTGAGGGTTAACACCATGACCACCACCAACAACCCCCACCCCCCAAAAAGCAGAATAAGTAAAAAACTAGAAAACACTAGATTTTTCTGGTTGCATTGGATTATTATAACTAAAAGGTTACAAGTAAAGCAAATTGATTTTGTTATTTCAAGCAGTTTGCACAATAAGGTATCATGCAAAGACAGTAGGATCATAGGATTCTTTGAAGGTAGAAAAGATGCTTAATCTACTTCTACAGACAGAAGGAAAGGCCTAAGGAAGGGTTGAAAGACAATATGGAAGGAGAGGTAAGTGTATAAATGTCAAGCCCAAGGAGATGAGTTAAAATTGGAAGAAAACAAAAGTAGCATTTTATAAACATTAATAGAAAAATTTCACTTTGAATGGTCCCATGCGAAGTACAGGACTTACATCTGAATTGCAGAGATTTAGCCTAGGCTTGTTTCTGTTCTGTGGATATGTCAGAATTTGTTTGTTATGATAGCCTGCTGGATGATACTAACTTGTTACTCTCAGATTGCTATGGGCATGTATGTACATGTCTTCTTAGACCCACATAATGTCACTTTCTTTAGTGACTAACTAGGAGTTTGATCGCAGGAATACAGAGTAGGTGACAGGTAACACTTAGAAAATGGCCAGCAGTTTTCTGAGGTGGTCACACCAGTTGGCTTGATCATAAGCAATGTATGCTTCAAAGCTCTGCTAACAGTCCAGCTGATTTTCAAATATTAAACCATTCTCACAGGGAGGGGAAGGTTGCCTCTCTCTCTTCTAATTTGGTTTTGCCAATACTTGGACTGATGTCCACCTTCTCCAACATAGGAATTTTTTCAACCCAAAGCAATCTGGAGAGAGAATATTTAGGTTGATTTTAATAGATAAAATAAATGGGAGGCAAAAGGAACAACTGCAATTATTTTCTAGACCATTGAAGATTAATGAAGAAACAAAAGACTCAGAGAACAGGAATTTGGAAGATAGAGGTGAGTCAAAACACAAGGTATCTTAGAACTGAAGAATGAGCTTAGAGAAAAAGCAAAAAGAAGAACCAGAGTTCAGAAGTTCAAGATTAGTAGAGTCCAGCCGTCATAATGAAGTCAAAAATGTATGTTTATTTATTTGTGTATTTATTTATTTATTGGTCAGGAGAAGAGTTTGTCATTAGAAGTGAAGATTTTCTGAAGTAGAAGAAACTGAAGACACTTGGGTTGAGGGCTGTTAGCGAGAATTCCCCTGCATCTGGTGAATTTTTGAAGCAAACTAATGAGTGTATGAACTGACCCGTGAATTCAGTGATGAAATAGAAAGTGAGAGTGTGGCTGTTCCATCTTCATGAGTTATCTTCCAAGCTCCACAGAGGCCTTCTTAATGTCAGGACACAGCAAGGAGTTTGGGGCGCAGGCTGGATCTTCAGAGATGTCTCCTTTTTATACGTGAGGTGTCAGCGACTAGAAGGACAAACATGGAAGCCACTTCGCCCCAACCAAAATCTTATGTTTGAAGACCCTTTCTATGCTCTCTGGAGCCAATTATTTGTCTTACATTTACCAGATAAAAATATGCAAAACTATGAAGCTTTGAGTAATTTCAGAGTCACTTATGTGAACATTTTGATATAATTTTCCATATTTGTTACTATCCTTGTGACTAAGTGGTTAAGAGTAAGTTGTGATTGCAGAGTTAATTTCAGAGTAGCACTCATCTTTATTAAACACCAACACGGCTTCTGCTGGCACCATTCAGCCACTGGCATGGTATACCGGGGCCTTCATTACTCATTAGGATTGGAAAGCCAGTTCTGTTGGCAACAGCCTAGGGGGCCAATTAGGATAGGATGGGTAAACAGCTCTGTTCTCCTCCACCCTGCCTCATGCTGCTCCGTGCTGGTGGCCGTAGCCAGCTAATATATTCATCGCATCTCTGGAACTTAATGGAAAAAGCTCCTCGTTGCTCTTATTTCACTAAATGTAGTGCTAGCAATTCTTTTTTTAATTTTACCCACTTTCTTGGAGTCGTTTATGGAAATGGTACAAAATGAACAAAGCAAAAATTAATAGCATTTCAAACTCTTAAGAAAAGGTGAGAGGTGCTGGAGACGTTTCAAGGAATGTTGTGTTTGATGTGTATTGATACATAGCTTTGTTTCTGAGCCTGCCTGCCTGAGCCTTTTTTCATTCTACAATTAAGTGACCTTGGTAATATATCAGAGAGAAGAAAGGTGAATGCAAACCAAGAATGGTCATTAAACTTGTAAGACCTGTGACTACGAACACGGTTTAGCATGCTTTCTTTTGTGTGATCATTTTAGTGTAATGTAATTGAGATATGATGGTTTTTCAATAAGGAAACTTTTACTGTATTGGGTGATGGCTGTTTGATTGAACATTTTGAGGGAGAAGTTTTAGGTTTTGATCACCCTCTTGAAATTTTAATTTTTAAAAAGGCCTTCAAGAGCATTTTTGTTTTGAAGTTGATCTGAATCACAGGTTTGAATAATGTATAGAAGTAATGCAGAGCCAAGGGAGCGGCATTCTAGGTCATGCTTATGTTCCATAAGCACATGATCATTCTCCTTAGCAAGTTTGCTGATGGATGATAAATTAACTGTATATTTACATTGTTGAATAAGTCAGAATTTACTCTTCATGAATGGTAAAACTGGAACAAGACTTGGGAGACTATAATTAGAAAAGACTTTCAAATTCTGAATTTGCTTTCTGCATCTTACAGGAAGATCCACAGAGGTAGTTATGTTTATGGACATCCAATATAGAAAAGTAGTTTCCCAGCTTTATTACTGAGGTGGCATCAAATGTCTTCAGTCCCTGGTTCTGGTGTGTGACTAGCCATACATGTTTCTGCTATGTTATACCCTCTGTCACGTGACCATGAGAAGTCTAAAGTAGTAAGAAAATCATATTAAGTGAAGTAAGACAGAACCAAATAGAGGTCCCATGTTTCCCTCATTTGCAATAAGTAGTATATGTCTAGGAAAATTTTATCAGGTGAGCAGAAAACTCAAAAGCTATGTACATATGACCATATAAGATGATGAACCCCAAGATATGGACTCAAGAGGTCTTTCTTTGTTATTGTTTCTAATGTATTATGTTATTTTTTGTTTCTTTTGTATGTTCTTCCCCCTATGGTATATCCTCTGTTGTCACTGTACTTGATTTTGGTACCCTGTATCTTGTATATACATTTGTCTAATTTGGAGAGGGGAAAGGGAATAACAAAGTGCTGAAACAAGGACACAAGATGACCCATTGCAACAATGATACCCACAAGACACTATGTTGCAAATGAACTTCACAACTTCAGGTGGGAAAGAGTAAGGGAGGTGGGGGAGAGACAGTGGGAGAACAACAAAGTAGGGGGTAACAATGCTTGACAAGAAACGTACTCATTGCCTTACTCATGTAACTGTAACCCCTCTGTACAGCATCTTTACAATAAAATAACATTTAAAAGAATGCAAATATAAAAAAGAAAGAAAATGAAATGAACAAAACTATACTTGTTTCATTAATGTTGAAAGGAAGACTAGCTCAACCATCCTTGAGATGTGGAATCACCATGTGACTAAAATCTGCCAATAGACAGGATCATGATTGTCTCCAAACCATGACAAAACCCAATATCCATCAACAGGAGAATGGATAAGTAATGGTGGCACAGCCAACCCATGACTACTATTCAGCAGTAAGAGAAAATTAACGATTGGTTTAGGCAACAATATGGATGGCTATCCTATATTTCTCTCTCTCTCTCTCTCTCTCTCTCTCTCTCTCTCTCTCTCTCTCTCTCTCTCTCTCTCTCTCTCTCTCTCTCTCTCTCTCTCTCTCTCTCTCTCTCTCTCTTTCTCTTTCTTGCTCTCTCCATTTTCTCTATCATGAAATGAAGAAGCTGTACACCTGTGATTTTAGCTATTCAGAATGTTGAGATGAGATCTAAAGAATTGTAGTTCAAAATCAGCCAGGACCAGAAAGTCGATAAAAGTTCATCTCCAAAATCCATCACCAAAAAGCCAGACTGGAGGTGTAGAGTAAGTGGTACGGTACCAGGCAAACAAACAAGCCCAGCAAGCAAGCAGTGCTAGTGAGAGACCCTGAGTTCAAACCCTGATACTGGCCAACACAGTACAATAAAATATTCATGGCAGACAAACAAAAGCCCATACACAACTAAATAATTGGTATAAATAGATATACCCATTAGTAGTAGCATATATACATATAATAATAAAACTCACTACTTTGTAAAATAAAAATGGACATGATCTCATATCACATTAATATAGAACTACAGAAAGTGTAAACTTATCTATGATGACAAAAATGTAGACTAGTGTTTGCCCAGAGAAGAAAAGAAAGAGGTGGAGAGAGATGTGTTACAAAAGGGATTCTGAGAGGCGGCAGCTACTTTCGGCCTGATTATGAAGATATTTTCATAGGATTCTAAATGTCTGTCAGTGTTCATGCTACAGTCAGTAAAGTTGATTTATAAAAGCATTTAACTAGAGTGAAAAGTGGGCCAAATATATATATATATATATACTAGATATTTAAAATAGCAAATGGCAAGATTTTATTCATGAAGGTTGGTTTCTATGCACTAAGTATTTGAAATTTGTTTTTGCTTTGTTTTGTTTTTTGTTTTTCTTTCTTTTTTTTCTTTTTTTTTTTTTTTTTGCTTTGCCAGTCCTAGGGCTTGAACTCAGGACCTAGGGACCTAGACACTGTCCCTGAGCTTCTTTTGCTGAAGGCCAGTGCTCTACCACAGCACCACTTCCAGCTTTTTCTGTGTATGTGATACTGAGGAATCAAATCCAGGGCTCCATGCATGCTAGGCAAGTTCTCTACCACTAAGGCACATTCCCATCCTGAAATTTGTTTTTATAATTATTAATTTACTTTGTTGTTATTTTAAAGGTGATGTACAGAGGAATTACAATTACAGTAGTCAAGTAATGAGTACATTTCCTTTCGTACAGTGACTTCTGTTCCCTCTTTCTCTCCCATTCCCTCCCTCCTGTCTCCACCCATGACTTGTATAGTTCACATTCATCAGTGTCGAGTAAGCACCACTGCTGCACGTTTTCACCCATGTTCCCTGAAATTCTGTGCCTTACCCCCAACCCATCTGACATAGTGTGCTTGAATGTACTATACATAAAGAAGACAGAACCATCTAAAATCAAGAACTATGAAAAAAGCAAGAAAGCAAGAAGAAAGAAAGAAGGAAAGAAAGAACGAAAGAAAGGAAGGAAGGAAGGAAGGAAGGAAGGAAGGAAGGAAGGAAGGAAGGAAGGAAGGAAGGGAGGGAGGGAGGGAGGGAGGGAGGGAGAGAAGGATGGAGGGAGGGAGGAAGGGAGGGAGGAAGGAAGGAAGGAAGGAAGGAAAGATGTCTCTTGTTTGCATATCTGGGATTTTGTTTCAGTATGTATATTATTTTATATAAATATGAAGAGGCACTTGGGCATTGTGCCTTTGTGTTTCTCTCCTAAGAGTATCCTCTTCTGGTCTCACTGTGTGAGTATCTAGAATCCTATATAACTTATCATATTCCAGTTCATTTTAGGTCAGACTTCCACATATCAGAAAGAACATGCACTGTTTGTCTCTCTGAGCTTGACTACCTCACTTAACATGAGTTTTTCTAGTTCCATTCACTTTCTTTAAAAAACAAAATGATATTCTTTTTAAAGGTAAAGAGAGGGAAAGCAGAGAAATAAAAGGATAAATTCAATCAAAGTATATAATATTCTTCTATGGATTTATATCGAATCTCCTTTGTATAACTAATGTGCTCTAATAAAAAATATTTTTTAAAATAAATGATGCTGTGTGTTTCTTATCATGTTAACCGAATCCTTTAGTCCCTTTTAGAATTCATCTACCACCACAGCCTGCCAACCTATTCCCCTTTGCTCTAACCACTGTCCCAGCCTAGGAAGGTAATGCAAGTTCACACCTTTGCTAGGTTCATTCCTTACCCTCATTTTATAACTTGTCTTTTTTCAAACTTTCTCGAATTATATAAGGCTCAAATGAACTTCTAATCCTTTCTCATGCCTTCCCAAATCATGTTTCAAATTTCTAGATCTGAGTTTCACTAGCACTGAGAAATCCTGACATAATGTTTTGCCCTGGAAAAGCCAGCCTGGTTGTAGTAGCTGCTAAAGATTCTGAACTAGGTAGATAAATAAAATGAATGAATTAATGATCTAATTAAAAATGTTTGTAAACATTGCAAAGGTTGAGTCTGATCAAAATGCAGTATTCACATAAATAGGTAAGTTAAATTATAAGCTCTTTGTACAACCATTGGTAGATAAAAATAAAATACAAAATTACCCAAAAAAAGATTTTGGTAAAGAAAAAAAACATTTTTAACAAAACAGATGTTAGGCTTTTCAAATTCAGTGCTTTCGTTAAGTGATAGTAATGTGGGCACTATCATCATCTAGATACCTTATATAAAGAAAGAAATTGAGGCTCAGTACTTGAATGCTCTTCTTAAGGCCTTAGGGATCAAAGGAGACTGGGGCTCAGAATTGGGGGTCTGCCCTTGATTTGAGATCCATACAACAAAGACAGCAAGGAATCCTGCAGCTATCCTGACAGGCTGGTGGCCACTCGACACACCTCCATCATCGAGCTCGCTGCACAGTTTACATGCTGGAGTCAAATGTCCTCATTGCCAACACTCCACTTTCCTTCCACACATTTCAGATTTGTTTTCAAACACAGGCTCAAGCACAGACCTCAGTGTGGTTGTCTCGATCCTAAGACTTGCTTTACACACATATGGACTCCGACCTCTCAAAGGCCCCATTGTCTAACATGCTGGCACCATAGGAAATCATTCTTCACTGCTAAAATGAAAACACTTGGACACAACACATAAAACATTCAGAAGGAACTTAGGACACGGGGACAAAATGTCTGCACACTCCCTAACAGAGGTCAGTTACAGACAGGTCCAGGTTCTCACTTAAGAGACACAGTGGGTGGTAAGATGAAAGGGTAGAATCAGCTGAGTGATGGTTGCTGGAGATTTCCTCAGGAACCTAAGAACCAAAAGGTCCTCTGGAAAGTTCAGAGCTAAACCAACAATGAAATCCTGCTACCCATGGGAGAGATGTGCCTCACTCAAGGAAAAACTCGAGCACCATCTTGGACTCCTTTCCCTACACTGCAACATCTCTCTTCAGCAAATCCTGCTGAGGTCCCTTCCAATACATCTTGAGTCTCATACCTACATCGAGACTGCCACTACTCCCAATGAGCCTATGCCTCACCTGAAGGCCTCATTACTTTCGAATGCCTTTAAGTAATGGCAATCTCTACTCCCTCCCTTCCAGTCTGTAGATGTTTTTGTTCCCAGACGACTGATAACAATTGTTTAAACCTCCAAGAGGTTTCATCAAATGTAAGATTGGGACCAAGCTTCTTGTTTTGGCCACCCTGCCTGGCCAGCTTCTGCTGACCAATGTCCCTCATCGCCCCTCAGGTTCTGACCTTGTCCTTTAGTGGTGCAACATAATTTAACAATATCCCCTATCTCACTGCCTTCAGCAGCAGCAGCAGCGTTTCAATGACTGCTACCTTACGCCATTTTTCTTGGTACAATGGCTCATGTCACTGTGCAGGCAGAGAATGTAGTTGGTTTTAAAGCTGACCAAAATTCTGGCCCTTGTGACCCTTTTTGCCATTGGTGATCTCTTGCCACTCACACTAGACACATAATTCTGACCTTTGTGGCTCCGTTTTTTGGCCATTGGTAGTGTACTTTTCCATTCATGATAGATTCATAATTCATCCTCATTTCTAGGGACTTAAACAAAAGGGATTTTTACTTAACCCCTCGCACCAACCCTTTACTGCAGGACACTTTGCTCCTAAGTCGGTTCACACACATGCTTTCTATTTCACATCCAACTTCCGGGTCCCACCTCCAGGCAATGGTATCCTGTTTATGGCCTAGATTAAAGTATGCAGCGTGGACATGGATACTCCCTGGAGAGATGTCCCTAGCTCAGAGTTCCTTCTTTTCTAGGTTTGCTCATCTCTTGAATTTCCAAACACCGGACTCCAGTGTTTTGTTTCTCTCAAGATGTTACACCCAGCTTCTTTACATAGCAGTTTATTTAACATTGTTGCACACACTTGGTGCTATATCTAAGAGAAAATTTATTTCAACACTTAAAAGTCATTGTTATAATTAGCTGGAGAGATAGTAACATATAATTATGTCTTGTAAGAATGTGAGAAACAGTCTATTAAAGCATGCTCTAGTTCATTTCCTGTATTTCAAAGGTAGCATTAAGTAATATTTAGGTGCCATTAGCTTTCAACTCAAAGCTAAGATATTGACTCATATAGTTTGTGAATTTTACTTAGAGAGGTGTGGATAAATTAAATCGATTTAAATTAAAATTGCATGGTTTAATTTCCAAATATGTACATTAATAACTACTGGATTCATTTGTAACTAATAATTTGATGAAAATTAGAAATGTTTCTACCCTCCTATGATGGATTAAGGTTAAAAATAAATATGAAAACTTTAAATATAAGAATGAATCTCTCATAGTTTCAACATTTTCAAAAGCCTTCCAGAAGAGGGTAAGGTGAGGGAAGAATTCAATCTAGAATCCATTGTATATACAATAAAATTAGAAAAAGTAAGGGAAACAGTGGTTGGTCAAAGAGGAGTGAAAATGTTAAAAGGGCGGACACTGATCAAGATACATTGTATTATAAACTGCTTTGTCCAACGGCACCTTCTTTGTACAACTATTTAAAGATAGTAGTAGTAGTAATAATGATAATAACAATAACAATAAGCCCACAGAAATTTGAGATAGACTAAAAATTTCAGTAACAATTGCCTAAAATCTGGAGTATTACAAAGGTTTAGCTCAGTTTTATCTAAATCTAGTTTTGTCTGTTCTACAGAAACCTGACACGACGCTCCAAATATGCCATACGGAGTCTACAAAACACCCATTCTTGTATGAACTCTCTATTAAGACTAAAAATTCCCTAAGGATACAATCCCCTTAGGTAATTTCTTCCAATACAGTCACAGGTTTGATCTCGCTGTCACTCAAAAGGACCAAGAAGATTTCCAAAATTAAAAATTAGAACCCAATTAATCTTCAGCATAACGTCAACATGTTTCATATTTCCTGTACTGAGCCAAGAAATTTTGGAAGGTGACATCATGTCTGAGAAAATGTCACACCCGGCAGGAAAGATTCTTTGACTAATTAGAGTAGCCCTTTGAGGTGATCCTGTGCCGAGAAAGTGCTGAAAGTATGCAGTTGTTCAAAGAGGAAGAGAGTGGTTCGGTTTTCTTCCATGTTTCACCATGTTGGAAATCAACGATCCAAGAATGCATCTGATCATGAAGTTTTTCTTGTTGGGGGGACATATGTCTAGATCATAGGAATCATTATTTTCTTTCCTAGAACACACTATCAATGTAATAAGAGCAAGGAAAAAGATTAACAACTACAGATCCTAGAGAAATCTAGAATACTAAAGGTAGCGAATACTAAAGGTAGCAACAAGATTTTGGGTTTACAGGGAAGAGCATGGAAATTTTGGTTCATTCTAGTTACAGAAGGCTGAGCCCTAGTCAGCATTTCCTATAGGGCTAATAGTTCCTCAGGGAAGGTAGAAGAGATAACCATGGCTTAAAGGCAGTTATAAAGACAGACTTCTCAAATCCCAATAAAAATTCAGAGTGTATTTTCTTTCATTTAAAAATTCATCAGCTTTTGGCTGAAAAAAAAACTGTTCTACGTTTATCAGAATGATATTAACAACATAAATATTTTGTTAAAGACCTTTCTTAATGTTTATTTCACTGCTAAAATAAACATAAAATAAAGATGAGAGATATAGTTGGATGTTCTTTATTCCCCCTTAGAACTAATTCTCTCCTGGAAGAATATAACTGCAAATGAAGAGTTCCAACCACTAAATCCTTATCATTCTTTTAAGAAAGTAACTGTACTTTCAAAACAATGTGTGTTCTAACCTTACAAAGTTCAAGGTATACAGGGCGTGTCTCCCTTTTAGATTTTTCACTCTGCCACTAGGTATTATGGCTCTTCCAAATTTAAGTGTGAGAAGCATAGACTCCTCTGAATGTTTCCACCTGTCTCTGACCTCTAAGCCGGTCAGCCTTCCCCACACCCACACTCCACACCTTCCCACACCTGCTCTTCTCTCTCAGATTCTTGCACATCCACTTCCCTCACACTGTGTTTACCCACTTGACTTTGATTTCACAGATGTCTCCTTCCTTCTTTGTCTAAAAACCCATGCCCCTGATCCAGGCCCACATTGGATGTGACCTTTTCCCTCAATATGAAGTATTTCTCTTCATGGTCTCATTCATCCCATTTCCTATTCTCATTCTTGCAGTCGGTCACCTCTGGTTTATGTCTAAAAATAAAATTGTAGTTCTTGTCTCTGCTCTTCAGCAATATGTAACCACTGTCTCACCCAACACATGCGAAAGACACGTCCAAGTTCACGGTGATGGCCTTGTACATGGCAGCAGATTATTTCCTGTGAGTTTATTTCACAGACAGGAAGACACAGTTTCTTGAAGTGTATTTCCACATCTCACCTGTCATCTGTCCCAAGTCTATCCCAGGCCCACAGCAGTACCGCCCTTCCCACGAGCCCTCCAGTCCAGAGTTCTTTTCTGAACTGAACTGAATGGTACCACTCTGTCACTTTGTAGTTCTGCTTGTAATCTGTCATCATCTCCTCAAGAATTTTATATCCTTTCTCCCACACACCAGAATCTCAAAACCTCTTGTTAAGATAATTTCTCACTAACTAGTAAGAGATGTAAGAAGTAACATAAATAAGTTGTTTAAGGTTGTATTTTTGGCCTGTCATATATAGTACCTCATATTTATTTTTGGCTCCAAGGAATTATACATTAAATGGTGGTGTTTATCAGTAGTTGACCCTTCAGTCCTTGTGGATTCAGAAATGGTCAATTGAAACAAAAATGCCTGCAATGTTGCAACCACAGAACACATAATTTCTTATAAAACTCGGAGCATCTGGTCTGCCCAAGATACCTCTTTCTGCAACAGAACACTAGGTATTTCATGAAGCATGACCTTAAAATTATGAGAATGATTTCATAAGCTCAGGAGGAAAATTGGAATAATTATTCAGTGGGTGTATCTCAAAGGATACCTAAACATCATCCTCACTATGATTAGGAGAACTGTGTGAAGAATGGAAAATATACTGAGATGGAACACTTCTATCTGGGAAGGAAATGAAGTACTGATACATAAATCATAAATAATGTAACAGTACAATTGAGGTATGTTCACTGAGCTTCTGATGCTTGTATTTCTCCAAAACCTGAGACACAATCATCTAGCCTCTTTTGGATAAATTTTAATTCTAAGGAGCAAGTGTACTTTTCATAAGCCTTGGTGAAGCTTATATAATTCAAGCAAGTTTAAATGTCATCTGTATATATTTAAAAGTTGATCAGACTTTCTCACTGGTTTGTTATCTCTACAGAAAATACTTTCTGAACACTCAACACAGTGTTGACTCGGATATTTGTACAAGCAAAAATTATCTTCCTATCTCCTATGCTATTGCATGATGTCCTTTCCACTGTACATGTCTGTTCTGTTTCCTAATCCTCAGTACATGCTCTGTTCAGTGCATCCATGCTGGGCATGAATTTGACAGAATCCAGAATCTCTAGATATGCAAGATTTAGGCTCTAACCTGAGGAAGATGCAAAGACCGAGAAGGCATTTGACTTGCAAAGCAAGCTTCCTGAAGCATTGTTCCCTTATAGTTGCACTGGGAATCTCAGATCATTTGTTTTTATCTGGACAACTTCACATGTGGCGGCCAACATTGAGTTATGTGGGTTGAAGAATTTCTCCAAAACTATGCCATTAGTCAAGAGTTCCAAGAGAAACTAATATTCCACAGAGGGGGAAAAAAAAAACATGGAAGTTCAAAGCATTTCTCAATACCTAAACAAAGGCTCCTGTGCCAGGTAGGCATGTGCATGTGTCCTCTGTGGGAGACAAACACGCAAAGGCTATCTTTCAATACGGGTCCCACACACGGGAAGGTAAAAGCCTACATGCCGTATGTTCACTCCTGATTTTGATTTGACCACCTGTACTGTGAGACTGAGTCCAACAGTTGGCAAAGGGAGTCAATTTGAGCATAAGAAAACATCCAAGTGTGGCTGGGTTTTGGAGGGGAAGGGACGCATTCCAAGCATCACATAATATGATATGTGTACCCACTCTTGGGGATGGAAACCAGTTATATATTCTAGCTTTTACTATTTTTTTAAGCCAAAGCAGAGATGTGATGAGTCCAACTCATAAAAATTCAGGAGAATATATGTATATATATATATATACATATATATGTGTGTATGTATGTATGTGTATATATATATATATATATATATATATATATATTAACAGATGTGGTGGCCGACTATTTCAAACAGCTGAATTGAGAGCAACTTGGCTCAGAAGGCCAGCTCCCTGACTGCATCTCAATAAAGCCAATCATATAAATGATTTTAATTGTCCCTGCGTAAGTGGGAACTATAGAACTATTATTTCGGTGTTATCACACTTTTCGCTGCTACTACTAGCTCTCTTCCTACAAAAAGATATCACAGGGGAGGCTTTGCACTGCAGACTTTTATTGGTCTGAAACCCTTCTGCTACAATTCTACTACAGAGCGCACCGATCTGCACGGCTGTTTTTACTTTCCCTACACCAGCACTGCATTCTTTGCTTACTCCCAGCCTTCTCCCACTGCACTGTACATGGGGGAGAGGGAGGGTCTCTAATAAACTCACAGAGAGGTTTTAATGATTTATTATGCCTCCCAGCCGTGTTTGTGTTTTTATAGGGGTCAAGTGTGTAAACCGTTCATCTCTTGGGGTGGAATTTCAGGCATGATTGGCAGAGCGGAGTGGAGGGGTGCCGGCTCAGCTCGTCCAGGGGCGCTCCCTTCTAGAAAGACAGCTCTTCCTGGCCTGCAAGTGCATTCAGATCTACAGACTGTCATCCCAGGTGACTCCGAATGTGAAATGTCTGTGTTCAAAGCTTATTCTGTACAGACAGGTGGATCAATGGGCAAAATTACTCCACGTTGTCTTTATCTCGAGGGCCACCCCCTCCTCTCTTCTCTTACCCCTCAGAAATCTGTCATCCATTCTCTGCTCGTGGATCTCGAGGCCTTTTATCCTCACAGAGCAGCCAAATGCATGGCAGGATCTCTTCAGCACGGAGCTCTGGTCTCTGTGTTGGTGAGAGTAGATAGAAGAACTCAACTCATACAAAGACTGAAAACCAACCTCAGATGAGGACATAAATGGCTGTGCTTCTCTTGTGATTGAGGACAAACAGTCTGCCTCAGACCAGAACCACAAAGACCTGAGCCGGTCCCTCAGTCTGACTCACACCACCGTTTCCCAGCCACCTTGGTCTGACTTGCTCTGAGTTTTTTTAAAATCACATTATATATGACAGAAATATATTGAGGTCCCTCTTCTGGAAGAAGAGGCTGAGAATGACTGTTGTGTAAAGGGTGGATCTGTCATCTTCAATGTCTGAAATAAACCTGAGGGGGAACGATAATGACAGGAATAAAATTAATATGGCCCCGCCCTCAGAAACATAGCCATTTACTAACAAAGCCGAGAAATGCATCTTTAGGAATTCGACAGTACTTTCCAGAGCGCAGGGATATATTCATGTTTCTAAGAGCTGGGAGGAAAGGGGTTGTTCTACTTTCTTCCTCTTCTCTTACAGGTTCTTCTCCAAGTAGAAGGCAAAAACAGTGCTGTCTGTACATAACCAGACTGTGCCAAGTTTGGCCTCAACCCCACTATCACTTGCTACTTCCAAGAGACTAAACTCGGAGCTGTCACACATGCTCTCTGGGTCCCTGTTGGCTCAGAAGAGGCCTTTCTCTCCGTTCTCTTCCTCCTTCTTTCCCGAAGCTGCTGGCCTCCATCTTTGACACTGTCTCCTGAGACATCACTTCGTGGCTTACTCGGCCATGTGTTGAGTCCTCTGATCAAGGGTCGCCACCTCATAGAGCTTTTCCCCACCAGCCTGTTGGCCCCACACCTGGCTCTCTCAGCCTCGTGTATGTTTCTCTGAAGTGCTTACATTGGTTGGCATGGGTTTCCTTGGGTGTCTGTCTTCTGTCATGCTCCCAGGGAATCCAGAAAGGGTGGACTGGGGTTCTTGTTCAATTTCCTTATCTTCACAGAGTCCGACACCCAGAGGATGCTTCACAGCCGTTGGTTCATGAACTCATGAAGAAAATCACAATTATCGACATGTAGAAATCTGTTGTTTTATTTTTTTTACCCTGATATCATTTATTTCTAGCTCAGCACGGTAAGGACATTGCCAGAGGTAATAAGCAACAAAATGGTGACCTCCACACAGGCAATCTCCGCTGACTAGCCCAGAAAACAGGCAAATAACGGGACACACACACACACACACACACACACACACACACACACACACACACACACACACACACACACACACGCCAGTTCAACGTTCTTTTGGTAGAAGTTTTTGTTCGTGTGCAGTTTGCTGCTGAGCCGCCAAAGGAAGAGTGAACACTGTTTAAAAAGGTCGGGTTTCTCTGAATGGTCTACAGAATCTGGTTGTAAAGCAGCTGAGAGCTTTCTGAGGAACAGAAAGGGATGGCTGAGGGGCCGCCGGGGTGGGGCGCGGCTGGGAATGGGGCCCCGAGGAACAAAACAGAGAGTAAAAGAGAAAATGAAAGGAAGAAAAAAAAACACCTCCCCACCAGATGCACTGAAACAGAACTGTCAACCACGGCAAAACCCAGTAAAATGTCCCTCCGCTGTAGGCCATAGAATGGAACTGTAATAAACTCTGACCCATAAAAAGTCATGTAAACATTATAACCTGTTTTTACTAGCCCTTCAAGCACGGGGAGTAATTGATCTAAACCAGCTTGGCTCTCCTCAGTTCCCAAGTCGTTCTGAGAACCCAGCCTTCATCATGGGTGTTCAAATGCCTCTGGCACCGAAAGCCAAAAATAGGAATGAGCTAGAAAATTGCAGCTATTTAGCTATGTGCCCTGGGCAGATGTTTGATATTTCCAAGAGCAAAACATCCAAAAGGAAAACTCCAGAGGAAACGCTCCCTTGCAGTACCTATCGCCCTGGAGTTTGTCTGAATGGGTTCCTAATTGACACAAATTCCCCTGGTAGTGAGAACTGTCCCTAAAATCCACAGGAAGGAGGGTTTCGGACAGCAAAAGCAGTCAGATGCAAGTCCAGGAAACAATCAGCTCTGACTATCTATCTTCCCACAGCCAAAGCACTTTACCAGATAAAATAAGAATAGTAGAAATTTCAAGCAAGATTTGTTTGTAACAAGTATCAACATGCACACTCATTCCACTCTGGGTGGAATGCTTGTTAAGCTGGTCTAGAAAGTCTATCTTTTTCTCTTAAGTTCCTAGAATCTGAAGATAGCTATGGACAATTAAGCAGGAAGCCTGGAGGTATGCTAACAGCTTGGGAGTTGTCGCATTTTTCCATCTTGGGTTTTGATTGAGTTCCTCTGGGTTGCCAAGTGGAAAGCCAAGGGACTACGGGCAGAGCCAGGGTCAGTCTATGACAGGAACTCTCGAGCAGGTGTGGTGGTGCACAACTGCAGCTGAAGCTATATGGGAGATAGAAATTAGAAAGACTGTAGCACTAGGTCAGCCTGGGCAAATGTTAGCACCATCACCTTCTCCACAAAACATCTGGGAGTGGTGGCGTAATGGAATCTCAGTAACCATAGCTAGGCATTGGTAGAAGAACAGCAGTTGAATGGTGTCCCTGGGCAAAAATATAAGACCCTATCTGAAAACTAACTCATAAAAGTATAAGAACCTACCTGAAAACGAATTCATTAAAGGTATGGGGCATGACTCAAATGGTAAGTAATGTTCCTGCCTACAAGCACAAACCCATGAATTCACATCCAGTGCCACCAACAACAGGAAGTAAAGAGACACTGGAGTGGAAGCCCTCAGGCACTTGATTGTCATGGCTCCCTGAAGGGTGGCTTTGCTGGCATTCATTCTGTAGCATCCCACAGTAGGGGACTGAGAAGTCATGAGGTTCAGGTCTAAGCAGCAAACACACCTGTGCAAAGGCCTACAAAGAGCTAAGACAGTGCTAGGCAATGATGCAGGACATGGTGCTGCGTAGAAGGAAACTGCAGAAATTGAGGGAAGGGGTAACAAGGTAAACAAGAAATGTATTCATTCCCTTACTTATGTAACTGAAACCTCCCTGTACATCACTTTGGCAATTAAAAAAAGAAAAGAAAAACAATTTAAAAAAAAGAAATTGCAGGAATAGATGAGGGCTGGACTTGGCTCCTGTGTGGAGATTTCTGGTGTTTTAGCAAGGGAGTTCTTATGTTCTTGACATTAGATAAAGAAAGCAGGTGCCATGGGTGCTTGCTGAGTAGTCAGAGAGAATTACCAGAAACTAGGAAGTTGAAAAAGAAACCACAGAGGGAAAATATCTACCTTTTCTTATTTTCATTTATACTTTGTGAGAATTTCTCAATATTTAGAGATGACATCCAAGTTTGGTGCATGGTTTAATGCATGTGTTTGATTTTTTTTAATGCATGAATAATTATCTTTTTAATATGTTTTTTATTCTAAAAATACTGTACAGAGGGGTTACAGTTACATGAACAAGGTAATGAGTATAATTCCTATGGAGCATTGTTACCTCCTCCTTTGTTTTTCCCCTACCATCCCTTCCCTCCCACCTCCACAACTACATTCCCCTCCCCACTGCCTAAATTGTAAAGGTCGTTTTTCAACATAGTGTCTTATGCATTTCATTGTTACAATGGATCAACCTGTATCTCTATTCAAGCATTTTGCTTTTTCCCTTCCCCACCGTGAATTAGAGAAGAAAATATGATATATATATATATATATATATATATATATATATATATATGAATTCTATACCGCCATCAGAAAGAATGACATCGCTCCATTTGTTAGGAAATAGAAAGACTTGGAAAAAGCTTATATTAAGTGAAGTAAGCCAGGCCCAAAGAAATATAGGTCCCATGGTTTCCCTTATTTGCAATAACTAGTATATGTCTGGGACACGCAGGAAAGGTCAAAAGCCATGTACAGATGATCAGATAAGATGATGTTACATGAAATGAACCCCAAGACAGGGACACAAGTGGTTTTTTTCTTTCTTGCTATTGTTTCTAACGTATTTATAATGTACCATGTGATTTTTTTGTTTTTGTGTATGTTCCTCCCGCACAATATAACCCCTATTTTCGCTGTATTTGATGTCAGTGCCCTGTATCATGTATATGCACAAATAATTATCTTAATTCAGACAGCAACTGTCTCTAAGAAGGATTTGTGTTTGAGGTTTGAAAATATACCATAGAATCCTGAAGGTATATCTACTTTTTTCCTGGGGGCGAGAAGGGTAACACTGAGAACTTCCCACCTGACTAGGTTCGGAAGGAGAAAACACTTGATTCTCATCTCCTGCAGTGGAATCCTATGTGCACTCCTGGTGGTTAAGCCGAAACAGAGTAATGCATCAGGTCTTGCATATGTGCAACTGCCTATAGATCATGCAAACAGGCTGACACATTCGGTCTTCAAGGTGGTCCTGGGAAATTGGCCCATGTCAGCATTATCTCCATCTTTGGAATGATGATGAAGTGTAGAACTTAGAAGAAGTTATTTTTACCAAGATTGTCCTCAAACTCTTCCTGTTCTTTCCAATACATCAGTTGTATGGGGACACGCCTTGTCCCTCATTCCTTTCACGTCCTGAAGCCCTGACCTCTCTTCCATCATCTCCAGAAGGAGAACTTCTACCCCTAAGGACACTTTTGAAGCAAGCTGTTTACCTCCTCACTACCTATAGGAGGCACACTTCTTCTCTTCTTAAAATAAAGACCCTGTGATGCACTTGTCATACCATTTGGACTTGATATCACTTCCAAAGAAGAGACGATTTAGAGGACTTCATAAGCAACATCAAAAAGAAAGAACTGCAGTAGCCTGAGGAGCTGTTGCATACTGGTCAAAACTGAAGTGCTTTTCATGATCTTCAGTGAATACCCTCCTCCTACACACACACACACACACACACACACACACACACACACACACACACACACACACACACACACACACACAAAGTAGATCTGATCATCTGCGTTCCACAGTTGTGGGAACTGAGACACAAAGGCGTTAGGTCCCTTGTCCTGCAGCTGGTAGGTGGTGAGGCCACGTCCTCCATCCTCCAGTCCGCCCTGGCCTCTGCTTTCAGGGATAGGAACTGGGCTGGGACAGAGCTCTGTGCTCTCTGGATAGACTCCAGCTCAGCATAATACCACTCTGCTGGGCACAGTACAATTAAAGATTTCTAAAGAGATGGAGCTTGCCCGCTGGGCACAACTTGCATTGCTAACTGAGAAAGAGTCCTGTTATTATCCTTATCAAACGGGAAAAGGTGAGTAAGAGGCCTGGGAACAAACCACCAACACAAGACGTGGGATTCTCTGCAGAAACATTGTAATTACCTCGATTCCCAGAGCTCAGCCTCCCGTGTAGCTGATATTACAGACATGGGCCACCAGGGTAAGCCTAGTCTTCCTGCTGCACCATAGCATGACAGAAGCATCACAGGGCACAACAGAGGAGATATGCTCCCATATCTCTTCTAATAAAGCCACTACCGATGCCGTCCTGGGGCCCCAGTCTCAGGAGCTCATTTAGTTCTACCCTTCTCCCACACACATCCCACCTCCAAGTACCATGAACTCAAATCTAGGCCTTCAGTTAGCAATGCATAACGTGTGGGGTGATGCCTTCAGAACCCCAGTATGCTGAAAGCTGAAGGACCTGATTAAAATCTCCTTGCCATCATTTCACAGAAGAGCCTGAGTGAGGAGAGACGCAGACACAGGAGACTTGCAGACAAAGCCAGGCTACATGTCAAGGACCCAACGCACTTTGACAGATTGGTGTTTGGGCAAGGATACCTATGCGATCCTTAAAAAAGAAAAATCATCTTCAAAAAATCAGGTAAATTGAACATTTCCGATGCACCGTATAAGGTAAGATTTACCTGGTATCCTGGTCCTACACTTTTATTATTATTTTTGTTTGTTTCCACTGTTTGGTTTTGTTTTTCTCAAGTTCTCTGCCTGTGGCAAGTGGCTGAAAAGAAAATTTCCATGAGGCCTCTTCACAGAAGACAGATCTGCTCCAGGAATCCCAGCAGGAAGGAAACCTGGTCTTTCACAGGCTGTCTCCCGCCAACAGCTGAGACCAGTGGTCAGACAGCAACTGGACAGGACAGGCCACGAAGCCTCCTGTTCTTGAGACATGCATGCACCCTGAGATTCCGCACCATGCATCAGTGCCAGCGGAAATGGGGAGGTTGCTGCCCACCCCTTTTGCACTCTTGATGGGTAAACACCGCTCAGTTCTGTCTTTACCACCCAAGGAAAGGGAAAAAATAAAAATCAACACTGTCACTTGCTGGGTATCTGTTAAGCGGCAGACGCTGCTCTGCGAATGCTGCGCACACATACACTGTAACAGATAGCTGTCACTCTCCCTCCAACGGGCTCTCCGAGACTTGCACGAAAAGCATGGCTGACATCCCGTCTGCTGTGCGTATGCAGCTCTGTGCGTGTGTCCTTGGAGCCTTAGCTTTGGAAGGGTGAAAGAACAATTCTAAGAATTCACTTCTCTAAGTTGAAATGCGTAAAACAGAGATGTTTGCCTGGGTTTAATGTGTTCACTTAAACAATAAGAAAAAAGACTTTCCCAGCTTGTAATAAACTGCCACCTCCAAGGTAGGAAATAGCTGACTGATCAAATGAATAAGAACTCTAATGGGGGAGGGATGTTTACCTGTAAGCAAAGAGCAAAAGGTCAAGACCTTTTGCTGACCTGAACGGAGTAGCAGAAGAGAGCACCCAAGAGAAGGGCTAGGAGGGCTGGCTCCCTGCCTTCTCTTTGGAAAGCACAGGCAGCCACTCAGTGCACTGTCAGCCTCCAGGTTACAGCAGGGATCCATTCGACCCAATGCTTTCTCACCTAAGAGCAGTTATTCCCACAGCCAGGCTGGATTTGTGTGATCAGACACAGAGCCTGAGCAAACACACCGGCTGGACTCGGGTTTTGTAGTAAGTAATCGCAGCACATAGCGAAATGGGCACTTTCTGACTATTTCATCTCTCGGGAGCCCCACCGTAGAAATGAATCAAACGAAACAGCAGGAACCTGAAAATGTTGTTTCTGCCATCGCCAGCAGCCTGGAATTTACTCCCACGCACTTACTCACCTGCGGGAGCTGCCCCTAATCACGGTGTTTAAGCTGCCTGCCTGTGCCCACAGGAACCCACAGCTCACCATCAGCCTGCCTCACACCCCAACCTTGCCAGCCTCACGTCCAGCCTCTTTCATCTCCCCTCAATTATCTCTTCCTCAGTTTCAACAGCTTACCAGACTAAGTTCATGAGACACCAGAGTGGCTTGATCAGAACCACGGGATCTGAGAACGACAGAGACACACAAAGAATGTTCCCCAGACCAACCTGTTTCCTCCCTGGATTTGCTTGACTCTTAATTACTGGAAGACCTCCAGGGCGAAGACTGCCTGGGCTTGCAGAGGGATTTCTTTTCTAGCAGGGGATGTCACCAGCCAGAACGGAGCAAAAGTCCTCACAGACTCTAACCCAGAACAGAGCAAAAGTCCTCACAGCAACAAATCGTTTGGAAAAAAAAAAACAGGTTGAGAAATCTTCACTACATCCTACCCTTTTATTTGAAACAACAACAACAAATATATATACATATATATATATATATATATGAATGAAAAGCTGGTAGGCTAAATATTCAGTAAATTTTTTCTGCTCCTATTGTTTCTTCTCCTATATTAGCAAAAACAATTTTTCCTATATATTCAGAAATATTCTCCTCGCTTTCCTCTGTGGATGTACGCATGTGTGCATGTGTATATGTGTATACATGGATGGTTATGCATGAGTGTGTGTGTGCATGCTTGTATGTGTACGTGTGTGCATGTGTGTATGCGTGCATGTATGTAGGTATAAATGTGTGTGCATCTGGGCATGTGCATGCATGAGTATACTTACGTGCTGTGGTGCTTCCATTTTGTTATGTTGGGAAGTTCTAAACAAAACTCCTTTGCCTATTGGATTCTAAACTCTGAAAATTGGCATACATAATTCCAAATGCCTTTGTTTTTAGGACTCACAGTATTCTCTCATGTTGGATAATTTGTAAATCACAGTTGCAAGGAAAGTGCTAGAAGAAAAAAGATGACATTCAAACAAATGATAGTAAATCATAGTAAGTTTCCATGCAGCATCCTAAGCCAGGCCTCCCAGTAAGGCTCTCTACTCTGTGGTCCTGTCCTCTTGCCCTGCCTCCCTCCCATGCTGGGGCCTGCATCCTCCAACTCATGGCTGCAGGGAGACTGGAGGGACACTGCCTTCCAAATTCCCAGTGCATTTCTCACTCGCTAACCAGGGAGAAGAAGGATAGGCCAAAAGAAAATCAATTCACATGAGGACAAAAGTCATTAATACTTGATTAAGTGCTCCATTCACACCAGTGGTGCTTGTATTATCAGAAGACAGTATAACTTAAAAGCAGATGTTGAACTATCTGGAAGGAGCTTATAACAACGCAAATTAAAAGTCATCAATGGTGTTTTTCTGAACAGTAGGTGGAGTTAATCCACCAGTCACTTTGTATCCCAGTCCAACAAAAATGTCACTGGTCTTTTTGCAAACCCCAAGTTCTCAATTCTGGCAACACGGATCAGAAGACTTTATTAACTATTCTGCCTTTATAGTAACTGATTAATACCATATAAAAAGCCGGTCTTTATTAAAGCAGCATCCAAGCCTTCAAGTCAAATAAGTACATTTATACCAATTCCACATCTTTTTAAATATTTCGTTCCCACACTATTGCTTTTCAAGCTGTATAATTCAGCAGTAAAATACAATTAGCTTACAGAACCGTTTCCATACAGATATGTCCCTGACATACTGTACCGAAAGGATCATATAAAATGGATGGTATTTTAAGCTCTTATTATTAACTTGAATTAAGTTTTCCTTGGCTGTCATATAAAAGGCACTTTAAGTATTAACTGCATTTATCTTGCATTTTTCATATTAAATATTATTTCATAAGAAATAATACCACATCAGTTCAGACCAATGCTTTTGCTCCACTATGTCCTATTTAGGAGTGCACAGCAGTATTTATAGAGTCTAATAGAGAAGGATAATATAACGGGCCTTGAAAATCCACACTATATCAGAGCTTCGATCTCTGCTAACACCTTGGGTGGGCTGGCATAAAGTACAAATTGTGCTTTCTAAATCTAGAGAAGCTTGAGGAAAACCCAGAATAAATTCTAGGCATCCAAGGCTAGCCTTGAAGATTCAATGAAGATTCAAGCATTTCAATCAGTTGAGTATGCATTTATCAATAAACCAATTTTTTAAAATGATAGAATGGGTGATATTGATCAAACCACATTGTACTCATAAACAGACATTCAACCCCTCTGAACTTAAAGGAAATAAAAAGATAATTTTTTAAAAATAAAATCATAGAACTTATTTCCATTTAATACAAAGTAATTTATGTATGCAAAATCCTGCTGGGAACATATGTTTATTTTTCTCTGAAATTTTCTTCTTTGGGGAGGTATGAAGAAGAGGAAAATCTATTTTTTGTTCCTTTGTTTTAGGACTTCATTAAATTATCAGTTTATTATAAGATGTCAAAATCATATTGCTGTTGTTAAAACCCAAGTCTACTAATATAATGCCTTTTGACTGCTCAAGCCCTTATGGAGTTAGGCCTGCCTCATATTCTGACCTGAGGACTTGTTCTAAATCAGAAAGAAAAATATGTGGCTGTCCAGCCCTTACCAGTGCAAGCCCGTACAGAAGGGTGGGCATGGTAGTAGGGAATTCTGGAAGGAGAGGAAACCCTCATCATGCCTGCTTGGTTGTTCCTATCACCTGCTCTTATTATTAATGGCATCTCTCAGCCTTAAGTTTCTTGAAGTGTAAACTACAGTCAATGTGTTTGTGATCAGGTTCAAGTGGTAGTACATATGCACAAACAGAAGAATGGTTCTAGAATTGAATCTGTAGACGAACACTGGCTTTGGCTATAGCAGATGAGGTCACACTAAATTTTTTCTGGGGCACCAACTCTTAACTTCAATTATATTTAATGGCAACACATTCCTACAATAGGCAGCCACACTGGGATAGCTGCTACACAAATTCCTTCCAGGGAGGAAACAGGAACCCTGGAGGGCCAGGCCTCATGTATTTGGGTTACCAGTTGGTTGCTTGGATCTGGTGTACCTATGCTTGTGGTGAGTCAGAAGGCCGAGGAGGAATGACACCGTAGTAGAAAGCTGCTCACTTTATGGCAAGCAGGAAGCAGAGAAGAGGCAGGGACAGAAAATACCTTTCAAAGTTAGCCCTCAGTGACAGACCAGTGACTAGAGGAGATATATCTCCTCTAGTTTTCTCCAGATCCCTCAACCCATGAAACTATGAATCCATCAGTGAGTGAATTCATTCACTACATCAGAGCTCTCAGGACCCAATTACCTTCCCCAGGCCCCACTGCAGATCACCACTCATTAGAGACCAAGTCTTCAACCACCAAGGTTCTGTTTTTAATCCCTTATCTCTTAAACTTCTACCAGACTTTTCCACTGATGATAAACTTGACAAAATCTCTGACAATAGGAATAAGGAATGGCATAGTTCTGAGGCCATCCTGGGCCCTGAGGTCAGAATCTTCAAGGTTGTATTGTATGTGATCTGCAGATGGCAGAGGCATGTCTACACTAACAGGAAACTCTCTTCTGCCTCTGAATCAGCAAACAAACAGCAAGAGCACAGAACAGAAACCTGATCTGCATACCATCATAGCTAAAAGCAAGGCCTTGCTTTGGACTAGATTCTTGACTGGGTGCTATACTAGGTACTGCTACTGCTATAGGGAGATAGAGAAAAACAGCCAGGTTGTACCAGTGAGACCACACCTGGTATTACAGATACACATCAACTCTTACAGAAAGCAGTGAATCGCCTATTGTTTGAGGAAATACTGGTGGTTTCTTGTTTGCCATACTACAAAAAGGAAAAGAACCTTATATCTCAGAAGGAAAGAAGGAAAGAAGGAAAGAAGAAAGGAAGAAAGGAAGGAAGGAAGGAAGGAAGGAAGGAAGGAAGGAAGGGAGATGGAGACAGACAGAGAGAGAGAGAGAAAATCCCAGATTCATTTCACATTTCCAACCTCCTTTATCACATACATCCATTAAGTATTCTGGCTGAATTTCTCCCCATTTTCCTTTTTCATTCATCTACCCCTTCCTACTAGCCTTCCTTCCCCCTGCATTGGTCTATCTTTTAACCATAGAATTAAACTTGCTGAGGATGGTAAGTGTCCAAAAATTGCACTTGCAGTCTACAAACCTATGGAAATTGTCACAAATGAAACTGTGGTAAATCTAAGGTTTGTTGTTTGTTTTCTTTCTTAAGACACTGCCTACATATCAAGTCAGAAACGAGTAATTACCTACTCCATCCAAACACACTTTGTATGGGATATGACATACATGAACACATAACGATAAAGAGACCATGTAGCTCTAGTCCACTTTAAGTTAATAGCAGAAGTTTTTAAAATATGAATGTAGATTAGTTTTGAGTCCTCCTCTGTCTGGAAAATAAAGGAAATAGTTCCAACATGGAAACTGAAAACAAAGAGCAAGAGAAAGGAGTTCTCAGTGCCAAAGACGAGAGATTCAATAAAATTTCCTGCCATTCGTTATCAATAATACCCTGGCATTAATGTTTGGCTCTGCCTGCTTGCATCTGACATGTTTTATTCATGCTTCACATTGGGATATTATCCTTTTTTTAACAACTGGACCACACTTGCCAATTCCTTCCTAATCTGTGGATGACTACACTTCTCCAATTTGCAAAATTTTAGTTTGCTTGTGTTTTTACAACGTAATCAGGCAGATGGCTTTTGAAATTTCCTTCTGCTTAGTTTTGTGCTGTCACCTCAAGCTTCTCGTATTTTAAATACCTCTGTTTAGACTGTAAAGAAAGTAAGCTTCAATACTGATATTTTTTTTCATTAGCATCTAAGATATACCCATCTTGTAAAAAAAAAAAAAAAAGTTCTCTGCATGCATTTGGAATGCTCAGTAGGTGACTTTCTGGATGAAGTCTTGTTATCTTTTGTCATGGGGCTCAGGTAGATTTTTGAAAGAGGTGAGTTTCCTGCTCCTTTTTCACAGGAAGCCGGTCCCTCATTGTAAATTCCTTGGCTTTGGCATAAGAAGCTTTGAGAGCCAGAATAAATACATTCCTGATAACTGATAATGGTGGGGCACATTCTTGCCATCCAAATGGAAATTCAGAAGATTGGAGCCAAAGACTCAAAGCTTTCTGCTGGCAGCTGACAAGAAGACTGTCCGTGCAGGCGTTCACTGCCACACATCGCAGCAGCCTGCTTCTCATCTGCCTGGCCCCATTCTGCTCCATTTCAAAACTTGCAAGCCACCATGTCTCCAGAAGTATGTCACGAGTCTATGAATGCTGCCACCCCCATCAGTATTCTTTATTCAAGCCACAGGCATCGTGGGAAGGCCCATTGACAGCACGTCTGATTTCAGGGTGGGCCAGCAGCCGAGGTCTCTCTCCGGGGACTATTTCACCTGCTCTGAGCCTGTCACTGGGAAGCAGCTGGCTGAGGAGCGCTGTGAGCTGCCTGCCGGGTAATTAAGTGTCTGGGTCAGAAGGTCAGCTAGCAGCATCTTCTCTAGCCAATATGATCTGGAAGCTCTGTATGCTGATTTATGATCTTGTCACCTGGCCAGCCACCAGGACCCTGGTTATCCTAACTCACCCAGGCTGTGTCGTAGGGAGTGAAATCTCTAGCTTCTTATTGACATCTCTGTGTTGGCCGAGTAGCACACATTGTCAGGGTGTCGTGCACCAATTACCTTGTTTAAAATGACTGCCGGTGGTGGTGTTTGGAATGTTCATGAATTACGGCTTCTGTCCTAGCCTTCCCTGTGTGACTTTCATGGAAACCTGGGATGGTGTTACCAATGACACATCCCAGCACCATGCCACACTTGAACTGTCTATGCTTCACAAGCCTACAAAAGCTATGGAGTCACATGACACGCTGGCTTTCCTAGGCACTGAACAACTGACGCCCTCTCCTGAGATCTCCTGTAGACCCCTCTGAACGGGAGACCATGCGATGGGCCGGTTGTGTTTTGGCAACCAACCAACCATGAAACCTTTTGTCCATATTCCTAGGTTATGATACCAGAATAGCGTCCAACGCTCAACTGGTGAAAACTCAACTGGTCATCAATTTCAACAGTCCATTTGCTCTCTTCAGTCTCCTCCTTGACCCAGTTTATTCTTCTTAGTAAAAGGAATTAAAGTATCAAGCTAAGCATGGAAGTGGAAATGACAAGAAAAATAAGCCAGTCCCAGACTATATGGGGGGACACCCCTGCTGTACCTGGACTTCAGCCTGACAAAGTTGATTCTGAATATCTGCCCTCTGCACTGGAAGAGAATAAAAGCGGGTTGTCCAAAAGCCACTAGATTTGTGATCATTTGTTTCATCAGCAAAATGAAATCCATGCACACTGTGCCGTCCAGTGGAGCTCCTAAGTGCTCCTATTGATTTGCTCCTTGTCAACATGTGATAATTCCATCTTAGCCATTATTCTTTTGGTTTGACCATTTTGTTTGTATGTTTGTTTTGGGGGAATTTTTTTGGGGGGGTGGTAGTAGGGATTGCACTCAGGGCAGGGATTGAGCTTGGGGTCTTGTGCCTGTTAAGCAGATGCTCTACCATTTAAGCTATTCCTCCACCCTTTTGGCTATAGCTATTTTTGAGATAGGGTCCTATGCTCAGACCAGCCTTCTACTTAAGCCTCCTGTAGCAAGGATTACAGGTGTTCATCTCCATGCCCAGCCCTTCATTTTAATCATTCCTGTCATAAGGATATATTTCACTGCATCTTGGCCTATTTTTCAATTACAATTTAGCAATGTTTTTTTTAGTTTATTTATTTATTTTTATTTTATTTTATTTACTATTTTTTTTGTCAGTTGTGAGGCTTGAACTCTGGGCTTGGGTGCTGTCCCTCAGCTCTTCAGCTCAAGGTGAGTGCTCTACCACTTGAGCCACAGCACCACTTCCTATTTTATTTTATTTTATTTTTTTGGTCGGGCTTGGAGTTTGAACTCTGGGCTTGGGCGCTATCTCTCAGCTCTTCAGCTCAAGGCGAGGGCTCTATCACTTGAGCCACAGCACCACTTCCAGTTTTCTAGTGGTTTATTGGAGATAAGATTCTTATGGAGTTTCATGCCCGGGCTGGCTTTGAACCTCCATCCTCAGTCCCAGTCTCCTGAGTAGCTAGGATTACAGGCATGAGCCACCAGTGCCCAGCTAAGCAATGATTTTTTATGCTGTGTTTGTTTAATGCCCAACTAGCTTCTTTTATCTGTGGCATTCACCTTTTTTTAAAATCTTTTGTTATCTTTAAGTAGGTGAGGTGTTTATATTTTTAGCTTATTGTTCCATGGAGTTTTATTTTCCTCCATAATTTGTATATGTGACTTGCTAAATCAACAAACAAACTTCTCTTGAGTACCTAAAAATGAATGTAAATTTGGATATGCTATTAATAGAGTTCTTCACTCATCTCTTTTTGCATAGTTAATCTTATCACTCTTGGATGGCTTATTTTGATGAACAGCAGATCTTAAATTTTATGTAGTAAACCTTCTCACCTACTCTTAAATGATTAGGGAGATTAAGAAATGCTTTTCTGCCTTGACACAAGGAAGATATGTTTATATTGTATTCTAAAAGTTGTGTGCGTTTGATCCAGCTGGGCTTGATCTTGACTATTTAAGATAAGTGTTAATTCCATTTTTCTTCCTATAGTTATCCAGCTTCCTCTTCTACTCATTAGGGAAGTACCAGCTGTCTCCTTAGCTCTGCAGTTGTGCTTCTGTAGGTGAGTGTGCATGCTTGTGCTCCTGTGTTATTTCCAGTGACCTGCTTATACATCCCTATGCTGTCTATGCAGTCTTATGATAATTCTTTGTACTTGCTAGGTCAAATTATTCTTGCACATCATTCTTCTATTGTAGACCATCTTAGTAATTCTCTGTCCCCTGCAGTGTAGAGTTTAAGCTCAACCAAGTTCAACCAGTGTTTCCATTTAATTACATTAATATGTAAGTCAACTTCAAACACATGACATCTTTAAAATATTAAGCTTATCCAAGGCAGATAGAGAATGTTTGTTCATTTACATATACCATCTTTAATTGCTGTGAAGGAAGCCTTATAATTCTTTTTTGAAACCTTTTCTTTCAACTAGTTTAGGTTTTGCAGTTGGCTTTATTTGTACACGACACAGATGCGTGATACTGCAGTAGAAGTATCTGTTTCTTTTCACATTCTATCAATGTTTTAATAAACTGTGTAGTTATCTTTAGTTTTCCATACTAATTCATGGCCACTGTGCTTTAAGTAGGCTCTAAAAGTGCAGCTACCCACCATGTGAGCGTGGTCAGATGACTGGCAGCCCACGGATCCCACACCACTGGGTGTCAAAGGCTGGAAGCCAGTTGCTACTGTGCTGCACATAAATTCACAGTACCAGTGGAGTTCAATGGATCCCCCCAAAACTGCATGTGTTCCTTTTTTGCCAACTAAATAATAAATAGACACCAGCTCACAATGACTCCAGCCCAACTGGTAAATTTGAGTTCCAATTCTCACACCTAGTTAAAGAAATGTAAGTTTCAAAAACAATGAGAGTCTGCTTTTCACCTGACAGTGACAAATGGTGGCAAGAGTATAGAAAACAACCCATCTCATATACTAGTGCCAGCTTTCTAAATTGGTACAAATTTTTTGGACCGCAATTCAGCAATTTCCATCAGAATGTAATATGCTTATATGCATTGTCCCAGCAATTCCACGCCTAGAAACATATACCACAGATCCACTTCCAAGAGCACAGGACAATGAGTGAGGATACCTACCACAGCACTTCCTCCACATAAGTGCACATCCATCCATCGGCACACATCCTTGCAGCCTCAGAAGCACACAAGGTGCCAAGAAGAATAAGGTAGAATCTCACTTGCAAGCAGCAAATGGATAAAAGAAGTAAAAGCAAGGAGAATCAAAGGCTCCTGTGAGTTCAATTTCAATGATGAAATGCAGAATAGATAGTGTATAGGCTAAGATTCTCCAGACAAACAGAAAAGATAGGATAAACTAACATAGATGTATCTCTCACACACACACACACACACACATGAGACAGAGAGAAAGAGACAGAGACAGAGACACAGAGACACAGATGGGGAGAGAGATTCATTTCAAACATTTTCCCTTAAACGTTTAAGGGCTAACAAATTCAAAATCTGTAGAGCACTGCAGCAGGCTGGAAATTCTATAGGAAACCATTGCAATACTAACTACAAAAGAATTCTGGGGGCCAGGATACCTCAGTCTTTATTTCTAAATGCCTTTATAACTGATTGGATGAGGCCCACACACAGGATGGAATGCGATCTATTTTAATCTAATGTAAATTACTATCGTATTAAAATTGATTGCTTAAATATTACTCATGCATTAAAAAAATAACTTCACCACAGTATCTGATCCATTGAGTACCATAGCCTACCCAAGCTGACATAAAATTAACCATTTCAAACACATATGTAGATACGTAGAGAGAGAAATAGCTGAAAGATGGACAATAAATGCATGGGTGAGTGAATGGAGAGAAATACCTGAACCTTCATTGAAAATGTCAGTAATAAAACAATAAAATTGTTACAAGTAGCCCCAAGTGTGGTAGACAGGATAGGATTGATTTTATAAAGTCCTTTCTGATACTTTCATCTTGATTATTAGCCCATATTTATGCATGTATTTTTAAAAATAATTAGTTACATATTAGATGTCATAAAAAGGAATTAACACGGAACTACTTGGCATTACTCTGAGTAACCCTGTCTTCCTCTACTCACTCCTCCTCCATCCCCTTGAAGCCCTTTAATGTCTCTGAACTTGGAGAGCTATGTAATCTTCTAAGCTTGAGAATGCTTTGGCTTCAGCCTTTCTGGCCTCCACATCCTGTCACATCTGTGAGCCTCTGCTTGGGATGGCCTCTATCCTGCACATTGACGAGTCCCTCTCCTGGGTGTCTTGTTCTCTGATGTCCTGCTCCTTCTTCTATGCCCATGAGTGTTCTGGAGACTTCCAAGGGCTGCTTTCATTCTAGACTTCTGGATGCCTTTGAGAGTCGATTTTCTGCAGCAGGGCCCAATTGGTGTTGCCAGTTCTTGTTTGTGTCTGAGTCTTCCCTATTGCTATTCATGGACTAAAAGCAAACCCATCGTTGATGTATTTTCACAAAGAAGACATTCTCACATTTGCCCCAGACAAATGCTATCGGTGACTAGGTGAGCATCAGAATTTTGAAAATTCTAGAGGTCTGTAGCCTGGAAAACAACACATTCAAAGACAGCCATGGCTGTCGTTGAAGCTCCTAGAAGTCATGATTATTATGGCCATTTGTCCCTGAACATGGAGACACCACTCTCTTCCTCTCTCTGTCTGTTCATCAGCTACCTTTGCTTCCTTTCCTTTGAAGCTACCATTGAATGAGTGTGTACTACACTGCAGGAGATCTCTAGAAACACTATGTAAATGAATTTGAATATTCACCACCCTTCTAACTGAATATTGCCATGTCTGGTTTTACATGGGGACATTGAAACAGAGAGCAGTCCAGGCATTTATCCAAGTTGGTGGAGCAGGTGCCACTTACCAGTAGATCCACTGCAGTCAGATGAATCCTTTGTTAGGTTCTTTCTGCTCCATCACATGTCTCCACACTGGTCCCTGCCCCTTCCCAGTCTGACGGACCCAGTTTTTCAAGATAGCAACATCTTTCTGCCACATGGGCACCTTTCCCATCTCCGACCACCAAGGGTGAATATTCCAAGGGTAGCACATACTCAAGAGCAGCCAATCAGCTGGCTAAGCCGCTACTTTTAGGTAGATAAGTCCTGTGTCTACATCACAAACTGTTTATGTTTAGGATTTAAATTGTCTGGAATCGGTGACTTCTAAATTCTCTCCTTTAGTGGTTTATTCAATTTTCTCACTACTGTCTTTTCGTCATTGTACAGAGGAGTTGGCATTTAACCAGGCAGTTTAAGAATACAATATGTTTTGTTCAAGGTCACCACTTTGAACATTCTTACCCATCCTCTCCAACTCACCCCCTTCCCTCATTCTTCTCCATTTTGAAGGCTATACATTGGATCCTCCACTCTTCTCTTCATTTGTCTATCCTTTTTCCCTTGATCTGACCCCCAACACTCACCCCTTTTGGGTACTACCTTCCTGGTGTTTATCTTGTTATCTTTGATTTTGGCTTTCTAAGGAATTACAATCTACCAAATCTGGTTTAACAAGTGTATTGTGTTGCTTGCTGTCTGTAAGGACTATTCACACACCCTTGTTTATATCATGTTCTGTATATACCTGCACACCATCCAATGTATTCACTTAGGAGTTTGTAAGCTAAATCTAGCTTCCACATATAAAGGAAAATATATACCCTTTGTCTCTCTGGGCCTGACTTACTTCATTTAACATCATGTTTTCCAAGTCTTTCCATTTCTTTACAATAGTACAATATCATTCTTTCTAATGGATGAGTAAAATACCACATTCTCTTGACCCATGTATATACAGAGAGGAATCTGGACTGATTCCATAGCTTGGCTATGAGGAATGGTGCTGCAATGAACATGATGATGCTAGTGGTCTTACTTTTTGAAAGTATGGTTTCTGTGCTTCTCCTGCTGACCTGTAGCCCAGACTTTCAAGACTGTGTATTTCTTTGTTGTGGGGTTGTCCTGACCACTGTGCCAGGCTTGCCCATCAGTCACACTCCTAGGGTCTAGTGGTGACAACCGAAATGTCCCCAGACATTACTAGGTGTTTTTGTGGGGTGAAGGGTGGGTGTTTTCCCATGGCAATTTGTGGGGTAGCCCAAATGAAGCAGGAATGGCTCCACCATTTCACAACTTTCTCTTTCCAGTCTCTGTCGTATCTCTCTTCTCAATGACCAGCCCAGAACCCTGTTGCTTATTAAAACTGAGCTTTGAGTATTCCCCAACACCTCTGTGGACTTGTGCTACTATGTTACTTGCTGAGTCTGCCACAATTTTCCCTTAACAAGATTATTCTTCTTGCAGGACCAAGCCTATAGAGCAATATGTTGCCTGCTGAATGCTAGGACTACTCACGTGCTCATGTCATGTTGCACATAGAGTCCTGGGTAGAATTTGTGGGGTAATGATGTGGTCTAACCTTGGCTACAGAGGAAATTTGGTTTTATTCTTCTTCATCCTTCTGATAGTATCTAATGTAGCCATGTACATGTTAGGGATTTTTAAAAATTTTGTCTCAATGAGTAATAATAGTAAACTTATTGTCCACTATCTGAAATCAGCTCCTCACCATTCTTCTTTTAAGTAATTTGTGTTTTAATTGGCCTCTGCCTTCTATCTCTCTACCCCATTCTCTCTGCTGCTACGAAAGTAACTTTCCAAACAAACACAAGTATGGTCATGCTGCCTCTGCCCTTGAACTTGGAAAGGCTCCCATTACCGATAGGATGGATCAAACTCCTTAGTAGAGCATACAAAACCTCTTGTGTTCTGACTACCCTGGTTTGTCTCAGCCGATCCTACGTGAAACCCTGTCCTTGTGGTGTGTTGGTATGTTTCCAGGTGCAGCTGTGGTGCTAGCCTCTGTCCCCAGGCTGTGCTTATTCTTATCCTTCTGTCAGAAATGCCTCTGCCTAGAAATCCACCATCAACACCTGTCCACTTGTCACCACTGGGCAACAGCAGCCCCTGCCCTTCCATGATGTCCTCTCTAGTGGGAACATGCACTCCGCCTGTGTTTGGTCAACCATAATTCCTGTACTATTATGCTAATGTTTAACAAGGCTAAATTCAACTGCTTCATGGCTGGCTGGCTGGCTGGCTGGCTGGCTGGATGGATGGATGGATGGATGGATGGGATAGATGCATAGATGGATGGGTGGGTGGTTGGACGGGTAGATGGATGGATCCAAACCAGCAAATCCATCTTTTGAGTCATCAATTAAGAGAACAAGTATATTGAATTGACTACTTGTGTGAATGAGAAAGATGTCATCAAGGAGGTCTGGCTGTTCTGAGCTCTGACTGTTGGCCATCTCCACTGAGATAATGGAGCCTCCGAAGACCCCAGTGCCCAGTCTGCTCCCAGACCTTCAAGTAATTCTGAATTACATGAACACATTTCCTAGTCAATAAGATACTCAGGAACTGCATGTCTTCTCTCTCTGTTTTAGAATTCTCATCCTGAAAATGCCTTCCTAGGCAAGTTTTAAGCAATGCATGTCCACAGATACCACAAGCAATCACTTCTACTAAGAAGACACAAGGTTTTCCCTCACCCGGGTCCCTGCGTTTAGCAGATATCTTTACCCTTTTTGTTAACACACCTACTTAAGAGTCTTTTCATCGTACCCAGTGAGCACTTCTTGACTCTTATTTTCTGTCCCACATCAATCTTATGACTCAGGCAGTTGTTAGGAAAAATCCAGAAAACCAAATGTGTTCAATCAAATACTGCTTCAATCCATTTGGACTCACATGACAAAAATGCTATGAACTGATTAGTTTATAAACAACCAAAATTTATTTCTGACCATGTAAGAGCCTGGGAAGTTCCAGAAAAAGACACCTGGAGATTCACTTCCTGGTTAGAGATTAGTTCCTAGCTCATGAAAGATCTTTCCTGATCATGTTCTCATACAGAGAGGGCGTGGGCACTCTCTGGAGTCTCCTGTTAAAGGACCCTAAATTCATCAAGAAGGTACTCAAATAACCTGAGCAACATTAGGTTCCAACAAGTACAGAAAGGGAACAAAATTTCAATCTATAGCACCTACTTATTCAGGCATCCTTTATATCAGTGACTAATGCACCAAGATTATTGTATTTCTTTCCTCTAAGAGATGATGAGTGAGTTGTACACGAGTCGATTCTCTTGTGTTACAATGGCTTTCATAAATCTATTTCTGCCTTTGAGGTCTGGTCCTAGTCATTGAAGGTTTAAAAATCAATTACTAAAAGATTGACTTTTCCAGAAAAACATAGCGACATGAGGTATTGTACCCATTATGTGAAAAGGTGTACTAGACAAAAACCATGAAAACAGCTTCTATTCTTCAACAATTTGAGCAAAGATAGCATAAATGCCCATAGGAGATGAACATGGATACCTTTGCTAAGGGGGAGCAATTTAAGGAGCCCAAATACATCAGAATCTGTTCAACTGGACACTGAGAACATTTTTTAGTAAAGCATTGACACACTCTATAAAAATGTTTAGTATCTCCAGGTGCCGGTGACTCAAGCCTGTAATCCTAGCTACTCAGGAGATTGAGATCTGAGGATCATGGGTCAGCCCAGGCAGGAAAGTCTGTGAAATTCTTATCCACTAGAAAACCGGAAGTGGTGCTGTGACTCAAATGGTAGAGCCCTTGAGCTAAAGAGCTCAGGGACCATGCCCAAGCCCAGAGTTCAAGCCCTATGACAGACACACAAAAAAAATGTTTAGCATCAAAGGAAATGAACACCAAGATATGGACACAAAAGGTTTTTCTTTGTTGTTGTTGTTTTTAATATATGATTTTTTTGTTTCTTTTGTATATTCTTCCCCCTATGGTATATCCCCTGGTTCATTGTATTTGATTTTGGTATCTTGCATCTTGTATATATATATATATATATATATATATATATATAATTTGGGGAGGGGAAGGGGAATAACAAAATGCTGAAACAAGGATGTGGGATGACCCACTGCAACAATGATACCCACAAGACAGTATGTTTGAAAGAACTTTACAACTTCGAGGAGTGAAAGAGGTGAGGGAGGGAAGGGACAGTGGGAAAACAACAAAGGAGGGGGTAACAAGGCTGGACAAGAAATGTACACATTGCCTTACTCATGTAACCGTAACCCCTCTATACAGTATCTTTGCAATAAGATAAAAATAAACAAACATGTTTAGCTTCGAAGGAATAGAACTGCCAGCATTGAAAACTAGAATTGACAAGTAGGCAACAAAATACTCTTCAGCACATTTTTCTGCTGTCCATCTTTGAATACAGTCATAGCAATCCTGAAATGGGAGGGGGGGAGAAAGGAAGGAAAGGATAAAAAGACCATGACTCTTTTTATTTTCTCTGCTTAAAAGCAAAAAGAAAGTTAATGTCAATTCTATTATATAATAACATCTTCAAAGTACTTTATTTGAACAAGAGAAGTAAGAACAAAAATATGACCTCATAGATCCGAAGATCAGTGAGTAAACTCCCCTCTCATAGAGTTCTCAGGTCCTTTTTACTTTTTCTTTCTATCTGGCAGAGGAGACTCATTTGCCATTGGAGGAAAAGGTTCTTGACTGTTCAACAGAGAAAGTTCACATATCTCTTGGGGCCTACACCAAAACAGTTAAACAGGAAAATGGAAAACAAGATCAATTTATGTACACCCAAATCAAAAGGGTAGAATAGAAATAAAAGCAAATATGTAACCAGAAATAAAATAAACATCAAAAATATTTAAAAAGTCCTTTGAACTTAGTATGGAAAAGAAGTCATTGAATTAGAAAAGACTAGAAACCTACCAAGGAAAAGAGTAACATGCAATGAAATGAAAGTAGGTCTGTACCTCATACAATAATTGAGAATGAGATGAAAAATCAAACCAAATACTCTTTAAGAAGAATGAAACATAAATATGACAAAGGCAAAATTAAAATAGGACATACTTAACACGATAAGTTGCTTGCCCATGAAAGGACATATAATTTCAGAGGAAGGAACTGGTCCAAAAGAAAAAAAGTGTCATAAATTCAAGGCTAGAAGGAGTCAGGCAAGCCCTGGTCTAAGGAGCTAATATTTACTGGGTGCGTTTCTGTGTGGCAGGCCTGAGAGAGGTACTTCCCATTCATTATTTTATTTAATTTTCACAGTAGCCCTTGAGGTCATTTCAGAGTTTTTTTTATCTAGATACCCAGGTGATTCAATGATCCATTGCCCCAAGAATACAACATACAAACAGCCACATGATTCCCGTGGCCTGTCACAATAACCAAAGCCTCAGGAGTGTGCAAGATGAAGCTTACTTGGCTGGGACTCAACATTCCGTGTCTGCACCCGCTCAGGTGTGTGTGACTAGGTTCTGGAAACTAGACCTCTGGGTTGGGGGACAGACCAGGTCACGGCTGTTCTCCAGTGGCTTCCCTCATGTCTGGAATCATTCAGGTGGGTCCACACATCTCATCCTGCAGCAGACTGGCTCAGGCATACTCTTCTGTGACAATGGCCAAAAGAATGAATCTGAGGATGACTTGCAGGTGTGTTTTCAAGCCTCCACTGGCATCTCCTTGGTCATAGCTGGTTACAGCACCAGGCCCAGTGTGAAAGTGGGCGTTCCTAGTAAGGTTACCCATTGGAGGAAATGCACAGAGGATGGAGTGAAGAAGGAGGCCCTGATGTCATCATCCATCATGCTGCAAGGAGCTAATGGGGCTCCACCAGGAGGCAGAGCCTGGATTCAAATTTGGTCTCTCTGAGGCCACACTTTCCCTATCCAAAGTTACAAAGGCCCAGAGTCCTTAATACATAGAAATGTGAGAATATATGGATAATCCACAGGAAACGTGACTAAGAAAGTATGGGAGCAGCCGGGCGCTGGTGGCTCACGCCTGTAATCCTAGCTACTCAGGAGGCTGAGATCAAAGGATCGCGTTTCAAAGCCAGCCTGGGCAGGAGAGACCATGAGACTCCGATCTCCAATAAACCACTAGAAAACCGGAAGTGGTGCTGTAGCTCAAGTGGTAGAGCACTCGCCTTGAGCTGAAGAGCTGAGGGACAGCGCCCAGGCCCAGAGTTCAAGCCCCATGACTGACCAAAAAACAAACAAACAAACAAACAAAAAAGAAAGTATGGGAGCAGTGTAATTAATTTTAAGGAGGTAGAGTTCAAAGACTAATTTAAAAAGGGGAAAAAATCAAAGAAATTAAAACTAAATGTAAGATCGCAACGATGGCACCATCACGACGTCAGAACTCGTGAATCACACACCTGTAGGATTTGTGAAAAAAAAATCCAGGCTAGCAGAGCACACATGGTCAGAAAGGAATGAAAGGAGAAATGAAACAAGGGTAAAATGTGTATTTGGAGCATTGGATCTTAAATGTGGATTCCTCTCATAACTTTATTTTTTATTGGCCTTGAAAATGTGCATTATGGAAGTAGATTTTATGCAACGAACCTTCTTAAGGCTTAGTAGAAAAAAAAATCCATCTTACAGATTATAAAGCTCTTTAACAATTTTAGAGTTGGTCATAATAAAGATCCAAACATTGTTTTTATTTTGAATTTGTATTTTATTTTATACTATTTTGTTCATTTCATATAATTTTATTATTTTGAGTGTGAGTCTCACTATATACCCAAAGCTGCACTCAAATAGAGATTCTTATGACTCAGCCTCCACAGTACTGGAATTCCAGACACGTACCACCCTGCCCAGCTCCAACCATCTTCTTGAAAGAACTAGATTATTCATTTGGCCTGGGTCATGTTTTGCTTTGAGGGTTTTTCATGCCTTTGAAGGAGACATGATATCCAAAGTCAGCAAATGTAACAGATACCATTTGGAAAAGTCAGCCCAATAACCCAGTAAGGGAGTATCAGGTATGAATAAAAGTAAATGCAAAAAAAAAAAACCTTTTTATGTGTTGGCTCATCTGCATAGGAAGAAATCCACTGATATTGCTGTTGTCTCCATTGAGATTTTAAAAAAATGTGATTTTTGTCTTGTGGCTGACTTGGAAGTCAGTGCTTTTCCTGATAGGACCATCCTCAGGATTCAGGCCATAATCACTACTCCATCTTACCACTGGCTCTGCATTCAGACTCTTCACCTGCCTAGATTCAGATGCTTATTCAGTGGTGAGAGTGTGATGAGCTCATTTTTTTAGATCCTTCCTGAGGATCTAAAGAAACAGCCTGTTTCTGATGTTAAGTAACTGAGCACATTGACTTGTCATCAAGGTAGTATTCATTAACTTCATAATATCAATTTTTATTTGACCTATTAACATGACTAATCATGAGCCATTTTTGAATACCTACATCTGCAGTTTTTGTACAGTAATTTCTTGTGTATATGTGAGCCCGTCCTTGGGTTTCTACTCAGGGCCTGGACACTGTCCTTGAGCTTTTTGTCCAAAGCTAGTGATCTACCACTGGAGCCACAGGTTCACATCCGGCTTTTAGCTGGTTAATTGGAATGAGACTGTCATGGACTTCCTGACCAGACAAGCTTCAGAACCACAATCTTCAAATCCCAGCCTCTGGAGTAGCTAGGATTACAGGCGTGAGCCACCAGTGATATTTTACTCAGTCTGCTCACCTTCAGGAAACCCTACTAGTGTGTATTTTTCAAGCAAGGTTTAAAGAACTTGAACAACCATCCATGGTCAGTTGCCTAAGGATGGATGGAGCCCATCCTCCATATTAAATTATGGCTCTTTAATGTAAACTGCTTCTTTTCTTATTCTTTGTTGTTATTGGAGTTTCCTTTGTTTTCTGCTGGGGCTTGTTCTCAGGCCTCATATTTTTAGTTGGCTTTTTTACTCTACGACTTGAGCAACATCCACTTCTGGCTTTTTGCTGGAGATAAGAAGCTATCTAGGTAGGATTTGTCTGTTTCAGCTGACTTTGAGCCACCGTCCTCAGATCTCTAACTCCTGAGTAGTTAGGATTACAGGCCGTGAATCACTAGGGCCTGGATTCTTTTGTTACTCTGGAATTTTTGCTCTCACACCTAACATTAGGGATTTATAGCCATCTAGCAAGAAGGTTCTGATACTTGAAATGTACCATGGTCCCTTGTCACCCTGACAGCCTCTGAAACCATGAGACCAACTTCCTGGCATAGCAGTGTCCCCATAATCTCAATTCTTCCTCTCCTATTTAGCTGTCTCTTCCCAGATGACTTCCTCACTTCTAAGAATAATAAGTAATTATTCCTAGTTATAAAAGATTAGTTGCACAGAACTAATCTTTGCCTTGCCACAGTCAAGCACCCCATGAGGACAAATGAGGATCGGTAGACAAAGTACTTGGCAAACTGCGAAGAGCTGCACACAAGCTATTGTGATTTCTGCCTCATTAACCTCCCACTTGGGACTTGGAAGAGCTGGGTCCCACTCTTTCCAGCAAGGCTACACAGCTGGGAAGGGAGGCCGATGCCATCCTACCTTAAACTGGGTTACCCTCCCGCTGACCCCTTGCTCCTTTCCCATGCAGGCTGGCCATTTATCTCTTCAAAGCAAAACAATATGAGCTGGCCACCTTCCTTCTCTTGCTGCAGTTGTCGATGGGTGCTTGCCTGTTTTGTTCTCTCCCAGGGCACACAAGGATGGAGAAACCCAAGGCAAACACATCGCCAGTGATTAACGCTTGCTGACCTCTCTTGCAAGTGACTCGCGCGCACACACACACACCCCTCCTCACCCCTCTCCCAGACCTCAAGCAGAGCAGTTTTCCTTCTCAAAGTTTTCCCAAGCCCTAGGCAAACATTCAGCTACCCATGAGGCACAGACTCTGCACCCAGGAGCAAGCTGTGACTGTTGAAGTGATGGAGCTTTTAAAACACTGATGGAGTGCCTGGGAAGCATGTGGAAAGCTCTGTTTAGCCTAAAGCCAGTTTGTTTAGAAACTGCCTTGGAGTTCATCTGAAGTGGAATCTTTCCTACTAACCCAGAAAAGCAGTTCTGGGTGACTCGTTACCTGTTCTCCTGCTAGAGAGCAAGCCCTGGAGGTCTTCCTTCCAAGAAACTTGGGCCTTGAGCAAATGCCTGGAAGTGGAGTAACCTGCTTCAGCCAGCCACCTCTCAACTTACTATACACTCCAAGGTCATTTGGACCTGGTACTTGCACACGAAGTCTTTTGGGGAAAATGTTTGATTAAAACAAAAGCAAAACAATCTCAGTATTTCACTTGAGCTCTGTACAGAAACACATGGTCAGCTATGGCAGACCAGCAAGAGCTTGAACCTGCAGCAGCAGGCGCTGAATGCCCACTCAGGAAAGAGGACATGTTTGACCCGCACAGGTGCGGCAGCCAGAAGCAACTGGGAGTAATAACTGCACGGAGGTTGGATGTGCACACTGTGCACACGCTGGGAGGGCAGCAGCCCCAAGGGGGCTTCTTGTCTGTTTCCCAGTGGGCCTCTGAACAGGAGAAGGCAAGGCGCCTTTGACCCCGCGTTCAGGTCACATCCCCACCAGGAGACTGATTCCACGACCTGTGGCACAGAGCCAGCGAGAACGTGGATCCTCCTAAAAGCAAAACGCTGCACACAATTGATCCCCGATCCCAGTCCCGCCCGCTCACGCAGTCCGCCCTCACCATGCAGGAACTTGGGGAGTCTGTAGACAAAGCAGCGTTTGTTCACCCCTGAGCCCCTCAGGGTCGGCTCCTCCTTTGAATCACTTCTCAAGGAAAAAGAAAAAAAATACATCCCCCAGGGTGAAAAATCATCCCACTCACTTCAAAGCTATTCATGCAGCCTGGCAGAGACCTCCCTACCCGTAATGAAGTTCACAACTTAAAAAGACAGTGTGTCTGCATGTTCATGCATCATGAGGAGTATGTGTGTGTGTGTATGTGTAAGCCTGAGAGGGGGTTATTCTTTACCAAAGCTAGTGGAGGATGCTAGCTAGTGTCTGCTGTGTAATGATGACGAGAGAGCCACACACTTCTAATGTCGCACAGACAAAGTCTGGGAACGGCCTTGATAAGGCAGAGGGTCATTTGGACCACTAACACATGCCTCCACCACAAAGAATATCCCAGTCTCACAAGGCCTCAGCTGTGAGCCCAGAAGGCCCATCCAATGGAGTCCCATGGTCTCAAAGCAGCTCATAGCCCACGTGTGTGGCACGAAGGGCAGACTGTGTCCTCTGCAGCTCCGAGAAGGCTCTGAAGATCTGGACCATTGCACAGCCTCCTCACTGCCTCAAGTTTTATGTTAAGGTTAGGGAATCTTAACAATGATGCTACTAACATCCAGAACCGAATCATCCAGGACTCATCCTCTCTCCTCCAGGCTACTCTAACAAACTGCCAGAAACTACAGATGTAACCTAAAGGCTGGGAAGTCCAAGATTAAATAAAGACATAGCCTCGTGTGTGTGTCCTTATTAAGGGCACTAATCCTGTTTACACGGATCCTCCCTCATGACCAAACCCCCTCCCAAAGCTCCATGTCCAATGGAGACGTTCACCTCAGCAGAGAACTGTTCTGAGAGGACAGGGCTGTGCGGTCCACAGTAGGCCCTGGGAGGATAGTGAAAAGGATGACATGGAGATGCGGTGTAGTCATACATTATTTTGTTGAATTGCCACTGCCTTGTACAACTACTGCTACTTAAAGAAAAAATAAAATTTAAAAAAAGAGAACCTGTGTGTATTTGCACACAAGCATGTGTACATGTGTGTGTGTGTCCCACCGATTCCCATTCTAGGAATTTTCCAGCTGAACACTGTAGGCCTTCAGATGATGGAATAAGACACATTATGTGTTGCAATCTGCTTTACTTAAAAGTCACTACATGGAGGTCATTAACCAAATATACAAAATACTTGTACAGCAACACCTATGTTGATGTTTGACTAAACAACTACTCCTACAGCCAAGCTATGTTGAGACATGCAATTAATCATCACAGGGCAAGAGAGAATGTCCTGTCTCATTATAAATGAGAGACGGCATTCTTGGCCTCTACCGAACATGTGCCATTTTGCCACCACCACCCCTTCTTTGTGATGGCATTTTGTCTCTAATATGACCCAGAGTAACCAGAATGTGGGATTAATTCCTTCTACTTGAGAACTACTTTCCTAGGCCATGAGGTAGGAAACCTGGGACTGTTCTAAACTGTCACTGATTGGCATAGACAGGTTCTATGGTAAGGCTTCTATTTTCAGAAACCCTTGTCTCCATTAGGAAACTAAAGGGTAAGAAGCTTAATGGCTCCTTCCATTGGTCCACTAGAGCAGCACAGGCACATGGTGTGCAATCTCTCATAAAGAGGAGCAGACCATCTTCCTTCATGTGTTGCCTTGAACTCTCTCTCTGGCACGACAATAACTTTTACCTGAGGCTTATATGGCCAAAGGTGGAACTTTGGATCAGTTTTGTACTGGTTCTTGAACCCAACAGAAGGTTTCTACTCAAAACTCTAGAACAGAATGATAGTACCATTTTATTTGGTATTTAAGCACAATATTTTTACTTACTGGATGCATACAAATAGCTTTGAACTTGATGTAATTGAGAGCAATTTGACAAATGCACTCAGTCCTAAATTATAGACCATTTTCCTTCTGCAGTGCATTACTGTTAACATATATGTGTTTGACAAAGAACTACAAGAAACATAATTCCATTTTATTTTGTCTAAATGTGTATTATGCATTGTATACCCTTAGACATTCTTTAATATATCATATATAAAATTATATACATATATATATATATATATATATATATATATATATATATATATATATACCCTCCTAATCTAGCAAAAAGGATCTGGTGTTCTTCAAACCATCTGGCATGAAGGCATACATGGGTGGCAACCTGCTATTTTAAGCACCAGATGTATTATCTATAACTTAGCATGATTATTTCTTGCATTGTAAATTTCCTGCTCTGCTGTATAATTCTAGTGTTTTCTTGGCCATGCACAACTTCATGGTATCTTGTATACCATGCATATACATTTTTTTAAAGCCAAGAGTTCTTTAATGGCATATTAACTACAAAATTTTGGTGCCAAGGTTGACAATGAAGACTCCAAACAGCTAATAAGCGACAATTTGTAACTACAGCATAGCTATTTATTTAGATGCTTTAAGCAAAGCAAAGAAAAACATCCAATTTGGCTTTTTTCTAATTATTTATTTAGGCATTAGAAGGATAGAATTTTTCCTTGGAATTCCTCTGTGACTAATTGAAAATAAAACACTAACTAAAAGAACAGGGCATTTTCCCTAGGCTCCTCAGTGGGTTGTGTCTTCTGTCTGTTTGCCCAGGAGGTGAGCTGAGAGCCAGATGGTGAGTGTGTGGACTAATAAAACAGCAGATATTGGCACTTCTTGTCCAATACGATGTTCAGCATGTACTGTATACCAAGCTTTAAGAGGCCTGTGCAGACCAAGGCAAAAGCAATGTTCTGGGTTTATGTCTGAAGAAAGACTGCATTCTTTAAACTCACCTGAATGCTAGCATAAGACTGCTTTCAACAATAGCTGAGTGATGACAGGTTCTATCCTCTTCCACATGTTTAAAGAGAAATGGATCTAACTGGCAAGAGAAGCAGTCAAGATGTTGAAGGATTTTTTCCCCCATCCTTCATCTTAATCCTCTCTGTGTGGCCCTTTTCATCCCGCCTTAAGACACGACGAATGTGAATTATGTTTCTTAGAGCTCTTTGTCAAACACAAATGAATGCCCTGCATCCGCTTAGGAGTACAAACTCTCCAGGTTAGAAGTTAATCTTACACACTCAATGATGAGCATGTCACACACTGGTAATTCAGTTCACTTTGAACTTCAGGCTTGTCCAGAAGTGTATTGTTTACCTGGAGACCTCAGAGAATTGTGGCCCTGCCTACTCCTCGAGAACATGCATTCAGACAGAGTGGTTTATTCTCTCTCTTTTCCATTAAATTTAAGAGCAAGTATTCAACCTTATGCCCACGAGAAAAAAAATAAAAGAGAAAGAAAACAGGTGTTCACCCATTCTACATGAAGGTGAACAGTTTATTTCCATGAAAGCAAATAACCTTTTTGTGCTATTTTCTTTGCAAATTCACCATAGCCCAAATAGCCCAGACTTGTTGCTTTAGGTTTTCTGTTACTCTTTTACAGAAACTTTTCACGACAGAGATATTGATTTCCACTTCTCAGATTACTATTTGTAAGAAAGGGAGACCTTAAAATATATGTGATTACTATTCCCACAATCTTGCATTTGTTAAAAATCCTACATTATATACAGTTGATTAAAATTTTAAATGATAATATCAGGAAATTTTCAGAGTCCTAATATTCCCCTATTTCTGTATTAGAAGACATCAAAAATTATTGCATGTAATGCAGATTATAAGAGCAAATATCGAATATAATCATCTTGAATCATTTTCTTTTAGAAATCACTTGAATGGAGATGTGTGGACTGCCCCATCAGCTGAGTATGTACAAACTTTCTATGATGATCAGAGAAGCATGAACCTATTTTTTATCAACAAACATAGATAATTTTAAGTGAATATTCTATTCTTGACTCTGAGTCCTTCCAGAGAGTGTCATGAATGTTTACCTGGGGCTGGGTTCTTTGAGTTGAGTTACTCCATTCCAAATCCTATAGACTATAAAACTCCATCATGCCTGTTTAACTCCATCTTTTCATTCTCACTCCTTCCAATACTGCTCATCTTGCCTCATTCCTATGAGAACCACTGTGAGTTCAGGAAAAGCCTTTGTTTCATTGTTTCCTGGGTTTCTAACACCAAGACCTATTCTGCAAATATTTACTAAATGAGTAAAGTTGGCAGTCGAGGGACAAGTGTGATTTATACATTGAGGATTCCAGATCCTTCCTATTGTCACATCTTATAAATGTTTTTCCAAACTGGCTAGTCCAAAAAGACCCTACCAGACAAAGGCATTTGACACTTCTCTGTGGATACAGGAGAGAGCCTTCACTTAGTATAGACACATCAAGCAGACACCGAGATCTCTGCTGAAAGGAGTGTTCACATAAGGCCAGTTGTCCCAAGAGGGTTGCACCACAGACCTACACTCACCTTGTAAATGAATACTTGGCCATACTAGAAAGAAAAGATAAGGAAGCCTTGAGGTTCCTGCCAACTTTACCACTGCTGCCCAGCCATCGCCCACTGTGTAGGACATAATAAGCATGGGAGATGTGGAATGGGAGAGGTTCTAATTATGGACAAGTTAATGATGCCCAGAATAATTACTTTGGAGCCTTTTGCATTGTGTGGTTTCCATTTTATGGTTTTTAGAAAAGGGAATGTGACATTCATCGTGGTCAAGTCCAAATTCCTTCAAGATGATAGAAATGTAACACAACTTGACATGAAAGAACTCCATACAACAAGTCCATCTGTAACCCTCCTGCCAAACTCCTGGCTGTGCCCATTTCTGCCATGATTTTTTTTTTCTTTTTAAGACATGTCAACTCCCCCACAGCATTTATGTTTGTCGAAGATAGAGTTTGCTGACTTCCTTCATTCCCACCCCCAACACTTTACTTCTTCTAGAATATTTCCCAGGCAATTTTCTCTATCGTATTTCCAGTATTTTATATTTCCCGTGTGTCTTGCCAGAATTCTTAATAAGGATCAAGCACACTGAGCCCACACCTCCTAGACAAATTCCTCCAAGTTAGATTCCCTCTCTTAAGTGTTAAATGATAATGCAGTCATTAATTCTGAAACAGTCTTCTGTTTTTCTCACTTCCTCTTTTTTTAATTGCTCTGTCTCTAAGCTCAAATTTCCCAAGTTGCCACATAAAGATGAATTTTAAGTATGAGCTTGCTTTATTGTGTGGGGAGTCACTACCAAAAGGAAGATGAACTTTCCCTTCAATTCTGTACTCCCACTCAAGACTGAGCAAGACGTGGAATTAAACAGAAGCAAGGGATGTGCAAGCTTTCTGGAAACTTCCTGGCAAAGAGAAATTAGATCTTCAACTAGTTAGAGGGAAGATTCTCCTTCACTAAGGACCTTGAGGTTGGAAAATAACTCCAAGTATCTGGAATATTTTAGGTGAATTACAGTGGGGCAGTAAAATTCTTTGGACTGTCACTCTTTGTGTTCTTGTCTTTATAAAACATAATGTTACAAAACAAGACATTCTAACTGCACAGAATAAATTGACACAGAACACAACAGCAATACAAGTATTCAATAACTCCAATTTCAAATAATTTGGAACAGAAACCAGATGGGAGATGAATAATTATATCTCTTATTTGAGAGATAAAATTTGGCCACGTTTGATGATTCTGTGATGATGGATTTCTGATTATTTTATAACATGCTAACAACAAGCATTAGGCTGGCCTTTGATTCTTTATTAATTCTTCTGCATTTACCCCCTGCTCACTAATAAACTAATTGCCCTGTTCTACGATACACACTGACACTTCAAATGTCTCCCAGGTTCAGCACACATTCAGCATAGTTGCACCTTCATGTAAATGCTTTTAAATTAGAAAATATTTCTTCTGTCTTCTTTAAAGCCGGGTGCCAGATTCGAAAATATTAACTCTGAAATCCAACAGGCTACAAAGCTGAAGATGTCTTTGCCACAAGAGCCCAGCTGCAGCTATGGAAACCTCAGTGCCTGAAAGTGCCGTTGATTTCTGGTCGCTGTCTCTCTCTCTCCATGGCATGAGCTGCAGCAGGTCAGGTGTGAGCAGCGGGAACGCTGGCTGAACACCAGCCGCACTGGAGGAGAGATGTGAACGCTGGAAACATGGCGTTTCCAGAAGAGAAGCCATGAGGATGAACACTCACCACATCACAGTCCCTGTTAATCAAACCACTTCAAAAAATGCATTTAAAAATTTAAAAATGCATACCTTGGACAATCATAAAATATAACTTCTCCTTCACTCACGAAAGCTAACGCCAATTGAACAAAGAAAAAAACTAAAATAAAGTTGCATTACATAAAATGAAACATACACACACGAGGCCCCCCGCAGAGGCAGGGACAGATCTCGACTTCACCGCACAGTGCAGGGCACGGGAGGTCCGAACGTGGACTCATGTGGTGCACAGGGTCCCAGCTCAAAGCTTACACAGAGCTTGTAACAGCCCTGCTCTGCCCCTTAGACTGCAGCAGGGTCTCCATGGGAGGAGAAAGTGGTGTCTGGCTTACTTAAAATGCAAGGAGTAGTAATGCAGAATTGCAACACAGGATGTACTGAGCTGTTTTTAATTTTGAGAACTCCACTGTCTCCAAGTATAAACCCACATCACATTTCCTTTCAGAAAAAAAAGAAAAAGAGAATCTGTCTTTCCCTCTCCTTTCCTTGTCTCCTGAAATGGATGGATCAGTTCATTGTGCTTTATAAACACTAAATTCTCCTTGTCAGCCAGACTCCTTTCCCTTGATTCCTAGTCATGAAAAATATGCTCCTAATCCTTTCGCTCTGAGTGAGCTTGGCATGGAAGTTCACTTACTTTGTCTGTCTGGGGCAAAGATGATAAATTAGTAGTGCTCAATCACACTAGAACAATGTAATTCTCTAGATTCTGCTTAAATGTCTTGCTAGACATAGATGAGAGGGACTTGGTTTTCTTTTTGTTGTTTTTTTTTGTAGACATCCTTATGTGGGCTGATACATAGAAGACAGCTGAGTAATTATGACTCATTGCTCCATAATCTCAAGACAATTTTCTCATTTTACTCAGGAGCCACTAAGTGCCAAACTAGAGAGGGTAGTCAGGAAGAAATAAAACTTGTTCCAGTCTTCCCATGAAAAGCAAGCCAGGCAATTCAAGTGTTGACCCACAGGTTTCTTCTAGAGCCTCTGTTTTAACCTTGTATATTAGGTATTTTGAAGTGAAACACACCATAGTAAAACCCACCCACATTCTACTCCTCTAGTTGTGAGACAGGTGGCAGAGAGTCATATAACCATGATGTTGATGAAGATATACAACAGTTCCATCATTCCATATTCCCTCGAATCTCGATAATCAACCCTTTCCTTCAGACCCAGGCATTGGCAGACACATTTCCCAGTCACATAGTTTCACCCTTCCAAAGTGTCATAAAAATGATATCATGCTGTATTTAGCCTTGTAAGAATGCATGGTCTTAAAAGAAAAGTGAGCCTTTGATAAAACTCTAAGAACCAAAATTGTCCAAGAAGTTAAACCCTCTTTTAAAAAAAGACCACCGAATTGAATTCTACTATTGCTATATTTATAAAAAGAAATAATGTCACCAACCTAGAATCTGTGGCCAGAAAAGTAAAAGGGAGAATAGTGATGAGAATGCAGAGAGAGGGAGGAAGGCGGTAAGAGAGAGAGGAGGAGAATGAGAGATGGAACAAGAGGAAAAAAAAGGAAAAGAGACAAATGAGAAGACTTGAGAGGAGAGGACAGGAGAGGAGAAGGAAGAAAGAGAGAACAGAGCAGAGTATCAAAGGGGCCATGCTACAGTTGAGAGTGGAAAAACATAAATATTTAAAATATTCATTAAAAGTGAGAAAGTAGGCTAATCCCAAGAGTTACATTTCTTTCCCTCCTTTGTGTTACCCTTACAGGGCTTTGCCTGTTTTTCTTAGGATTCTTAGAATGTCTCACCTTAATATGGTGCATGGCTTAGTTTCAGCATTTATATTTTAACTCCATATTACATGATCAGGGGACACCAAAGGCAGTAGCACTCATTTGTTCAATCAGGCTAACACCCTTTATGTTAAGCTTTTTACAATCTACCATTTGTTCACCCCACATGCCTGGCCGAGCATCTCCAACACTGTGGATGCTTCGCTGTCTGCCAAGTGCCTGTGAGTGAATGAATGAATTACCTGATTAAAGACAGGAGCTGTATATTTAAAGCCAAATCTACACGATTTCCAGATAGTATATTTCATTGGAAATTCATTTAGAAAAGTGTTTCAATCCCCTACCTTGTATTATTTTCCACTCTTGGTCATTTTCTGGCTCACATAAACAATTATAGAACCCCTGAATTGGTTTGCAGTGGAAAGGGATCGATATAGATACAGACAGATGAACGCCCCTCTGAGAAAATGGGAGTCATTATGGTTTGTGGACTATGAAATTACGGAACACCACCAGGCATATGCCACAGAGATTCATGCAATGTTCCGTCGATGAGGTATCATTAATTTCCAGAACTCCATGAATGGAGTCCACCACAGACGGCCATTTGTTTTGATGTTCTCCAATTACATTATATTATGGCTACACTCATAAAAATAATGCCCCTGACCTGCTATCAATTGGCCATGCACTAGAGATGGCTTTCAGCTCTTGCAAAAGATCTATGTACCTCAAAAAAAGTCAGCTAGCTCCAATTGTGTTCATCAAATATCTCAGCCCAAGATGAACTTTTAGGCAATGTGAAGAAAGCATCACTACCTCCTATTCAGTCCATAAACCATTGACCACCCAGTTGACCATAAGGCCTTTTCTGCCTTGTGTCTTATTATCAAATGTTGTAAGTCAACCATCCAAGAGCACGCTGCACGGAGCGAACCCACACAGCTGCCTGGCTGCTGTACTTTCCAATTGTCATGCTATCATGATTGCCTTAGCAATGGACCCACTTTTATCTGTGTCAACATAAAGGAGAATTAGGCAACTTACAGAGATTAAAAAAAACAAAAACAAAAACAAGAGTATAAGACAGCAGGTCTGACCATTTCATGTTCAAATTTTAATTTTATACTAAATGTATTTCTGGACTAAATCGATCCTAAGTCTTCAGATGCATATAAATGAGTGTCTATGTCTGTGTGTGGTAGGAAGGTGTGTGCATATGTGTGTATTTATGTCTGTGTGTCTCTCTGTACGTCTAGGTGAAGGAGGAGAGGAGAAAGAGAGAAAGAAAAAAAGAGAGGGAAAGAAAGGGGGGAAAGAGATAGGACTTCTCAGCTTACCTCGAGCAGACCTGCAGAGACCATAGCCTAACTTGAACCCCTATTTTCCATAATTCCAGCCAATGTCTTGTAAGTAGACTGTTAGGAAGCTATTCTCGGGTCCTTGATTTCTTGGGCATGGCCAAGTGCTATAAGAAGAACTGAGTTTTCCCTAAAAGGAGCAGAGAATCTCCTAGGGGACACTGTCCAGCGGGTCATGGTGCTTTTGGCCTGAAAACAAGCTCAGGAAATGGTGACTAAAGGGAAGTGGTCCGACCCACATGGCCCCTCCCTGGATAGAAAGAGCATAACACTTGTAAAGAAAATTAGTCCAGTTGTCTTAGACAAGGACCAGGTACAGTGGGAACTGTGTGGAAAGGACTCAATGAAGAAGGAGCTTGGGACAGAAAGCACCCATTGCACAGCTAACTTTGAATCAGGCAGAGGACAAATGGGTTTGCTCCACTGTGGAGCAAAAGAGACAGGGTAGAGGAAGGGCACTGCCATGGCAGCATTCATGTTTATTAGACTTTAATGGTGTTATTAATAATCATTCTCATAATACCCTGTGAAATGTCTGTGCTCTGGCTCACTCTTAGGCCTCCTCAGGCTCTCTAAGAACAATGACTCTTAAGGAAAATTCACTTGTAAAATAGCAAAATCATCTTAATATTGAAGATTCTGCTGTGCTGTATGTCCTTCCAAAGCCATTTAGCTGGCATCTTCTGAGTAGAATCTGATTTGCAGAAGAAAGGCTCCTGGACAGTGATCCAGGGACGGGTTCTGATAAGAACAGCAGGGTGTGGACATGAGGCATCAAAGAAGCAGATTGTGTGAAGACAGAAGAGACTGTTTTAAGACTGATTGCCCACAAGTCATGGATCCCCAAAATTCTAATCACCACCAGAAGCTGAGAGGGATAGGGAAGGAGTCCCATTTGGGTTCTTCTGACTGAGTAAAATCCTACTAACACCTTGACTTAAGCCTGGTAGACTCCAGGACTATTAGGCAAGAAACTTCTCCTGGTTATGCAACCTTTCCGTACTTGGTTACAGAAGGCATAAGAAATGAATGCCAGGATTGATTTTGAACATCACCAAGACAATGATGCAGACAGTGACCTTACACCTGCACCATTACATACATGTAAACAATGACAACCAATCACGTTACAAGGAAAAATGCCACCCCTTTCATACCAAAGGGAAAGTGTCCCCTGAGAAGGATGGCACATTTCTTGGCAAGAGGGGATGTGTTGACCTCCCAATCATTTGAGACAAGCAGAAAAGGTTCAGGCAGAATGTTGAACATAAAAATCAACCTCCCTGGCCCAAAACCTCCCCTGTTGCTAAAATAAGATTATTAAAAATTCTTGTGTTTACTTCACAAAGATTTTTTCCCACATGAATATTCTGAAAGCCAAATAAGAAAACATTCTTAAGAAAAGGTCAGTTGATTGCACAGTTCTGTGCAGATAGTAATTACTTTTATTAATAATCTTAAGTTTTCTTTGCCTTTAAAAGCATTCAAATATTTGTTCAAGAGAATAATTCAGAGATGTGTGGAAAAATGATAACTTTAAAAATTTCTCCAGTAATGAACTACTCAAACCAAATCAAAAATAAGAGGAAATAAGACAACTAACTAAAAAAAGATTATTAGAAATAAAAAGGAGAACATTAACGACTGAACGTCAGTTCACCTCTATAAGCAATAAGCAGCAAAATGTTCCGCAAATAGAAATGTACACAACAAATCCCAAGACCAGCAATGTACAAGTAGGTATAGTAATAATGTCTTAGAATTGTGTATAATACAAAAATTCAACCATACAAACATAAATATGTGGAAATGTTCCCACACGTGTATTAAACAAGTACGGTGTGTATATCATATGTCTTTGCTTGCAGTCTTGAAAAACAAGGAAAGGCTCCTGAGCTCAATAGTCCTTGTGAAGAAAATATGTCATTTCATATCTAGGTTGAAATACTTGGTATATAATTTTTGCTACCAATAGCACTCATCACTTTATTTCATATATTTTAGCTGCCTCCAAATAATATAGGTTTATGAGTATAGCTATAAAATAGGATTTGGTATTCCAAGATAATACATACTACTACTTCTGTATTTTAAAGACTAGTTGAATATCTTGCAAATGTTTAAACCTGCCATGTCAAGTCAATTTACTGGTTTCTATTTTTCAAGATCTAGATTAGCCAAAGAGACTTAAGCTGTTGGAAGAGGGAAATTAATTCTATTAGTATTTATTGAGAAATACATAGTTTTTCTAGTTTGTAGCTCATAAGGGAAATACATGCATATAATGTTTTTTATTGTATATGAGTGTGTTTAATGTATATATGTATATGCCAGAAAATGGAAGAGAAAAGAGAGGTTGTGGAGAAAGCATGATTCTGTCAACAACTTGAGAACAGACTTCTGGCCTTCAGAATCATGATCAAATAAGTCTCTGCTATTTCAAGTCATTCCATTTGCAGTACTTCCTTAGGGCACGAACCTCGGAGCTGATTGGTTCTCACTAATTGCTTGTTGTACAAATAACCAATGATGAGTGGAATGCTTGGGGTGAGGGGGGGGTGTTTAGAGCTGATTCCACCTAAACCCTCTCCATCCTTTGTACTGAAATGAGGTCCATTGTGTAGCTTTGACTTTTGTCACCATTCTCCTATTCAAGATCCTCATGGACTGTTTACTTACTGCCCTTAGAACACAGCCACAGATCTGAGTGAGGATCTCTAAGGACAGACCTCATTTTCCAAACATGTCTCCAGCTACACATCCTGAGACCCCCACCCCATCCCTCTGCTCCATGAATGATCTATGCCTTCTGGGGTTCATCATGAACACCTCCAAACACTCCGCCATCTACTTCCCTGCCCATACTGTCCCCTGAACAACAATTCCTCCTCCAAACAGCAGATCCTGTTCCCGTGTCCACTTTTGTAAATCCTCCTCTTCTGAGTAGGAATCCACATTTCCTTTTAAGACCGCATGGCTATGCATTTTTACCTCATTTCTAACACCTACCCTGCTCTGTTGTGCAGTGCAGTAAATTATAAACAGATTTCATCTCCCTCACTGGATTCCAAGCTCCTGAAGTACTTTCATCTATGCACAACCTGAATTCTCCTATGTAGAGATTGACACACCGCATAGTATTAGTTGGACGGATTTCGGATAAAACCGAATTGAGGTTGCTGACGGAAGAGCTTCAGTCATCACTACCAACAGCCATGCACTGGCATTTGCACCTTAGTTCACATTTTTCTATAGAAGGTTTCAACCACTAGATCACACAACAGAGAGAAAAAGAAGACTCAATCAATTGCTTACCTTTGGTAACAAGTCTGATAACTCCATCTAGAGTGAGGAGAGAGGGGTGAAAATAAATGCAAAGATTCAAGTTACCTGACTGCCATTCCAGCTTGTGACTGCCTAGCATCTCCCACAATGCTTCTCTACTTATTGCTTTCCCTTCCTTCCCTTACTCCTTCTAAGTGAGAAAAGGGACCATGTGCGCATGTGCATGGCTACACTTTCACATACATGCATTCATTAACAAATTCCCTAAAAGAAGGTACAGAGAGCCTCTTTCATGTCCAGTAAATCATGATAATATCTCCATCTGAAAATAAACAACGTCCCTGCTGAGACTTTGTTTCAAAAGCTTGAGGTTTTTAAAAGGTTTTAATGCAAGAACTATTTTACTGTTTGTCTAGAAAGGATAAAAATTAAAAAAAAAAAAAACAACCAAAAGGTCCAGGCAATGACTGAGAATGTGGGAGGATGTTCACAAATGTGCCTTTGACAGGCAAAATCCTAAATACTTTTATTATGACAGTCAGCCCAGCAGGAACTAAACAACATCACTCCATAAAAGTAAAAATGATTCTCAAAAACAAACTGGCATAATTCTAGAAATATTATATGCCAAAGGTGAAAAGGAATACGTGCCTTGATTTCCTGAAATTAAACCATGGATTGTAAATTATAATGACTAATTCAAAAGGGCTATCCTATTAGCCTCTAATCACTCAATTTAATTTTTCCTTTTAGATTACCTAAACTTCTCAGTTTAGAACTGCATTTATTCTTACTTGTATTCTGGGACTTCTGCATTTCCAAAATTTAGGAACATGAAACATTACTTTTTTGACTAAGTCACAGTAGAACCTGTAAGTATTGAGAGTTTAGATTATGTTGGCTTTTGTACCCTGTAATAGACTCTGTAATTACCTGTTATTTTCTTCTTTTTCTGAAATATTATAAATTTTATTATCAACACCTAAACTCTCTGGTACCTACCCTGCATTAACTTGGGGATAAAATAACTATGAATATTATCAATGAGCCAGCCTGTACTCACAGGTCACTGTAATAAATTTTGGTCCCAGAATTCTTTATGGAGTCACATACTTTGTTTTCTGAAAGTTATGGTTGTTAGGGATGCATTTTGATTGAACAATATTTGCAAAAGGAAACCATTCTAGTTGACTAATTTAAGGATTACACAATCTCGGAGATTCTAAAACAACCAAGACCTCTGCAGACGTCATCAAGTTGTCTCTTCTCTAATTCTCTGATTTTCAGATTTCACCGAAAATATCATCATTTTATAATGGATAAAGTTGTTGGTATTAATAGGAAGGTACTAAGAAACAAAAGTTAGATTTAACATAATAGTCATCCGGTGTGTTAAATCCAAGTCCTTAGAACCCTTATCTAGCTACCAGCAAATTTTTGGAGATAATGACATTTACTTCCTGTTTTCTCATATAATTGGATTAGCTTTCATGAGCACTGTCAACATGCTGATTTTCAAATTCTTCTGTCTCAAAATGGCATTTTAGAAAAAAAGCAGAAATAAGACATTCACCTTCTCTTCAGAAACCTGTGACTAGTTGAGGAATTGGAGGGAGGAAATGTGAAGAGACAGAGCTCTTTCTTTAAATTATGATGACATTTTAGAGAAAATTGTTATTTCAAAGATTGTTAACTTGAAGCATTTTCTGCAGGTTATATTTATCTGGAAAGATTATTAGTAATGTTTGATGAGCAATGATAAGGATATGGAGGACATTCTCAGCACTCTGTATCACACATGGTCTTAAGATAGGAAAAACAATGGTGGCAACCTACTTAGGACATATTATTTAAATTTCAATGGCATCCTGCTTACATTTGTATGTACGTGTAAATGTAACTGGGATCTTTTGCAACAAATTCTATTGAAAAATTCTGCCTGGGTCTGAAATGCAGATCAGTTAAAAGCCAACCAAAACAGTATAAATGAGAAGGTATAGTAATGAATTCCCATTAATCACTATGTATTCTACATACCCAACTTCAAGGATTTTCTCCATAATGATACAGCTATCAGAAATGAGTGATCAAGTGAAAGCCAATTTAGTTTTTATTTCATTTCTCCCCAATTTTTAAATGACTTATTCAGATACTTTATATCATATATCAGACCTGCTTCACGGTTTTGATTTGATGCCTATCTGAGGGTCATATTGCTTATCTTCTTTTTAATGCATATCAAAGTACACTTTGGTTTATGGTTGTGCCAATTCCCCTTTCATTTGGCAGCTAACGAGCACTTCTTCCTCTTTTGGTGAGTTAGATTTCAAAAATTAATTTCAAGTTTCTTCATTCATGCTCAGATGCAAAATGTTCTGCTGCCTGCCTTTTCTACTTTTTTATTACAATTAAGATAATAAAAGTTATCCTTCTTAACAAAATAAGCAGCATAAAAACATGATAAAAATCTCTATAACAGAAAAATAAGTCAAAAGGGAAAAATGGTGAGCATACAAATTATTGTAAGTTGAAAGTGAATAATAAACTGATTCACAAATACTAAAGTTTAAGTTGCACAAAATGGATCCAATATTTTCAAAAGGAACATATAATATCCTACCTGTTAATAAAGTAATGTTAAGGTCAACAACAAAAAATGGCAAGTTTGTTCCAAACCAGATCCAAAGTACAGATGAGATAAAACACACTGAAAGCAAAGCAAAAACAAAATAAAAAGAGTAAAGAGCTGAGGATTTGTTCGCATCCTTGTTTAAAAAACTGGATGACCATGTTTGACTTAAAATCAAGAAACCCTGCTGTAACTCTCACTTCTCATATTTACTGGGTGTAAGACCTGGACGAAATCGTTTAAGCCCTTGTTCGGAACTGTGGTCTCTGAGGTAGTAAAATGAAAGCTAGAACCCTCACACCAATACTGTAGGATTAATAGAAGGGTCACATTTTAAATAAAAAATACAACTGGATGAAGTTTAATGACCTCAGAAATCAGACATGGAGAACTATCATCCAAATATGTATCGTGTAACCATAGCATAGAAGATATCCTTTGTTACCAAGGGCTCCTTAAACAGGTTTGAGAAAGCAATATACTAAGTTTTGAGATAGAAACCTCAAGATTTCACAATCTCCCTGGTATTTATGGCATGTTCCCCAGCCAAACAAGAACACTAACCAACTGCTTGATATAGTAAATGGGTAATGGGTTTAAAAGTGCATTTTAAGGCTATGGTGTTAGCCTAGAGGACCTGAGAAATAAACATGAATAATATGCTTTTCCATTCCAAACATGTAACCTTGCAGAGATAGCTGGATCTACAAGTGCAGAATTTATTATTGTGTATATATGTAATGAAGAAAGCTAATTGTCTGGAGTAGGAATAAGACTGAAGTGTGCATACATAGGCACAAGTACAAATGCACACACATATAGAAGCATGCAGAAAGAGAAAAAAAGACTACACATGTTTAATGACACTATCTATGGTTGATCTAAAAGTGATATTTTGTTCCAAAATGAACTTTGCTCAAATTAAGAGTACTGGCTCTTCATGCCAGGCGCCGGTGGCTCACACCTGTAATCCTAGCTACTCAGGAGGCTGAGATCTGAGGATCGCGGTTCAAAGCCTGCCTGGGCAGGAAAGTCCATGAAACTCTTATCTCCAATAAACCACCAGAAAACTGGAAGTGGCGCTGTAGCTCAAGTGGTAGAGCACTGGCCTTGAGCTGAAGAGCTGAGGGACAGTGCTCAGGCCCAGAGTCCAAGCCCCACAACCGACCAAAATAAATAAATAAATAAGAGTATTGGCTCTTCATAGATCACAAGTATGGCCTCTCTGTGTTATTCCTCATGTTTTAAAAGATTTTTCTTTGTTTTCCTTCCATGAAAAAATGAGTATATTTTAAATTAATTAATTCTTCATTATGTTAATCAAAGCCAAATTTTACTAAAAGTGCAGCAACCACAACACATGGCCAAGAGATATAAAAATTGTTTGTTCAATTAAATGTTGTTTACACTGAAATATTTAAAGGCTCTTGGTGCACTTAGGAGTCTGCAAAACAGTGTCACGGAGCATTTGACTTAAAATCACAAAATCCTGCTGTAAATCTCAGTTCTCATATTTACAGGCTGCACAACGTGGGAGAAGTCCTTTAAACCCTTGTTGGGAACTTTGGTCTCTGAGACAGAGAGATGAAAGCAAGAACCCTCACACCAATACTGCATGACTCATAAAGTAGGCTTTATTTCATTTGTAAACGGCAGAGTCGTAAACATTTTACTCATTTAAGTACTTTGATTAATATTGCTATAGAATATACCTGAACCATGAATCACTAGGATATTTTAAGAAGAGGTGAAAGAAACCCATGGTTTTTTATGAGTGAGGAGCCTTGCAAAGAAATAGCACAGCGCATGGAGAAAGATGCAAATAGCATTACAGGAGAAGAAAATCAGAAACATTCCATTTTTAAGAATCTACAAATATCATAGGCAAGTTCCTGGCTTAAATCCTCTGACTTTGGACAAAACATCCTGTCCACAGAAAACAGGTCAGTAGTGATTATGGCAGGAAAAGCAATAGCAATTGAGAAACCATTAACATAGGAGCAACAAACAAAAATATCAGAGATGTACACACTCAAAGTATAAATAAATACTAACTTCATCTGAGCTAAAATGTTGATCCAGATTCATAGCTATAAGAATCAACAGTACATGTCTACCTGAATATAATTCATACTTATTAAAAAGCCAAAAGGAAAATCCAGCTTTGAAATACCAAAGAGATTCAGTCAACCAAGATGTGAGTGTGTGCTTCATACATGTCTGTTCTAAGTACAGAAGGATCAACATTCAGATAAAGAATATCATGCAGTTCTGGCAAGGATGAAAGGAAAATGCCTTGCCACATATTTCTGGTAGATAAATGAATCATTATATCGTCTTTGGAAAACCTTCTAGAATAGCTTTCTAAATTAATAATGCATATTACAACCTTTGATCCTGAAGCTTCTGGTTTGAAAACTGGCCAACACGAAAGAACACAACGTAAGAGGTATGTGTAATAATACTTAGTGGAGTATTTGTAGAGTGGTAAAATGACAGCAGAAATAAGTATGTCTACCACAAATATCTGATAACCAACAATGGGGAAATAGATTACAATTTGCACATTAAAACATAAATTGAAGGGATGGGTATGGAGAAATGAGGAAGAATGTTGAAAGAGGTGGTACCAATCAAGATGCATTGTACTCACAAACTGACGTGTGGAAATGAAACCCCTGTGTACAACTGTGTAAAGATAACCAAAATAAAATAAAATAATGAGTGACCTAGAAGGAAATCCATGGCATGCTGCAAGGAAAGGCAGCAGAAGAAATCAAAGGAATTCCTTTCATCAGCTTTGTGCTATCATTTGTTTTATAAACATTGATAATATTTAAATTTTTCAGTTGGATAAAAGTTAGCCATTTTGAAAGAAATAATAGTATAGAAGGTACTGAGATGCATATGAGTTAACATTTAAGTAGCCTATGAAACAACACACAAAATGGATGTTTATGCAATTAAGCTAGCACACGACAGAAAAAAAAAATCCAAGAGACATTCATTCATTAACAGCAAAACACATCCTACATGTAGTGAGTCCTAGAGGAGTGGTTAAAATTAACTGGAAAGGATGTAGCTGGATCTCTGTCATATCCTTTCAAGAATATTCTAGATCAAATGTAGCTAGAAGCAAAGGCTGCAATCAATAAATGAGAAAAAGTATGACTAGATTGACCAACTCTAGCAAAGATCGGTCTCCAGCTTGCCCAAAGTGTTGGGAATTCTGCCACTAAAATGTCTGGCTATGAATCATTTCACTGAAATTTTATACATGCAGGTAGAGAGCACAAAAATTAATCTTGAGGAAATAACACACACCTTCCTTAGCATTTCTAGATGAATTTTACCTAACTATAATCTAAGTTAGTGTTGTAGATCTGTGGAGAAAACAATTTCACAACATAGAAAATGTTTATTAACATCAGCCTTGAAAATAGAATACCCTCAGAACTCATTAATGTATAGGTGGTACCCATGCAGTAGATTACAATGAAATGCTAAGTTACCCAATTTGTCCAGAAGACTTCATAGAACAACAACCAAAAAAATTGTCTTAATAGGATACTGATTTCCAGAATGACCCCCATACAGGAAAGTGCCTACCAGTTTGATAGCCTTCACAGAAACAAATAGCAAGAATGAGTAAACCTGCACATCCTGCACGTACTAGCAAAGCTGTAAGTCTTCTAAGCAAAATATGGAAAGAAGGAAAAAATAATAGTTTCTCTGTGAGAGTCAGAATGAACCACAAGTAACACAACCTTGACATGGTAACAGTTGTAAGCTTTGCAAAGCACAAATCAAGTGTGGTGTCTTGGTATTTGACACCCTTTCGGTGAATCCATTCCAGTATAATTTCAGGAATAACCACAGCTGGGCGGGGACACTGTGCAGGGAGAGCTGCATATGCCCAGCCTAGCCTGTTCCATCTAGAGTTAGAAAGGGCTGTGTTTCTCACAAGTCCCTTTTCTACATAATTTTAGGCCTCAAGAATCTAAGAAACTCAATCTATCTGGTAGAATTCTACTTTTGCTTTCCTCCTTTCATCCTTTCTTCTTCTTTTTTAGTAGGTACTGTGGTTTAAATTCATGGTATCACACTTAATACACAAGCACTTTTTCTCTTGAGACAAGTTCCCAACTCTTTTTTTCTATATTTTTCAAACAAGTTTTCACACTTTCACCCAGGCTGGCCTTAGACTACGATCCTCCTATCTCTGCCTTCTTAGTAGCTTATATTACAGGCGTGAAACCCCTATTCCAGTCCAGATTATCATTATTTTATCCACCAGGATACGCTTAAAAATATCTGTAGATTGAAGACAAGCATTGGTAGCTTATGCCTGTGATCTAGCTACTCAGGAAACAGAGATCTGAGCATATGGTCCTAAGATCTCCCAAGCAGACAATCTGAGAGAATATTATCTCCAACTAACTAACTACCACTCAAGTGGTAGATCCATAGTCTTATGCAAAAAAAATCTCTAAACAAGACTGCAAGGGCCAATACTGGCATGCATACATGCATGCATATACATACCAAAAAAATGTAGATTAACAACTGCAAATAAGAAGTCTGTAACTACAAAAATGTCATTTGTTTATTCCCTTCATCGCAAAATGTGTAAGCCATTTTTGTTTTTCATAACAACACTTCATTTATGAATTGTGTAAATTTTATGAGTATATAGGTAAGTAACAAAGACATATCCAACCAGATGTTCACTCCAAGCTCTGAGTGAGCCATTTACTGATTGAAAGTCACACCGCTTAAGCTTTAGATTATTACTGAGACAGTGACTAAAATCCTCTTAGGTTCTCTTAACACTGAGTACAAATACTTACAATGCAATTTCACCAAAAACATGGGCTGGAAACATGCTACCAACCACATACAAGAAATATAAAAAGAACTATAATTTCTATACCAATTTTATCTAAACATTGTATCTAAATCTTTAGTAAACAAGTTTTCCCTAACATGTTTATCTTCATGCTAAGATATCATCTCCATTGTGGTTGAAATTGGTGTCTGTATTAAATAATGCCATGTTTGAACAATTTGCTCTCACAGTAAAGCAAGTATTTAGGGAGATGTACCGCAAGATACAAACATACTAGGAAACATGCTTTGGGACTGGAAAACTCCAGCTTTATAAGTAACATTCTAGAAGGAGAAAACCAAAATTGCTGATTTCTAGTGATTTTGCTCCTTTTTTAAAAAAAAAAAAGCACGTATACAAGTAACAATTGACCATTTATTTACATGAGCAATATGTTTATAAACTCTGACCAAACTCATTACCCTACCGCCCTGCCTGACTCGATCTTACCCTTCCCTAGGGCAAACCAGCGGGAGGCCACCACTAATTCACCAACCAGCTCTCCTGAGAGGCCAGTCTCAGTCTACCCTTCCTCCACCCATCATCTCTCCACATCTCTCTTGGACAATCCTCTGTAGGGCTTCATGTCTTTCTTCTACACTTCTTTTCTACAGACCTCTCCATCTCTTTTCCTCTGTTGTACTCCCCACAGCTCTATCATAATTCTTCATTTCTCTTAGGTCACACCGGCCACATAAGTCACAGAACATTGCAGCTACACCTACCATGGGCACTCATGATCTTTAAAACTTCACTACCAGGCAGGTTCTCCAAAGTGGATGACTGATGGAAATGCCCACCCGGATTCTAGTCATTCTACAATCCATATTACCAGCTTCCCCTGTCTCTTCCCCTGGCTTCCACTCTGATATTCCTTGTCTAATTTGTGGGACTCTTTCCTGAACAAGGAATATACATGACAGATTAATATCATGAAAGATATGAAACAAATTTATTTCATATTTAGGATACTCAGGATGACACAGCTAATTGATGGTGATCAATAAATACTTCGTGAAAGAGCAAAATGGATTTTATAGTGAAAAACCATGAAGAATAGACAATATCCAAAAAGGAACAAGAAGGGTAAAGGATAGAATACTTGGAACAGGATCAAAGTCAGTTTGTTTTATATTGTTTTGGGGAAAAGAAGATGATAAGAACTTGTGCCTATGGGACAATTAGGATGCAGAAAATGGACAGAAAATGTAGCAGAAGTCACTTGAAACGTCCACATGCAGTGGCTTCTTGAATGAGCTCACTTACCAATTAGCTAGTAGGTGATCTTGTAGGTGAATGGCTACAATTGCTAGGCTTTCTCATATTTGTGAAAGAATCAGTTATATCCAAGTATAAAAGGAGACAGAACAGGCTGTGGTCTTGAGAAAGTCTTTTTAGTAGGACAAAGTTACCGTTTCTAGCCCCGATTTCTGGATGACCTTGGAAACATTACTTTCCTTCTCCAGCCAGAGCTTCTCCATTGCAAGTAGCTTTGATTACATGTAACTTGTATGTCTTCATTGAGCTTTTAAAGTAAAAAGTATATATATATATATATATATATATATATATATATATATGTATATATATATATATATATATATATATATATATGGAAACTGTGGTCCAAATTCAACACATATCCATCAAACATGGGCATTGCTTGCAATGTGGGGCATCAAAGCCTCCTGTCAGAATGGAGGGTCTCAGCATCACAATCTCCAGGCATGTGTGAGGTACCTGTATTGTCACCAAAGTCTCCCACTTCAGAAGATGCACAAAACCAGATGTGTAAGGACCACTGCCTCCGATGAAGACACAATCACTGCTTCAGAGTCATTTCTGTTCCTTAAAGTGCTTTCAAACCCCTTCATTTCATCCAATTCTTACAAGGCAGGGAGCCATGGATTTATTCACATAGGAGCACAGCCATGACTGAACACCAGCTATTATACTGTGTTAGGTGCCAGGGGTGGCATGAAATAGAAGACCAGATAGTTCTCAGCCAGCCCTGGAGTCTACAATTTCTACCTCTGTCAGTCCTTACTCAAATACTAACTCAAGTAAGTCTAAAATTGCAGTGCGCCAGGTGTAAAGGAGACAGACACATGTCATTATGGAAGATTCATCCAACCTGCATTGGCAAGGAAATTGGAGTTCAGAGAGGCCAACATGCACCTGAAATCAACCTCACCAGCCATGATCAAAACTAATAAAAAAAATGGATTTGTTTTATCCATGAGTACTTTCCCATCTGTGCAACTATTCTTGGGAAATCCTGGACTGAATCTGTGCAGACAAGAGTGGCCGAGGGTCCTGCCAAGCTCAAATGTGATAAGCCAAGCACACTTACATCACAGCTGAAAGAACACAGAAAGGCCCCAGACGCTCCCAAACAGTCACAACGTGTGTCAGAGCTCGAGTCTGGAAGTAAGTGAAGCGGCAGACAGCACAGAATCGCACAGAGCAAATCCCGGCCACTGACGCTCAAAGTGCCCTTTGTGGAAAAAAATGGGAAGATTGAAACATTTTCCTACCTTTTAGTGGTGCACATCCTGGGATCCAGAAATTTCATATCTAAGAACTACACTTTCAAATATACACCAAAAAAGTAACTTCTTAAAAAGTATTTATTCTAACTATAATTCATAACTTTTAAAATCAGGAACAATTCGTTTCTAGTCACGAGCAAAGGTTGAACACCAGAATCTAAATAAACATGAGCTACCTACAAACTTGAATGAATGTATGCAACCATTCAGAATTACACTTTCTGAAACAAAATGACATGAGTACATTTAATTAAATGATATTTAATTGTGAGTATACACACACACACACACACACACACATACACACACACACACACAAACACATATACACTGTATGTGTTCTGGATTTGAAAACATATGAGAACAAGCCCAGTTTGTATGTCTGTGTGTGTGTGTGTGTGTGTGTGTGTGTGTGTGTGTGTGTGTGTGTGTGTTGTCACAGGTACATATGGAAATATGCAAAGAAATATGCAAATACATAAGCAATGACTGATATGCCTTTTAATTTTTATTTTAAATTCCCCTGATCATGAACATTCGTGTTTAATAGAAGAGAAAAGAAGGCATCTTCTCTGCAGGGTCTCAGCTGACAGAAATGAGTATGATAGCAGCACCTCACAGAGCAGCTGTGATGCCAGGCATTTTTTTTTTGTAGAAAACCAGCAGTAAGAGCTCTAGAGTCACAAAAGACCTAGAAAAAAACATGGAGTCTTTTCATAGAAGCCTAGACATATTGTCTATCTGTAATAGTCATGAAGCTCATTGCTTATAAAAACTGTTTTAAAATCTTATTTTTTAAGATTTAAATAAAATCTTTTTAAGAGATCTTATTAAAATATTCAAGTATGTTGAACATTTTCTTATTTAAATGTTTTCCGGAGGGGAAAAAAACTGTCCATAAATCTGTGATGGTATACATGAGTGTAGAATACTCTCTAAATATTAGTGTACGCTCCCTAAACATAACAGTACATCTAGACCTTAGAATATATTTCTGTATTTTCTCTCTCCTTTCTTCCCCGATTAATGTGAGTCTCATTGCTTTCGAATGTGCCCTGGCAATTGGGAGTGTTGCACAACGTAGGTATGTTAGCTACACCACCTTATATGAAGACGGTGCGGGGTACCATGAAGTCAGAAAAATGCAGCACGGTGAGGACCTAAATGCGTTCGTCCAGAAGTCTTTGGGTGGTGACAAGCCAGTATCCGAGCTGCCGGCCAGCTCAAGGGGTCACTCCGTGTACTTTTCCACGATTTCTGCAGAGCCTGGGGTGCCCAGGGAGAGAGGCAGGCTGCCTCCCAGCTGGGGGCCATCTGCCCAAGTGACAACTGCCAGATGGGGAGAAAAAAACTGAAATGGGGATCAAACATTAAATAAAAGAGGATTTCTTGGAAAGCAGCATTGACATAGATTATTCATAGGACTTTTTAATGTCTTAGAAGTCTTCATTTGAAATATTTCTAGAGAAATTTTTTTTAAAGACAGATTTTAAAAAATTCCTGGATGAATATGTCTGGTGTGCTAGACATGAAATGCTTCGGGCTTCCTACAGACAACAAGCTGGATTGATTTATAAATGTACTTGTTGTTCCATTCAAACTTCAAACTCAGACAGATCAAAGAATCAATAAATACAGTGCCGTGCTGCCCGGCATGGGGCAGGGAGGACTTTGACTCTCCCCTAATCACATTCCCAGTTGTTGTTCCTGGTAGAATCCTCTGAAACTGTTATACCAACCTGTCAACTGAGGGTCAGCTAACTTTGGGAACTGAACAATGAGCCAAGAGAAGGCACTTGGTGGGAGCTGGCTCAGCTCTCTTGAAAATTTGCAAATCATGAATGGAAGCAAGGAAGGGAGAGAGAGAGGAAAGGAACCAGGGAGGACAAATAGAAGGTAGGAAGGACAAATAAGAGCAAGGGAGGGAAGAAGGAAGGAAAGGAGGGAAGGAGGGAGAAAGAGAAGTGTACAGAATAAAGAAAAAAATACTCCATCACCTTTCCCTAGCACTATTTGAATTTTTAAGAAGAAAAAATTATCATTACGATTTCCTTTTTAATGTTTACATTCAGGACAAATTTCTAGACTCAGGAAAGTTTCAAAAGAGAATAATAGTAGAGATTTTCTATGCTATTATTACAAAAGGAAAACAGTAATTAACAATCAATAGATGACAGAATAAACAGATGGAATTTTTACTTTACAGAAGTGTACATTCTAGCTGAAGGTATAAAAAGAAACTTTACAAACTACTATCCACCTTCTTCATCAAATCCAGACCAAACGTGAGGATTTAACACCGAGTTGAGAATAGAAGTGGAACGAATTCATTGACAGTCATGGTGCTCCAACAGCTCAAGGTGCTCACAGTGTTCTTATGGTGTCAAAAAAAAAATGAGCTTTAGAGACATTTCTCACTGTCACTACTGACAGTGACCCAGACTTGAGAGTTCTCTCTGGAACAAGTGCATCAAGTTATCTTTTTGCTTCTCAGTGACTTGTCTCTGAGTAGATATGGTACTTTAGGGACAGAGCTTCGTTTGCATTAATTATTATTTACTAATAATACATTTCTCCACTTTGGCCAGAGCTGATTCTAACCAAGATCAGGCTTTATCCAAACTGGCAATTAATTCCTAGGTGGAAATCTGTAACAAAAACTGATTAATGCAAACCCTCTAATTTGACATTGTTAGAATGTGTGATTTTGGCTGTACCATAATTGCTAAAATGCAGTCTGAGTTATTTTACATATTTTCAATTTAAAATTCAAACACCTGTTGCTTCTATTTTTTGTTTGTTTGTTTCTCATCTTTTCTAGTAGTTTTTAATTATGGAAATATACACAGACACAAAACCTAAAGTGACACAAAGCAATCTGTAGTTAAGTAGAGCTATTGTAACCAATTACATTTGAACATAAATTAACATTTATCCAAGATCTCAATACCATCATGGAAAAAAATTAAAGGTAGGCCTAATGTTTTATCTCCCTATTTACTTCTGCAGAAATAATAGACACTAGAAGATCTGGAAATCCCATACAATTCCTAAAGAAAGCTATCCATCTTCAGTAATGTACAATGAATCTGGATTGGAAGTCTATACAGATGTCTTCATGATATAGCAAAGCTAAGAAATATGAAGAGTGGAAAAGACAGACATGAGTCATTTTACAAATGAAGAATTTTCTTTCTTTTTAAAACAAGAAACAAAAAGTGTGTACTCTATAGCCACAGATAAAGATATCAATTCTCCAAATGTTCTATGGTAGTGCAATTTCCTAGAGAGTATATACTCCATTTTCACAAGCACCTGTTATATGTCAGTATTAGCTGTTCTTACCATGCCTTGGGTAATCTAGTGACTGCTATTCTGCAGTTTTCTCATAGCATGTCACATTTTCTGAAGTGTTATGCTTTAGAGAAATATTTCCTATTTTGTAGCCAAGAGTTTTGAGTATTTAGAAAATAGTGTCAGGCTTCTGGTGAATTTTCTGATGCTGAGATTTTCAGATTGCACTACAGCTGCTACACATCCCCAAGGACACAGGTAATTCAGCAAGGCTCACTCTTGACCATTTCTTTCTGGGTTTTCAAAGATTGTATGGTTTTAAAGGTACTTTCCAAAGGTGTGGGGAAATGCAGACTTGGGTGCCAGAAAAACACTTTTAAAAAGCCTTCATTCTTCAATGCATGTTGTTAGGAGACTTGAAGCCAGATTCCCCTATTTCCATCTCCAATTTTCTTATCTGAGAATTTATGAATAAGATAATTCATGCCAAGTGACTTAGCTAAAGCATAGCTCATCAAATACTTCATATTAAAAAATAGCACTGATACTTCCTGGTTGTAAAAAAAATCAACATCACTCGTACAGCTGTAAGATCTCTAACTTCTTTATAAGCCAGTGCAGAGGCAGACAAGAACATGTGACACTGACGATATTGTCTCCTTCAGCTCATATGCAGTGACCCAGAACAGAGAAGAGAGCGGACATGTTTGGTCTAAGCTAAGGGCCTTCAAAGATAGGCCTTTCCTAGTGCTATAAAAATCACGTAACCCCTCCAGCAGTGCCCAACGAAATGTCATTGTCAAATAATGTGTATAAAGTGGGAAAGCTGGTTATTGTGTCAGCAGTCAGGCCCCTTGCCCCCATCGACTTCAATGCAGTCAACTTTGAGGGAAATGTCTTTTGTATGTAAGAAAAGGTTCTACTTCACCCACTCCTAGGTTGGTAGAGAAGGTCTTCCCATATTCACCGTGGCAGGTTTCCAATGTCTCCTTGTGGTTTTTCTTTTCTTTGATTTATTTCTCCCAACTATTGCTATACTCAAGTGACCTGGGGATAGAGAAGAAGATACACTTGAAGACTTCTCCCCTAGATGCTCAGTGAATGAAAGCTCAGTTACAAACCACTGTTTTGGGAAGAACTGATACAAAATAGGTCAAATTCAACCCTGGCTGTGCACAAACACTAGTAAACTCTTAAGTCATGCATAAATTATCAGCAGACTTAAAATATGTGCATTTTAAACTTTATATTACAAGAAAGTGCAATGTACATTAATTACCAAATAATCTTAAAAATAGTTGTGATTTTCTAAGAAAAATTAAACACCGAGGGAGGGAAAAGTTTCAGAAAAAAAAGTTATTTTGCTAGAAAAATAAAAAGAGAAATTGAAATAGAGAATAACTGCAAAAGAAAAAAATTAGTCAGTGGGTGGAAAATAGTAAAAATAGAATAGTATGTATTTCCCACCCAGTCAAAAAACTATTAAAAATATTGACCAGTATTATTAAGAATGAGGGAAAATCATACCAGGAAAAGTGGAAGTTCAGTAGATGATTTTTTTTGATATGCACAATCAAAATTTTGAAAATTTATTTAAGGACATCTGTATGAAGATGCTCATTGAAGTCTTAAGTAAAATGTTTTTTAAAAATTAAGAAATGAGGACAAATGTCAAGGTTCAACCTTAGGCAAGTGAGTTAAAATATATATGTATACTATGTCCACTAGAATTGATATGTATATGTATAATATGTATTTATTGAAATGTGAAGTGTCAACATTCATAGAAAGTATAAGATACCCCAGAATTTAAAACGACTGCTTATATACAATTACATGGGGCTAGGCAGACATTTAGAATAATGCATGCCAAAAGTATGGTTATTTTAAGGAGATGGAATTTCAAATGATACCTAATTTATTTAGAAAATAACATTCTATAGTGTTCACAGATTGCCATGAATATGTACTAATTTTAGATAAACAAAATTATAGTTGGTTTGATTTTAAAACAAAAATTAAACGTCCTGGCCTGGAGCTGCTCTGATGCAGCAGTGTGACTCGTTTCACAGCTAGGACGCAGTAGTCAGAGAGGACACGCTGTCCCTAGGAGGTGTTGGCTTCCTCCGTGGCTCTCCATGTGCCATGGGTTCACCAAGGTGAGCAGAGATGTCAAGAGACAAGAACTCATCAAGGGGACATGCGGGGCCAACAGGAGGAAACGCCTAGAAGGGACCAGCTCAGGCTACAGGATGAATGGCCCTGTCCCTGACCGTACAGAACAGATGGACAGTTCCTGGCCCAGAGCACAAGATGGAAGGCCTCAGCTGAAAGTAGACCTCTCGCCGGTGGAGTCACCAGAGAAGGTTTGGCCAATGGCTTGCCAGGTTCACCTATCAGACCCTTACTGCAGTGTATATTTGTCAGTGGGTGACCGGAGCCTTGGAGCAGGACTATTCTGTTTTCCTTGCAATGCTTTGTTCTCCTGCCTTTTGCCTTCAGCACACCATCTACCATCCTGCAAGTGCTTGCTCTGATACCATTTCTCCTGTGTAAGAGCTGGAAATGTGGAGTGTACTCAGGATTCTGCCTTGGACATTTCATTCTCGTGTAGGTAGATAAGATTCTCAGTAGTGAATCACAAAAAAAAAGGACTTCAATTGAATTAGAGACAGATAGATGATAGAAGACAGACAGATAGATTAATTGATTAATTTAAATAATTCGGGGATGCTCATCAAATTGTTGGAAGAGACAAAGATCCAAATTGGAGGCTCAGCCATCGGAGCAGCCCCACACCCAGAGATGCCCAGCAGGCGAAATTCTGTCAAGAGCTGCCCTGACAGAATATCAGTATCAATTCTCCTCTGTCCCTGCGCATGGGGCTCAGCTGCCGCTGTCGCTTCCTGTCATGCTGCACCACAAATCAACCCCACAACCAGGGCAAGTGATGATCGCAGTCAGGAGCAGCAGCTCCCCCAGCAGCCTCTCTGGGCCACAGCCCCAGGGAAGGCGGGTGGGAGGACTGGATTGGCAGAGCGCTGAACTTCGGCAGTAGAGACGGGTGACTCTGTGTCTACTGCCCCGACCTGCCATGGAGGGTATTTTTCACTCAGAAAGTGGACAAACGCAGCAAAGACACTCCAAATGCATAACCTCTTTCCTTTGTAGCATGGCCGTAGGTACCAGATCTCTGCCACAAACTCCCACGCTTCTGCCTCCAGCTCAGAATCCTTGTCTCTGCATTGGTATCTCACTCAGGTGGCTGCTGACTGTTACTGAAATGCGTCTTTTCACCCACAGCCTTCCTACCCCATCTCACTAGCACCTCTTTTTTGGGGGGGTAACCCAAGCTGTCCTTGCTTTGCGATTCTCCCGCCTCGGTTTCTCAAGAGCTGGGATGAGAGACATGTACTACATCTGGTAGTGCACACTGAGAATTGAGATGATGCTAGGCTACTTTCTTTTCTCATCTTCCCTCCATCTAATCTAGAAACATCAATTCCACAGAAGAACGTGTCTCTGCTTTGTCCCTTGCCTTGCCACGTTTGCCTGTCAGTTCCAGATCCGAAGCCATTTCCCTCTGCTGCCTTGAAGTGACTCTCATCATCCAGCAATTTAGAACTGAGATTTTTTTTTGTCATGTTTTTAAAGGTGTTTGGAACATGTCAGTCTTGTCTCTGTCTTTACGTTTTAACCATTGTAAGTTAGAAAGAAGATGTGATAAAATCAGAACTTGCAACCCATGAGCCCAGCTTGGTCCTATAAACTCATCATCTTCCATTCCATACCGCTCACTTACTGCCCTGCCTTCTCCAAGAATATTTTCTGTTGCTCAAGCCGTGTGCTGGTTCAGACCTTTCGCACGCATGGTTCTGTCTACCTGGAGTGTCTGAGCTCTTCCTCTTGTTTCACAGCTAATTCCTTCCACAGAGGCAGGGCCCCATGGAATGGATGTCTGTGAGATGTTAGCTCACACACATGTGCCTTTGCCCTTCCAGGACATCTTCCGCCCCATATTTATGATACTTTGTTATTTCTCTTACCATGAGATTACCTATTAACATTAATATTCATCTGAATGGAGGCTACATATTTTTCTTTTCTTTACAGCAGAGACCTGGAAATTGTCCAACTCCCACAGGGAGTTGAGCATAGCAATGACCCAATAAACAAATCCAGAAATGCACAACCCCACCTGCGTGGAAGATGGAGACAAGTACTAGTGTGTCACAGATACAAGTATTAGTGTGTCACTGTCTTGGAAAACTAGGTAAGAACTGATTCTGGAAACAAAATTGAAGTTGTGGGAGAAAACTTGTTAGTTCAAGAAAGCCAATCAAGGAAGAGTTGAGAATAAAGGGGAGAAGAGGTCATTTCCTCCAGTTCTGCAAAGAGGGCAAAGAAGAGGAAAAGCAAAAGGAAAACCTACTAAGGGACCTCAGGGCTTTCTTTGCTGGAGTATCTCTCCCCCAAAAAAGATCTAGAAATCCATTCAGTGTCTTTACTGAGTGTGTATTATGCTAAAAAAAATTCACCATTCCCACCCCCAGGAATATGAGATTTATTAAGAAATAATGCAGCAGCCCAAGTAATATCATTAGTTAATGCACTGTCATTGGGGCTGTATTCTAGAATCTGTCAAATGTGAAAAATGTGTTTTGTGCTATGAAAATGGCTTCATCTTAATTGAAGTCTGTTACAGGAAATCTCTTGTCCTTAAATTTAAAACATTTCTAAAAAGTAGAAGAGAAAAGAAATCAGGCGAAAGGATCCAAGCAACTCCTCAAGTCTCTGGTAGGCCCCTAATAAGGTTGTGCAGGCCAAACTGTATGGTGAGAACCATGCAGTATTGCCACCACTATGGGTCCCAGAACCAGACAATGGTTTCTTAAAGACAAAACTTCTGCTCTAAGCCAGCTGAACTGCTCCAGTAGGAGACAAGGTGCCAGGGCATCTAAGACAAGGCATTGGAAAAAATCAATCCCTTTATTGCTGCCAGTTTCTGAATAAGCTGAGAGCTTACATTTGCATCTTTTCTATATGCAGCATTGTTGTTTTATTTACTAGTATCATCTCCTAAAAACTGACTCAACTCTAAAAGTTCAAAAATGGTGTATTGACTCTGCTGGTGCTAGGAAATATATCTTGTGGAAGGTCATGGTGGCAGCAATTACGATTACCTGTGAGTCCTGGCTCCCAACTTCACACCCACCTACAAGGAAAGTTAATTGTGATCAGTAGAGATTGACTCTTCTGTACCTACATTATAAAAGAGCCATGTTGGCAAAGGAGAGACAAGCAGCTTTTCTTCATCAAGACAGTTGTAGCTTTGAATATACAAGGAAACTATATTTTGTCCCTGTGGCTTAAGGTTCAAAGGTACCTATGATATATGCTACCTCCGAATGTCTCAACTGTCCACAGAAAATAGAAGTTATTCCCACCAATAGTCCTAAGGACATTGCCATGATAATGTTGTTCATCACAATCAGAAACATTAGCTACAGGCCAAACTCTGTTATAGGGAAAGAATCCTAAGCCATGAACACATGAATATACATAGTCTTGTAAAAACACCTATAATAAGGTACTTCTAGACTTTGCCATGGGCTATTTAGAATGAGCTTCAAATTATGTCCAGAATGGCATGTAGATAAAGAGGGGATACAACTGAAAAATAAAATATAAATATCACTTAACTTACTTTACAACTGAAATGAATTGATTTGAGTCTTCTTTCTGTTTGTAATGGCAAGGAAAGGAAAAGAAGAATAGTTCTTGCATGTCTTTAATGAACCAGTCTTTCATATATGTTTTCATCTTCACTTAGTACAATACCATGACAAAGTAAAGATTATTATTCACATTTTAGGGATAAGAACCAATGGCTCAGAGAAGGTACATGTCTAGATAATGTCAGTCTAAAAAAAGTAGCACACCCTTCTTATTGGTGGTGTGAACAGCTAGCAAACTCAGACAAACCTTCAGGAACTCAGATAGTTTGCTTAAGAAACTTAAATGGATATAATCATCACATAGACTTTGAACAATCCTAATAAGATTTCAAGTGTGTTCACATTTTTATATGAAATTCTATAGTAGTTAGTCAGCAAATTTGTTAGAAAAAGAAAGAGAGAAAAAATGTACCTATAATCCAAAAGAGCAAGTTCAAGGTGGAGCTGGGGTCTGCCAGTTCCACAGGAGGTTAGAAGGGACAGCTGTGTTCCACATACATGTGATGACCCCTGTGAACTTCCCATCAACAAGGTTTTCTCATCCTCCCATTATTGCTGCTCCACCATTCATCACCAGCTGTTGAAACATTATAAGCATGCTTGTAATTTGGGGTAAAATTAATGATTGTCTATCTATTAAAACACTGAGGGAGGCTTTGTTTTCCAGCTCCAGTGTGAACTTGCTGATTTATTCTTCAAATCAATTACCCTCCTGAACTCCTCACCCTGACCATTGGCTAAGAGCATCCCACACGCCTTCCCTAAGTGAACTTCAACATACATTAAGCAGGGTATGTTTGCCTGGCCACGGGCTTGTGCGGAACAAGGAAAGATGTTAGCAGAGTGAAATATAAGCATACTTATGAAGAGTGACATTTTGTTTGGCTGCACATTATCTCCATGTAAGTTTTTGGTACCAATAGTAGTCTTAGATATAGTAAAGGAATTTCATGAATTGATAACTAAATTAATAATGAAAACTACTGTATTGAGTGACACCAACGGAGCATAATCATAGGAAAGGAGCACCGAGGTGTAATAGCTATGCACATCTGGTCATATAAAATAATATTTATCAAAATGATCTCCAGGAAATAGAAATAAGATTTTTTTTTCTTTGTTGCTATTTTGCTTTTCTTTTCCTTTTGTCTTGTTTGTTCATTTATCTGCCTTTGGGAGGGTAAAGGGGGCACAGAAATGGAGAGACAAAAGGTGAACACATGCAGCCATGGTACTCACTGGATACCATGTTGAAAGTGAGCTATTCAACTTGTGGATGAGAATGAGAGGGAAAAGGGAGAGAGTAAGGGAAGGGGTGCCTTGTTCAAAAAGAAATGTACTCATTATCTATAACTGTACATAGGTACACATTAATGTATACCATGTGTACTTCTATATATTACCTTTACTTTAGTAATAAAAATTAAGTAAAATAAGTATTATGTAAGAAGAAAGAAAACTACTGTGTTTTGAGAAATTTAAAAAAAAGGAAAAAAAAAGCCAAGGAAATCGCTTTGAATGAGTTGCTTTACAATGGGTATTAGAAAGCTTTCATGATCTCCTGCATATCTGGGTGTAGTGTGAAGCTAGGGCTTCAGGGAAATCCAGCAGAAATCGTCTTTCAGGAAAGCCCCATGCTCTCTGCTTTACCATCACAAGCAGTGGTTTCCGTCCCAATGGTCCCAAAGCCAGTCCCAACTGACTTTCCTCTTCTGCAGCTCCAGCTCGAGAGGGGAAGCTATGCTGTGCCCCCTGGGCACCGAGAAATCCTACTAGATTTTAGGAAATGTACAAGATTGATTTTGTTAATAGTCAGTTTCACTTTGTTCTTTATTTTTTATATTTTGGTCATCATGACTTAAAAGAATCATCCAAGAAGAGAGTGAATCCAACTGAAAACTTAGAAACTCAACACTGACAGGCCTATTTTCTCCACTATTACCTGTTTGTCTTGTTATTATGAGTTCTATTAGCTCTATTATTATTTCTTACTAACTTAAGTTAGCGTAAGGATTCCATTGTTCTATTCCTACCTCAGTACTCAAGGCATCTGTAGAGAAACTTCAGCTTGCCCATATCTTCCAGCTCTGTTGCCCAGCTAGGCCAATAAGACCATTTTATCTGTAGTTGTTTGGGTTTTTTTAGATTAATTATGTGTAAGAAAGAAAATTAAAAATTCAATGTACCAGCAAAAGCCAGCATTGGGATATTTTGCAAACATAGGTATGATTGAAACAGCTTCTGCTATGAGTATATGAAACACATAATTAACAATGAATAAAGTTTTTAATTATATCAGTGTGCAACAGATTTCTATTCTCTTTCACCTGTGTGAAAGACTTGGGTTCGCAGTCCAACCAGTGTCTTTTTGTTTGCCATTAAATTAAAATAATGATATGCAAAACGTCACTCCAAATACATTTCTCTTCCATGAGGAAGCAATGTTTTTCTATAAGCCTCACCTAGCATATTGGAATGCCACTTCAAATTACAAACCAATAATGATCTTACCAATGGCATGCCAATAATAACTCCCTGCAGGCCAATTTGCATATAAAACATAATATTTAAGGCCAAGATAAATTAGTACCTTATTATGGAGTACCTATTATTATTACCCTGTGATTGTAACACACTACAACCCACTTATATTTTCTACAAGGACTTTAATTTCTGACAACTTACATTACTATTAGTCACTGATATAATAAATCTATCTGTGTTAAATTACTAACTAACTCAAAAACCAAGAGTCAATGTTTATACTTAAGGAATAAGTAAAAGTATTGTAACAGTGGGAAGTCACAATTATTATTATTTATTTTGCTAAATAACCCTCACTTTTTAGACATACAAACGAGTTGCAAGTTAAATAATAAAGTTCAAAACAATTCAGATGGTGTGCAGGTAAAGGATTTCTATGCATTATTAGCCCAATGGGTAATGAGATTGTAAGAGAAAAAAACACTGGTTTCTCTACTTCTATTTGTGTTGGAAATGCTATAAAATAAAAAGTAAAATCAAAACAATAATAATGATAAAATAAAATATTAACACTATAGCAATATGTATAATAGATAACAGCATATAATTTGTGTATAATAATATAATACAGCACCATACAATATGGCATATATTATATAATAGTTTATAAATATATAATGAATAGAAAATATAATGTAGCATTATATAATACATAATTATTATTATAGATAATATTGTATATGTTTAGTTTCTTTCAAAAATATTTCAAACCTAGACTGTAAATAATTCTATCAGCACTTCTATTAACTTGCTACTTTAGAAGTTTTATGGTATATGCTTGAGTGTGTATATTCGTTCACCAGAACTGACTTTTCTCCTCATTCTCCTTAAATTTAAACTTTTCTTTTTTCTTTTTTTCTTCAGTACTGGGGTTTGAACCCAGACATTGTGCTCTACTGCTTGAGCGATGCTTTCAGCCCGAAACTAAACATTTAGCATGCTAGACTCAATTCTCCATTTTAAGTGGAGAAAAACTGGTTCATATTGGCAACTCGCAAATTTTTCATGCCAGTGAAAGTTAAGTCAGTTTTGCAAAATGTTCTAATTGTCTGCTTTTTGTGAAAGCATGCGTATGGGTTTTATAAACACACGTTGCTAACTAAAATTGTAATTATGCCCTTCAGATTCAATTTAGGTTAATTTTTATTACCTTTTACCTTAATACAAAAAATAAACTAAGTGAAGTTGGATGTGTTTATATTTATTGTTCCGTTTACATAATCGACTGACAGAACAGCTTGATTTATGAAGATATTCCAAACACCCAGAAAAGCTACAGGGATGGACACATAAACCAACTTGCACATATATCTTGTATGCACACACACACACACACACACACACACACACACACACACACACACACACACACACACACTCCTCTTGAAAGGATCTTAAAGAAGACACTGCACGTGCAACTTAAATCAGATTTAACAATGATCCCAGAGTCTTTAAGCATCTATTAACAATCAAAGTTCCATTCTTCTTTTCCCTCCTCCCAGCTTGCCTTTTTGTGCACTCAGAATGATATAGTCCCTCAATCTTCTTCATTCTTCCCCAGTATAATTTCCCCCCATTTGACTAATGTTACTGAAGTACACGAGCAAGCGGTGGGGGATGGGAAGCATGCAACATTGGCAGATTCTTCAAGCCCTGGTGGCTAAACTGTGATCAGAGATGCGCACTGAGTCACACCCTCCACCACAGCACACAGCAGGCTGTGCTCCCAAGTCTTAACTGTCCTGTGATCCCAACTCTCATTAGAAAGTGAGAAAAAGATACACGAAAAGGCTGAGCACCTGCTCAGTGCCCACTCACTACTTTCCTTCTAGTTGGATCAGGTCCTGAGAAACGTCACTCTTTGCCTGCTAAGTTGGCACAAGTCCCTCTGACAATGTCCCATCAACAATACAACAAATGTTACAGAGATAATGTGAATAAAGACACATGCTAGCATATGCACGGTGCCACAACAGAAAGAGAGACCGATCTATCTGACATAAGAATTTGGAGGCTTTAACCTCGCCTACTTGTTCTCTGCTTTGTAGTGTTCCGTTCAGTACAGAATCCTACCTTTAGCTGTCCTTTTGAAACAATTCATCTAATGATCTCAAAATTCACAGTCACCAGTTCACAAGTAAATAGGCCACTGCTCTGTGAATAATGTAGTATCAAAATTGTCATTTTCATTTCATAATCGTCTCTGTCATTTATGGAGATATCGTGAATGAAAAGTGAATAAATTCACTATTTTCTTTTTTCTCCTCCCTTTCAGTCCATTATGTCCTTTTCAACAGAACAGAGTAAACGGATCTATACAACCCAAGTTCTGGGCACATCACAGTGTTTGCTGGCCCTGGGATGGGCCCGAGCTGCTGCTATGTTTCTCTCTGAACCCCTACACCAAAATCTCATCACCAATGTAACAGGATTTGGAGATAGAGCGTTTGTAAGTGGATTAGGTCTTAAGAGCAGGGTCCAAATCAACCCAAATGAATGGATCAGGAAAATGTGGTATACATATACAAGGGAACTCTATGCTTCCATCAGAAAGAATGGCACCAATCCATTTGTAAGGAAATAGAAAGACTTGGAAAAATCATATTAAGTGAAGTAAGCCAGACCCAAAGAAACACACATATAAATAGTATATGTCTAGGATAATCTTAGCAGCTGAGCAGCATAGCTCAATAGCTATGTACATATGACCATGTGAAGTGATGCTAAGCGAAATGAACTCCAAGACATGGACACATTAGGTTTTACTTTGTTGTCTTTTTTTTTATATTCTATGTGATTTCTTCTTTCTTTTGTGTTTTTCCCCCTATGGTTTATCCCCAGTTGTCACTGTATTTAATTTTGATATCCTGGGTATTGTACATACATTTATCTGAATTAGGGAAGGGAAGGGGAACAAAAAATGGTGAGACAAAGGACAAGGGGGGAACTAATGCCAACTTGGAGGGGAGGGAAGTAGGAAAAAAATGAGGGAGGGGGTAACAAGTTCGATAAGAAATGTACTCTCTACCTTACTTATTCAACTGTAACCTCTCTGTACATCACCTTGACAATGAAATTTAAATTTAAATTACAAAAACAATTCTCATGCCTCAAGTCAAAAAAAAAAAGGGCAGGGTCTAAATAAAGAAGATCAGTGTCTTATGAAAGAGGCCATGGTTGCTGTGCCCACCACCCTTTCCCCATATGAAGACAGAATAAAATGGTGCCATCTAAAACCAGAAGTCAGGTCCTTCCTCATCAGACATGGTGTACACCAGTGTCTTGAACTTGGAACTCCCGCCCCAACAGTGTAAGAAATAGAATCTGTTGTTTCTGGGCTGCCTGGAAATGGAAACTATCCTTGTGAACACACCATCTTCACCCAGGCCATGATTTTCTTTGGCATAACTTGAAAAGTAGAAGGCAACACGGGATGACTTTAGGCAGAGCTGAGGATTCCTGACTGATTTTGTCATTACCAGTCACCAAAAATACAGAGCTGCTTTGTTATTTCAGTTGTTTGTAGCATAAATTATATGCCACTCCATAATTTATGACGGATTATTTTACGCTAGAAAAATTCAAGGGCAACAAATTATGTGTATGGGCCTGACAATTCAAAGGCAGGGAAAAGTCGTGGGTCTTGACAGTCTAACACAGTGCCTGACTCAGGTGTGAGTGCTTGAATTGGCCCTTGTGAGAAACCAAGGTCAAGAACGCAATTCCGACGAGCACCGACCCAGCCCTCAAAACCCTAGACTTCCTTTAAGTTGAGATCTTTTATCACATTTACATTATGCTCCTATGAGTTAAATCAATTTCCTCTCCTCATCAGCCTGATGGTCATGAAAAGACTAACTCCAGTAGCAGACATCATCTCTGTCACCAACAAAAAAAACTGCTAGTGTACATAAAGAGTTGTCACAGAGGAGAATAGAGAAGACTAGCCTAGGCCTACGGGACTAGGCAGGTCAACACATGCAGGTGGGCAGATGATAGGAGGAGGCAGGTCTTCTCGCCCTCTGCATTCTCTCCTGCTGGCGGATCTGTTCTCCTCGCTGGCGGACCAGCCAGGACTGGAGGTGCAGAGCTTGCTCCACTCTGGATTTCCATTAAATTCGCCTGGAGAGTGCTTCAGCCTGTGGTAGCAATCATATCCTCTATTGCTTTGTATTGGGTTTGCAGTCAACTAAAACCTGTACATCTCATTGTCAAGCTGGGTCCCATTTGAATTTCTGTCAATGAGATTTTTTTTGTTTCTTTGTTTTTATTTTAACTTAAATGCAGGAGCCAAGGATCCTGCTTTCCTGTTGTTATGGTGATCCATTATTTCAATTTGTCAACATTTATTTTAATCCAACTTTGTCATTCTTTATAATAGCTAGTCCTCCGTGCATTAATAATAGCAAAAGTTACCATTATACTACACAATTTTAAAAGAATCAAAAGACTGAGGCTGGTGGCATGTCATCAGAGATCTTCCACTCTAGTGACTCTGTTCCAGTCATCTGTTCAGCACTCTATAAGAACTGACTTGATAAGCTACTCATCCATCTCCTTGTTTGATTATCCACTCTATTTCTATAGATTCTACAAAAGCTATGAGATATATTTTTGAACTCCTTTGAGGAAATTAACACTGACTTTCTCATTGCCAGCCTGTAAAACCTAAATATGACTCTTCGATGGATGCAACAAGCTTACACTGATTATGTCTATAATATTTCATTTAGCTATTTATGTACCCTTTATCTCAACTATCATTTATCAAAGGCACACATCACTTCCTTCTCATTGTTCACAATTACTTTCAGAAGCATCACTGAGTGTCCTGTGGTTAGTCTATGCCAGCCTTTCAAAGCCAAGCAGGCACATCCTTTCACAACTCGGTGGTCAATGGCTAATGCAGATATGAGCCATCAACACCCAGCAATTCATAACTCCTTAAATACAACAAATCCCAAGATATAGTTTCTGGGTACCAGTGGCTCATGTCTGTAGCCTTAGCTCTTCAGGAGGCTGAGATATGAGGACTGAGGTTTGGAGCCAGCCCAAACAAGAAAGTCTCTGAGGTTCTTATCTCCGCTTAACCAGCAAAAGAATCAGAAGTGGAGCTGTGGGTCAAATGGTAGAGAACTCAGCCTTGGACCAAAAAGCTAAGGGACAGTGACTAGGCCCTGAGCCAAGCTCCAGTACCAGCACAAAAGTAAATTAATAAATAGATGATAGATGGATAGATAGACGATAGACTGACAGACAGACAGAAAGAAAGAAAGATAGATTAACAGGTAACTTGAGGGGATGGGTGAAGTTTGAAGAGGTGAAAGAAACATAGAAGATGGATAGAGAAAAATGGCAGCAATGACATTGATCAAGATTCATTTTACTCATAAACTGGCATGCTGATTGAAACTCTGGTCCAGCTACTTAAAGAAGATAGCAATAATAATATTATTAATAATAAAAACAATAGCAAACAAGTTAAAATTTAATTTCACACCAAATCTTGACAACTTTAAGAAATACAAAGAATAAGGACAAATATGAAATGCCATATCTATAGGAAAGGCTCACAGTAGAAATACCCTCATCAAAAATGGGATAAATTCTAGAATCCCTACAAGCTTATAAGATCAACTCTAAGGAAGAATATAAAGCCCAAATCCTCATCTCAGGTTTCCATCTCTGAACAACAAAAGAAGGACTATAGATCGCTGTGTCAATATGTGTACAAGTGGGAAACTTCGCCTGCAGCATATTCAACATAAGGAACAAGATTATTTTTTTTCCTTTCATGATTGATCTCCTCTTCTGTTTGGTTCAAAATATACTGCTCATTTCTGCCAACAAAACCATTCTTCCAGCAACAGATGTTATGTCATAAAGAGAGACTTACACATGCTGGTATAAATAACAAAGGTGTTAGCTGGAATTAGAAGGAGACATTTCATATACATGTATATGTGTATATACATCTTCAGTGATTACTGAGTGCGGGTAAAAATCCGCTATAAATAAATTTTACATAAACAGCATGTTTAAGGAACATTGGAAAGTTTGACTAAGAAGGAAAATTTATCCCCAAATTAATGACTGTCTCGTTCGCCCCGTAGAGCGTTTACATGACTGCTATACATACACAGATTCTAAGGTGTTCATTAATCAACAGCTTTGAACTAAATCTCCACTTGAGGAGAGCACATGTGCTTCTGGGAGTGATTTTTATAAACACCAAGATGCCTTAACTTCAGCACATGGTGGGGAATCAGTTATTTCCTGCAAAACCTCCCCGTAGAAAGAAATCTCAGCAGGAGGGAGATTGGCTGGCATCCGCCAAATCCTGGCCAACACACAGGATGAGCCTGCATGGCCCCCGGCTGGCACCGGGTCCCCCTGCGGCCTGCCGTGAACTGTGATGCCCTGATCGCTTGCCAGCTGCTGGCCTTTATAGTTTTTCATCAGCTACTTGCTGACACTTCTAGAGACATTTAGAAAAGCAGAAGAGACCATAAACTCTAGAACAATCAACTTCTTATCTGCCTAGGACTTGGAGAGCACAGCGCTAAGTGGAAAGGAGAAAAAAAAAATGTTTATCTACTTCATAGGTCTGCTCTCCAGGTTGTTTATTCCAAGCCAATGCAAGTGGTGTTTCAAAGCACTATGGTAAACAAACAAACAAACAAACAAGCAAAGATCCGTGCTGCAGACAGAGGGGCTCAAAGCCAAGGTTTGTGACACAGAGAGGGATATGAGGGAATGCCAAAGCCCCAAGGCTGTCTCTTGTAAGTCAGGGATGGGAAAGGGAGCAGTACCTAACCCATAGGGTTGTCAGGAGGCGTCCAGTGTGAGTGGGACCTGGAAAGGTAACAACCAGGGGAGGTTAATGGAGACCAGACAATGAATGAAAAGGAAACTTCACTGAGGCACCTCCATACCTGTTCCTTCATTTAATTTTCTGGACAAACACACAAAGATTACATGATCATTCTCATAGATAGGAACAGAATTTAAGGTTTTTGAGTTTAAATTATCAAGGAAACCCGGTCAAGAGTGAAACCTGGGCATAGTGATTGCCCTGCACAGTCACATTTGAGGTTGGCTGCCGGACCAGTCTGTCTCTTCCAGCAGACTACAATTTCCCTGAGGGCTTTCACGTGCAACTCTGACCGCTGCTGCTTCTTTTGCTGTCAACTTCTCCTGTCCCTCAGGGCTTTTCTGAAAATGCCTCACCAGAATGAACTGCGACGCCTAGGCTTTAAAACATCCGAAACGAAAGGCAGCAACAGCAGAAAAGGACAGCACCTCTGAGCGCAGTCCCTGGATGGGGCAGCCAGTCCTCAGTTCGGGTCTGTGGGGGACTCTCACTGCTGGGCAAGGCAAAGTACATGATAAGCTCTCTTTGCCCTACGTTGCCTGACAGAGGGGAGTTTACTGAAATCCTCGTTTTTCTCTCTTTAACATGGAAGCCATTGAAGTCTACTGGTAGAACTTTGCTGAGGATCAAATGATCTGACTCAAGTAGCCCAGGGCTGACCCAGAGCAAGCCTGAATCACTGAGCAGATGTGGAAGAAAGAGAGCAGAGCAGAGCCTCTGCCATCACCAGAGAAAGAAAAGCAAAGCCCAAGAGATTGTCATGGCAACAGTGACCCCTTCCTGAGCTTATTCTGCCATTGTTTCCTGAAGCCCATTGACTTCTTCACCCTTCATCTACTCGGTTTCCCTGTCTGGTATGTCTTTTAATTGCACATCCTTCATTTCTCAGTATGCATCTCTTCCCCTCTTGTTTTAGCCATGAGTTATCTCAGCATTTCTGTTTTCTTTTTTAATCGCAACAATGGGTCTGCTCTGATGTATCTGCTTCCACCACAGATGCTCGTAATCCTTCTTCACATTGCCCCACATAGAATCCTTTTTATGGGCTAATGACCACTGATGAAAGACACCCAACAGATCTCTTCTGCAATTAATGCATGTCCTTGGCTTATAGCTGCCTGCAGTTATAGCTCCATCTTTTTTAAAATACCGCTCTGGCTTGTCCCAGAGAGAGAGTCATGGGCTTGAAGAGCGGGGTGGCATCTTGCTCCTCACCAAAGCTTCAGTGAGTGGCTAACAGCCCAGGATGCTGGAGGAAACTGTGACATTCTTGAAGGCGTGGCTTCTCAGCGTAAAGGACACAAACCTGGCAGCACTCTGTGCACTTGCAATGCTATTTAAGTACCCAGATCAAAAGTGAATGCATTGGGAGGGAAGGGATGGTACGGGAAAAACAAAGGAGTAGGCAACAATGTTCAATAGGAAATGTACTCATGGAGGGGAAGGGAAAAAGCAAATCGTTTAAATAGGGATACAGGTGGACCCATTGCAACAAAGAGATGTACAAGTCGTTAGGTCGAAAAACGAACTTTACAACTTTGGGGGGGGGAGGGTGGGATGTAAAGGGAAGGGAAGGGAGGGGGAAAAAAAGGAGGAGTTAACAATGCTTGGTAAGAAATGTACTCATTACCTTGCTCATGTAATTGTAACCTCTCTGTACGGTACTTTCACAATTAAAAATAGGAGTACTTCAACAGTTGATGCAATTAGGGAAATATAATTTGGTATAGACATTCCTTATTGCTATATTATCTAAAAATTTTAAAATGGCAACTGCTTTGTACACTAAAGGGTTATACCAAGGAGAACTTTTTTCTCCATAGGCTATGGAGACCTCAGAATGGGTAGTGAGATTACAAACTCAGTAAGTGTCTAACAGATATTTGCTGAAGGTTTAAGAATGAATACATCATGCCATTAATTGTCATAAAGAGTGGCAGTATTCTTTCTCTGATCTTGACTCCACTGGGTGGGAAATTTCTATTTAAAATAACAAATGCTCCCTCACCTACAATTTGTTTCTGCTGTCTTTTTTCAAACATTTCAACCCTTTATATACTTTATTGCTAACATTTTAAAAGATGTTTCAAAAGAAAGAAATGCGATGCCAAATCACAAGGTACATGCTAACAACACCATTGATAGATGGTTGTAATGGTGTCTATATGATAGGACTCAGTGGTTTGAATTGTTAACGCTCCACACTGTTGATCAACTCACTGTACAATTACTCTTGACAGTTCACTAACATTCCTCTTATATTAATATTCCTTCTGTGTGTATTTGCAAAGCTGTTAGATGTCAGGGGCAAAAGTTCAGGGAGACTGTGATGGCCAGTGGATCTTTTTCAGCCACTATTTTCAAACATTGGTAAAATTTTCAAGAAGTCCTTATTTCAGCATACACCATTCTATCTACTACAGCCATTATTCAACTTCTTTCTTCCCCTTTCTGTCCCTATATCATACACACTCAGACATACACACATGCAATTTGTAACCCAAGAGTCAAAAATACTTGTCATGAGCATCATTGTAGCATCTATATTATTTTGGTGTCCTGACATGAACCAGGAAGAGATTAACTAATGTTTGTCCTTTATTAGAATTATGAATCAAGAAATATATAGTATATATTAATCATAAGATTATTATATGTGTGTGTGTGTATGTGTATACTGGTCCTGTAGTTTGAACTCAGGGCCTGAGCTCTGTACCTCAGGGTTTTTGCTCAAGGTTAATACTCTACCACTAGAGTCACAGCTCTTCTTCTAATATTTTGGTAGTGTAATTGGAGATACGAATCTCATAGACTTTTCTGCCCAAGCTTGCTTCAAATCATGATATTCAGATCTCAGCCTCCTGAGTAGCTAGAATGACAGACATGAACCACGGGCACCCAGCTTTTAGCCTGTATATTATGTGGCTTCCATGGAATAGGATAATAAATTGTTATTATATTCAATTGTTACTATTGAAAATAACATTTGAATGGCATTATCTTCTAAGTTAAAAGAACACTAAAGTCAGATTAAACATACAGATACATTTTGAGAATAAGATGTTAACCATGAAAAATTGCCATATATACTCACTGACAGAGTTATTACAGATGACATAAAAATGTACTTGACCTTATTAAGATAAATATTTTTCCAATGTAGTGATTAGATGATGGGTAATTAGATTGATTATATCTCTATGTATGCACAGATTGATTCTCCTAAATATACATCCATCTCAGTTTATAAATATAATTTTAAATGGCTTTAGATTAGTTCCTTTATCCTAGAAGTGACAAATAAATCATGAAATGTTCCTATGAGCTACAGACATTCTCTAATCACCTCCAAGCAATTACTTATAATGTTTCTGTTATTTCTGTGTCATCGCTAAATTTGATTCTTATTTTTGCTCAACTACTTGACAAATTCTAATCTTTATTGTCATAAAAAGAAAATTTTACGGATTTTATAGTGATTTGCATCTAAGATATCTCCCTAGTGTACCATACAGAAAAATTAATTATTGTGTGTGTAATCTGAATTAAATTTAAATCTATATTTCACATTGAAATTATAGCTTGAAAATGTAGTTAAAATTAAGGGAAAAATAATCCATTTTCTCACAAAGTAAAAAGGAAATAGCTATGCTGATTTGAGTTCTTAACTCATTGTGGTTTTTTTAAAGGTTCTATCCCAGCCTCCATTAGCCAGGATAAAGAATAACCTTAGCCAGGTTCCAATGGCTCACATCTGTAATCCCAGCTGCTCAGACACTGAGCGTTTAAAAATGCAGATCAAAGTCAACTCTGGCAGGAAAGTCTTCTTATTGCCGATGAACCACCAAGAAACCAGAAGTGGAGCTATGTCTCAAGTGGTAGACTGCTAGTATAAATGATAGTAATAAACTTTACATGTTCTTGACTCCCTTGCTTCTTTTCACATGTACAGTAATATAAATCTTTGTCATTGGGTGGGGGAGTATCTGTGGCACAGAAGAGATTGGTCATGATCAACAAACCATTTCAAAAAGGAAAGCCTGAACCTCAACTAAAAGTCTGGTCATGTGACTCACACACACACACACACACACACACACACACACGCACACACACACACACACACACACACACACACACAAAGTGGCTGGAACTGGCTTCCCTACTATTTTCCTAAATGTCATAATATTCCACTCAGATATCTACTTGTAGTTATCTTCCATGGGTTAGTCGCTGCCATCAATAGCATCGGATTCACTGAGTAGAATAGAGAAAAGGCACAGGAGCATTTCAAATATAAGGGAAAAATGAATAAAGATTTTAATTTGATTATGTCAGTAGTATATTTGTAGAGAAAAGTATTACTTGCTTTGCTGGTTTGTAGTTCTTTCTTTTTTTAAATATACTTTTATACCACACTTCATATGATTGTGTGTGTGTTTTTCCTATAGGTCATATATATATACATATATAATATGTACACATATACAAAAGGTAAAGCTATGTTGTAAGGGGAGGTTTATACATATACAGTCAGTCCCTAATTTACAATGGTTCCACATACAAACTTTTTACTTTATAATGCATGAAACAGATGTGCATTCAATGGAAACTATATTTCAGATTTTCATCTTCTTTCAGGCAAGTAGTATGCAGAATGATGTTCTCTTTCAATGTTAGTCACAGGACAAATATCCTGTCCTCTTCAATGTACTATGTAGCTGAGCTAGGGTGTTCTGTAGGTTAGGATAGCAAGAGCCATTTCCAACCTGTGATATTTTCGAGGAATGTTGTATTTATTAGAAGAAAGGTTTTCACTTGGCCATTCAAACCTTGATTGTTCCTGGATTCTTGGAAGAGAGTTAGGCACTTGGGACATTGAGGGAACTGTTCTAAGATATAGTCAAATAAACTTACTTTTTGAACCGAGTAACTAGAAACTGATTCTCTCCACAGAAAGAATTATGCCTTTCAGATAAGAAAACATGATAGCATTCAATTGCTACTTGAAAAATTGATAATGAAATAGAGAAATGAATCTTGTAAGTCACTCTAATCAGATCTGAGCTCTGGAGATATGAGTTCCTTGTTGACTGTAAACAGACGTAAGCTGGTGATATTTGTTATTGTGCCATCAAACTGTCAGAAAGGAGAAGCTTTCTATCATCCAGTATAAAATTCCAAGTCTGTAAAAGGAGTTCATCAAACATTTATACAGGCAAAGTAGTAACCAAAGCTATCAACGGAGGTAAGTCTAGACATATCCATGATAACTATGCATAGACTTAACTTCTGATTAAGTTGCTACAAATAGGAATGTTGCCCTAAGGATACATTTGCAAAATATTAAAATTAAGATTCTGATGGACTTACAAAAGGGAAATGGCTGCAAAACAAAATAATAAGGAGCTTCCACAATTGAATTAAATTTAGTCCTAAGGTGATGTCTTTCACATCCAGCCATGATGCACTAAATCGCAAGCATGATTTGCTCTCCTCTCTGAAACACTACCAGCAACAAACAGAATACACATGAAAAATAATTGGGAAAACAACAAATATTTTTAAGAAAAAAAATGATGACTCCTCAGAGACAGGAAACAAATAGGGTAAGTCTATGCATGTAAAATTACTCTGTCTAGAGTTGCCCTGATAACAAAATAATTAAAAAATATTCTACCAAAACAAAAGTACCTACAGCAATGGTACCCACTGGACACCATGTGGAAAATGAATGACGCAGCTTGTGGGTGGGAAGGAAAATTTGGAGAGAGTAAGGGAAAGGGTGACAGTATCCAAAAAGAAAGGTACTATTTACCTGGCTTGTATAACTGTAGCCCTTCTGGGCATTGCCTTTATAGTAACAATTTTTTTTCAAATAAACATGAAAAACAAACAAACAAAAGTACCTACCAACAATGTTCATGAATACACATGCTTAAATTCTAAACCCAGTTCTAACAAGTAGAATCCCCCATTCAGCAACCTGATGAGCTGGAGGGAGAGGTCAGCCTACCAGGCTGACCGCAGAACCCACATGTCCCGTGTCCACATTCCAACCTTAGGACTGAAGGGCAGTGGGTGTCGTCTTAAGCCAGTGTTTGCAGTCAAGAACAGAAAGCTAATGCCAATTCCAAATGGATTTTATTCTGGGAATGCTAGTTAATGTAACATTTAAAAACCAGTTCGTATAATTCACCAGATTAAACAAAGGCCAGAGACGTATCATGTTCTTATTTTGAAAGACTCAAAAGGATACTTAACAAAGTCCAATGCCAACTACAATACAGCAAAAGAAAGAAGTAAAGGAGAACTTTGTCTTCCTGACATAAAGAAAAAGAGAGAGGGTCAAAGGAGAGGAAGGGGAGGAGGAGGAGGAGAAAAAGAAAGGAGGAGGAAGAGGAAGAGGAAGAGGAAGATAAGGAGAAGAGGAGAAAGAGAAGAGGCAGGAAGGAGAGAGGGCAACAATGCTTCCTGTTTTCCCTCTAAGATCAGAAGCAGAAAAAAAATCTAATATTATCATACCTATTCAAGCTATTTACCTAAGCTTCTAGCTACAGCAATAAGATGTGGCAATAAAGGAAAAATGAATGCAAATTATGAAGAAAAAGTAAAACTGTGTTCATCCACAGAAGACATGCTAGTGTGGGAGATGCCGTGTCATCTGCAGCCGGCTACCTTGCTCTCCTGAGTGAGATCAACATCACAGGACAGAAGATCAAGGAAAAAACAATCAGAGTTTTACCTCATAACAATAGCTAGAAATTGATATGTGAATGGCAATAATATTTACAATATTACCAAACAATACGAAGTGTTTTAGCATAAATCTGCCAAAGATGTAGAAGATTTATAGACTGAGATTCCAGCATAGAGGCTGAGCAGAATTATTGTGCACTGAAGTGAAGGATGCTATTATGCTATTATAGCCTTTTTTTTTTTTTTGGTGAGTATTGGCTGATTTTAACACTCATGTACAAAAGCAGTATGCTAGAAGAGCTTAAACAACTTGGAAAAATGAAGTACAATTAGTAAGACAGTTGCTGTCTGAGTGAAGACTTGGCATGTAGCTATGGAAATGAAGACAATGAAGCTTTGGTTACAAAATAAAGAAATAGATTAGAGAATAGAGTTGAGAGGTTATTAATACAAGTACAGTTCCATTGACAAATGATTTTCAACTAAAAGTTGCAATACTTCAGTAAAGTATAAGTTCTTTGTTCTCTTTTGTTTTTGATATTTGCTCCAGGACTGGGCTTGAACTCGGAGCCTAAGCACTGTCCCTGATTATTCTCTCAAGGTGGGGCTCTGCTACTTGAGCCAAGTCTCCACTTCTGGCCATTTGGAGATAAGAGCCTCCTGGTTTTCTCTGATTAGGTGGGCCTTGAACAGCAATCCTCAAGATATCAGCCTCCTGATTACAGGTGTGAGTCACCAATGTCAGGCCTATTTAATGGCTTGTTTGTTCTCAAAATGAATAAGATTGGCCTGGGAAGGTAGCTCAGTGGTAGAGTACTTGCCTTGCATGCATGAGGCCCTGGGTTCGATTCCTTAACACCACATGAGCAGAAAAGGCCAGAAGTGGCACTGTGGCTCAAGTGGTAGAGGGCTAATCCTTGAGCTGAAGAGCTGAGGGACAGTGTCCAGGCTCAGAGTTCAGGGCCCATGACTGCCCAAAAAATAAAACAACCAAAAAAGAATAAGATTATAATAGCATCTGTATTTAAAAATAATTTTAACCCATACTTCATATCATATAAGAAAACCAACTCAAATGCATTAGAGAGCAACATAACCAAACTAAGCTATAAAACCCATAGGAAAAGCAACTGAAAATAAATCTGTAATCTCTGATTATAGTAAGGTTCTGTAATATGACTCACAACCTATAAAAACAAACTGACCAATCGCCATTGAAATTAACTTCGGGTCTTTAAAAGGCATTGATATGAGAATGGAAAAACTGGAAAAAGATACTTGGAAATGATATAAAAGTTCTATCTAAAATGTGTAATGAATTCTTAAAATTTAATAAGAAAACCCAATTCATATATATTAATGCACCTTAAAGAGACTTCCTTGAAGATATATGATCATTAAATAAGCAATATTCATTTCCTTAAAAACAATTATATTTGCAAAATGAAGACAATAACAAATGCATGTAAATTCCAACAGCTCATTATACAAAATTATGTCAAATGCAAATCAATGTCTCATTATAGAAAGTAGAATAGTGTTGGCTGAGAACAGGAAGTGGAGAGAGAAGAATTTTGGAAGGGCAGAAAGAAAATGTTGATGGTAGATGTATTCATTACTTTCTTTCTTTCTCTCTTTTTTCCTTTCCTTTCCTCTTTCTTCTGAAGAGTAAAGGTACTCACTCAACTGGCTCTATCACTTGAGCCTGTCTCCAGGATTTTTGCTTTTAATCTGTTTTTCGGATAAGATCACATGCTAACTTTTCTCAGATGGCCTCAAATCATGATCCTTCTATTTCCACCTCCTGAGTAGCAGGAAGTATGGGCATGCTCCATTCCACCTGTCCCTGTTTATTCCTTTGACAACAGTGGTGATTTCATGGTCATATTACTATGCCTTGCCTTACCAAGTTGTAAACACATCATATATGTTTGTCTTACCGTAAGTTAGTTATGCCTCAATAATGCTAACTTCTTACTCCATGCTACATCAAAACACTGTAGCCAAAAATACTTCCATTCCTGAAACATTCACCAACCAATAAAAAATTAAAGATATTATAACTAGTCATTTAATGATCTGTTATAATTAAAAAGAGACAAGCTGTTGCTGCAGGCAACAGCATATACAAAACTTGAAGCATTATTTAAGTGACAAAAGCTAGTTCTAAAAGTCCACATATTGTTTAAGTCCACTGATAGGAGTTTTTGAGAACAGCTAAAACCATACAGAGGTCAGTGACCCCCAGGGACCTGTGGTAGGCGCTTGATATAGATGCCAATGGGAACTAGATTTCTTTTGGGAATCACAAAAATGGTCTAAAATCAGATTGTGGTGGTAATGATTGATTTTGCCTATCTGTAAATGTACTGAAATTGTTGAATTTTGCACTTTAAATGGCGACAGGTATGGTGTGTACCATGTAAATCACCAAAAGGCTGTTAAACTATTGCTTTTTTATACAGCTGGACACCAGGGCTCACATCCATAACCCTAACTACTCAGGAGGATTGAGGTTCAAAGCCAGCCCAGGCAGACAAATCCAAGACGTTATTATGTCCAGTTAACTAGCAAAAAGCTAGAAATGGAGGAGTTGCTAGAGCACCAGCCTTAAATGGAATAAGCCAAGTGAGAGCACAAGGTTCTGAGTTCAAGCCCCACTACCAGCACATGCACATAGACACATACATATATATGTATATATGAATATACATATGCATACATATATTTTATATGTTACATGAAATTTTATATACTAGTGTTTATTTGGGTTTATTTAAGACCTGTCTGCTAAGGAACGTAGATGTTATCATTGCTTTTTCACACATATAAAGAAATACTGTTTCCACATCTACCAGCAAAATATTCAACAGAAGAAACACCGAGAGCCTAAACTGATAGACTTCATTCTACACATGGGCTCACCCATGACCCCATCCACCCTCAGAGGTAAGGTTTTCTAGATAGTTTGACTATGTCTTTCGTGCAGTTTTGCCTTGAGATAGACCTTTTCACGAATCAGATCCAACCAACTGTAATTCTTCCTCTATGAATTCCCACTGACAGGTACAAAATAATCAAATATTTACTAATTCTTAGCAGACAGGGAGAGTCATGCTAGGGGTCACTGAAGTATATTTAAAACTGATCGATTAATAAAACAAGCTTCAAACCCTGCAACTTATCTATTAAATGTGCAATCCAGCTCCCAAGGTGTTATGGAACAGAAGATCAGAAACCTTCCCTCTGAATGGGTGGTCTGCAGACAGCTGTGCAGAAAGGATGATAGAACCAAACGAAACAACCTCTAAGGTGGATAGGCTGGGCATGGCAAATGTTACAGAATTTGGGCAATAAAGCATCAGCCGTTCTGTCTAAATTACAAATTAGGAGCTTAGAAATCACGTAACTTGATTAAATTAGAAGACTATGGGATAGGAAGACCACACGCAGCAAGTGAAAAAATAAACCCAGATCTAATTATTGTTCTTTTCAATTATGTAGAGAATCATTCTAATTGGAAACAAAATTTCACAGTGACAGAGGTGACAGGTGTCTGCGGGACCTGCTTCCCTAAGCCGAACCACAGCTTCACCAGGCTCTTCTATTGAACATCAGCCTCAAAGACTAGTGCAGAGACAAAGAGGAGAGAACAACTGGAGAGAACAAAGCAGGGCAGGGGCTGGATGAAGCCCACCATTCTACCAGACCTTAACAGAGAATCAAAGGCAAAGCCGTGCCCACTTTACCTCTAGAGCGGGTATGCTCCTTATTTTTCTAAGTCTTTTCTTTGCTTTCCATTTGAATATCTTTTATTACCTTTAAGTAGTTGTACCAAGCAATTTTATCTTAGGCACCTAGTAATAACTGTAATGTTTTTCTGTTGGAAATGAGGAGAAAATAAAAACATTCTAAGTATTTTTAAATACCTGGGTTTTGCCTATTTCCTTCCCAAACCTCTTTTCTTGTTTTCTTTACATAAATATTCTCATCAAGAGAGATATTTAAAGAAAGGAAAAGTTTAGCATTTCCTCCCTGAATATAAACACACAGAAATCCATCTCCCTAGCTACCAGCTCAAGGGGGACAATGGCCCATCCGGGTTTTATCTGAAGAGTCAGGAAAGTTCCCAAAGCTGAGAGAAACAAACTCCCCGGAACCCATTGTTGTCTAAATATATGCTCTGGGCCAAGGACTTTCTCTGGCCCTAGCTTCTTAGCTTCCTATCAGCTTAAAGCAAAATAAATCTGTATTTAAGATTCCACTGTTTGTTATAAGAAAAGACCCTACAAAGACCCGTGCTGATGTGTTTAAAAAAAAAGTTCAGTTGAACTATTTTCCAAGTGCTGCCTTATGGTATGTCCTTTTCATCCACACTGTGTCTCTGTCTGGATTCTGTCAATTACATCCAGGGGAAAGTAGCCAATGAGCAACCCCTAAGCCATCCATGCTTTGCTCTGTGGGGGAGATGCCGCCTCTCAATTCCAGAACTGTGAAAGCCACAACCACCACTGAAAAGAGCCAACACCACGCAGGTAACCCTGCTCTCTAAAAAAAAAAAAGCAGAAACTTAAGAAAATCCGAGGAAAGGGACTCTGCTTTGTTCCACTCAGAATAATAAAAATGGTACCTGAGCAAAAAGGCCCTAGACTCCCCTGTACGTCAGGAAGTTCAAGGAAAGCAAACAAGGGGACAAATGAGTCAAAATGAGAACTTAGACTTTCCACAGGAGTCAGGCGGTAGTGGCTCACCCCTGTCATCCTAGCTACTCATGTGGCTAAGTTCGGAGGATCATGACTTGTAGCCAGCCTGGGTAGAAAAGTCCACGAGACTCGTATTTCTAATTAGCAAAAAGCTAGAAGTGGTAGAGAAGCAGCTTTAAGTGAGAAAGGAAAGAGACCCTATGTGAAGGAGGGGAGGTAGAGGAGGGGGAAGAAGAGGAAGAGGAGGGGGAGGAAGAAGAGGGGGAGGAAGAGGAAAGGGAGGAAGAGGAGAGGGAGGAATAGGAGGGGGAGGAGGAGGAGGGGGAAGGGGGGAAGAGAGGAGAGGGGTAAAGGAAGAACGGGAAGCAGTCCCAGCCCACATCAGCAGACACATCATCTCCAGAGGAAATCATTTCTAAAGAGCCCTCTGAAGAGATTTAGCCATTTGTTGGTTAAAGACTGTCTTGACATCTTTTGTTTGTTTGTGGTTTAAAGGGATTGTGTTGGCTTTGTGGTGCCGGAAATGGAGTCTTGGGGTTCTTGTGTATTCTAGGCAGGTACTCTACCACTCAGCTACAGCCCCATCGCTTGTACAGGTTTTGAAGACGATAACAGGTTGACAAATTTGGCTGTTCTTCAAGAAGATTTTCACAAGATTTTGGATAAACATATTCAGTCATTGTATAAACATCCTATTCAGGAAAAAAGTGTGTGCAGGGAAGAGGTAGGGAATAATGCAACATGACCTGGCTGCTAAAGAAAAAAAATGGATGCATATTTTAAATATTTACTTGATGATTCATGTCCAGTGCACTTGGTAAGAGGAATGAATAGAAACTACGGATTTCTTATTCTAAGGCAAGGAACCCTGAAGCCCCCCCTACATCCTGAACTTACCCTTAGGCTGCCTGCATCCCAGGCCTGCAAGCAGAACCTTCATTCAGGCTTTTCTGAGCAGTGATAAGGATCGTTCAAGACATCTGTCGAAATGAGAAAAAAAATTAAAATGTGTTTCAAACCGACGAGCAGTTCATACGGTAAAGGTTACAAGTTGCAAAAAGTAAAAGCAACAACAAAAATCCCTGCCCCCTATCCCTCCCTGAGTGCATTCCTGGGTGTTTTTAAAAGAGCAGAATTGAGAGAGGCCGTGAACCGGGAAGTGGAACATGACTGTGTCCTCTCTGCTTCTATGGGAGATTGCGGTGCTCCACAGACAAGCATAGGCCTGGATGCATCTCATCTTTACCTGCTGTCTTCGACCACCTCTACTGCCTATGTGGGAATGTTAGAGTCAATACTGACTCTAAGATGAAGTGTTGGACTGAGAGATGGAAAGCGTTTTGAAATTGGCTTGATACTAAGAAGAGAATCTGAGAAGGAAAACTTAACGGTGATGGTCCCTGAGTAGTATCATGCAGAAGGTCCCCTCAGGGAGAGCACTGGGCTCAGCCACACAACTATGGTACCCAGGAGTTGTCCTGTTACCCTTCAGGATGTTAATCCTGCATGGCATAGTGCTCCTGTGCCATAGGATGGGTTTATTATCTACGGGTCTATTAGCTATGTCCCAGATCAGAAGAGCCCTTTAGAGATTACACAGGATCATCTAAGCAGATACATCCAGCCTAACAAAATCAACTGGGACTGGCACACAGAACTAGATGATGGTAACTTAACCAAGTTCCTTCCCTATGCTGTATTTCTACTGAGCAAGAAAAAAACAATAATAACCCCACCCTAAATATTTGATGAAAAGAAGCCCCAGGATGAATGTTTTGGGAAACATACCAATGGCTTCTGGCATGTCTGTCTGGTAAATCATGGCCTATGGCTAGTGGAAGAAGTTTATGTCTAAGGCAGAGGCTGGTCATGCAAAGAGGACACACTGGAATGTATAAGTTAAATTAATACATTTTATTCATCGATAAATCATCTTCCAAGAAGAAGAAAAAAATCCCACTTGTTTCACTTTTCTCTTAAGTAAACTTAATACTGGACTCTGAACTCCGGTCTGAGCTCACTTACGGAAACTGACTCATCTTGGCGTGAAGTTATTCCTGGTGGCTTCCCTCAGGGATTTGCTGAGATCCCAGGGTTCTGTGCATGAGCACAGGTCTGGTGGAGACCACTTCTGGACTGGCCAACTTTCTCAATCTTCCTGCTCTCTGAGATCAGGCAGCTTCGCTTGGCTCCCTGCACAGGTTAGGGTGCTGGAGGCCAGCAGAGTCTCTAAGATGGCTTTGCCTGTTGCTCTGTTGTCTCTTAAGCATCCTGACCCTACTTCTTATGCGCTGTGACTTTTGATGTCTCTCTGGCCTGAGCAGCAGTCGGGAGCACTTCCCTCTGGCTGTATTCAGAAGGAGCAAGAATAAAACAGAGAAGTCAGCAGAAGCTAGCTAGTGACTTTAAGATTATAGGGAGGGTGTATCACTCAGAGAAAACACCAGAGAATTGATTCACAGATCATCTCTCCCGTCTGCTCCTGACAAGGGAACCCATCGATATTTGTCCAGGCCCCATGTTCACACTTGGTGTAAGCCGGAGCTGAAATTCCTGCCCTGGCCACTGGAATAAAATGTCTTCTGCTCTTTTGGTTTGCTTTACCTACTCTGATTGGTTTCCTTCTTTCAATATTTCTACTCAATTATGACCATTAGGTCATAGTTCGGTATTTAGGTCGGGTCTGGACACAGTGCTGCCTTGAAGTAGGTGTGATTTGAATACTCTGCCCTGCTTGCACACATTGATATGAGAAGGGGGAAGGAGGGGAGGTGTGCCGTCGCCTGGGATGATGATTTTAATCCACTCCAAATTCACTAGTGGAAAATGAGGGATGACGACATGAATCTGATTCTCCAGAGATGACTTTAATAACCTCCATATTAACAAAAATAAGAAAGGAATTCAGAGTGAGGGTTTCCAATACATGAAAATGTGCTTAAAGGTCTATCATTATTTAAGTGGGAGACTGCTTATATACTAAAGGAAATATTCCTGGAAACAGTAGAAATGGATTTTTTCAAAAACAACTCAGCAGAAAATAAAAGGAATAAATGCATGAAGAAATACTATGGTGAAGATTGAAAAATCACATGAAGCCTGACGTCTCTGACAGCCGGCCTTAAAGCTGATGTTGTCACAGCTTAAAAATCTGCTCATAACTCTGAGAAGTAAAATAGAGTGTGAGAAGAGACACACGACACCTAATCAAAGCTGGGTGGTGGCACGAGATGGCTGAAAGCAATTAAGAGAGGAAATTGGAAGATCAAAGATTGGAGAAGAGAAAGTATGGTAGTGGGTGGAGGTAAAGATCGTCTTCCATGTGGAGAGGGGAAGAGATGTCAACACTGGGTAGGAAGAAACAAAGATTAAAAGTCAGCTCCCACCCCAGGAATTAGTTCCAAGCCCCACAGCGAAACTGCAAAAACAGATCTGAAATCAAATAGGACCTAGGAGTCAGTAACACCCTAAATCTGGTAAAACAGAGGTATGAGATTTAGGAGATGCATATTCCTATAGATGGAAAGTATGGGAAAACTTGGAGTCTTCAAGAGAATATGTTCATATATAAAAACTTGAGGAACTTACTTTAACTTCCTTTAGCTTTCCCAGATTGTTAGTTTGTATCCTTAGAAAAATATAATCTTCAAAAAGATTAAAACAAGCCAGAATAAGTCATATATAGTATATAATTAATATACCTTGGTTGTTAATTATTGTAGAAAATGTCTCCAACTATCTTCAGAAATGGTACTTTGAAAAAGTATGAAAATGGGAAAACACTTGACATTTCTAAGCAAAAGAATGTGAGTAATTATAGTGGTATTACCTTGTGGTTATTATATGTATTTACTATCATTTATTTCAGGATTAAAATTAAAGTTTTTAAGAGAATTTTCTTTTTCTCCTCAATTATATTTTAGCATAGCATGTTTAACAATTATACAATAGCATTCATAGACAATAGATGTCCAAATTTTTTTAAATATTTGAATTATTTAGAACTACGTTATTACTAAATCACATAAAAGTGTATTTGGTTCCTATTTCCCTTTCAGGAGATAGCCTTTCTAATTCTACTTTCTTTTCTCAAATAATAACTGAAGACATTTAAAATATATTACAGAAGAAAACCAAAAATGCCATCATTTCTATGAAGAAGCCCTCATGATATACAAAACTGCAATGAATATGGTATATAATGTCTGGAGAAATAAAATCTCATGCAAACATAATTGAGTGTTCTTGAAAAAATAGGATTAGAACCAGCAGAGGTGTCAGGATTTTCCACAAATAAGCAAACCTTTCACTCTTTCTAGAACATTATAAAAATTAAGCAGAAAAAATGAGAGGGGAAATTCTTGGGATTCTGGTATATATTTTCAGGGAGAAGAGCCAGGAAGAAATTAAAGAAAAAGTTGAGTTCTATTCTGTTACTTGATTCTTATTTAAAAATGGAGCTTCATAAATCTAAGACCTTGACTGGTAACTCCTTGTACAACTTAAAGATGGTAATTAAAAATCTATCCCTACCACATTTATGTCAGTGTCTAAAACAGCTTTCCTTTCAACTCAAGAATATAGACAAAGGAGAGTAGAAGAATGAAGAGAAGTGGGGAGAATGTAATAAAATTAAGAAAAGTGAGAATGTCGGAAGGGGTGAGAATGAACAGAGGCACTGTATTCATAAACTGCTTTATTGAATGACAACTCCTTTGAACTACTACTTAAAGCTAATAAAACAAAGAATACAGAGAAGATCTGGGGGTTTGGGAGTTTGGATAGAGGGTATCTGACAAAATCATCACTGAGCTAGGAGCCAAGAAGAATGTGAACTGAGGAATTCTTCAAGAACATCATCACACTTCATATTGTGTGGGATCACCATACAAATATGCTAAGGAAGGATGGTAAAGACAGCTCAGTATCTCCTATCTTAAGTAATCACGATACTAAGTTGAGTCCTTCACGTGGAACATGTTTAGAATTCCAAAGATTTTTCAATTAGAGCAAAGTTTAGACTGTAACTTTGAAAATTTTGAAACACACTTGAATAAATTAAAGGATCATTAGCTTTCTAATAAAAATAAGCCAAAGTATTCAATCCATGCCGTGAAGCAGTATGCAGACCAGATAGTGATTTAATCTAATGAACTCAATTTATACACACACACACACACACACACACACACACACACACACACACACACACACACACACACACACTACCCTTGGTTGCTCTGCCTCTGTTTATGTGTTTAAACACTCAAGAGAAATTTGTGAGGCTGCTGATAGCCATTCAGAAGGCACATTCTACAGATAAACAGAAGACTTTGTTCAGTGAGTCCTTTCATTCAAACCTTTTCAAGAGCTGTGAACTCCTTCTCAACGCACCTATCAGCATGAACAGACTGATAAAAGCAAATGTGTGAAATGCCTTTCACTTAACTAACAGGCATGACTCCAAACTCTGGAACTCCCACTGCTTTCATCTGAAACCCTACCCTGGAGGACAGTCAACAAGGAGGTGACGCAAGGGCCTGCACCAAAGTCCAGGATCCCAGGCCCTTTGTGAAACCATCATAAATGGTAAGTAAGCTTTGTGAGGCATAAGCCATTCCCATACAGTCCTCCAGATTATCCTGCGATGGTGTTATTCCATTCTGTACAACACGTCAGATTCATAAATCCCTGAACACCCATGTATTCATTGGTTCATTCAGCAGCTGCCATCCAGGGAAAGACAGAGGTGACAAAGGAACAGCTCATGCCTGCCACGCCAGTCAGTAAAGATGTCATGCCTCTAGCCAAGGTTAAGAAAAATAAGTAGGGACACGGCAAAGAGCGGGCACTGAGACACTGAGAAATTCTCTATGTGGAGATCTCAAATATTGAAAGATCAGGAGAACAAAAATATTCGTAAAGATAGGAAAACCTGGGAAAGAAAAATGAAAGGCTGAGCAACGAACAGAGAATGCAGACAGCCTGTATTTCTCAGGCACCCATGGGAATTTTTTTTGTCATTTTTAAGTCTCTTTTCAAAAACAATCTAATTTATTTAAGGGATTTATGTCATAGGGAAAAAGAAATGTCATTTTCTTTCTCTCTTTTAGGTTTTTGTCAGTCTGGAGGATTGAACTCAGAGTTGACTAAACCCTGTACTGCTGAGTCACGCTTTGTACAATAGTCAATGTATGGTAAAAAGAAAATTATACTATGTTATGCCAGGAATCAGTGGCTCACACTGATAAGTTAGCCACTCAAGAGTCTGAGACCTGAGATCACAGTTCAAAGCCACCCTGGAAGAATAAGCCTTAAGACTCCAGCTAACCAGCAAAAAGCTAGCTCAGTAAGAGAGTTCCAGGAAAAGAATCAAACAAGAGCTTCAGTCTCCAGCACAGCAAATTAATGAATAAATAAAAATGTACTGTTTGATTTTTAAAAAATACTAAATAGTAACCAAAAAAACTAAATTTAAATTCCCATATGAAAAATCTTTAAAACCTCTAAATAGTGATTTTTTAAAAAGAAGACAATAGAAATGAATGGAAAAAAACTCAACAGTAATGAAAATAAAGAATAACACTTGTGGAGATCAGTAAAGAAATTCTTCAAAAAAAAATTAAATCTTAAAATTGGTGAGAGAGATGCTTTCTCTAACAAATGACAAACTACAACAGAATCAACCCAAAGAAATAAGAAGGAAGGAAAGGAGACAATATAGAATTTGTTGAAAATAGAAACAAATGCACAATACAGAAAATCAACAAACTCAAAACTAATCTAACAGATAATGTTCTGGTTGTCATGGTAACCACAAATATAGCTCAGGTATAAACACTCCATGCCATGAGTGAAGGGAAGAGATGGCAGATATCGCTGTCTGAGCATGAAGAGAATATTATCAGCAAACCTAGGTCAATGTATCAGAAAAAAAAAGACTCAATGAATAAGTTCCTAGAAAAACAAATTTTCAAAGCAGATTTGAGGGCCACTAGAAAGCCTAAGGATTCTTTATTTTGAAACTTTCATCAATGATTTTAAAGTTTCCTACAAGAAAAAAACATCTGGCCTAAATAGTCTTAAAGTATTTTGTTTTCATTTTGCTTTATGAAGAAGTTTATGTCAATGAAGTGCCAGCACATTCCATGTCTGGTCCATCTGTGCTACCTCATCTTCTTCACCTGGCAGAAAAGAACCCACAGGTTGGTTGCTCAGAGCTCGTGTCTAAGGCACTCATTCTGGGCCTGAGATTTCTGATCACCTCCTAAAGGCCCTACCTGTACATATTTGTGTGTGTTTTTCTAAGTTTCTACATAAGAACATTGGAGAGATATAAATATTCAGATCATAGCAGAGTTGTAGATACTACTTGAAAACAAACAAACAAACAAACAAACAAAATGACTATAGATAGTTCTATAAAAATAATGGCAATAGACATGAACAGCCATCCAGACAAATGGCTCAAAACCAGGTGAAAAGATTCTCTACTTCATTCACCATCATCAAAATGTAAGGTACTATGTTATGCCCTTTAGAATATAACATTTATGAAGTCAAACAATATACATTTATAGATTTATAAGGACCAATAGGAACACTGGAAGTCTTGCTAGAAACAGAGTTTAGAATAAGCTCTTTGAGCACAGTGTGACATTAGCATTCAATAGTTATTTATTCTACAAGCCCAGCAAATTAGTTTTCTCATGTGTGTACAGATAAACTACAGGAATCCTTGCACTTGAGTATGGGAAGATCGTTCCACAAATCTTTCTAACGTATTGTACTTGTAAAGAATAGAAGTAGAAATCAAGCCAGACGCTGAGGGCTTGTGTCTTTAATCCTACCTACTCAGGAGGCTGAGATCTGAGGATCACACTTAGAAGCCAACTCAGTCAGGAAAATCCAAGAGACTTTTATCTCCACGCACGCAGCAACAAGCCATTAATGGAACCAGGGCTCAAGTGATACAGCACCAGCTTTGAATGGAAAAGCTAAAGGACAGCACCGAGGCCCTGGGTACAAGCCTGAGTTCCAGTGTAAAAAAAAATCAAAACAAAATAAACAAACGAACAAAAACCATCTGATCCAGGTGAGTTTTATTAGAGTCAAATTCTGCTTCTGCCCTAGCAGCTCTGTGTAGGATTTTGAATGAACCAAAATGTAAATACTTCTCAATGTTCGCAATAGTTGCACTCCTGCAAAATCCATCATAAAACTGTTATATATCAATACCTATGATGATTTCCAGTGTTCTGATACATTAAAGTCTTTGTCCCCCAGTTTTTTTAAATTGAGAAATTTCACCCCGTGAGGCTTTAGAGGTATGCCTAAAATTCAGTGCAGCATGATTTTCTGTGAGGCGTAGCTCTGACCCTTACAGGATGCATGTGTCCTTAAGCCACATCCAACAGTCCCTTCACTGGGTGACAAACCTGCCCCACACTCATCCCTGGAGGAGGCGTCCCCTAGGGGGCAGTCCTGTCCCACCGAGACCACAGGCATTGAGGGAAGTTCTCCACTTGGACCCCAAGGTGTCTTTGGAAATCAGCCAGTTGTGTCCAGGCCTGGAGCTTGACGCGTGGACACTTACCTCCAATTCTTTCCAATTTCCTTTCCTTCCAACTCTGGTGGCTTCCTTTCTGGTTACCCACAGGCTGTTGTTAAATACTTGGGAATTCTGCCAGCTAAATGAAGTCATGTGGGTCGTTTCAATCCACCATGGTGAAAATGTTGATTCGTCAGAAATTGGCAGATGCCAGGCATCGGGAGTTATCATCGTGGGTGGGGCTGGTGGGTAGCGATTCACAGCACACCCCTGACTTTTTATAAAGGACCTTTGGCAACTTCCTTCTGGTCTGCACTCTGCCCTCAGTTCCGCTTCTTCAGCACCTCACAGGCCTTTGTTCTCTGTCCTTGATAAGGCCAAGTGATAGCCTGGCTCCAGTTAGCCACCTCCTAGACTTTCTCAACACTTTCAGGAAGAAAGAGCCCATGAGGACAAGGACTTCAGGATTTAACAACTTATCTCTACCAAGACAGTAAAAGTGCCTGGTTCTCACTTTCTCCTTACAACCTTACTTGTAATCTGCTTGTAAGAAATTACACATAAACACACACACACACACACACACGTGCGTGCACACGCACACACACACACACACACACACACACACACACAAGCATATACATATATGTTGAGCTCCTGTTATGGTGATAAAGAGTTTTGGTGAAGGTAGAACTGTTAAAAATAAAAGAGGGGAAATAAATGGAGAGGCTGGAATTATTTCTCTTGCACAACCATCCCTAGTCTGGGTTTGAGAATCAGAAAGATCTCTACTAGCACAGCACACAAAGTCCTATAACCTAGGGTATAAGTTTGGCACAGAGACACCGAGGAAATGCCTCTCTGACCTTTTGCCCAGAAATCAACACCCTGAGAATCAAAAGGCCTAGATGAATCTGCACCCTTATCTTGAACTTTGGAATATAGAGAAGGAAAGTGGCAGATAGGAAGTGCCCACCCCTGGGTGGGGTAGGCAGTTACCAGGGCAGAGGAGCAAGGGGCAGAAGAAGGAGCCAGCAGTCGGGACAAGTGCTCAGAGATACTTCTTGGAGCTTTCTCAATTGGTCAGTTACTTAGAGTAAAAATGGAATTTAGTTCACACTGTACGTTCATGAAATATTTGAATTGCCTTTCAACTTGGAGTACTGCTTACTGGAGCATTGCTCCCTAGGACTATTTTGACAGCTAGCTCTGACATTGTTACTGTGAACTGGTGCTCCCAAAATTTTGTGGGACCATATTTTGTTGGAGAACTAACTTTCAATGCAGTCCAAAGCCCTCATCCCAAGATTGTCATGATCTGGGCTGGGTAGACTGTGGGAGGCCACATATTTAGCAACTATCCTACACGCATGGTTTCAAACATAACAAGGGAACCTTTTGCTTTTAATTCTAGAAAGGGGGGAGGATAGAAGGAAAGGAAAGGAAAGGGAAGAGAAGGGAAGGAAGAAGAAGGGGAAGGGAGGGGAGGGAAAGGAAGAGAAAGAAAGGGAAAGGAAGGGAAGAGGAAGAAAGAGGGAAAGGAGGAAGGAAGGAAGGAAAGAAGGAAGGAAGGAAGGAAGGAAGGAAGGAAGGAAGGGGAAGGGAGGGAGGGAGGGAGGGAAGGGAGAGATAGAAGAAAGGATGGAGGGAAGGAAGGAAGGAAGGAGGGAAGGGAGAAAAAGAGAAACAAAGAAACAATAAAAAAAGAAAGGAAAAAAGAGAGAGGAAGAGAGAAAGAAAGAAAGAAAGAAAAAGAAAGAAAGAAAGAAAGAAAGAAAGAAAAAAAGAGATGGAATGAAAAAGAAAAAAGGGAAAAGAAGAAAAGGAAAGAAGAAAGGAGGGATGAAAGGAAGGAAGAAGGAAAGAAGGAAGGAATTAGGAAAGAAGGAAGAAAGAGGGAAAGAAGGAAGAAACAAGGAAAACAAAAAGTTCTATGAAGAAATTCACCTTCATGAAGAATTTACTCACAGGATCTACTCAGATTCACATATTAATGTGAATTAACATTTGCATATTGATTCTGGGTAAATAAACAGATTTTTACAAATCTGGTAGTTGCCCTTCTCGAAACAATGCCCAACAAGAAATGTTCTCATTAGTTTACTCATGTAACTGTAACCCCTCTATACAACATCTTTACAATAAAATAAAATTTTAAAAAAGGAATCTACCTTTATCATTGACCAAATTAGATGCTTGGAGTTTACAGTACATCATGGAAGCAAGAGTTAGCACACATTCAATTAACAGTATTTTACAAACCATTTGTATTCAGTAAACCAGCAAACCCACTGCAGCCATAGAGATTAGCTAAAACGAACATGAGCTAACTCCTTCACTCCTCTGAAGTGTGCATTAATTCAGGTAGAACAAAATGTGACAAAAGATGTCAACATATGCTTCCTCTCAGCAGCATTCCTTTCTCCTCACCAAAAACCCACAAAGGTGACCTTCACATTCTGTCTTCATGACAGCAGCATAATTCAAAGAAAAATGTCAAACAATGCTTTATTTCTCCTTAACCCAGAGCAAAATAATAGCTTATTTATTTAGTCATTCATTCATTCATTCACTTGCTGAATAGATCGGTTCTGGCATTGTTTCAAAACAACAATGACATATTTGGAGGAGAAAAGCATTTGTGTTTATTACTGAACTTGTAACACAAAATATAATACTCCAATGCCATTTTAAAAAGTACGTTGGTCATATGCCAAAAAGAAAATGACATAAAATTCTCATGCCGGATTTCTGAGGTCTTGATTCTCAAGTCTGCTTTGAATTCCCTAAATTTAGTTATTCCCAAGAAGGGCATATGATTCTTCTCTCTCTTCCCCCCTCTCTCCACTTCACTTATTTGAGGAAGTAAAGTTTCATTTATCTAAACAGGGATGAACCACATGTCTGATCTAGGAGACAGGCAGATGATAAGAAGGCCATGTGGAATCTGAAATCTGAAAGGACGTCTTGGAAGAGCAGCAGTCCCTGACCCTTCGGACAAGCTGTGGTACCATCATCCTGAGCATGAATAAGTAATGCCACACTTTATGTTTCTCATGGCTACAATTTCACCATTCAGAGAAGATGGCTTGTTTGGTATTGCTAAATCTGTGTTTCATACTTTCTGAGGATCACACTTTGCAGAACACCAAGTTCTCCAACACATGAAATGTGTATGCTGAAAAAATAGTTCTAATGAACTACATTCCTCAATCCGTCCATTTTTATGACTATTGATGCTAGCTCCAGAATAGTATCACAAATCGTTCAAATAGACTCATCACCAAAGACTCAATGTTTTCTGCTCACTTATAATTGGAATTAGCAATGTAAATAACATGCTATATGTTAACATAGTCAAAGGATGTGGCTCCCGGGTGTTCGTGTTATGGCAGCAATGGCATGGGCCTTTGCTGTCTACTTGACACGATGTTTGGCCAATGGCCTTGGTGATGGCTAGGCCCAGAATGCTTGCATGGAGCTTGAGAAAGATGAAAATGGATATACTCTCCTCAGGATTCTTGATGTTCTCAAATTCTATGACTTTAAAACAGCATCATACCACTCAATATGATAGACTGCCAAGCATGATATGGATTACCACTACAACGTCCATGAAATAGAGGCTCATTTTAGCTTACAATGTGAGCAGTAATGGGACATCACCCTAGGCAAAGATTCTTCCTCAACAAAATGTTTAAATGGGAATTAAGCATTCAGACACAAAGCCTTTCATTCCTATGCTTTGAATCAAAGATTCAGTTTGCCAACATTGAGCTCTCTTTATAAAAATCCCTTGCATGAAGATAAGCAGTACACCCAGAGAAGTTTGTTTCTTTGATAATTTTACCATCTCTAGTAACTTGAAGAAAATCATGCAAGCAGTGTGGAGGGAAGAAGGAGAGAGAGAACAATTTAAAAATTAAGAGAATTAAGGAATGGACAGCCCACCAGGCTTCAATTTACCAAAAACTTGGAGCATGTTTCTATGGTAGTGTTGTAGGCTTATTTGGTGCTTTCAAACGGATTTTTCTCAGAGATACATTCTGACAGTAATCTACACAAAATTAACTTGATTATAAATCATGACACCGTTCTGTAAACTATTTACTATTTGCTTTTCTGGAAATGCTGATTTGGAAGGAACGACAGTGTCCAAATGGAAAGACACTCTTTACCTGACTTGTGTAATTGCAACCCCTCTGTATATCACCTTGACAATGACAGTTTATCTAAAAAAGAAACTTGGCCAGAAATAACTGGTTTTATTCTTTTAAAATTGTAAACTTTGGAAGACAAGCACACTGAAGAGGTCCCCGGATGCAGGAAGTGTGGACTCCCCAGTCCGTGCCTCCTGGGCTCTCTGTGTACAGCAGTGTGAGGTATCTTCCCTTCCATCATCCACCACCCCATTCACGGGACATACCAAAATGTCCATACAGGCAGATGGCCGACAAGCACCATTCAGGTCTGTGTCATCATGGGTGATCTCATACAGCCCAAGGCCCAGATATTCTCCCAAGGGACAGACGATGACGATGACACCAGCCAACAATAAAGGAGCACTCGTGGAAGTGCAGCATTAGGGACCATTGTGTCTGAAAGGCCTGTGGGGAGCCAAGGAGGCCTTCAGCAGGTGCTAATGCATGAAGAACATAGCAAGGAAGCTCCCACACAGCAGGACAATGACGCGCTGTCTCCTGCCTCGGGTGCCCAACATCACTGACCGCCATTCGTTTGCTGATCCCTCTGCCTGAGCTCAGCTAAGCACCTGCCACCTCGTTGTCTCTGGACATCACTCCATGCTTCAGTTCTGCTCCTGCTCACTTTCCCAGCCAGATTGTGAAAGTAAATCTTGCATTGTATAGCTGTACATTCAACCACACGACACAGGGCACAGGAATCAAATACAGTGACAACAGGGGTTATACCATGAAGGAGGAACGTACAAAAGAAACAAAAAAGTCACATCGCACATTAAAAACAACAGTGACAAAGGAAAAAACCTCTTGTACTATTGATATTACACTTGAAGCCTCAAAGCCACAAGGCAGTGTCTAAACTTTGCCCATAGTTCGTAACTATAAAACGTTTGTGTAAACAATGAGGGGTAAAAATGAATATCTCCTATTACCATGAGTTTGGCTCTAATGTTTAGAGAATACTGTTCCCTGAGCAGCTTTCCCCCTAGTGACAGAGTCCAGGCCGTGGAAGGAACTCCGGCTATTCCAACTTCCTCCCCTAGTGACAGAGTCCGGGCCATGGAAGGAACACTGGTTATTTCTTACCCTGGAACAAGCTTGGCTATGGGACAAGGAACCCTTGGGGGCTGTCATTAGCTGCTGTCTTTGCTCTGCAGAAAGATATGTGCCAGGTTCAGGGTGCCAGCTCTGATTAAATTCTTTTGATTCTGGGCTTGCCTCTGACAGAGAAGAGGAAAAGGGGTGTAGGTCCATCCTACCACTGTAGAAAGTGAAATAAACAGAGTTTTCATTTATTAGAGATGATGTCTACCAAACAGAACTCTACGACACTGTCTCATTATAGCCTAACATGGTTTAAAAAAATCCATCACTCTTTCCTATTTCATTTGGCTCTGGCCATGATCACACAGCTTTTCAAACCTCCAGTGTTCCAAAATCCACTTGGAACTCCATCACAGCCCCCCCCCCAAGCAGTTCCCACCCTCAGCTTGAGAAATTAAGGCATGAAACACATGGAAATACAATGTTCCAACCCATCTCATTAATGCATTAAGTCTCTCATTTACATAGTACAAATTTCCCTTTATGCTTTCAGTTGCTTGGCAATTGCTTGCCTCAAGAAAATATATTAGCAGCTAAAATGCAGCTTAACAATAAGAGAAATAACAAAGACATCAGCCATATTTCCAAAAAAAAAAAAGAGCATATTTCAGAAAAGAAAGGAGAAATCCATCATGTAAGGGGATTTCAAATTTTAGAGTAGTTGAAGCATTCCATTTTGGAGAATCATTTAACCGTAGTGAGTAAAGTAGCATGTATTAGTCTGGCAGGCAGGAAGGACATCAATTAAAGTCTGGGGAGCAGATGCTACCCTCAGATCCACATGGCATCCCCCCAAATGCGTCTTCATTATGAAGGCTACAGAGGGAAGGAAGCCACCTCTGACTTCGCAAGCCAGGAGGGTGACAGGATGCCTCCAGCATTATCCTCAGGAACAGTGTCATTCTCATTAGAACCAAAGCACTCCTCTGCAAGGGGAGATGTGGAACCAAATGTATAACTATGAACCAACAAAGTGCTACCAAGCCGTACTGAATCACTGCAAAGACGCAGATGGGAGGACAACTTTGATCCTAAATTAATCCCAGCTTGTGTCAAAATGCCACGTGCTCCTCCAGCTCCAGGGAGGGGCGTGGCTAGGTAGAGCTTGGAGCTGCGGCAGGCAGCCATTTAAAGACAGAATTATGCTTCCTCCATCAGTTGGTTCACAGTGCTCTGCTTCCGATTCCCAAGCTATGTAAAAGGGAGCCCTAGAGTTGAAGAAGAAAGGACAGTGTGAGTTTTCTAGTGAGGGCTTAACACAAAAACAATCAATGTGAGGCAACTTGTCCACAGACTTGCACATAAGAAGACAAAGACATTCGACAAACCTAGGAAGGACGTGTCACATGAAGCTTTGAAAATGTCTCACTTGTTATCATAACTCAGAAATACATTTCAGCACTATCCTGGCCTTACAATGAAACTGCTCTCAATAGTTAGCACTTCTTTATAACACGTTGAAATAGGTAGGAAATATTTTATATATAAAATTCCTTTTACTGCTTCACAAATACTGGGAAGTCAGAACTTTTACTATTTCCCTTCCCTTGCCCCAACCGTCTCCAGACAATCTCACTGACTCTCAAACTATTACATATTCCAGATTTCAAAACAAGAAGTTTGCAGAGTTGTGGCCAATCCAGATTCTATGATTCCAAATCCAAGCTCCAGAGAGGAATAAATTAACACATTATATCAAAGTGTACTAAATGTACAATGCTTATACTTCTGGTACATGATCAGATGTGCAATGTATGAAGATTGGTACACAATGGCCTCATTTTCCACCGCCTGACTAAATTAGGAAGCACATCTTCTCAGAAGGCTGCTTTTAGTCCATGCTCTATTTACAATTCCTAATAAAACAAACAAGTAAATGTAAGATTGGAGAGTGAAAAGAAGTCATGTAAACCCGGCCAAAACAAACAAACAAACAAAAACAGCAAACTGGAAGAACACCAGTAGCCAGTTCCCGATCAGTTACTGCTGTTTGAAAGCCTCCAATTCAAAGACACCAATTCTGAGGGCATCTTATAAATAGTCATTTCCTTCCTTGGAATGCTGAGCAGCTGCTAAGATGGCCTGGTTTCTTGGGATTGCTGTAAGGGACAGTTTCCAACTTCTAAAACCAGGCAGCAAGCTGTGTGTGAGAGGAAGCGTTTCACCAGGAGGTTGACAGGTTGTGGCATAAACTTCCCAGATGCTAAATTTGGAGTCATCTTCAATAAACCTCTTTTACAGATTCTCCACGTCGCAAGTCACCACACTTAAGGGAGACTTATTTGCCTCCTGGTATCCACAACAACCAAGGATTTGGGACCCTCCTTAAATTTCTTCTGAAATACTAGAAATGGCCCTTACATATACATAGGGGGCTTACATGTATGGGCTGGGCCTCCTTCCCCTTTCCAGGGCTCCTCTTCTAAAAGACCATGCTTCCTCCAGGACAAACTTCTTGCTATCTGCCTGCCCCCCCACCCCCCTCCTGCTGTCCTCCCATCTTCCTCGCTGCTCTTCCCTCTACCTCACCCCTCCACCCCATCCTGCCAAGCAGCTTCACGACTCTCAAGCCAACCACCCATGAAGGCCCCAAACAGTCCCAGAGAACTAATGTTCTCTCCTCCATCAAACCATCCCAGAATCTCTCCCAGAATCAGGTCTTCCTGTTCTGAAGCCCCATACAACTTTAGGTAGCACTCTCTATGTACCAGTATGTCCAAGACCAGACCAGACTAGGTACCAGAGTGTGTATTCTTTCCACCCTCTGCTAGCAAGGCGCAGACTCTGTACAGTCAGAAGGATGTGCAAATCCAGTGGTGAGCCAGAAAAGGTGTAACAACTGGCTCTTTGAGGGGGGAAGGCCTTGATTTGTCCAAATTTAGGGGTGTTAATATGTGCATCACAGCTGAGTGCCAGCCGCTGACTCTCTAGCACTAATTGTAGGGCTAGAGAGCCGGGAGCAGGTGTACACATCGGCCAGGATTGACACCACACAAGCAAATCACAAGTTTCAAAACCACAGATAATCATACTATTGCAAGAAATAGGAAGTGGAGAATTCTGAGTGCTTTACAATCCTTTTGAAACTTAATGATGAGGTAATAGTTAAATTTTACCAATGGCTAGCTTTACCAAGCACCCACCCAGCTTCTAGAAATCCACAAATCTGTCCTTGGAACTGGAACAAAAAGACTTAGCAGCCTCTACCCTGCAGCCTCTTCATGTGACCTTGCAGAAGCTCAGGTTTTAGTTTTCCCATCTGAAGCCAAGCTGTACATTATCTAGGATAAAACACACAGTCGATTAGATCCCAAAAACAATAACTCTCATTTCAGTATTTTTGTATACCCTTACCACTTTGGACAGAAGCGATTTGCTTTTTTAGGATAAAGGTAGAAAATCAATTGGCAGGTTAAATCAAGTTTTCTTTTGTCCCTGGTAGTGTGAGATTTGAGGGCTATCTGCTGGCAAATAAAAGTCACCACAGCATGGGGGCTGCCTTCCCTTTCTGTCTTAGAATAAATTATCAGTGTCCACAGAGGCTCACATGTCCGCATGGAAGGGTGCTGTATTAAACGCAATGACATTTGTTTATAGAAACAAGCACTGCACTTCCAGGAACGTTTTGCTTCTCTAACAGGTGGTGTTCGGAGTACAGACTTGATTCATGGTTTATTCATAAAAATCATGCCAGAGCTTTTACCTTTAAGCTGCACAAATATTTTGTATCCAAAGCACCTTTTTTAGACGAAGAAAAGAAAAAAGGACAAGAAAAGCAGTCGATTTCTTTGAGCCCAGTCTACAAAACACAAATGCTGAAGACTAGCCTCACTAAGTAGCTGCTTGTGTCAATCAAACCCAACTTGATGTTTTTCTTTGCACTCAACAAAATCTGATCTTCCCACGTTTGTGGAATTTGAACCAGTCGTTGTTTTGCAATGAAGTTGCTTGTTGTCAAGTTCAAATAGAAGAGTTCTTCCTGAAGAGGTGCAGAGCCTACAAGGAGTTTCAGCACTTGGTCTTTGAAGTAATTCACCTTCTCCTAGCTCGCTTTTCCTTGTCTTTCCTTGTTGCTGCTGGACTGTGTGTGCAAGTCCTTTCGGAGTCATTTTCAACAGCTCTTTTGTAAGTTTCTTCCACCTGCCTCAAACATGTTTGTCACCTCTCCTTTCTTACCCTGCAGGACACATATCTTTTCATGGGTCCATTTTTCTTCTCACCACCAAACCTAAGAAGACTAATTCATGGCCCCCACCTCTATACTCTCACTCCCTGGCCACTCTGGCCTCCATGAAGTCAGTGTGCTGGTCTTCACTTCTGGAACATTCCAATCAAGACTCCAATGCCTGTCTACCTCCAGCTCTCTGGCCACACTCCTTTCCCACCACCCGACCTCTTCTTTCAAGTTTTGTACCTTCTGTGACTCAGCTATCACCACTTGGCTAATGACAGGGCCCTGTCTTCATACACTCACATTTCCAGCTTTGGAGTATGTTTTTGTACAGGAGGTCTAAACCATAGGCTTTGTGTCTCAGCACAACTCCTCTACTTTTTTTCCATTAGGCTCCATTCACAGTTTCACTAACATCATCATTAGCTTACCAGGAAATTACACTTGATGATCATCTTTGCTTTATCTATTTATTCCTATATAACCTCCAATCGTACATGAACTCTAGCCAAACCCACTGTGCCAACATACCCAGTCTCTTCCCATTACATGAGTCACCTCCCATAAAGCTTAACACGATGGCCCATCCAATAATGTCTACCAGTCTCCCACATTGTAGACTTTCCCAGGCTATCCCATATACCACTGTCAAAGCCACCACCTAAAGAAGGTTCTGGTAGTGTTAATCCATGCATACATGAACACAGATGGCACCGCTCCTATCGGCCCAGTACTATGTCATTGTGTGTCGCTCACCAGAGCTCCAGGTCTGGGTGATGTTCTTCTGGCCCAAACCCCTGAGCTCTTCACCTTCTACTTCATCCAGCTGGTTTCTTTGTTTTGGTGCTTCTCTTCTTTTTTTTCCTTCCTCCATTAGTCAAGAATCACTTACAATTCCAGCTTTTCTAGTAGGTCTTCTCAATTTCCCAGTTCCTGAGTGCTCCTAGAGCATTTTGCTTCACATACCACCAGCTCCCAGCCCCAGCCAGTCTTCTTGAAAAGGCCAAGTATAGGTATGCACACATACGTCTACATGCGTAGACTCCCTAAGAGCTGGCACCGCCATCTTCATATGCTTCTATTGCACACGGTGCCACCAAAGGGTCTCACAAGAGAACACTCTTACAGATTCGATGGATGAACCCATATCTGCCTGCTTTGTGGTGGCAAATTGGATGCCAGTCCTTACCACACCCAGGCCATTAGAAGCAATGAAACCTGCCCTTCCATACTTTTGTTTGCAGACTTAGTCACTTTTATTGTACTCATTTCCTGGTCACATATTATTTGCTCTATGGTCAGATGTTTTATGTAAAAATATGTGAGTTAAGACCCAGGTCTCAATCTCATCTCATTTACAGACAGCCACTTTAAGCAAAGGCATATAAGTAAATTGCAATAACATTTACCTACAACTGCACAAGGTTCACAAACATTTCTCCTGAACCCTACTGACCTGACAAATAAGAAATCAATGAATTCCAGCTTCCACATTCTGAAAGTTGGAAAATATTTATAGTTTCTACAAATGAAATGCAAACAAAATCTCAAAAGTAATTTAGCCCTGACAAAGCAGCTACAAAAATCTAAGCACATAAGATTTTAAGTAGTTAGCACCAGTTAGGTATCTTCTAAGACACTAGTGAGAACATGCCTTACTTTGTCACTAAAATTTTGGAAAGTTCAGGGAGCAATCATTTTTGTATTATAAACACATAACATTTTAAAGCTAGTATGCCTACTTAGCTTCTCACATATCATCTTAGCTATTTAGATAACTAAATTATCTCCAAAGGAAGGTTAAAGAAATACAGATCTTAAGTTTTAAGAATATGATTAGATTATCACTTATCAGATATAGTCTTTTGAATCCAGTGTACATGTTAAATATGTGAAAAGATCAGTACTAAAACTCATTTGAAGATAATATTCTGTGACATCACTCAGTTACAACCTTATCAGCAAATTCTTCCTAAAAGTTAAAGTATATCATAGCCACAGCATGAGAATCCTGACAGAATCTCTGTCTTTGTATCGTTTATCAAATGTGTTCCTCAGTTATTCTTTATGGTAGGGCATCAAGGGACATGGATTCAATTTCCTGGTTGACGTACTCACTCATTTAATCCTCCTTTCAACACTGTTTCCACTGGGCACCCCATGTAGACACAACCCTGGGTCCTGCAAGAATGGACTAAGGGAGATTCCCTGACTCCTGTTTTAACAAAGATCTTTGGCTAGGAGGTGACAGACAAATAAACAATTCTTTTAAAAGCATATCAGTTTCTCTGAGGTCACAGAGGGCCAGCTTCTGGGCAGATTGTGACACTAGGGGCAGGACACAGGCCCTGGGGACACGTGGAGGAAGAGTCATGGGGATGAACAGAAACCAGAAGATCAGCCTCAATGCTCAGCATTCAGAAGGTGGAAGCTTCAGTGTAGCTGTAGTAGAAGGAGAAGAAAAACCAAATAAAAGGGGAAATGGATGAGGACATCTTCCTGTGGCCCTTTGTGCCTTGGTCATGGTTAGACATTTTTTTCCTTGGAGCAATGGGGAACTGCTGAAGTATCTTAACCCAGGAAACTACAGGAATGGATGTGGATCCCTTGTATACAATGTAGAAGAAACAGGATTGAGTTACACAGGCAGATAAGGCAGCTCATACTAGAGAAAGCTCACAGAGGATGCTAGCCTGATACCCCAGGCTGGAGCAGAGCATATGCCTCAGTTAGGGAATACGGATTATTCTCCTAATTATAGTACACTTTCATCCCAATGGTTCTCAAAGATAACCAATAGAGCCAGACAGAGAGCCTCTTGCTCATGTATATCCCCAGGCTATTCCCCTAAGTAATGTATTCAGAGACTGAAGAAAAGACAAAACGTCCTACTATGCTTTTTGCTTCATCCATTGGTAAGCTACACTTTCGCATGCCGACCAGCCCATCTGGGACCACCGCTGACCACCCTAACCTGGGGATTCTGCAGCAGACCATCCAACAGTAGAATCCACAGAGCAGCCTACAAACAAATATACCTAGTCCTTTCCAAGAGGAATCTTTCTGGGGTCATCCATCTTCACCTTGTACAATATCCTTAGTGGACATATTCCAAATGTGTCACCTAACCATGATTATTCCTCTTGATCCTTCTAATAGACCATGATCTCTCATGGCACATAGGATTTGGCACCCAATAAAGTAGTTATCTATTTCCTGATTATTATTATTATTTCTTTTCCTAAATCCTGAGACTTCCACTTGTGTGTGTGTATGTGCGTGCACACACACAGACACTTAGTATAAGAAGATGAAAGTATCTATTTACTTGATCCAAATAGTGATATGAGGAGAGGGTGAACTCAGAGATGAAACACAACACACAAACTCACTTTTAATAAACCCTATCTTTGAATGCAGTATTAGCTCGAGACAAGATCAGCGATTATAGAATATTATGTTTTTATACATCAAGGAAAATAAGCACTGGAATTCTGGGATTCTAGAGCATCCGAATGAAGCAAGTTGTTTTTCAAGGGAAAATAGAGCTGGAAAGTAATGGGGTTCTTGCAAATAACCCACTGGAGGGTAGAAGCAAAAGAGAAAGGGCCTCAAAGGAAGCAGGACTTCGAAGCAGTTATGGGTGTAATATCTACCATATGCCCCAGATGTTTCCAAATTACAAGAGTGCAATTCTTTCCCACAGCCCATTTGCAAGTGGACTTGACAACCCTGGCCCACAGAAATCAAAGGCTGTAATCTACTATAAATTCTGCCACGCTAGATGGAACGAATATCTGTCAGACTTTTTTACTTAAACTTCTCTTCCTTTTAAGAAAGCAGCATCTGGCCCTAAACTGCACATTTAATTGAAAAATCCTTTAATAATAGCATTAATTTTCATCGTTGTGCATTCCAGCAGTCTATGACAAGGCAGTATGCTCTGCATGTGGAAGGCAGCCAGACAGCAGAGAGGTGGAGGAGGAGGAAGAGGAAGAGGAGGAGGAGGAGGAGGAGGAAGAGGAGGAGGAGGAGGAGGAGGAGGAGGCCCTAGGGGAGCAGAGGTCAGAGTTCAATGGCCATTGGCCATTGTTTGTCTGAGCCTTGCCCTGAGATAAAATCAGGCATCCTGCTTAAGGAATAAATGCTAGATTTTTTTGGTAATATTCAAAACAGATATTTTTTAGGATGATACACTCTGAGTTTACTAAACTGAGCCCCTGAAGATAGCTCAGTAGTGAAGACAAATGTCAGAATCAAAAACTGCAATGTTTAATGATTGTATTATTTATGCCCCTTTCCCCTCACCCCAGTGCTCATCTTCTAAGAGCTTGCTCCCTTTCACTGAAAAATAAGTCCAGGAACCTTGGGGGTACTCTGTCTTTGGTGGAGAGGGCCAGGCATGGGGGACCTGGCTTTCCTAGCAAACAGTGTAGCTAGATTCCTGTCCAGCTCAGCCCCTGAACTGGCAGCAAGGGAGGACTGTCATCCAGAAATCCAGGGCCCACCCAAAACACACAGAGGGAGACCTGGGGGTGCCCTCCTAGCCAGGGAGGAGTAAATGTGACACGGTGAAACCATGGAAGGAACTGGATCTGAACCCCTTCTGAGGCTTCAGGGTAAGCCCAGAATAGGCGGGCTCCCCTACCTTTGTTTCCTCTTCCTAGGACCTGGGGAATTCTGGGGAGATAAAAGGCCAGTCTTTCCCCTGAGGTCTCTGGATAGCACTTTTGTTTGTGGACAGCACACACCCTGGGTGGGGATTCCTTGGTCGTTGCTATGACAACCAGTCACATTCAGTTACAGGTTAGTCAGACCCCCCCACCTCCCCTCCCAAGGGCTATACTGTATTGCTCCACTCCAGGACAGAGATGAATGTTTCCTGAGATTCCTACTTTGAAAGCCCTGTTCATGGGCATAAAAGGTACACACCTAGAGTGTGGTATTTTTGTATTTGGGAACTTTTGTTTTAAAAAACAATTTCAAGCTACAGTTGAGACACTAGCCACATAGAGCAATAACATAGTGCTTAGCAAACACTGCCCAAGGGAAACTGAAGAAAGTGCCCAGCCACCAGTCACAGGGTTGGGATGAAGGAAAGAACAGAAAGGTAAGTCTCTGGGAGTTCACGAAGAAATAATGCCCCAGTTATCATTTCACAAGGGACTTGTAGGGGGTGGAGAGAAAAGGCGGGGGGGAAGGGAAGGAGGGAAGGAAGGAGGGCAAGGAGAGAACATGCACAAGAGGGACATCTTTATAAAAATGGCCTATGATCTGACCCCTTTCTACTTCGTTTTATTACTAATGGTGGGTGACCAAATAATTGCCATGCTGCTCAAACTCTAATTATCTGGTTTAAAAAAAAACAAAAACAAAAACCCACAACCAGTGAAGAAGGTCATATTTAGTTGCTGCTCAGCCTCAAAGTCCTTTGAATGAGCAGAAATGGATCAGCGGCCACCCACCTTCCACTCAGCCTCTACCCTTCCCTACTCTATTCAGAGAGCCTGTCCAGTGTGGTGTCAATGGCCCCCACATGGAAAGGGTGCTCTGTATATATTTGTAAACTAAATGAGGTTGATTTATTTGTATATCAGAAGGTCAAAGCCACAGGAGGAACTGATACAGCTTCCTGGAAGATTTGGGGAAAAAACAAAATTGCAACATTTATGAGATGTGTGTGTGTGTGTGTGTGTGTGTGTGTGTGTAAGAGAAGAGTCTCAAGGACTTTGCTGCTCTGGCTGGCGTCAAACCATGATCCTCCGATATCAGCCTCTTGAGTAGCTAGGAGACCACATACAGAGGCCTGCCAGGTTGGTTGAGGCTGGTGAATCCAGATAGCTCCTGGCCCTGGACCTTAGGACACCAGGGAGAGCTGAGCCGGGGAGAAAGCTGGGCGCAGCTCAAGTTGCAGGATATGCAGATGGGCCGTGGCAGACCAAGCAGGGCCTGAAAACTTCAAGTCTGCTGGTCCTATCCTGTGGGCACTGGGCTCCTCAGGAGAGTTGCCTTGGAAGAAGATGGCTGAAACAAGGCCTCAAGGCCTCCACCTCTGGTGTCCGGACCCTCGCCCATCCCCTGGATGCAGCTGCCGGAGGGTGAGAGGGACATCCAGAAGCATCAAGGTCCATCTGGCCCTTCCTTACTACAGGACAGCCCCTAAAATACCTTCTAAGTTAGTTCTTAGTGGGGGAAAGACGCCCTTTCCTTCTGATAGACCTTGAGTCTATACACTGAGAGTTCCAGCAAAGCATTTTACCACCCACAGTTATACTTTGCACATTCATTCTTTGGAGCTGTAGCTTCTGCCCCATTGGACTGCGATTCATTTTGCCCATGGTGCTGCACACATGTGTCCTCACGCAGGGAAGGTACCCTGTGTCTGCAGAAAGGAGGGCTGGCACATGGCTTCCTCTACCATCCGAGACCATTCAGTAGAAAGTTTTCAGATGCCCTCCAGATGGCACAGAACATCTCTTTGTACCAGGCACTATGCCACGGTCTATTTTAAGAGCCTAGCCTGCTTAGGCAAATGAGGTTCATTAGTATGTATAACTCTTAATGATCCTGTGGACCTGAGGATCATATGGGAAAATCAGATAATCCACTCTCTCTCAGGTTTGTTCTGGATTGCACCTAGTTCCTCATCCTTTTCCCAAAGGAATAAAATTCTATGCATCTTCCATTCTGGTATCTCTGTATCTAGTGGTGTATCTCCAGCCAACCTCTGCCTCTCTCTCAAATCTGTAGACCTTCCTTTCAAGACCATAGACCTTTGACTTGTCCTGTGTGTGCCAGCTGCAAGCATATTAGTACATAGTAGTACAGGTGTGTGTCCTTGCCTTCTTCTCTCAACAGACTATAATTAACACCTGCCTGACAGGACAAAACCTGTGTCCCTTGACCAGGTGACTGAGGACAGGTAAGAGATGTGGATGGGTCAAGTCAGGGATAGCATTAAAATTAAGTACTCCCCCCAGGGGAGGATGAGCACCCCCCAGCCCCTAGCAGTACCCATGATAGAAAGCATGGCCCCTCTGGAAGCCACCAGAACAGACACACAGTGTGTCTGCAGCCTGGCTTCCAGTCAAGTGCTCTTGGTTGCCCCACTCAGCATCTCCAGAAGCACCCCTCCCCCCCAGGAGCATGGGTGCTATCACAGGCAGGGATCTGCCTCGGCCAGGCCCTCTGCCCAGGTGTTGACTTTGTCCTCAGCCTTGCTGGCATTTCCATCTCAGTCTCCTGGGTCAGCCCACAGAACCAGACCGCAGGCGTTTGCTCTGGTAAACCTTGGCTCCTCCTCACCCTTTCCCACCTCTCCCTCACCCAAGACCTGTCTCCTCCCACCAGAATTGCCACAGCTTCCATGACCTCGGTCTCCCTGGCGAATCTATTCTTCACCCCCTTCTGTGGGTTCATCTCAGTTCATCTCTGCTCTGCTCTGTCTTCGTATTATACAGAATGGTTTCGTGATACCAAATGCTCCAAGAACACATGGAAAAGTCTTAGGACTTTCAAAGCTTCTTCTTCTATTCACTTGGTCTAGGAAGTTTAATTCAATGACCTCTAGTTCCAGCACTAGTTGGAGGCACTGTGGATTCATAGGGGATACACTGATGGAATCATTTTCCTGTTGGCAGACCATTGGCTACTCAGGACTTTTGGGTCAGAACAGACCCATATACGCCAGCATATACTTGCATCACTTATTTGAATTATACTTACATTCTAATATGATTGGTCACTTTCCAGACTCTAAGCTTCTGCCCCCAGCACTTGGCCTTGGTGGGCCTGTGGTCTGTTCAGTAGCTGGGACCTAAAACAGTGCTGGCACACAGCACTCGTCAGCAGATATTTGTTAAATAGCTGAAGGACTGTTGAAGTGTATTACATTAACAATCAGTGCGTTTGCATAGAGTATTTTCTCCATAACTAACCTTAAGTCCTTGAGCAGGTGGAACATAGACAGAGGAAATACAACACCAGCAGCAAGAAGCATCTGGAAGAAACCAGAAAAACATCTTGCCATGCACTGGGGGAAGAACCAGAGAGGCCTGTGGCAGACGTTCATTAGGAGGTCACGTTCTGGGACCCAGTGAGAATATCTGGGCAGAAAGAGGGAAAGGGAACTGGCAAAATTCCTGGTCTGAACCCTCGAAGAGGGTGGGCTCCTGTCCTGGAGTTGAGAAATGACGTCTGAGCTGCTTCCAGTCATAACGGTAACCATCATGCCCTGGGCACAGTCGTACTCATGTATCCTGGAGCCAAGCGGCATCTTTAAAATCTAAATTGTAATTTTCAAGTCATCAGCACATAAGAGGCCGTTTGGAACTTCCAGTGAAGTCTTTCACAAAAATAAATAAATAAATATTAAGAATTTCTTAGGCAGACATGGCAGGTCCAACATATTGGGAAGCAGAGATTGAAGAGTCATGGTTCAAGGCTAGTTCAAGGTCAATAGGTATAGAAATAGGCAGACTCCAGCCCAGGCAATGGTTGAATGTGTTGGTACATGGGTCTGTCATCATCCCCAAGGATTTGGGGAAACACAAGTAGGAAGATTGGAAATAACCAATAGCAAAAGAGGCTGGATATGGGGCTTGTATGGTAGAAAACCTGCCAAGCAAGTGTGAGGCCCTGCGATAAGAAAAGAGAATTTCTCAGCTGTAACAACAAATAGTCAAGTATAGCCTAGGCTCTCTGAGAATGGGCCTTTGTGTATCTGGATGGGTCCAGTTCCCACAGCCTTGTTCTCATGGGGAGAGGAGATGGAGACAGGGAGTAGAGTCCTGGCATAGTAATGGCAGAGGAAATGCTTTGGCAAATGAAGAGGGAACAGTGGCAGCAAACACAAGTGTGAATAGCCAGTAAGTGTAAGTCGCCTGTCTACAGAAAGCTATGGTGCGTTAAATTTGGGCATTCTCTCTTGAAATTATTTTTACCCCAAATCTGTAGTACATTATGAAGTTTATTAAATTTCAAGTCTGAACAGACACCAGACCCATTATCTGAGCCTCCCAGGGAAGTTAAGTAATTTTTCCTGTGACAACCACCAGTCTTAAGTAGGAAACTAAATACTGTGTCTCACAGCACCATGATGATGGGTTATTCCTACCCAGAATCAGGCCAACAGCCCAGCTCCCATGCAGCAGCATTGGGAAGTCGAGAATCTACCATGTCTGAGACCTAGCCCTCTACTTTACAAGCTGCTACTCATGGGCAGGAACACATTTTCCAAGCTCCTTAGAATCAAGTAGAAGGAATAGAAGGAAAGTATGCCAGTTTAATAGTCTCAGAAAAATAAGCCTGCCACGGAGACAGAGCATCGCCAACACATTCTGTCCCTAAGGTTAAGCTGTAGGAAAAACCCAACCACATTCCATAGCCTCTTTATGGAGATAGCAAGTACGACTGGGTGAAAGGTCCAATAGAGCCTGTAGCCAACTCTGTCATGAGCCCATTTATTCATTAACTATGAGAATGCTCTGCTTGCTGCAGGAAATTAGAGTATTCTGATACCCACAGCAAGGCAGACCACTGTCAGAACATTCATCTGCACAGGCTAACACCTAGAGAGTTCAAAGTACTGTTCAACTGAATGGAACCAGGTAAAGATGAGCTGTGATGCCATTTTACTGCTTGGCTAGCTTCTGCAAGGACCGCAGCCCACAAGCTGATGGCTAGGCGCTCCTCAGCGCCACTGGGCTTGAGCCAGTCTCACCAGTGGAAGCAGATACTCACAAACCCCTCAGTGAGCAAGGCACCTCTGTTCTGGAGGAAAGCTGTGCCCATGCCCAGAGGAGAGCTCCCTTGGTGGCCTTCAGCAGCCTGCTAGGAGAGCTCCCTTCTCCAGATGTGGACAAGAGCACTGTTATACTTCAGGCCCACAGCCTCAGGGTTGGTGGGTGACTATTCCCCAGATCTGGGCCGGGCTTCATACAGACGAGCGTGCAAATGACACACTCAACTCCTTCCCAAGACCAGTAGAGCATCTCACAGTGCCCCCTTAATATCTCGAGACTAATTGCAGGAGCCGAGGCTCAGAGCTGAGGATGCCTGGTGGGTTTTCCATCCTCTGAAGTCAGACCCGGTTTGCTTTCTGAGGAGGCTGGCTCCTATGTATGCTCACAGCTCTTCCCCAAGCAGAGAGCCCAGTGTGGGCTTCTCCAGCGCAGGGCCAGCCCTGAGGCCCAGCAGCCCTGGGGAAGAAGAAAAAAATGAGACTTCTCCAGAGCCTCTGATTTTTACATGCAGACCCTTCATTTTCACTTTAGCTTTGGATGCATCTGTCTTTAAGGCGCATGGATAGCAGAAACGTCATGGGGGGGGGGGGTGAACTCTTGTATTCTGCTCTTCTTTGGTGTCCCTGGTTTCCAGAGTAGCAGGCTGTAGGACCAGCAGCTGCCCACCAAGAGCTGCAGAAAATGAGCAAATGCAGTCTCCACCCTACCCAGCACCCAGGGGGTTAGGCTCCCGTGGAACCAGCAGTCTGTTCCAGACCACACTGCTTTTGCCTTTCCTTCTTTACTGAATATAATGACTTTGCAGGGAATGAGGAAAAATAAAATGAGGCAGTTTTCCAATAATAATTTGGCTCTTAGATGAAGTTTAAGTACACTAAGTTATAGTTCATTAAAATAAGAATTTACAGATCCGCTACTTATTGTCACTTAAGGAATTCCTGAGGCACAGGATCTTAGAAAAATCAAGAATAAAAATCAGCTGGCATTAATTCAAAGATTCTCACTCTTTTTCTGATGTGATCCTTGCTAAAACTATTGACCTGTTTTATCCAACTTGATCAAATTTTTTTAAAAAGCTTCCTCAAATGCCACTTTTCCGTATCCTTTCTCTCTTTACTTGGTTATACCACCCTCGTGAACATAATTTTATACAAAGGATAAACTCTAAATAAATGCTGTGCGATTTTCTTTCTTGGTGTCATTGCTGCCTGCTTGGTAGGAAGGAAGTAAGACAAAGGTCCTCAGAAAATAAAGAATGTGAATGACATATAAAGGAGTAATTTAATCTCATGTTAACTCATTCTGCATGATACAAGGTAATGCTGTATCACGGCAAAGACACGGTGTAAAGTATTCCCAGATGACTTCAGGACCATTACTATGAGAATTCCATATTTCATAACATCAACAAACCAGATGAACCTCAGCCACTTAAAGTCGAGAGCAGAGAAAGGAACAAATGTCTTGTGAAGAGTGGAAATGAGAACAATGTGTGTGAGGTTAAACAGTGGAAATAAGTTGCGGATGTTGTGCATGAAATAATTATTTCAGCAGTGCTGTTTCTGCGTTTGGTTTAGAAGCATGTCAGGGTGTACAATCCGAGCATATTTTAAGAAAAGAAATACCAATCTACATGACGTGTGGAGAAAGTTGCTGCATACAAAGCGTGTGCCACAAAAGACTTATTAAAATCAAATCTTGGAAACCAAGCCTTGCTACCCGGAGAAGACATGTCATGTTACGCTGTGCCTGTGAATGCTGGGGCCCAACGGACACTTCCAGGAATCAAGTCCATCTGTGTTGATGAGGATAACCAAAAGGGATTATGAGATAGGAATGCATTTAAAAACAAAACAGAGTAAAAGATCATGGGTGGCGTAACTGGCTACTATAATGAAGAGCAATAAATATGTCTTCATTTATACTGGCTGTTCTCACCTGTGCTGGGTTAATGTTGAGTAAGTAAATGATGTCTTAGATGCTGTCATAAACTTAGAAGATGCTAATTAAAGTTTATCCCCCCCCTTCTTATATGGGTTTCCAAAATAATGAGTAACAGTAGAAAGACTCTTTAGGTACTTAATCATACAGAGAGATATAATGACATTCCAAACAGAAACATTATCTGAGGTCATTTTGTTGCCTTACAAATTAAGCGACAGTGACTGGGGCGGGTAAAATAACGTGTTCAAAGTCACAGAGCTGGGTGTAATTAGATTCAGAACTTTGCACTCAATCGACTGGCCCCTGAATAATAGACTTGACTTTACAGTCAAACCCCCTACAAAGTGACTCTCAGAACCACATCAGTGTGTCAACTCTGGCCTTCGGAGAGCACGGGGGAAGTGAGCCAGTCTCCAAAACTGGTGTAAGGCCTGCATCCAGATCTGAAGCCACATCTCCTGCCAGCGCCAGCCTTGCATCCAGGGCCCTCCCACACCACTGCAGGGGTTTCCGCACCCCAGCTTAACACCATCCAATATGAGTCACCTCCTGAAGATTCCCAGTTTTGAAATCTGACATCAGGACATTCATGGTGCCTGGACTCTGGACACAGGAGCCATGTGAAGTGACCCCTGTGCCCTTGAAGAAATACCTGAGCCCTTGGAGAACTCGCATGGAAGGCTGGCCTGCAGAGGGCCCACCCATCCACACCTACAGCTTCCTGATGACAGGCTTCCAGCAAGACCACCATTGCTCAAAGCCTTTTTTTTTGTTTTTCTGTTCGTTTGTTTCTGTCAAAAAAACATGCTGTACCCTTAAAAAGAAATAGATGGGCATAAGTTTAGTTTATAAACTGACTCTGAAAGCAATTCTAAAAGAAGTTGTGGCCATACTTGGGCAATGTCAATCATTAACCAATCATTAGGTCATAAAGAGGCTATTTTAAGAAAAGTATTTACATAAATTCTATCTATATTGCTATGGAAAAATACATATCATGTCTTGGATTTTTATTTTCAGCCCATTCATTTGTAGCCTCCTGTTATGGTTTGAATATGAAACGTCCCCCAAAGATTCATGTGTAAAATTCTTAGTCCTCAATTTTCACTGTTCTGAGAAGTTCTGGAAACTTCAGTAGGTAGGGCCTCCCTAGGTGAAGAAGGGTCCTGGGGGCACGCCTTTCAAGGTTTTATTGAGCCCCTGGTCTTGTCTTCTTTCTTCTTGTCCACTATGAAGTGAAGAAGCTCCTCTTTGGTAAGTGATGGCGGCTCATGCTTGCAATCCTAGAGATTAAGAAATCTGAGATCTGAAGGACTATCATCCAAGGCCAGCCCAGCAAGAAAAACTAACTAGAACCCATCTCCAAAATCATCAGCAAAAAAGTAGGGCTGGAGTTTGGGCTCATGGGATAGAGCACACCATCAGAAAGCAAGCTGAGTAAGCAAAGGGCCCTGAAGAATAAGAATAAGTACTATGCTTTTGCATATGTATGTGACACTTTTCTCCATATATCAACCAAAATTGTATGTATGAAAGATAATTATATAGAGCTTTGTATAGGTATGTGCCATAAAGTTATATATGTTACTTTTCCAATTATCTTTTTTCATAAACTAAAAAAGAATTAATTCTACATGGTTAATTCAGACACATTATTATACTATGTAATCTTTTTCCTTGATGGTTAATCCAGCCACTTATTATTATAATCTGTAATCGTTTTATCTCCATCTTTATTTCTACTTGGCAATCTTTTAAATTTATGATACTTATTTTCCAAGACATTGCTTTGTCCTAATTCCATGGACAACAGAATTAATGAAAAAATAAAGTAAATGAAGGTTGTTGTTGTTTTTCTTTTCAAAAAAGCCTAAGAACAGAATTCCCATCTTTAAGAAGAATTACACTCAGATTGACTCAATGTCAGTCAGAAATATATTTCCAGTGAAGATAAAACATATAATTTGTAGGTAGGCGAAACGTTTTTGAATAGGTAAGCTGAACGGTCTAGCTTGCTTTGATTTGTGACTCAGTGTAATTCATTCATTCATTTATTCTTTCCCCAAAAAGAATGTTATAGGTTTCACTTCAAATTTTTAATCAGAAAATGAACTTTACAACTTTGGCGTGGGGGGAAGGACCCGGAGGGGGCGAGGGGAGATGGGAAGGGATGGGAAGGGGAAAACAAAGGAGGAGGCAACAATGCTGGATAAGAAATGTACTCATTACCTTGCTCATGTAATTGTAACCCCTCTGTACAGTATTTTCACAATAAAAAAAATTCTAATAGGTACATGTGCTATTTTTATTTTGTTAGAGACACCAACTTTATATTAAGAAGGATATGAACTTAAAAATGGGAATTGGGGGGGATGTAGAGAGAAATGAGGGGAACCATACATGGAGAGGAAGAGTAAGCAAGTGTAGTTATTATATTCAATTTATACGATGTAGAAATTGGACTATTGTAGTCATTATAGTCAATGTATGCTATGTGGAAATTGAACTATTGAACCCTTGTGAGGTTAGGGATGGGGGGGATGGGAGAATGATGGAAGGGGTGACAATGATCAAGATGCATTGTACTCATAACCTGACTTATGAAATTGTAGCTTCTTTGTAAAACTACCCACTAATATTTTTTTTTTGAAAATTAAAGTTAAAACATGTGCCTGGCCAAAAAAAAAAAATAAGAGAGAGGGATTTTTATGTGACTTAGTTTTGTTGTTCAAGGTATTTGCTACAAAAGTGGACTTTAGTGGAATTAAGTAGTAAAGACATTTTCTTAAGAAAAAGAATTAAATATATTTAAGAGACCAAGCGAATTAAAGTTATGGCAGCCCAAGTTAGCAATCTCAGGGGTGAATCTGAAGAGTAGCCCACCGTGGGCCAAGTTACAATCATTTTCCTTCCTACTTTACAGAGCAGGAAATGTCTTTCCTTATGAGATTCTTCAAGTCAGGCTTAATTCAGAACCTAATTCTCCATGATCACATTATCTAAATTACCAGGTTTTAGGAAGCAAGTCTTGAGAGAATAGTACCCAGGAAAGGTGTCTAATTGATGAGGATGAAGGAAATAACGAAATAGGAAATCTGTGGATTTTTGTATCCACAGAAAAGAAAAGGAGAAGGGCTCTTACACAAGAAACGATAGAATTGGAGACCAATGTCATCTAATGACCATCTCTCTGAAGGCCACTCCAAGAACAGACAGGCTGCATCAAAGGGAGCAAACCTGAGAAAGAGCTAAAAGAAAAGATAGAAATTATATTCAGGATGCTCATTCCAATGTCAACATTTTTTAGGGCTAGTTTTACTATTCTGCTATTTTTTTTTTTTTTGGTCCCGTTGTGGGGGCTGAACTCTGGGCCTGGGCACTGTCCCTCAGCTCTTCAGCTCAAGGTTAGTGCTCTACCACTTGAGCCCCAGCACCACTTCCGGCTTTTTTCTTTTTGCTTATGTGGTGCTGAGGAATCGAACCCAGGGCCTCAGGCATACAAGGCAAGCGCTCTACCACTGAGCCACCTTCCCAGCCCTCTGCTATCCTTTTGCTTCCTCCTTTTCTTTGTTCATTGCTATTTTTGCTATTTTTTCTGTCCTTTGATAGGCCCTAACATCTGCTCACCAATCAAACCAGTGCTTCATGTAAGAGAATTCAAATGATTTTATTCTGAGTAATAGTTAACCTCCTTTCTTCTGGGAGAAGACTCCATCCTCTGGTTTGAGAAAATGGTGGTTCAGCCCATCCTCGGTTTGTTTGTTGCCATATTGGGAATTGAATTTGGAGTCTTATGCTCACTAGGCAAGTAGTACTTGAAGCATGACCTTTTTCTGCCTTTTAGTTTGCTTTTGAGATGAGATTTCATCCTTTTGCCTGGATGAGTCTCAGGCTATGATCTTCCTACCTCCACCTCCTGAGTAGCTGGGCCATCCAGGTGAGCCAGGTGTCTTTTCTATATTGCCATGAACAATTTTGGAGACAAGATATTTGAAAAGGTGAGATAAATCCTCTGATCCTTTTTTTTTTTTTTTTTTTTTTTTTTTTTTGGGTCCAGTCCTGGGGCCTGAACTCCGGGCCTGGGTGCTGTCCCTCAGCTCTTCAGCTCAAGGCTAGCACTCTACCACTTGAGCCACAGCACCACTTCCGGCTTTTTTCTTTTTGCTTATGTGGTGCTGAGGAATTGAACCCAGGGCCTTGAGCATGCAAGGCAAGCGCTCTACCACTGAGCCACCTTCCCAGCCCCTCTGATCCTTTTTTGAGATACCTACCATAGGCACAAACAAAAAACTCATTTTCAATACTAAAAGTAGCCCTCTCCCTAACACAGCCAAGTTCTGTGATATATCCCCACTCATATAACATGCTTTTGGTAACAATTTTCATGGCCTTCTAATTTGTATTTATTTCTCTATCCCATCTTCCTCTCCTGATTCTTTCAAATATATCCAAGCCACATGAAAGAACAATTTCCATGAGGATCTACTTACTTCCTTCAACACCTTCACTGAATGAAAAGCTGAAGTTAAAAGAACCCTGAAGACGAAGCTAAACACTCCTCTTGACCTCTAGGCAGTATTCCCACCTTGACTCAGATATTTCTGAACTATTTAAGCATCTCCATGCTTCCAGATCATCTTCTGAACTAATGTCCTTGAAAATGACTCAGGGGAGATAAAAGCAGAACACCGACCCTTCACCCTACCTGACAAAGGCCTTCAGAAGGGAGAGGAAGAGACTCCTTCGCAGATCCTGGTGAGGCGTTCTCCTTATCCTCCTGAAGGCTGATGGCTTTGCAAATTAAATTCTTTTCTGTATTCATCCATGTGTCCAATAGCTATAATCCTTACTATTTTAGTTAGAAGGCCTTTGAACATTTAATGTCCCCCAAACCAGTTCAATCCTGTTTCAAAACTATTTCAACACTATCATGACAGGCATCCTATCTCTTCAAAACTTCCTATCTCTTCAAAACTTTGGATAAAAATAAAATATAATAAATGTTATGTGACTTTTTGATTGGTTACTAAGATAAAGTAGGTAAACTTTAAGAGTAAAATTAAAAAGTCAGGAAGCACATGAGAAACTTTAGGGCAAAAGTAGCAGAATGAAGAAAGAAATAGTCTGTGCTATGAAAACCAGAGTCATGGTAAATGTGTTTGTTCAGACTGTGTATGACACTAGCCCCACCCTGAGAGAGTGTACTCTCCCACCCTGATACCTACCAGCCCTGATACATAATCTCTAGGGCCCAGGAAGAAGGCTCTTAAAACAGAATAAGCTTATAATGGGCCGCTTCCATGCCATATTCAGTTGAAATCTCTTGTTTTCCCCCTTGTTTTCAGACAAAAGCATAATAACTACCAACTTTTGAAGGAAATAGGAGATGTAAGACAAGCAAAAGATTGGATCTCAATTTCTACATCGCTGGACTATGATCCAGTTAAATAGTGCCTTGTACTGTAGTTCCTTGGCCGGGTGCAAAGTCAAGCCCCAAATGGCTGAATGAAGATCTGAAAGGCTTGGAGAAAATAAATGAACTGCCTGCTTTTCATTACACTCCAGTCTCAAGATGGGGATACATCTGGTTTTCTGATTACACTTTCCCGTAGTAAAGAAAATTCTAGTCTAGCAGGTCAAACCAGCTGATGACTAGCCAGCTCCAATTACTGACCTGACCTGCTTCTAACCTCAGAAGGGAAAAAAAGAAACCCCTTTATACTCATTCTTAGAAACAGAAATATGGGTGTAGAAGGTTGTTGGGGTTTTTTTCCTGATTAATTAAAGTTGCTTATTCAAATTGGACTTAAGTGTGTAGTCTTTAATTATAAACAAAATAATGCCTGGCTTCCTCTATAAAACAACACTCAAAGGCAAAGAGAAAGACGGACTAGACTCTTTTATTCTTGTAATAAAAAAACAACAAAAGCACAGCGATTTCAATATGGTATCTGGAACTTGATTTGTTCTGTTTAGAATGAATAAAAGATAATAGTATTTCTCAAAGGAGGCAGTGTCTACTAAGATAAGGCCTTTTTCAAACTTCTTTTTTGCTTTATTTTTTTTTTAACAAACAACACCATGAGAGCCAATTCCAAGTTCCAAATAAATGTCACCATGGTTTTGAATGAAGACAGTTATACAATGCCTAAGATTTCTCTGGTATATTCTGAAATATATTCATCTTACCTGTCTTTAGCTTCATGTAAAAAAAAATCCCCCCTACTTTCCCATTGATGAAAGGATTAGTATTGTTCTAGCATAAACTCTGTCAAGTGCTTCAAAGCAACAGAAAAATATGGACATCTGTGTTGAGATCCAGCTGCTCATGACTGCGGTGTGCAGTGGAATGCATGCCGGCCACCACTTCTGCCTGGACTTCAGCACTCCTAACAAAACTTGCTTCTTCCGTGAATGTGGCTTCCATATTGGGCCGAATCAACTGAAATCATGAATATTCTAGTTTCCTGACTTTCAAATGTAATAATTTCAATGAAAAAAAAAACAGGGTCTATCTGAGGTCAATCTATCAACTATTATTTTTAAACCAATAACAGTAGAGGACAATTGAAGTTTCTAATTTGCCAAATATGGAGAATGACAAATGATTAGCAACGTTCCCTCACTCTAGCAGTATAGGTTTCTATAATAACACTTTATAGAAGAAGAAGAAGAAGAAGAAGGAGAAGAAGGAGAAGAAGGAGAAGAAGGAGAAGAAGGAGAAGGAGAGGAAGGAGAGGAAGAAGAGGAAGAAGAGGAAGAAGAGGAAGAAGAAGAGGAAGAAGGGGAAGAGGGGGAGGAGGAGGAGGAGAAGGAGGAAGAGGAGGAGGAGGAGGAGGAGGAGGAGGAGGAGGAGGAAGAAGAAGAGGAAGAAGAGGAGGAAGAAGAAGAGGAAGAAGAGGAGGAAGAGGAAGAAGAGGAAGAAGAGGAAGAAGAAGAAGAAGAAGCCCACATCCCTCACTTCAGCAGAAGGACCCAAACAGTAACCCTGATTTAAATTTTGCACCATTTATGTCAAAGAAATATTAGTATGTCCATTGAGATATAACTTGTTACCAGAGAGGTTGTGAGTAAGAGTCCAAGAATGACTCCTTAAACCCAGTGCTGTGTTCCCCTGAGACCAGTTTTCTCTCTCCTGTGGGGCATTGTGATCACTCCCGAGCAACCAACGCTGATTCTCCAGAAGCACTTAATTACACTCGATCTGAACCATACAAACATGTCTGTTTTGCTCACTATAGGTTTTTAATTAAATTATACAACCATGAATGTAGTTTTTTTTTAAATCATTTCTAGGCCTTCCCCTACATTCTGTATTCCAGTGAACTTATGTCAATCTATTTCAATATATGTTGCTGGTTGCCTCTGTTCTATCAAGCTCTTTGTTGGTTACCACTGAGACTAAAAGAGTGACCCGAGTGTAGAAAACACTACATTTGCTTTTAGAATCTAAACAACTGGTGAGGGAGAGTCTGCAAAGGTTTAACACACAGAATGAGCAACACCACACCCTAGAGGCTCCTAGAAGACACGTCTCCTAGGGGCTAAGGAAGGCCTTCTCCGTGGGTCTCCCAGGGAGCTGTGGAAAGTCTGCAGGGTTAACACATGATCACACAACCTCATTGCCCCATTACTCTCCCATTTTAGAGGAGGGCCTTCAGCAGAAGCTCTTCTCTGCCTGCATCCCCATCATCAACCAAAGGTCCCAATTAAATGTTTTTCACATGCCCAAGCAGGAAGTTCTTGTCTTGGCCCTGCTCTTGCTTTTCATTCTAGTCCTTTGGTAGGCTTAAAACAAGTTCTCTTCATCTGCCACCCGCTGTGCAATTCAGAGCTTACCTCTTTGTTCTGGGTCCCTTCCCCGGGCCAAAAGACCATCCACACACATCCGCACACAGCTGCTTGGCTGTGACCATGAAGGACTTTCCCACCCAAGGGTCAGCTCATCGAAAAGGAATGTTGCTTTTGTGGTGAAGAAATGGAAACGTTGAATGTTTTCCATCAAAACTACATCCTTTCATGATCTGAGTATTTTGTCTAGCGGAGGTTGATGGTTTAGCCCCGTCTTAGTAACAATTATCATCCCCCAAATAACAATAGCAACGACCATTAATTTAAAACAAAGTTGGTCAGATAACAGGGCTGGCTCACAGATTGGCAGACCCACGCAAAGCCCCATGCTGCTCCTCCGACTCTCCGAGCTCCTGTGCAGGCCACATCTCCTGAACTACGACACTGCTCTATGTCTTGTCCTCGGCCTCCCCAAATCGCCTCCTTTTCTGTTGCAATCTGGCAGGCCCTAACCCCAAGTTGTCTCTCAGAGAGGCCCACTGGCTTCTGTTGTCCGCCGAGTGGCATCGAGCAGGTTCTCTGGTGTATTTCTTTGACTGTGATGAGACTCTCTTCCCCAAAACTGCCCTTCCATGGGCTCCCCCAGATGGCTCTTTCTCTCCTCCGTCCTCCCTCCTCTCCGGGTCAGCTCCCAGTTCCCTCTGTGGAACTCTGTGCCTGCCTGTCTTGCCTTGCCTCTGGAGTCTGAGTTCCATGGGATGTCTTGCCACTGGGTGTCTTTCTTCTGGAATTTGTACATCTACCCTGTGTACTTCACAAGAGCACTGGGGTGTCCTTTCTAGAACTCTTTCCACTTTTAGTCTGCGTTCCACCAGCAGCACCAAGTCCATACCCAAGTTCATCATCTTTCCTCAGAGCCAAATCTGCTCGTAAAATAGCACTGCTACCCACTCAGTATTTAGGCCAAATGCTTCAACACTGGCTCTGACTCCCTTCCTCCCCACCAGTGCAGCAAGTTTGTCACAAAGATCTGCCATTGCTGCCACCTCAGCCTTATCCTCATCCACCTCGTCTGTCACTGGCTTGAGAAAATACACAGGTTCTAAAGTGATGGTTCTTGCCATACTCCATGCCAAGCACTGCGCCAAGACCTGAGGACAGAACATGATCATGGGACTTCCTTGCACTCACTTCCTGAGGAGGAAGTCCCGCCTCCCACTGGGAACTCCAGGCTCTTATACAACTCCCATGCTAGCCTGCACTCAAAGCTATCTGTGCTTCTCCCCCGTTCCACTGTCATGGTGCCATTCCAGGACACCTCTGGCTATGTTGTTTTGTAGAAAGTCACAAAGGGAGCTAGCTTTCCCTGCTAGAAAACATGCTCTCTATCTGTCAAGTGAAACCTCTTCAGCATTGAAACCTCAAGGAAGAGAACGGTTTGTTCCAGAAGTCTCTCCCACACAGCTGCGGCTCCATGCACCATCTTTGTAATCTGAATTGGCCTCTTCTGAGTGGAGAACACGCGACACACGATAGCTGTGTTGTGTATGTTATTTGTCAGTGTCAAAATATGCGCTCTTCTTAGACCTGCTGATGGGATCAAGACTGGATAATTCTCTGCTGTGGAGTGGGAGTGAGGCTGACCTGTGCATTATGGGAAATTGCACAATTGCTGACCTCACCTCACTGAGGCCATAAACGATCCCTCCCTTCTTGTTGTGAGGATCAACACTCACGGTCAGATGTCCCTGAGGTAATTAATCACCAAAGTCTATAGGCTACTCTTTGCAAACCTGGCCATCCTCATGCCATGGATGGGCATACCAGCACTTAGTGAGGGCTTATTGTGAGATGATTATTGAACATACTGGGGAAGAGGAGAGGTTCTCTGCCTTAAGAAGCAGCTAGGTAAGTATGTAAATCCTGAAATAGCTCTTTAGAATAACTACCAATAGATCATTCTTTCTGCATGATATTGTAGATTCATGAAAGGAATAAAGGAGCCATGCTATCTTAGTGGGTTTGCAGAAGGTGACTCAGACGGTCTGTTCTAAAGAAGACAATATTCATTGTATAAACTAATAACAATAACGAACATTGCTTTGTGAAAGTGTGTTTTATTTTAGTGGGAAAATAAGCAATTGGACTCAGGATATTTCAATATGTCGTGGCTATTTTTATGCAAAGGAAAGAACACCTTCCCTGAATGGATCATGTTTCAACTGATGTTTTCACTGCATTAAGTTGCATTAAATCTGGCTAAAGTAAGGCATTCCAAATAATGTATCACACTTGAAATACCCCCTCTGAGCTACATTACAACCAGTCACCGGCCATGACCCTTGTGCTTTGTAAGATCTGTGCTTGATTAAAATTTGCATCTTAAATCTTCGATGAAGCCCACCAATTTTAAATTTCTTTCCTCCTCATCCAAACCACACAACCAATTACATCTGCCTGTTCCTTCAAAAGCCTCATTTCTCAAAAGGATCCTGCTTCCCTTTATCCAGGGATTATGATGAGAGGCAGAGAAACATGAGCTTGATTCTTTTTAGGAGAACTACCAAGTAATTAAAAGTTTCACTAGTAAAGTATCTAGCCATTAGTTTAGGACAAGGTTTGGCTTCAAGCAAAGAACCAAATTAAATTAAAACCCACAAGTAATTGGTTATAAATGGGTATTTATTGAACCTTACCCCTGGTCTTTATTCACTGTAGTCAATAATAACAGCCTTTTATGTTTTCTAAACTAGATTAGCCTACTAATCCATGCGGCCCTCTCACATGCTCACCCAGTTACTCAACTGAAAGCTTTATGAGGTGAAGTTCTACGTGGCTTCATGGGGCACCATAATTCTAAACTCTTGAATTTTGACCTTAGTGAGACATGACTTAGACAAGATCCAAGTGGTCATTATTGGGCTTTCACACTTGCAGAGGGCCCTGTCCATCAAATGTCATCCATCGTTCAAGTATGAGGGACATTCTTGCCTCTTCTTTTAAATGCATACCATTTATCTATTAAACAATGATCTCCTTTTACCATATTGTGATCATAATGTCACTTTAAAAAGTGCTGTAAATGACATGTTAAATCTTATTCAAATAAATTGGATTATTTTCCCTTTTTTGCAGTACTGGGGAGTGAACTCAAGATCTTGAGACATGCCAGTGTTGGCTCCTTTCATGGTTCAGATAGGGTCTCACACTTTGGTCCCCAAGGGTTGTTGGATCTTGATCTTCCCAGTTCTGTCACTGACAGAGCTGGGATTATAAGCATGCACTCCTTACTACTCCTATCCCATTAGTAGGTAGGATCCTGGCTGCTACGACCTGCAAAAGTCTGAAAGTTAGGATGTGGTCAAATAAAGAAAGGATCTGAAGCAAATCTGAACCATACAATAAGGTCTTTAAATGGATAGAAATAGTCAAATGTCTTGCTTGATACAATGAAAATATAAAGTTAAAATAAAACATAGAGTTTTAACTGTGTACATTTCAAAAGCAAGTAGCATGAGCCAAGATTTTCATGATCAAATGAATATTAGAAAGTTATTCCTGAGGCCCACTCAGTGAACTCCATCGAGAAGCTTTTCAGAGCGCCACTCAGTGAACTCCATCGAGAAGCTTTTCAGAGCATGTTCCAATCACCCACTGGACCTACAAGTGTCCCTGACCCCGGTAGCCTTTTCTGTGAGGCCACCATCACACCACAGCATTTAGAACACCATTAGTGTGTTGTGACCTGAGCATGATGTTCTGAATGCAGCTGAAACTGAGGAACCCACCATCTGAGCAGTGACCTCATCTTTCACCGCTATGTCTAGTGACATTCCCTCCACCACTACCACCACCACCACCATTATTACCACCACCAATACCACCATCACCACCACTATCATCATCACACTACCACCACTACTACCATTATTACCACCACTACCACCACCACCACCTTTATTACCACCACCTCTACCACCACCAACACCATCACCACCATCATTATCACCACCACCATCACCATCATTATCACCACCACTACCACCACCATCACCATCACCACCACCACCATTATTACCACCATCACCACCATCATTATCACCACCACCATCACCACCACCACCACCATCATTATTACCACCATCACCACCATCATTATCACCACCACCATCACCACCACCAACACCACCATCACCACCACCATCACCACCACCACCACCACTATCACCACCACCACTACCACCACCACCACCATCACCACCACCACCATTGCACGTCACTCTCTGCCAGTCACTGCAGTCCTCACCTCTCTCTTGTCTCAGCCCAGCAATGGGCTCCCTGTTCTCCTTTTTCACACTCAGCACAACTCCAGCCCTGGTTCTACCCAAGCCTGTATTCTGAGCCAGGATGGTGAAAAACACACACGTGGGGAAAACAGTGCGGTGATGGATCCATTTTCACCCACGGTCAGCAAGTATGTCCACATACCCATCATTTCTTGCTCCATCGCCTAAAGGCCATTTCTCATCTTCTCACTTCTTCTGCCCTCATGCTAGGGAGCCCTGAATTTCTCTTTCAATGAGTAAACAAGGCAACCACCAGGAAGCTTCTACTCATTCTCCGCCATTGACAATCGGCCTTACCTGCACATAAAGGGTGCCTTCCTTTCTGTTACAATGGATCAGCTACCTAGTGCTGTGTAAGGCCAACACTTCTACCTGGGCCCCAAAGCCCACCCCTCCCTCCCACTCAGGGACATCCTCTAAAGTTTTTCCTCTCTTCACTTCTGTTTGCTATTATGCCATGACAGAACAATGCACTGTGGTGGTAATACTCATCTAGAAAGACACAAAAACTCTTATTCTTTCACAACTTCCTTTAGCTACTGAATTGCTCCTGGGATCATTTCATAGGATCCTCTTCTTGCCAGTCCTCTGCTCGGTCTTCCTCACCCTTATCTAAATGGTAGGTGTACCAACATTCAGCCCTGTCTCTTCCATCCAGCTTATCCCTTGAGTGATTTCACTACTTTGTGTCTTAGATCTATCTCTGCATCTAGATTTCTTTGCATACTTCCCACCTTCTTGTCCAAACATTAGATTGACCAACTAAATTTGGTCAATAGGCCATCACTTACAGAACTCTGTTATACATAAAGGTTATTCATGCCTTCTTGTTGCCTAAGCTGGGTTTTGTTTTTCTCTTCCCATCTCTCACCATTGCAAGTTGCAAATTCCAGTCTACAAAGGCATGCACTTCAATTTGTAGTAAGCCTCCAGTGTTTAAAATCACTAGCAATAAGTTCTGTATTCACTGAATGAATAAATGAATTCATCAATATCAGTGCCCTCAATTCCTATTATCATATATTTCCTTCCTCCAGTAAGTACTCCTTCTAATCAATCTATCCCTTCGACATTGATTGTTTATGTTTTACTCCAACTAGATGCTGCTCACCTTCACAGTAGAGGTAGACATATTCCATTCTTTTGGTCCAGTATGCATCAGAGTACCTAAAAGTCAGATCGTACCTACTAGATGTATTGGATGAAGGAATTGATCTGGACAATATAATTGAGATATGAGCTGAGGATGGTAAGAGCAGTTGATAAGAGTGTCCTAGCAGTATAATTGCTAGCAATTTTCTCTGATTATAGAAAATGGAGATGATATTTTGTTCTACTTTTTTTTTAACCAAACAATACCTGCAGAGTTTTGTTCCAACTTCAGTCTTCCTACTTTCTGAAAAATGTGACAACATATGGTGCCTTTAGAGAAATTCAGCCAAGACTGCAGAAGGAAGAAAAGCTGATATGTGAAGAACAGTTGAAAACTGATGGTGTTGAAAAATCAAAATTGTGTGCCTTTGGGAACAAGGGATTTAGTGAGATGCATGCTCACTGCCTTCAAACACTAAAGGGTTATCAGGTTTAAGAAGGATTAAACTCTCCATGTTGCTCGAGAAATCAAACCACTTTGTGAAAATGATAGGGAGGTATGTTGTTTTAACTCAGTATAAGAGAGAAATTGCTAGGGATTAGAGCCATCTAAAAATAGAATGAGTTATCATTGGCTGGTATATGATTACCAGCACCGGGCATGTTCATGATTTTTGCATCCCTGTGATAAAATGCTTCATATAGACAACTTCAGAGAAGCTCAAGACTTCAGAGGTTTCAATGACTAGTCTCTAATGCATTTATTCTGGGCCAATGACAGTACAGCAGAACACGTTGGTGGGGAAAATTGGTTGCTCTCTGTACATCAAATGGGAAGCAGAGAGAGCAAACAAGAGAGAGGAGGGAAAGAACCACGGACAAAGGGTAGCCATTCAAAACACTCTTCTAGTGACATGCAGCCTCCAGCCAAGGACAACTTCCTGAAGTGTTTGGAATCTCCCAAAACAGGACTGCCAGACGACTAGCAAGCCCATAAACCCAGGGGCCATATTCTACATTCAAGGCTTGCGGATCTCTCCTACTGCAAAATGAATTGAGTCCATCGCCAAGAATTCTCGTTGTAGTAACTGTTTCTGCCATGTTCAAATGTCCAAGTTCAAACTGTCCTCTGAGTCTCCAGGAAACTCTGCATCCGTGACCCAGTACCTGAAGCAACCTTGTAAAGGGAGAAGGACTTGGTTCAGCTCACAATTCCAGCATTTTCAGTCATGGAGAAGTTCACCATCATGCTGTCCAGGAAGCAGAAAGAGAATATCTGTACCAGCTGATTTTCTCCATTCTTTTTGGGGTTTTGTTATTTTTAATTTTTTTATAGCTAGTCCTGGGACTTGAACTCTTGGCCTGGGTGCTGTGTCTGGGCTCCTTTGCTTATGGTTAGTGCTCTACCGCTTGACCCACAGCCCCACTTCTGGTTTTTTCTGTAATTGAAGGGAGATAGGAGTCTCACAGACTTTCCTGTCTGGTCTGGCTTTGAACCAAATCCTCAGATCCCAGCCTCCTGAGTAGCTAGGATTATAGTCATAGCTATGGGCACTGGCTCTGTTCCCTTTTTTCATTCCATCCACATAGCCAGACTCCAGGATAAAGCTATCCACAATCAGGGTGTGTCTTATCCCCTTAGTTAATCCTGTCTAGAAAGACTCCCACAGACACACCCAGAAGTATGCTTTACTAGTCTTTCTGGGAACTTTCCTATCCAATCAAATTGAAAAGAAAGATTGACCTGTTCACCCAAGAGTATAGAAAGTGATACTGCAGAGCCACCACGGGGCCTCTGTGGTCACAGTCTCACCCCGACCACTCACCCCGACCAATTCTGAGGTTACACAGATGATTTGAAGGAGGACAAAGGTACCTACTAGTGGACCTGAGTTATAAGTGTGTGGCTGATACCATGACAGGTTTAGGGTCGGGAGACAATGTCCCAAGCCTGTCTCCACCAAGATATAATACTATATGCTGGTTATTGTTGCTGTTTTTCTCAACACTGGACAATATTCCAGATGAAATTATTTCAGTGGTTTATCTTATAATAAAGACGAAAAGAAAAAGAGAGCATAAGAATATGGGGTGGAGAGGAATCTAATGAGAAAAAATTTGTTTCAAGCCACAATATATAAAGTATTTGATTTTTAAAAAAATTAAATATGAATCATATGAATGGATGAAGAGAGAGAGAGAGAGACAATAGAGAAACAATGCCATCTCATTCCTACCCTACCTCACAACCGCAGGAAAAGAAAGGAGGAGAAAGTCTCAGGAAGGCATTGTCCTTGGTGACTTCAGACCAGATGATCAAGGAAAGAAAAGCCAGCACTGAGTCCAGAAGGACCACACCCTTAAGAGTGAGATCTTCTAACTAATTGTTCATCCATTTCCTTCTTCCTTTGAATTCATGAAGTTCTCTTCAGAAATCATAGCTTTGTATTTAAAAGAACTACAATATTTTTCTTCACCCCAACTCTCCTCTGAGCAGTGGCTCTTTCTCCTGCCCCCTTGAGGAGCACCCCAGAGTGGCCTGTGATTGTCTTTTCTTCATTTTCTCCCTCCTATGCTCTGCTCCTTTTATGGAGGTAACAGTCACCAAGTACCAAGCCCTCTACTAGCTGCTTAACTTCATAGAGGTTTTACAGATTCGGCCCCATCTTTTTTTTTTTTTTAACTCTTCAGAGTATTTGAAGTATTTGATGTCACAGGCATCCACTTCTGTGGCAGTACAGTCTTCTCTTTTTGCTCTACTGAGAGTGAATTACTTTTCAAGTTCCATCTTTGTGCCAGGTATGGAGTTAGCCCCGGGAAACACTGAAGATGTGTGTGTTTTCTGCTGCCCCTAAGTTTATAATTTGGTGGGTGATATATACAATTTTCAAGAAAAAAAATATGCTATGTTCAAGTTTGAATGACTGGTTCCTAAGGATGTAACCTTATTTGTAGAGAGCAACTTCACCGGGGTAATTTAGATGCAAATCTTGATCAAGTTATTACTTGGTTAGGGTAGACCCTTATCCAATGACTAGACTGTTTATAATCTTAGGGAAAGTTGAAGGAAGATCTCCTGAACAACAGCAGGAATGGCGCCCTGTGAAGATGGAGGAAGAGATGGAAGTGAATCGGTAGTAAGGACACGCAGCAAGACTGGCTGAAAGAGAGGGGGAAGGAAGCAGTGTTCCCCTGGGTGTTTCAGAGAGAGCCCTCTCTGCCAGCATCTTGATTTAGAACATCAAATTTCCAGAGATTCAAGAAACTGCCTTTCTCTTCTCTCAGGTAATTAGTTTAGGGTCTTTTGTGAGGCACTACTCCCACATGATTAATCCAAGTTCCCACTTTCAGTCCAGCTGATTAGTTACTTTAAGCCACTTGAAATCTGAAACTCCCTGTGCCATGCGTATTAGGCAGAGTTTGCATTCCTGTGACAAATACCCTATGAAGTCAATAAGGATGGGAAAGGTTGCTTCGATGTCTGGGTTCCAGACACTTTGGTGTATGGCTGGTTCTGTTGGTGCTGAGCTGTGGGAAGGAAGGCTGACCATCACTGGAGCGTAGCCATAGAGCTAACCTTATGGTGGAAAGGAAGCAGACAGAATGAGACCGGAAGATAATGGGGACTCAACAGCCCTCAAAACATACCTTGGCTGATCTGTAGTCCTCTTAGATCTTCCACCACCAATCACCTCGCATTCAACACAGCAGCTTGAGGGAGGGAGACATCTCAGGCTGGAGCCATAACACCATTTCACCTAACCATGTTCACGGATTTTTGTATGGCTATGATTCTTCTAACCACACAATTTGTACCTTAACTTTCCATGAACGTTCATCCTTTGGTCCATGCCTAAGTTGTTTTTACAACCTAGTACTAGAGCATACTCTCTCTTACACAGCCCCACTCCATCCCCATTCTTTGACAGGCCTCTACTTCTCTTTAGGATTCAACCATCAAACCTCTCACTGCCTTCTCTGGGAATCCTGAGGTGAGTGGTCCCATTTCTGTATTCCAATGAGCCTCTATGCCTACCCTTCTCACGGCCCCGGTACTGAGCATTGACTAAGCCCATGCTCATTTCATTTATGTCTACACCCACAGCAACAATTCCTTGTATCTGACAAGTTCTTATGGCTTCCAAGCAGACCTAGCCAGTTAAATCCATTCCAGGCTAGAGCACTAAATTGTGGCTTCACCTTGGCTCTGACATCTGCCACAATCAGTCTAACTCTCCTCTTGTTTTTCCATTTTTATAAACAACATCTTCCCCGCCCCACTTCTTTCTCTTTCTTTTATGCCATGATTTATATTTCAAATAATTTATCTTCAAAAGAAGACTAACTTCTCATATTCTCTGAAGATTCCCAGCAATAACCTAGAGAGCAGTTTGGCAATCTCTTCGTACAGTCAATATTTATTTACATCTACATTTAGTTGACTAAGCGATACAGTTTCTAAGCCTTTAGGGAAGAGTTCTAGTACGATGTGCTTTGTTTATTTATTAGCATGCCAGTGCTGGTCTAGAAAGAGTTACAGTGATTATAATGTATTATTTGTACAAACCAACTCATTTCTTTTATAATTATCACACTTGTGCCAAGTTTTGTAATCTGCCAAGATGGTGATCATTGGCGGCTAATTTTGTAGAAACAAAGTCATGTTAGCAAGTTTCAGAAAATTATGTTAAACATATGATCCACTCAGAGATTATTTTTTCTTCCTTGCCTATATTGTAATACTTCACTGAACTCAATTCATTACTAATGAATGAATTAATAAAATGTGAAGAATATGAATAATTAACATTAATGATAATGTTAGTTTTATATTCTTCCAAATATAACTATTCAATATTTTAGTAAAAGGCAGATTTATGAGATCTGGAGAGAAATCAGAGTATCACATTTTATTACTTTCAAAGTCAAGTATATAGCACAAAGTAGTTCTAAAATGACATATCAACAAATGCAAAATATTATAGTGCAATTTAGAAACTAAATGCAATTTTTATTGATGTCAACTATTTGTAAAGTGAAATTATGATCACGTATATGCTAAAGAAAATTGTGAGTAATCAAAGTAAAATTAAGTCTAGAAAGTTTTTCCTCAGGGGAGATTATTTCTCAGAGAGTGGGACTGTGGAAGGAGGACAGAAGAGTTGAACTGTGTGTTATTTATTTAATGACAAAGGAGATAAAAAGAAAGAGCAGGAACTCCATGTATGAGTTGCATGCCTATAAAGTTGAAAAATACACAAAGCCCAAAAGGTCAAAGGAAGAATTCTGCGTTCAGAAACTTCCCTACAGTGTACACAGAATTAAAGAAGTGTCATTATCATTATCATTACACACTTTTTCTCTTTTTTCTTTTTTTCTTTCCTTCCTTCCTTCCTTCCTTCCTTCCTTCCTTCCTTCCTTCCATCCTTTCTTTCTTTCTTTCTTTCTTTCTTTCTTTCTTTCTTTCTTTCTTTCTTTCTTTCTTTCTTTCTTTCTTTCTTTCTTTCTCCCTTTCTCCCTTTCTTCCTTTGTTTCTTTTCCTTGCTTTTTTTTTTTTTTTGCTGATCCTGGGGCTTGAACTATGGACCTGGGATCTGCCCCTGAGCTTCTTTAGCTGAGTAATTTATTGGAGATGAAAGTCTCACAGACTTCCCTGCCCAGGCTGGCTTTGAACCATGATCCTCAGATCTCAGCCTCCTTAGTAGCTAGGATTACAGGTGTGAGCCACTAGCACCCAGCTACTCACTTTTCTTTATCTATGCCCTCACAGAACACCCACTAACCATCAAGTGCCATGTACCTGGCATTGTCCTCTGTGGTCCTCCGTTCTCTGTTTCAAGCTTATAGCATGGATCTCTCCAGAATAAATTGGAATGAGATTCTTAGACCAGGCAACTTCATCTTTTGAATTGAATCATAAAACCATACATTGAATGCCATTACATTTCATCTTTTTGCTTCTGATCTGTCAGTATGTATTTATACACCTTTCAGTTTCAGATGTGTAGCTTTCTCACTGCTTTTTTTTATAGTTCACAGAAGTAGGCCATGCCTGTTAGGATGTGGACTAGTATACCTGGCTCCAAGCATGTGGACCAGTACCTGGCTTCAAGCGTATGCCTTGGTAAGAAAGAGAAACACTCACAGTCTCCAAAGACAAATGAAGCCTCAGAGACAAGCAGCTGGCCATTCTGCAAGAGCAAGCAAAAGAATGCCCCCCAAACACTGCAAGTCCTGAAGCATAAAAGGAAGAATCTCCCAAACCAGGGCAGCCTCCTTTTGCCAGGAGCAAGGCCCAAGTGAGTGCTCCTATCTCCTTTGGGAGGCGCGGCTCCCTTCACCCAGGGTGACAGGCAGTGGGTCAGTAAGTATGTTAAGGCTCAAGAACGACATACTTGTTGTTTGCCCAACTTTCCACCACAGTCACACGCTTCCCTCAAGTGCTATAGAGATGCCCGAGATGAGGTTTTGCTAAGAGGATCCACACTCACCGCCCCTAACAGGTTTCTACAGTCAGCAGTGAAGCACTCAGCAAGGATGGGCCTCATGGCGGAGCTGGCCTACAGGGTAAGTCTTGAGGGATTTCTGAATATCCTTGTCCTCTCCCCCCCAGTTTTGGATTTGGTAACTCAATCACCCTGAAAGGCCTAAAATGGACTTTATTTCTTTTCTTCTAATTCCTCCAAACAAGACAGAATTTCGAAGAGTCTCACACTAGAGGATTGCTGACCAGCTTTCGACAGAGGAGGCAAAGAGAGAGATAAAGCCCCATAAATCTATTTTACTACAGATGTAAATGAGGACTTCTGAAAGACTGCCTGAATTCCATAATATTACCAAAAAGCAACTTATTAAAGACAATACCCACACCATTGCCGAAGACCTCCAGAGACAACTTCCCCATCTCCTTCAACAGCTGCTTTTAGTATTTAATAGCCCTAACAATCAGCCAACTCTTAAATCTAACCTTAAGTCCTGTTTCCTGGTGTTTAAGTTGAGGAATATCCTTTCTGAAAGGAATTTGAAGGCTGAGAGTTACTCATCAGCCAGGTATTCATGCCAGCAATTAACTGCACACGGAAATAGCCGATGCCTGATGCTTTCAAAAATATCATGTCATTATTCACACATTCTCTAGCCAGAGACATAGCCACAAGATATGGTTGTAACCTATTTGAGTTTGTGCGATCTAGCTGAGGCCTGTCACACTGATCTGGACTCTGCCAGGGTGACTCAGAGAGGGGATTTCTGCACTGCAGCACAGAATACCTTTCCAGAGTCAGGGAGCCATGGGGGGAAGGGGTTGAGGGCACAGAGGAGTCAGAAACTAGAAGGAGTCTTCATCAGCAGCATTCTACTGAGTATGCCTGGTCATGGTAAACGTCACCAGAATGTTCACAGGACCTCACTTTGCTCTTAGTTCATCTCAATGACCTGGTGCAAAGAAGGTCTTTCTGTTTGCCTTCATGGTATCATCCCAGGGTAAGTTTCTTTCTCAGGAGGTTATTTGCAGTCATGACACTGCCCTTACCTGGAGTTCTTCCACAACATGAAGGAGCTAGTATCTACAAGCTAACAGGGCAGTGTCACTTAACGATCGTGCGTGCAAACAAATGCCATCCGGTAGAGCCTGGATGTACACCCTTAATCACTTAGAGCAGGTTTTATATAAATCCTTTTAAAAGGGAGCTCTTGCACACTTCCATGCAGTCCTGCAAAGAAGCAAAATTTAGCAAATCCTTTCAGTCGTTGTTAAATACCATCAACATGTGAATCATCTTTAAATCATTTTCGTAACAATAGCTGCATTCTGAATGGTACAAATTACTCTGGCTGAAGAGAAAAGGGAGATGCCAGCACACTGATAAACTCACAAATCCCACAAACTCCATCATGGGTGGGCTATGACTTTCCTTGTGCATAGCCGGCGCTGGTGGCCAGGCCTCAGGATTGCTTGCACTTTTTTCCCCTGTGAAAATGTATGTCTGCATGGACAGAAAGAGTCTGCTTAGAAAGCAGACTCTCCCACCCCATAGTGTGTTCTGTGCCCCTACAGCAAGCACCACACTGCCATATCATTACTCTCCATCCTTGAGGCATGGGGGGCGGGGAGGATAGCAGGATACTACCCCTCCCCCACGATGCCCTAGTCCCCACCTAGTCACCTTACCCAGCAGGGGTAATATAGGCACAGGTTTTGAGGTGGGATGAATACCCAGGATCACCAGCAGGACCTAATGTAACTACAAAGGCAGGAATGCAAAGCCAGAGGAAAGGGAACCATGACAGGAAGCAGCCATGAGCCCAAGAGATTCAGACCACCGCTGGAGCTGAAAGTCGAGGAGAGAGCAACTCCTGTGGAGCCTCTGGTCTCCAAGAGACACAAAGTCCTGTTGAGACTTCTGACCACCAGAACTGGGAGACAATGCCTGCATAGTTGGAAAAATATAGCTCTATTGAACTAGAACTCACTGGTTATATTACTTACCATTGAAAAGCACATCTAGTAGGGTTTTTGTTGTTGTTGTGAAACAGCCAACACCACAATCATTTGAAATATATTCTCATCACCCAAAACACAGACTATATTCATTAGTTGTCACTCCCTGTTTTCCCCCTCCCTCCACCTCTTCTGGCCTTCCTCCCATGTCTGCTCCACGCGATCGCTTACCTACTTTCCCACAACTTATTCCTGCAACATCAAGAAATTAAAACAATTGGCAAGATGACAGCTCACAGAATGAAAATACAAATGAGATTTCTAGAGACGGAAATGTTGTCTTCTTTAGAGAATTTTCACATGGCCTAGCTTTTCTTTTCATGGTATAACATTCATTGTCTGTGTTCAGTTAGCTCAATATTCTGAGATCTCAGATCTACCCACATTACCTAAGCTGGCAATTTTCCCATCTTCTCACACTCCCATAAACATAGGGTGCTTAAGATGGAATTGTAGTCAACGACATTTCATCAGACTTCCTGGATGAGCCTTTATTTTAAAGCTTTCCATAACAAAAATGCTAAAAGATGCCTTCCACACATACACCTCCCACACCCCCTCCAAGTAAAAGGAATAGTAGAGTGCGATTTAGAGTTAGACTTGGCAATTTAAGGGCCAGAATTGTCTATATAAGTAAAGCCCCATCGGTGTTGATAGCTTATTTCTGTTTCATGCTAGACGCAGAGACAGTACAATACCCAGTCCCAATATACTGCCTTCGATGTTGTTTCACACACTTCAAAGCCTAGAATGCTTGTTCCTTGCTCCTTTGCAGCCACAGTTGGCTGAGCTCTGGGTCAGAGCATTCACTGTGGAGGCAGGGAGATGTTACTTCCAATTGATTCTCTCCCCGTTTTGAGCTATGCTGTCCAGAACCAAGTCTTTCATTTCAACAGGCCTCACTTTCCTGACTGCAAAATGCAGGTCCTAGCCCCTGTGTCATAGAGATTGAAGGCTAAAACACAGTACCTGAAGTGTCTATCAAACTGGGACCAATGGCACCACATTCACAGTCTATGTTGTTTACAATTCTATTAAGCACATCAAAGTATTAAATATAAGCCGGGGGACGCTCCTAGCATGAAGCTTCATGGTAGCAGATGCTCAATAAAATGTTTGGTTGAATGAGCAATCTGGACTTTTAAGTCATGAAATGCAATCACGCCAATGATTGAAATGTGTACTGTGCTGGACCATTGGAAGTGAACTCTTCAGGTCTTTCTCAGCATATGGACTGAGCACAGAAACACTCCAGGCTTTGTCACTCTTATAGTGCCTCTCTCTACTGAAGGACTGGCTTGTAGGACTAACAGACTACTTAAGAATAATCACAGGATTAACTGAAAGTTCCCCTGACCTGCAGGAAATACCAGGACACAATTGGCAATGTTTTGAGTGACTTAGATCATTTTAAGTCAGCCCAGAGTGATCTTGAAGAAAATGATTTCTACCAACAATGTATGAAGAAGCAACCATTCTGTTTTACTCCCTCATCAGAAGACAGTATTGAAGTTCACCAGTTTTCCAATTGGCATGGTTTGTTAAAACAGTGCTTTCTAAGCTGGGGAAGTTATCTTTCCGAGGCTTTTCTGAGGATTTGTGATCATGTTTCTTTGCAGCTTTTATTGCTCTTTCATCAATTTCTGGGCACATCCTTAGCTATCACCAGTGAATAGAACTAATCAAGCTTGGCACCAAAGGAGTTCAGTGCAAAATCCATTCTGTGACTTCCTGTGGTAGACATTTGACATGAGTCCCTACATAGCTTTAAATTCCAAATATTCTACCTACAAAATAGAGTTAAAACTGCCTAAGTTGCGGAATTATATATGCAATAAATGAGATAGCAGATATTTAAAAAGTGTTTAAAAAGTACTATTTTGCATATTTATGATTAGTTCAATAATTCAATGGTGGAAATTAAGTGAGGAAAGAAATACAAGCACACTCTCCAACTTCTAAAGGCAATATAACTAATAGCTATTTGCCCATAACAGGATGAACAGTAAAACCTCACATTGTGTTTTTCTTTCTGGCAGTGCTGGGATTCAAACGCCGAGCCTGTTGCTTGTTAGGCAAGTGCTCTGCCATTTGTGCCATGTCACTCATTCATTGTTTCTTTGTTTATTTTCCAGAGAATGTCTCATTTTTTTTCAGGAACTAGTCTTGGACCATGTTGCTGTGGAGACAAGGCCTCCCTCTGTAACCCAGGCTTGCCAGGAACTTGTTATCGAGCGGAGGCTGGCTTTAATGTCATTATCCTACTGTCTCAGCCTCCCGAGAGCTATGATTATAGGCATGTCTCACCACACCCTGCTAAAAATTCATTTTAAAAGCCTTATTATCATAGTTAATAGTAGCATTTCTCATGAACAGATTAATAACTGGGAAAAAAAGCCAGGAACTTAGGAACTGTAAGTGAATAGGTAATTGCTTCACAGTCATGCTATGGCATAAGACACAACAAGATAAAGGAATGATCATATATGCAAGTGCATGGCTACAGCTCACGCTCATTGCGTTGAGGAGATGAAGTCTGAAGGTAGCAATGGGTCCGAGTATGTGTCATCTGGGCTAGGCTGTAGTCACAGATGATTCATCGTGTACCAGTCTATATGTTGCTAGGATGGAAATTTTTACATGTGGTTACTACTTAAATCTGTGGACTTTGAAATAAAGAAGACTATAAACTAGAATGTGGGAAGATTCATCCAAGTATTCACGAATCTTTGGAGAAAAGATGAATGTCCTCACAAAAGAAGTTCTGCCTCCATTTGCACATAGCCTTTGGTCTCAAGTTAGATCAACATCACTCGTCAGAACCTTCAACCTGTTGTCCTGCTTTCTGGAGTTAGGTTTATCAAGCCTTATAATCAAAAAGAGTTCATTCTGTAAAAACATAGATACAGTCAGATAAGCATAGATTGTGTATAAATAGATGTAAGAGAGAATGAATGAGTAGACAGATGGATCAATCTGTTCATTGACTTATGGATAAGTAGATAATAGACAGTCAGACAGACAGACAGACAGACAGATAGAACAGACAGATAATAGGCTGAAAGCTACAGATATAGACATATACATATATGTGTGCATGTGTGCACACGCGCATGTGAGCGCGCACACACACACACACACACACACACACACGTTTCCTACTGACCCTATTTTTTTGGACTAATACAGGCTGCTTACCATTCAATCCTATTTCTATAAAGTTCAGAAGTGATGATGGTGAAAAACCTCAGTGGCTTCCCCTGGGGCTGGGACGATAGGAAATGTTTGGGGATGGTAGAAATGAAATGTTCTATGTGTCTGTGCTGAAGGCAGCTACACAATTATATCAATTAGCAAAATTTATCCAACTGTGCATATCCACAAGTCCTTAAAATGGGTTAACTTCACTGGATTTAAAATTAGTTCAATCGAAGTGTAAAAGGAAATCATACTACAAACCATGTAATAAAGTCTAACATGTTTCTCTTACGTTTCATAGGTAAACTTAATTTAAAATCATCCTGCATATAATTTGATTTTGTCGGGATAGAGAGGAGCCGGGGCTCACTGGGTTGAGATTGTTGATATTTATTGAACATGTTCAAGGTGAGAAAACACTGAGTAATATATTTGTCAGGGAAAACCATGGACAAATCACATCCTCATTATTATGAACAAGTTAATTAAAAACATAATACTAATAAATTACATACACTAAAACTATTATTTTATTCACTTCTGATTTATGTGCTGTCTCTCTCTTGAGTAAATGGGATTTTTATGTGCCAATAAAAACTTAATAACTAAAATATCAATCCTTAGTAAACATTATCCAAAGGCGATGGTGACAAAAATTAAATCCCCAAAGTATCAAGGAAGGGACAATAATAGAAAAAAAAAGTAACAGTGTTTATAACTTCAATTGCAGCTCTTCTATTATCGTCTGACACTGTCCTTTTATCTCTGGCTCTGAAAGCATTTTTACAGCAGTTCTGGGTTATCTTCAAGAAATCACAGACTCAGGACGGAGCCTTTGACAAATGTAGAGGAGCAACAGATAAATCGCTACAGGCCTTTGCTCACAAGTCTCACCTCTGCTCTCTCACAGGCTCCTTTTGCTCAACAATTCTGTGATAACAAATTGGTCTACCCTTAGTCTGCCACAAAATTTCCTAGATGTGAATAGCCAGCAGAATGTCTATGGGCACCCATGAATAATAATCTCCTGCAGCATCATGGACCCCAGATAACACTGTGAAGCAGTCTATGGTTATTACTGAAGTTTGTCTGAATAGAAGGAAATACCAGAACTAGAATGCTCTAGGTCTAAAATGCCCCCGCCATGGAGTTTGTGATGAAGGAGGATGGTAGAACACAAACTTTTAAAGACACATCTGGATTTTAGCACCAATTCTGGCACTCTTGGTCTATGGAGTTTTAGACAAATTACTTGGCCTCTCTGAAACGCCAGTTTTTAATCTGTTAACTATAAATAATTATGCCAACCATGTATGGCTGTATGCAGTCGTAAATAATGATAAAGGCTCTACTTTTAAAATACAACCCTTGTAAGACCTCTATAAAAACAAGAGGCATTAATGTCATTATTTTCTGCTATAGTCCATTTTTGCTATTATAAAAAATTACAGTAACTGGTGAAATTTTAACAGAAATTGTTTTGTTGTTGTTTTTTCACTCCTGGCTCCTGGAAAATCCAAAAGTCAAAGCTGAAGCAGATCCAAGTGTCTGCTTAGGGGTACTCTGCTGCCAGCTCAGAGCTGTCTTTCATGGGATATGAACAATGTATCCCCAAATGGCAGAAGAACCCAAAAGGGTCAGTCTCATCCCTTAAACCCTTTCACTATGGGGCTCATCATATAAGCCTCTATTCACACAAACTTTCCCCAACTCCCAGAACACCTCACAATGCAGGAGACACAAGCGTTAAGTTCCAGCCTACAACTTTTGGAATTACACAGGTGCTCAAATCACAAAGCTTGTGGGGATGGATCTGTGAGACAATTGTCATTCCTTTGAAACCGTGTCTCTGACGTTAACATCCTAATAAGATCTAGTTAAGGTCACTAGAATATCACATCCATTTTATACAGAGAAATACCAACACAGCTTCTCCCTACCAAAGGAGGCTAACACAGAATTCCTGAGACACACAGCTTTATTTTGGATATATGCCTTCACCTCCTGGGCCTCTCTATACTGACTTGCCCTACACACCAATCAGCTTCACTTTCAATGACACTAAATCAATAGATGGTCACTAAGCTTGCAGTTATACTTACTCCTAATACAAGAAAATTCAAGAGGGCTGACAGGTGTCAGTAGATGCTGATGGATACATTTTTCGGTGGTATATTAAGAAATGGGAGTGTGGATTTATCCTCACTGGCAATGTTGATCACAATTTCAGTGCCCTCAATATACAACTGAATCCCACCCAGAAACCATTTTGGTTGTTCAGGGCTGCTTAGAAATTCTCTCTTTTATATTTTTGGGGAAGACTTTTTTTCTTTAATTCATCATTACAGCTATGACTTTATCTTCCACTCTTTAAAATTCACTCCCTTGTATATAAGTACCACTACATAGAGTTACCCCTGAGATACCTCTCTACTGCCCACTATTAAAACGTACGGAGGTATTTGACAGCATTCGCAATGTCAGGAGTCAAAGCTGATCATGGTATCTAAAGTTATATGTGCATAATTTGCTATGGTCTGATTATTGTATAACCTTAAAATCCATCCATTGCCATTCTAACTCTCAAAGTGTCAGTGTTGAGAATTGTAGCCTTGGGTTGGGAGCAGCAGCTTCTCCCTGTCATCCCATGTACACAGGATGTGAAGATAGTAGGTTTTAAGTCTGAACAAGACCAGACATTAAGTGAACAAGACCTTCTCTCAAAACCAAGCTAAGCACAGAACTATGTGCGTGTTATCCTAGCTACATTGGAGGCAGGAGTGAGGGAAACAACTCTGAGGCTGCACGCCACAAAAACATGAAACACAAACGAAGAATTGCGTGCTGTGCCTCACACCCGTAATCTTAGATCTCAGGAGTCTGAAATAAGGAGGATGGCAGTTTCAGGCCCACCTGCACAATAGGCTCACAAGATCCTATCTCAGTTGATCAAGAGCTGGTGTAATGGTGCAGAGCTGCCATCTGGGCATACATGGGAAACATGAATGGAAGGATCTCAGCCTGGGACTTGGCCTGGGAAAAATGCAAGACCCTATTCCAAAAGTAACAAAACAGGGCTGGGAAGGTGGCTCAGGGGTAGGGCGCTTGCCTTGCATGCATGAGGCCCTGGGTTCGATTCCTCAACACCACATAAGCAGAAAAAAAAGCCGGAAGTGGCGCTGTGGCTCAAGTGGTAGAGTGCTAGCCTTGAGCTGAAGAGCTGAGGGACAGCGCCCAGGCCCAGAGTTCAGGCCCACGACTAGACCCCCCCAAAAAAAGTAACAAAACAAAAAAAAGCTCTTGAGCTGTGGCTCAAGTGTCAGAGAGTGACTGGAAACCATTAGACCCAGAGTTGAAACTCCAGTGCACAAAAAGAAAACAAAGCAAGAAGGGGAGGACCTAGAAAGGAATGAGGTCACTTGGCTTAGTCCTCATCACTTGTGTCTTGAGATACCAGCTGGGAGGCGGCTCCCGTGGACCAAGGGGCGGGTACTCGTCCCTGAACCTGTGTGTGCCTTCATCTTGGACTTCTCATACTCCTGTCTGTTCTGTATAAGTCACCTGGGGCCTGGCGCTTTGCTCTAGCAGCCTCAGAGCTGGAAGGAGTAAATATAGTGCCAGCTCTCATGTCTAGATGAAGATTCTAGCAAAATACCTGGCACGGTGTATGTGGACGAGGAGCACATGCTAGGCGGGGTGAGCTTACTCGCACAGCACGCCGAGGAATGGCACGGACCAGGAGAGCAGTTTTTCTCTCTTTTTTTTTTTCCAGTAAAGGGAAGAATTTTGAAGAACATATAGTGGGAAAATTGTGTCCAAAATGAGTCCAGAATTGTTCGATCCCTTATTTATAGTTTCTCTGACTATCTCTCTGAGGCTTGAGCAAAAGCATTTATGGTGGTTTGTACTTCACTTTGGTTATTCAACTGAGGGGCACCAAGAACTAAAAAGAAAATTATTCTGAGGGAGGAGTGACAAGGTATTATAGTAACTCTCCTCCTTGGGAGGGAGGAAAAGGAAAACAATCCATGTAATCTTGGAAATGACAGTTACCCTTGACTTCTTGTTAAAGCAAGTATTCAGGTAAATCTTCCATAAATGTCTTGTGGCATGGCACTCGCTCAGAAATAGGTTATGTGATATGATCTTTAGCCTATGACCTCCTCCCCCACTCCCCCTTGTACCCAATGTTAGAATATTCACAAATCTGACTCAATATGACTCAACTGCAAAGGAAAAGGACACCATCATATTCCACCAGAACGGTCCATCTTCATCTTCCATCCTGTGTCTCAAGCAGTTTCTCCCCAGCTACCACATGAAAAGATCCTGGGAAATTTGGGATATGAAGCTAAGGATAGGGGAAAAAAATTAAAACTACTTTTTATCTAGACTCTTCAGATTTTTATCATTCATGTGTAAAAGCTGGGCATAATTGTAAGTACTCATCATGTAGAGGTTACCCTTACTGCTATTTTTATTAAAAGTGTGAAAAGGAATCATGAAAACATATATTGGTACCAAGAAGTTGAGCGTGTATATGGACAATGAAATGCAATTTTTTTGCATAAGAAAATATTGGGGAACTAGAAGTTTAGCCTTGTCATAGCATATGATTTTTTCCTAACCATGTTATGAAGAAAGCAGCCACTCACTCCAGAGGGACTGCTTTCTGGGAAAGCCTAGCTGTCAGTTATATGGATCAAATGTTATCATATGTGAAAAGGAGCCAAGGAAGTTTACCTGAAGTGTTTTACCTTTTATCTAGCTGCTGTTGTTTTTTTATTTAAATAGGAAAAAGTATTTTAAAGTCAAACACTGTGGCAAGGGCTACATTTCCTTCTCAGAGAAGGCAAAATGGAATGGAATGCATGCTCACATAGGTCATTAAAGAAAGAAACCTGGTAATTTCAGTATTTACTCAACACATGAATTTAGTAATGCAAACTAATTTTCAAAGGGCGGGGTCCTTTGGATTGCTTTCATGATGAAGCAGCACCAGGGCCTCTAGCTCTTCTGTTCACAGGGACATTGCAAGGTTGCCATCAAAATGGGTTCACACTCCAGAAATCACAAATGGAGTCAGTTATGAAATCCACCCGCAGTATGTTTCTTGTTTGAACTGATCACAGAATGCTGTAGATATTTGGATATTGTTCATTTTGCCCCAGCCATTAATTTCATGTTTGAATTTGGCTTCTAAGTGTTCAGGTAATTTGTTATCCAGCAACAAATAGTTGAAAATATACACATATATAATATTATACACAAATATATATGCATATTTACATATATATGAAAAATGGTTTGCTGCTTCTGTTTGTACTATAATATGGTTATATGTTTAATAAACGTGCACAGATGAGAAAATAAGTCTTGGGATTCCATTTGTGGGCTTCCATGGTTTTTGCTAGAGGAGAACTTGCTCAACCTGTTTCACCAGGTCCTTAGAAGAATGTTTTATGACACCAAGAAGAAAGTACTGGGGTGCTAGACAAGATAATTATGAGATCTTGAGTAAGTTTGCCTTTCATTGTGAAATTGCCCGAAATCAAAACAGAACAGGAGTGAGAGACCCCTGATTACAGCCATTCTCTCACTCACCATAGAAGCAGTAAAAAAAAAGCCAAAGGAGCTCCCTGGCCTAAAAGGGCATTGGAAAAATGCTCAGCTTGTAACCCCAGCTAATAAAAACAAGGAAATTTATAGCTCAGGCTGACTTCCAATACCTGGGCTCCACATGGGGTATACCAGCACTTCCTTTCTGTGTCCCTTTGAGTCTTCGGATGGGAGGTCAGCCTCAACTGTGAATTTCCTTAGTATTAGTTTCTGTCACAACCTTATGTACTCTGGGCTGCACTCTGAGACTTTCTTGTTGGTGCATTTAATTTCCTCCCTTTAACAACATTGGTTTGACCTTGATAGGATAAGCTACCACAACTGAGATTCAATTATCACCAGTGGAAGCATTGCTCTAGTTTAAGTCCAAGGCATGGTTTCACCTTTCACATGATTCCCAAATGCCAAGCACCCCGGGTGGTTATGAATGGAGACTTCTAGAGACAACCGCTTCCTAGTTTTTTTTTCCCCCTAACCAATTAACACACAAGTTATTTTAATGGAGTTCATAAATTTTTGAAAGCTTCTTAAGTTCTTGTTTTAAAGATAAATTCAAGAGAGATACCATCTTGCAAAATTACTAATCTGATTTATAAGAAAAGATTGTCTAGCTTCTTTGTTACTAAGAAGTAGAAGGGCGGGTTGTGAGGGCCACAGGACAGACCATGCTGTCCTGTCTCATGATGGCCCATTCACAATCTATAGACAGGTCCCAAGACAGTAGTTCTAATGCAGCAGTTTCATTGTCCACACCACCGTTGTCAAAATTCTGAACTTCACATGGAGTTAAGTATTTCTCTCCTAGGTCCTATGTGCACATACAGGTCTGTATATATGTACATGTGTGTATATAGTACATGCAGATATTATACACATCATATATCGTGGATATATGATGTACATACATGTATTTGCCTGCATATAAGACATGTTTGTAATTGTAAGTACAAATTGTAAGGTGTGCTGTAGCCATGCAGACCTGGCCCCCCCACCCCACCCCACCTCCTATATAAGACCCTGCCCTGCATCACCCAGGTACCTGGCAACCAGGAGGCAGTCACCCTCCCTCTTCCAAGGTCACATCCTGGGCTGCCCCTGGTCACGCATCCCATCAGACCATTGGAGGGTCCCAGGCCCTAAGGTCACACCTTCCCTCACCTCCTCCCAGACCCCCCCCACATAAACCCAGGCAGGACCTCAGCTCACCCCTTTCAGACTGTGAGCTTCTACCATGCAGGGTGGGGCAGCAGTTGGGTAATAACAAAACTCTTCCTGCCTGAATACCGTGTGGTGTTCTCTTTATCAGCTACCTAATTAAACCTACCTATTTAATTTACCTTACATCAAATTATAATTGTGGGACTGTTTAAGGGTATCTGATGAAAAATGGAGGAAAAGGAAGTATTTGACGGTGAACAATACCAAACCCATTGTGTCTGTGAATAAAGATGGCAAGAAGAAGCACACTGAAAGCTATTAGATATGAGAGGTTAGGGAGCAGAGGAAAGTGGGAGTAAGCAAAAGGATTATTCTGATGAAAACACTGTACATGTGGCTGTCCTTTGTTTATGGGTCCTTTGTTTGCATATATGGATGTGTCAACATGAACTAATTGATGCCAATTTTAAAAATATGGAACAGAAAGAGTTTCTTTCCTGGGATGATGGCCCTCGCCTCAGTTCTGCCTTCTGGTTTACCTCCACCTTCCTGTTCTTGGGGCCTCTGTGGCCTTTCGTGAAGACTGGCTCCATAGGTCACACTGCCTAGTGTACAATGACTAGGTGGATCTTCCTGTTATGAATAAAAAAAGAATTGAAGAACTTGGAGGCAGAGCAAAGACAGAAGGATCACAAGTTCCAGGCAGCCAGCCTAGGCCAAGCCACCAAGACCCCATCTCTAAAACAAAATTAAAACAAAAGGAAGGAGGGTAAGGTTCAGGTGATAAAATGCTAACCCCCCCCCCAAACTCAAAGGCCTGGGGTTCCATCTCTAGTATTTCAAATAAAGAAAAAGAACATCATTCAGTATTTTAAGATGGTGTTGATAAAGCATTAGGCCAATGCGAGTCTCTTCCAACAGGGTGCTCCTCATGACTGCCTGGGTCTCAGGGCCCTACTCCCTTCTCTGCTCTGCATAGGAATCCACAGCACCCCTTCCCCCTTCCTTCCCCCTCCCCCTGACTCCACAGGTCTTTATCAACTCCCCCACTGTGTTTCCTCAGGCAGAAATGATTCCTGGGAAGTTGAAAACTGTATACAACAAGCATAAAATCTAAGGAATCCACTGGTGAGATGGAGGAGGTAGTCGGGTCAATGCTAACTTCCTCTAGGGAGAATTCTGGATGCCCTCAGCGTGGGGTAAGGGGAAGTCATTTCACCTAGCTCACTTGGGTTTCCTGACTGAGGAATAGAGTGCAAGAGAAAGGCATAAAATTGCATTTCATATAAATTCATTCAACAATACATGAACCATCAGAAATAAAGACTCTGAAGAAGTTCGCAAACATATGCATGTTGCTGTCAGATTGGAATCGCAAGTGAGAGCCTCCTAGCAAGGGAGGGGTGTGGCTACACAGGAATTGCAAGTTAGTGGGAACAAGAAGGGGACTGTTAGCAGGGCTGGGGGGCTCAGATTCTTGGTTTCTCAGTCTTGGTATGAGGAGGACTTCTCTGGAACAGGGATCATCTGATCTACTTTAAGAGATTCTTTATGGAAAGAAGAAAAGTAAGGGAAGGTAAGAGAGACCTTCCTGCAGCTGCTGCTGCTGCTGTTGCTGCTGCTGCTGCTGCTGCTGCTGTTGCTGCTGCTGCTGCTGCTGCTGTTGCTTTTCCTCAAAGGCCAGGGTAGGGCACTGGGTGCTAAGACGCACTGAACCCTAACTCTAACTTCCAGGTGAATGAGCCTCAGATTGAAGGTTGTCAAAAATCTCAAGTCCATACTTCAGAGTTTGTGGGAGAGGTAACACAGCCTTCCATTCTCCTCTGGGAGCCCAAGGGACTCCCTTTACTTCCCCCTGGACTTCTCCTGCCCAGACCCTCTGTCCACTTCGTTCATGCAGAGCCCCCTTGGCTTGTGTGGAGCCTGGGTCAGCCCTGTTCCGGCCAGCAATCTGCCTCCTGCTGACAGAAGCTCAGACAAGTAGTGAGAAAAAGTAGGTAGAAGTACTCGATGGAAGGTTCTTCAGCCCTTCCCTATGAAGAGGGAGCCCTGTAACCTGCTATAGAATCTGGTGGCCAGCATCTTGTCACCACAGGAAGGAAATCAAGGACTGAAGAAAGGGCTGAAGCCTGATTGTGTCTTTTGAGGTCTTTACTAACAGTCATCTATGAGAGCCTGTGGCTTTCTTTTTTCAGCAAATCAATTGGAATTACATTTCTTGTCATTTCCACCCAAAAGAGTCTTGAGTAGTAAACCTACTATGAATTCCTAGTACATCATTTCAGTTTTACTTCTTCGCCGTAATTGCTATAAATAGAAGCTTTGAACGGTATGAAAATGTCAAGGACTGTTGCCATTATCCAACTTACATTGTTCAATTGTTTTGTTACTATTCAAGGCCACGTGGCCACATTGTTCTTTATACCCAAGCAAAAAGAAATTAATATTATTTCCATCCATATTTCCCCTCTTTCAGAGATACCAGCATTTGTATATAATCTTTTCTCTGTAAGCATAAAGGTTGTCCTTAATGACAACAAAGTCAAACCTTATAAATATAATTGAAAAGCAAGGGGAAGCTGCTCCTAAACAAAACACACCAAATACGGTCTTCCAGAAAAGCCTCTACCCTCACCATTCAACACTGCAGGATATTTGACTTTCGTTATTTTAAAGATAAAGCCAGAGGAGACCACAGTGTTAGGAACGATGTTTTAAATATTCTGTGGCGGCAGAATGAAATGAATGAAATGTACTCTCTTTGAAGTTGGGAATGAATAGTTGAACGATATACCTCAAAGCGTGGCCCCAAAAGGTGGCCAGAGCCTGCTAAATGCAATTTGCAATGTGAACATTTGCAGAGATGCAAACCCGTGATGCTGATAACGTACTCATCTGGGGCTGATTTCTCCTGCCATCCATCCACGGTAGTCGTCTTTGAAGTCAATGGTCTTTGAAGGAAGATGGGGAAAAATTGTTCCAAGATAATGGGCTGGGTGTACTCGGGGCAAATTACTGCAGGAACAAACAAAAAAAAAACAAGATTGCCAATTGCAACTGCTTTATAGTTTAAATGGGGTGTCTTCCTCATGGAAACACTCAAAGGCATACACTCTCCCACCTCATTCTGTTTCTGTCTGTATCTTTCTTTCTCTGTCTCTGTGTCTGTCTTTCTGTTCATCTCTTTTTGTATATAATATAGATAAATCCTCATATTTCCTCCTAACACACACACACACACACACACACACACACACACACACACACACACACGTGCACACACATGCATTTTCCAGTCAAATGGAATTAATTCTGCCAGTCCTGTAACAAAGTGATCAGCAAATATTTTCTGCCAAAGGACAAGTAGTAATACTGCCAGATGCTAAATGATACAGTTTCTGTTGCACAACCTTTTTGTTGAGTCTGTGTTCCAATACAATTGGGAATGCTGAAATTTGCATTCTGTATACTTTTCATGTGTCAGGAAAGATGATTTTTCTCTTTTGTGTCCAAGCCACACAAAACTGGGAGTGAGTGCTGGAAGCCAGATTTGGCCCAGGGCCTATCCTTTGCCCTCCCTGTTCTTAGGACAGACCATTTTCATTCATCTGCCATGGTGCCTGTCCTGTCCAGCCTGTGAGTCTCTGTGCCCAGGCAGACATCGCTGTAGCCATGTTAACACATCCTGGTGACATTACCTGGTCCAGTATTCTAAATGATTTTTGCTCATTTCTCTTCCACTATGAAAAGACTTTCGTGATTCCACACCCCATCCTCAACCTGTGCCAAATGAATGAAGAATAATGTAACGTAAGAGTATGTTCATTTTTTATCTTCCTCCCTTCTCTTCTTCAAAATAGTTCTTGAGAGTCATTCTTCTACAGATAAAGGTATTGGTATGGCAGGACTGGGGGCCACCCTGCCTGGGACTAGAGGCCTCGTCCACATGAAATCCACATTCTATGTCAATAATTGCTAATAGCATCTAGATCAGGGTGCGGATGACTAGAGTCTTCCCACAAACATTTCAAGTTGGCTGAAAGTCAGAATTCCAGCTGGGAACAAGACAAAGATCCTCCCTTCCCTGAGGACTTCACAACTCAGTCGAGAAGAGAGCTGGTCTGATGAGAAAGTAAAAGGAGGTGCTCCAGGAGCTCCGTGCAGTGGAGGCCAACACAATGGGAGAGGCAGAAGTTGAGGAAGAAGCCCTGGGGACCAGGCTTGTCCCTGGGCCAAGTTAAAGAGAGGGGACAGGTCACAGGACGGTTCGGAGATCGGAGCACCAGAGAGGATGCTGCCTGACTGTGCCTGTACCTCACCCCTGCACCAGGACTTAGTGTGCCTTCTTCTCTCCTGGACACTGCTTTTGCCTGGCATGGGTAGGGCTAGGCATGTGCCAACCAAGGACACAAGGTTAAACGCATCTCAGGTCTTCTCCAACCCTATTCATTCTCCATTCCTCCATTAGTATTTCATAGATCTTTGTGCTTTTCTGTTTCATGAGAAGTTGGATGCGGTTTGATCTTGGGATATTTCACTTGGATTTCCTTCCGCCTTCCTCCTTGGATCCCTTTACGGGAACAGACACTGTTTTCTACAAGGTTTCTTTAACTCCACATTTGAGATTCTTTTACTCATTCAATAAATAAGCATTAAACATCTTTTATGTGCTAGCTCTGTTCCAGGCATCTGGAATACATCAGAATAAAACAGTTAATGACGGATTAGACAGTTGGGAAGAGAAAAGACAGCGGGCCAGGTTGTGGAGAATGTGGAGTCGACTCTGTTGCATTTGTAAGAAGGAACTGAGGAAAGAGGACCCTGACCAGGAGACTGGCCAAGGCAGAGAGGGGAGGGAACTGGTTCTCAGGAAGACCAAAGGAGCAATAGGAAAGGCATGGGGCAGAGGTGGTAGCACTCCAAGCCCCCTTGTAACAAAGTAGTGAGGAGATGAAGGCGGAGAGGCAGATCCCAGAGTTTCTGGGTAACCCCACAGCCAGGGTAGCTTCACCTATGAAGAACAGCTGCAAGGGCCTGAGAAGAGGACTGCTATGTTCCAGGCATATTTTGAAGACAGAGCCTGCAGTGACCAGAGAAATACAGCATGGGTTGAGAGGGGGGAGTTCAGATACAGGCAGAAGGAGCTCACAGTGGCGCCTGGGTTTTCAGAGTGCTCTCCCAATAGCAGGGAGCAGCAGAGCAGAAGTTGGATTTGCTGCAAGTTAGCATCAATTAAGCGTTTTAATAAGGACAGCATAGACAGCAGAATATAGTTCCAAAGAGAAAGCCAGGATCTGGAATCTTAGCATATCAACAGCAAGCGAGGGCGCTAGCTGGACAAGGTCACCAGGGGATAAATAAGGATGAGAAAAGAAGTCTGAGGACTGAGTCCTGAGAGGCTGATGACATCCAGAGAGATTTACTGTCATTGTTTGCTGAACAAATTGATTGATTGGCTGGCTGTGTATGGTGGAGCAACTGTCCAAGTAATGCACCAGATATGTGTGTGCTCAGCCCTGCTAGGGTGACAGGGGATGCTGAGCAGCCTTGTCAGTATGCGTCCTCAACACAAAATAAGAAAAAAAAATGTATCTTCCATTGAGCCCCACAAACATTGTAGAAATCCCTCCCTCTCTCCCTTCTTCCCTCCCTCCCCCCCCTCTCTCTCTCTCTCTCACACACACACACACACACACACCTCACCTCAGGAAAACATGTACAATCCTTTCTCTTGTTTCCAAGAAGCACACAATCATAATTATTTACATGGCAGTCACATTATAGAAGGTATCTGTGACGATCTAAAATGACTGAAATTATATATAGGAAGATGCATCGGTTCTGTAAAATTCTAGGCCATTTTATACATGATTCCCCAAGGAAACACCACATTCCCCAAATATATATATAGAGAGAGAAATAGTAAAGAAAACCCTATTTGAGAATTCTGACTCTAATTTACAGGCTAATGAAACAAGACATTTTCTGTGCAAAACCAAAAGCTGCCTGAGTATGGTACAGAAGGAAGGGGCTGGTATGAACTTGATCCTTCTGCTTGTTGAGTAAAGGTTTTGGATGTTTGGGGAAGTATCTAAGGTTGATCATCCTTATGCAAAATCTTCCTAAATGGATTTCATTTCAAATTTATTCCAAATACCCAAAACTCAGAAGAGATGCCCGTTCCCTCCAGTGTAACTCCACCCTTTACATACAGTCTCAATATTGGAATGATCGCACAAGAATTCTCATGTTCCTGTCATTAAGAAAAACAATTCTTTGAAAGTGTTATTATTTGAAACTATTATTTTGAGGGGAGAGGAACAACATTTCCCAAGTTCAAGCGAGGAAAACCTGACAGTCATGGGCAGCACAAACACAACCTTCACCAGAAAGGAAGGCATTGCAGCCCAGGGTGAAAGGGTGAGTATTCCAGAGCCCCAGCAAGCAATGGCTGCCTGCAGCCCACAGCCCAGAGCTCTCTCCTTCCATGATCTGCTTCCTCCCACCCAACACCCTGCCCTCTGCTCAGAGCAGCTCAGATCAAAGAGGGAGCACATCTGCTGCTTGTAGGAGTGATGGGACTGAAAGAGAGAGGGAGGGAGGGAAGGAGGGAGAGAAAGGAGCGTCCGAGTGTCTCCATGCACTTAGGGGAAATTGCACAGTACTTCACAGAAATCTGTGAGCAGTACTCAAAGATATAAAAGCAGTGTATCCTACTAAGAGCCCTAAACATTTTGAATGAAGCTGCCTGACTTCTTTCCCCCACCACCACCACCCCTTTTCTCTTTCTTTTATAACTACACTCCTGCAATTTCCTGGAGCTGAGAGCACTTTTTTCCCAACAAGGTAAGATGATTTGCGGGTGGGGATGTAGAGAGGGATAAGATAGTGCTACAGTAAGAAACTAGAAGATAAATCCTCAGATTCTGCTCCTAGCAGTAATGAGGGTAGCACTGAGGAGAAACCATGTCTGGGCGTCTGATCTTGTATCACATAAATGCATGTGCTCTGCTGAAGCCCTATAGAAATATTGATGTCCTCAATTACCATCACTGCAGTGAGTATCAGGCCAATGCAATTTCCAATTGGGTTTTGTGTTAAAAGCAGGAATTTGGAGGGGGGGGTTGGGATTCCTCAAATGCAGCCTTAGAGGGACTAATTATTTAGATATTTCTCATGAGTGCCCGATCCTTGACTAGTACCTTGAGCAAAATACTTCAAGGTCCATATAAGATCAGTTCTTTCCACTTTGGTTTGGGAAGAGGGAGTACCACAAGATTTGAAATGACATCTAACAAAAATGAAACAAAATCTCCCCCAATAAAATTGTCTCTTAGCATTGTTTCTTGATAATCAATGGTTGGGAATCAATCTTACCCTCCTTTTTGCCCTCCTTTCTTTTGTTTTTAGAACACTATTTGGGGGTGATTGATTGGAACATCTCTTGAAATGTATGCTTGGCCTCACACATACGTATTGAATTTTTTTTTGGTCAGAAGGCAGTTCAGGCAGTTAAGCTCCTGTCTGTCACAAGAGCTTCCCCAAGGAAAGTTCCTGAATGTAGAGTCCAATCTAGCTTTCAATGTCACAAGTCCTGAGCCCCAGAATACACCACTTCCCACCCAACGCTAGTGCTTGCTGCAAGCACACATACAGTTTCCTCTTGAAGATGTGAATTAAAAATCAGTACCATGTTTGGTTAACCTAATAAATTTTCCTGCGACTTAATTTTCAAGCCCAAGACACTCGCTTTATTCCTTCAACATCGGATAATTAACTGAAGCAATTTTTTAAAGAAGTTGTCATGCCATAAATGTGATCTGCATTGTAAATGCTGAAAATAGAGCTAAAACGCATCAACTAGTTTAGTTTATTTCCTTTTGTATACAATTTCTTGTTTCTCAAATCTTCTTTATATATTCTTTTATTTTATTTATTGATTTTTTTTTGCCAGTCCTGGGACTTGAACTCAGGGCCTGGGCACTGTCCCCAAGCATTTTTTGCTCAAGGTTAACACTCTACCCTTGAGCTACAGTGCCTCTTCCAGCTTTTTCTGTTCATGTGATACTGAGGAATCAAACCCAGGGCTTCATGCATGATGGGCAAGCAATCTACCACTAAGCCATATATATTCTTTTTAATAAATAGTCCTGCAATAATTGCAATAATAGTCTCACAATAAATAATTGCAATCACTCCTTTTATGCCTGTGTTTTATTTCCTTCCTTCCTTCCTTCCTTCCTTTCTTTCTTTCTTTCTTTCTTTCTTTCTTTCTTTCTTTCTTTCTTTCTTTCCTTCTTTCTTCCTTCCTTCCTTCCTTCCTTCCTTCCTTCCTTCTTTCTTTCTTTCTTTCTTTCTTTCTTTCTTTCTTTCTTTTTCTTTCTTTCTTTCTTTCTTTCTTTCTTTCTTTCTTTCTTTCTTTCTTTCTTTCTTTCTTTCTTTCTTTCTTTCTTTCTTTCTTTCGCCAGTCCTGGGGCTTGAACTCAGGGACTGGATACTACCCCTTGAGCCTCTTGGTGCTCAAGGCTAGCACTCCACCACTTGAGCTACAACACCACTTCTGGCCAGATCTCAGCCTCCTAAGTAGCAAGGATTACAGATGTGAGCCACCAGAGCCAAGCTATATTTTCCTTTTCCTTTTAACATCTTCTTTTTCAGTTTGGAATAAAGAGAAATATTCAGACACAGACTTTAATTGCAGAGGAATTCTCTTTCCTTACAAACCCACTGTCGTAGTAATCTTAAAAAGGCAAGAGACAGCTAAGTTATCTGCCCTTTCTCTGACCACAATGGCTTCTAAAATTTAACTTTGCTAACATTAAACAGTAGCTCTGCCAAAAATTTTAACAGGGGCTTTTGGGAAGAGTGGCTCTGTGTTTGAGCAAGCAGAAGTTCATATATTTAGAGGGCTGGACCAAGACAGCGTGAGGCTATTCGGAAGAATAATAAAGAATAACCATGAAACAACTGCTATACAACACATTTGCTCGGCTAAACCAGTGCTCAATAATTTAAAAAAAAAAATCCCCCAGCAAGACACAAGAGGCCCCGTAGCAGTGAGGGCGTTGGCTCTTGGATGAATAGGGACCAGCATTAGTAAAACCTTTAGTTGCTGAGAAAGGCATTGTGCTATCCAGCCGCATTTTTTCCCTCCACACGGGAAAGTGACACTTTGCTTCTTCTTTCAAAGCTAGACTCCAGTGAGAACAGGGGTGTGAATACTACCTGAGAATGGTGTGAATACTTCTTATACTATCTCATGGATGAGCGGTAGAAAGAGCAGGAGCTGAAGGACTTCTCTGCATCCTAGGCTGTCACTCAAAGATTAAAGCTATGAATTCTGGCTGCTCCTCAATTTTTCCCCCTTACCTTCCCCTCCCATCTCTCCTCCTGGCTCTACTCATTGACTGTTAGTCTGAATTTAATTTTTATATCTATCGGTGTCAATAAAACCTCTTCTGCTAAATCTCCTGATGTAACTACCTGTAGAACACACTTGATATTTCACCTGAAAAAAATTCTTTTATCAGCAGAGTTCAGCATTTATCCCCATCAAAATTATCTCCATTCCAGTTTTTTGGGTTGTTTTTTGTTTTTTGTTTTTTGTTTTGCTGATAAACTGTGAACTAAGTTTTTGTGTAATGTTCTATATTTCATCCCAGTAATTTGTTCCTGCACTTTTACTACAAATCAAGAGGAAAAGAGTGGTGATCACAGAAACAGAGGGCAGGGAGGAGAGGATGGAGAAGGATTAGCTAATGGGTACAAAGTCAAATCCAGACAAGACACATAGTCCTAACATGCCATGACACCGAGGGGATTATGGTGAAAGAAGGAAAGAAAGAAAAGAAAGAAAGAAGAAAGAAAGCAAAGAGGAAGGAAGGAAGGAAGGAAGGAAGGAAGGAAGGAAGGAAGGAAGGAGAAAGAAAAGAGAGTAATATATTCTCCAAAGAAAGAAAGAAAGAGAGAAAGAAAGAAAAAAAGGAAGGAAGGAAGGAAGGAAGGAAGGAAGGAAGGAAGGAAGGAAGGAAGGAAGGAAGGAAGGAGAAAGAAAAGAGAGTAGTATATTCTCCTCAGAAAGAAAAGTGTTTAAGATAATGGATAACCTATTTATACACTGTACCAAAACTTCACAGTATATCACATAAAGACACACAATTATTATCTTTCAGATAATTATACTTCAAAAAAGTTTAAAAAATATGATCTTTCCCATGCTCTCTCATACATTGGTGATGGATGATCTTCACCACATTAGTTCAAGAAAGTTGCCATCGACCTCATCCCTATGTGGTCGGTGCCTCCTGTTTATGTTTTACTGCCTGAGCTCCTCCTATACAGTCGGTTTGTCCGCCCGAACACTTTGCATCCCAACTCCTTTGTTCCTCAGCTCAGTCTTCCATTAAGATTCTCACATAGGGACTGGGGAGGGAGAGATAGAAAACATGGCAGGTGAGAAGAGGAAGCAGACTGGTTGTAGGGACATATTCCAAAGAACTCCCATGCCTAAGGAGTTGCTAGTTCCCCACACACACACCTTGTGACTTAGTCACCAAGTTGGCCAATCGTTATATAGTACCCCATGTAATGTAAGCCTCCGACTCCCATGTAGGTGAATGTCCCTGGCAGAACTGGGGGCTGTGCATAGGCACCTGGGTTGTGAGTAGGGTCAGAAGGTACTGGGAGGTTGAATGCATCAATGCCACTGACTTTAGTTCACATGCTCCTCTGCTGGTGGTTTGCCCATTGTGGCTCCTTCTCCACTTGAGCGCTGTCATGGGACCCCGTGGGGTCAGGAGACCCTAGCTTAGTATCCATGGTGTTTGCTCTCTCCACCTCTCCTCCCTGCATTCCCATCCCTGGACAGCTCACTCTACTTCCTACACAACCCGCGGTCATGGTTCTGAGCACCACGCAGCCTCCACGGGGCAGCCCTGTCCTCTCCCCCACCCACAGGTGACAGCTGCAGAATGCCAGCTCAGCTGAGCCAGGGAGAGGACCAGGAGGGAGGCCGCCCACCGGTACAACAGCAGGCCTTCTGGGGGGACAGAAGGAAGGAAGCAGACAGAAACAGAAGAGAGGTAAAGTCAGCACAGAGAGAGAAAGGCTGCCATCAGGAAGGGAGGGGTCGGGCCAGAACAAACACAGGATTCTGGACTCACTTTACAGCAAGCGTGTCATCCCTGGATGTGAACGCCAGGGCCCCCATCAAAGGAGCAAAGCGGGCCCACGTCTGAGCAAGAGAGATAAGAACTTTCCAGAATGATGCAGGCACTTTTCTTACAGGCTCTCACTGCTCCATGTATGCATCGTGGTGCCACAATGCCACCAGCTCACCAGGTGAACGGGAGCTGTTCCTCCCACCTGCACCCCATTTCACTCCATTCCTATCTTCAATTTAAGAGGGCAAAGATGTCCACTTTTACTTATAGGACCTGACACTGCAATTAAAGCCTATTTGGGAAAACTGGTTCATTCTATACTCGTGAACAGCCATGGATAGTTTCTCTACCTGATTCTGTGGTATACAGAGAAAGCATGGGATCAATACTTGCCTTGTGTGGGTTTACTTATTTACTTATTTATTTAAACCAGTCCTGGGGCTTACGCTCAAGACCTCAGTGCTATCCCTTAGCTTTTTGATCATGGCTCATGCTCTACCACTTGTGCCACAGCTCCTCTTCTGGCGTTTTCGGAGTCGTTTATTGGGGATAAGAGTCTCACCCACTTTTCCTGCTGGGGATAGTTTCCAACTGCAATCCTTAGATTTCGACCTCCTGAGTAACTAGGATTACAGGCATGAGTCATCGGTGCCAGCTCACTTTTGGCTTTTTACTAGATAACTAGAGATAAAAGTCTCAAGGACTTTTCTGCATGGATTGGCTTTGAACCATCATCATCATCTCAGACTCCAAAGTAGCTAAGATTACAGGCATAAACCACCAGCTCATGGCTTGCTTGGGGATGTATATCATCCTTGGTCTGAATAATTGTAATCTCCTAACTTTTTAAAAAGCTGGAACATCAACAACCCATCACACACACACACACACACACACACACACACACACACACACACACACACACACACACACACACACACACACACACACACAAGCAGGTGTCTTGGCTGCAATAGTAATTAAGTCAATATGAATTTCTAATCACCTGAAAGGAACTGTTAGACTCAGCACATATTGAGAGAACTATTTCTCAGCAACGCCACACAAGCTCTCTTTAGCAGCCAGCAATGCGTGGATAATATGTAAGTGTAAGAAGTAGACAGGAGTTATTTCAACAAATCCCAGGTGACCAGCCTCCAGTGACTGTTATAAGTGGGGTTTCACAACAGGGGGCTTAGCTCTGTGAATTGACTTTTCTACACTGATTTAAAAATCCTTTCACCAGATGGAAGTTTCCACAATGCAGAGAGATACCATTTTCATATATGTAATTTTTCTCTTAGCTCTCAAATTCCATCATGAAACTGGAAGAGTGATACAGACACTGTTTCTTTATTTGGAATTTAATATGAAAGATAGAGAGGTATTTTTTTTCCTTTCCCTTCTGGAAAAATGTGAATCCACATTGTTTGAACGGTTGGAAAATCAGTTCTCTCATGCCAAACCTGTAACAGGGTAATAAAATGTGCAGCATTTGGGTGGAGCTCCCCAGATTCCAGAAGTCTGTGAAATTTGGAGGCCCCCAAGTTTAAAAAACAAAATGTCTGTTTATTTTGTCCTTAACACATTTCTAATTTGTTTTTCCAGATTGTTCTTTATTAACAAGGGAAAGCTGTTTTTGTATTCTTGCCAAGAGACTTCAGAAAGCAACAGCCTGGTCAAAATAATAACTTTCTGTAATGAACAGTCTTGCTAGCTCAAAGATACTTAAACCTACAATTTTTTTCCCTGAGAATGTAAATGAAAGGCTTTTTAGCATTTGTGATATGACAGTGCTGCTATGGAGAAATGTATTCAATCAACTTGGACTACTTTCATTGCTCTATCAGAAAGGTAAAGAATGATGCTTTTCTCTTTGAAACACTGTAACAGTTTTTAAAGATCCTGGCAGATTTATGTATTATCTGTAAATGCTATTTGCTTGAGATGTCTTTAAAAATGATAGGCCAAGAAAAACCATACTACAAGAAAAAATACCTGTGATATGTCAACAGCATAGCATAATTTACAATCAATGATAAAAATAAAGTTTGAAATTTAAATTCCGTTAAGCTTTATATACAGAAGGTAGGAAATAAGTCATGAGCTGAGCCGTTATTAATTCTTCTCATACTAAAAGCTTAGGAAATGAAGGGTTGTTTTTTGGGGGGTGAGTCTTTGAGCCCTGAAAATGTTGGGTGTTCTAATAATGCATCACCTTGTGAGATATGAAGTATTATGTCACCTTATTGTACTTTCAAGTTCCATGGTGATAAAGTTCTTGTGATATTTATGAAATCTTTAATTTTCATATGCACTGATTTTATGTGTTTTAAATATCCTGAGACACCCATGCCAAGTCTCCATCTAGCTGATACATACCATGTTACCCTGTGGGATTGAATCTTACAGTAGCACCTTAAGGTAATTATAAATTGTATTCAGACAGAGTTCTGGTGAGTTTGGATGATTCTTGTTATGAAATTAAGTCTCTACATCTCTTTGTATGCGTTGATTTTGCATGTTCTTTTGGTAAGGAATACCGCTATTTGTTTGAAATACGCTCATGACTTCTGTCTCAGCTGGAGAGGTATGCTGGGATGGGGGAGGAAGACAAAGGCTTCATGGGAGCCTTGCAGGGTCTGATGATATGTTAAACAATCAGTAAATACTAATACATAGTTTGGGGTTGTTGCAGTCTGCGGAGGGAATGATGTGATGTAGGGAATCATATAAATGTAGAAATGGTTAACCTAGAATTACTCAGGGGTCCACAAAGAAACAAAGCAATCCTTGTTTCTCCCCCTGGACTATCTCTGCTACCTGCACTCATTTCAGTACTGAAACAAAAAGGAACCTTCACCCAAAGTATTTTTAAAATTACAGAAAAGTACTGTCATTAGAGCTTGAAGAAGTAATTGAATTTCTTTTTTGATCCCCAAACCCCTTTCATTCAGAGAGTCTTTTCTTTTATGAATCCCATGAAAAATAAATCCTTGAAAATTCATAAACTCCTTTTCTTTTTTTTTTGGTAAATTTACTTTATAAAAGCACAATTTTATACTCCAGATTGGGCTCTGTCCTTCAAAATGTCTGTGAAGTCAGAGTTGATGAATAAATCTTCTCACCTCATTTTCTCTAGGAAGATATTCCGGTCCCAATTCAAAAGGCTGTAACACAGAGTTCTGCCAAATGTGCTATTTCAGAGAGTACAGAGGAGCTCTGCTCAGATCCAGCTCTAAAAGAACAATTCTGTACCTGAACTTTTCCTCCAGCTCATCTGCTAGGCAATGACATTGACCTAGCAAATTTTCACAATCTAGAAACACTAAATACCCTCTAACGTGGGGAGGGAGTCAAAAACACAGTCTCCCTTTCCCTAAAAAAAAAAAAAAAGTAGACTTATAAGCCAAAAGCCATGTAAAGTAAATGAGGCATCAAGAAGAATGGAATTAGGGAGACCGTGCACACTCTACATAAACGAAAATATAAAAAGCATCAGAAGACGTGATTTCATAGTATTTTACCTCCATCAGAGAAAGGGAAAGCTTTTTTAGCACAAAGCAATGGCATACATTTTCAAATTTTGACATTTTAAAGTAAACTTCCAAAAAATTTAAAAGTCAAAGAAAGTAGAATCTACATTCCCAATCAGTGTGTATATGAAATTGGCTAATGTCTTGAATTTGAAGAAAAGCAAAAGAGGAGAATGAAGTCAAGAATCCAGTGTATATCCTACACAATTAAGAAGTGTGACAAGAGGGGTAGTCTTGATGAGAATGTTGAAAGGGGGGATATTGATCAAGATACACTGTATTCATAAACTACTTTGTTAGATGGCAATAAAATTAAATTAAAATTTTCAATCCTTTTCTTTTTATTCTACATTATTCATTTAGATTAAAAAAAATAAATAAAACCTCTCATGGAAAAAAATAGTCCAAAGTACATGTATAAATATCCCAAAGAAGAAAATGTAAATAATAGGTAGACCTATGTAAGCAAATATCCAGTTCACTAATAATCCAAGAAATGAGAAACGATTGGCAAAACATCTGTCTGTTATTTAGCTAATAAGCAGAGTCATTTTGGATAATTGTGACAAACAACGCTGCTGACAATTGACTGAAAAATAAACAGTGTGTCATTATTGGCCAGAATATATATTAGAATCCAAGTAATTAATGACTTGGTGTGGCCTTAGCCAATCAGAACATATACAGGCTGCACAGGCCGAGAAGGGTAAAGTCCAGGGCTCCCTGGCAGAGGAAGGCCACAGGCCTCACAAGCCAGCACAGAGCTGTTTCGAGGCAGATCAGGGCTGACTTCCTGTATGCTGACTGAAATCCATTCAATTGTCTTTCAGTTTAAAAAAGTAGGTTGCAAAAACCACAAAGAACAAAATGATACTTTTGTCCTTCAACTTAGTGCTTCCATCATTGGAAATCTATTTAAGTCAACAGAGATGTATGAAAATACACTGAAACCAGAACAATCGTGACAAAAATGTTAATATCTATATTTATGATGCACACCCTGTATGCAAACTCCCCTAATGCACGTAGCTTATCTCATTTATTCCTAATAACAATCCTAAAACACACGCTTTATTAGGAGAGTTTTTTATAGATGTGGAAATGGAGGCACAGAAAACGAAAGCAGATTGCCCAAGGCTCACAGGCTTGAGAGGTGACAAGGCCAGAGTCCATGGACCTACCTCCAGGTGTCATGACTCACGGCCTCACTGCCAGAGATTAGGTGTGCAATGCTGTGAGTTGATTGGTAAGCTTTAGAAGCTTCTTAAGTGAGAGAAGAAAAGCGATAATAATTATCAGCCTAACTAATTTATATTTAGCATATTTTGTTAATTTTGTTGGTTTTCCTCTCCCTCACTTTGTATGCCTGCTATTCATATACATTGTGGAGCAGCTATTTTTCTGTAAGACAACGTAATACTTTACCTATAAATTGGAAGGGGATAACGAATCAAGCTATCTGCTCACAATAACGAATTTCTACTTGCTCCTAAGAAAATACTAAACACGTTACGATCAGATGAATAAGCAAAGGCATCTGAAACAACAGCTTCCTTAAAAGCAACACCAAGCCATCATCATTCTGTAGAAAACAACTGTTTCAGGAGCACCACTAGTTGGAAGCTACATTCATTGACTTAGCCTTTCCTTTAAGCTCAACACCTGTACCATGTTCTACATGGACAGGTGCTGTGAACTTTGACCTGCCCACTCAGTCATCTAGAAATCCCAAGACAGAACAGTAATGAATTCTAGAAATCTGACATTCCCCTAAGCCCAAGCATAACACACAAAGTTTTCTCTGAGATGACCAGAAAGCCTCCTGTCATGAAGTAGATCAGCCTTTTCCAGATTTTGATAGTGTTAATTTTCTTGTCATTTGTGGAATGCATTTCCCACTGGGATTCTGAAATAATCCTGGCCTCCCTCCCTTCATCCCCCTCTCTCTATCTCTCCCCTTCACCCCCTCGCTCTATGTCTCTCTCTCTTCTCTGAACACTTGTTTTGTTCCTTGCTTTATTCATCTTCTTGAACATGGAGTTTAGCTATCAAAGTGAAATGTCAAAAGCCCCTTTGTTCTCCTTCCACGGTGCTTTCCAGCATGCCCTCCTCTCCAGTACGCCTTCCCTTCCTACCTAGATACCAAACAGTCCTAGGTTTCCAACTCCAGCTGGCCGTCCCCTGAGCTTGCCAGAAACCCAGCTCTCACCTGTCCAAGACACTTCCAACTCACCAAGTCCCAATCAAAGCTCTGACTGTCCTGGCCTTGCCCCTCCCCAGTGCCAGTCACTTCCCTGCTGCGAACGCCAGCATCCCTAGCCACTCTCTTGGCCTTATGACCTCCCCGACAAAATCCCGTGCAGGCACTAAATCTTTACCCGCCACAGTCCCTGTCTCCCACTGGTCCACAAACTCAGTGTCTGAAGGGGTCGTTGTCAGTTTCCTAGTGACCAGCTCAGAGGCCTGGCATTGGGGACCGACTCGATAAATATTTGCTAAGAGAAGAAGTGGATTCCGTGGGAAGGGCAGTTGAGTTTGTGTAGGCTTCTCTCCAAATCTGACTGTCTTCTCTGCCACTAACTGAACTGTCTGGGTTATAAATTAGTTTACAGAGCAGTGTGTGCAAGTCTCTCCAATGATATAGCACCAAAAGCTTCTTCCTGCTGCCTTCCTCGGCCCAGAGTTCATGGGTTCTCCGTCCCACAAGCTGTTGCCGTTGGCCCTTGCCTGCATTCCGTGGAGACACTGGCTCACCTGTCCTTCAGTCCTGTTGGGGTCATCTGGGTCATCAAAGATAACGTGGATGAGATCCCCTTGGGATTATGCCCCTCATGGGCAGTCATAGCCATAGTTGCTCCCGTTTCCTGCCCACTGGACACCTCCTTCCACACTGTGTTCTTCTTCGTCTCCGGTTCGTTTAAGCGTTTGTGTTTCTGTGAGACAAATGAGGTGTATCGTCATGAGAACCACTTTCAGTATCCGGTCATGTCTTTTTAAATCTCACAGACAGCGCATATATCAAGATGTATAAACCTCACACACATCTCATGTTAAGTCGTATATACACAGAGATGTTCCTTGGCTCACTATGAGTAAAAAGTCTCTGGAAAACCCATAGCATACTGAAAATATCACATGCCAAAAGACACATGTAATGAGCCTAACATTGCTCACCCCAGCTCAGCACCATGGGCCACAGTAGACTCAGTGCTTCCTTTCCCATCTTGTGGCCACTGACACAGGGGATTGCATGGCACCTCGCTAGTCTGGGAAAGATTCAAACTCGTCACCCAAGCAATTATGACTTTCCCACATCAGAACTTGAGGACGATGTTCTGGAAATGATATACATACTAATTTCTGCAACTAGCTCTTTCTCTTTTCAAACTTCTAAACCAAAGCTGTTTTTCTCAATCGCAACCTAATCGTGCTACATTTCCTGGAACTTGGCGGCTGGGGAAACGTCTTCCAAAGGAACCTCTTCAAATGCACTCTGGTCCTGTTTTACTCTCTGCTTCTGCATGGCCGCCTTGATGAATAATTCAACAATATGTAGAGACCCCTGTGGGGAGCGCATTAGAGCAGTCAGACTTCTGCGGAAACAATATGTCTCGTCAAGGAGTGTCATCTGGTGTCCCCTTGGGGAATGTCTCCTGTGGGAGCTTCTCAGAACCATTAATACACCCTTGAGAAAATGAGAGAGGAAACCCATGGTCAATCTTATACTTCAGATTTTATTCCAGTATTTCCAGGCTGGTTACATGTTGATGGGTTTAAAAAAAGAAGAAGAACTCTCTATGACACTGAGTTGGCTTTTTTTTTCTTTTCAGCCTGTGAGTTCTGCAATTTGCTCCTGAGCAAAGCCTGAATTCATATTTCAATAGAAAGCCCCCCAAATCACATCACTTAATCTCATTCTTTTCTCATTTACCTTTGAATCAGCACTATTGAAAATGCTCCCTACCCCAAACTGGCATGGCTAAGTGGCCATGTGGCCGCCATGCTGGGTGTGGTGGATGGGCAGCATCAGAGATGGGTGAAGAAGGCACTCCACGCTCCCAGGTATAGACATGCCCTCCAAGGCAGTGCCTGAAGGATGATCTTAGTGCCAGTGACATCCATCCTTTGCTGAGTGCTCACTGTGCATCAGAGAGCAGGCTGCTGTGTGGGTCTCACACGTTGGGGGTCTCATGGCACCCCTAGGTGTGACATCCTGTTAGAATCTAGTCCCACTTTACAAACACTTCACACACGCTCAAGAGCAGGTTTGCAGCAAATGTCCAGGATCCAGAGTTTAAGCCCCCAGTCAGTCAAGAGTAAGGACTGTCACCCATTCCAATGCCACCTGTGCAGACCCCACAGGGCAGATACAGTGTGTGAATCTTCACAGAACATTCTAGTTCCCCTACACAGACCCTCCTCCACCCCCGCCATCAGAGCCTAGACAATCCCAGAATTACTGCAGCAGTCTCCTTGCAGAGGGAGCTGAATCCCATGAGTGTGCACACATTTCAAACATGGCTTCTCTCTTGCCAACCACCCTGCTCCTTATTTTGATGTGTGACTTAACGACGTGCATACAACTGTTAAAAACTCGGATTCTTGAAAGATGAGGCACATATCTCTATTCAAATATCTCTCCATCTCCTCGTCTGAGCCCCTGCTCTGCCCCCCTGCCAGAGACGAATGACAGAAGTCACTAGTCCCGGGCTGGGAAGGTGGTTCAGTGGTAGAATGCTTGCCTTGCATGCAAGAGGCCCTGGGTTCGATTCCTCAGCACCACATAAGCAAAAAGAAAAAAGCCGGAAGTGGCGCTGTGGCTCAAGTGGTAGAGCACTAGCCTTGAGTGAAAAGCTGAGGGACAGCGCCCAGGCCCAGAGTTCAGGCCCCACAACTGGACCCCCCCCCCCAAAAAAGAAGTCACTAGTCCCTGCTCCTGGTGACTTTCTACAGGAGTGCAGGGCCTGGAGAAGCAAGCTGGCGCTTGCGCTTCTTTCTGCAAGAGGTCCAGTCCAGGTGGAAGTCAGGGATGGCTTCCCGGATGCAGGAGCAGGGCCTTGGCTGCAGGCAGGATGACATGGAGTATCTCCTTGGCTGAGACCTGAAAGACCCTGAGGAGTCGGTGCGGCCAAGAGGCTCTACCCAGGCATCTTTCCTGAAGTGATCCAGTAAGGTGGGGGATGGGGCAGTAACTCAGGAAGGAAAAACTCGTGGCTGAGGGGCAGGGGGGGGGGCACTAAGGCTCCCAGAAACAGCCAAGTCAATTTATTCCTGAGGCCTGGGGACAAGACATCACTGTAGAGTTTCGCCTTTCAAAAATATACCTTAACCAGACACGGCTTGTAACAAAAGCACAGTAATGATGGTTGAAGATGTTTTCAAAGGAACAGTTAAATGAAAGAGGAGGAGCTGTTAGGAAGCAGTTTCTGTCACTCTGGGAAGAACTTCGAAGGGCTGGATGTTGCTGATTAAACAAAGGCCTCACAAACAACAAGACATAGTTCTATCCATCATCTTTCATCGTAGGAACTGCTGATGCCTGATTTTAACCCCTGGCAAATGTGACTGTTGAGCCCCTCCAGCATTTCTGCATGCTGCCCCAGACTCTAAATAAAGTCCTGATCTATGGAACATTTTGGTGGGAGGAAAATTTTAACTGTGATTCTTTTAGTGGTAATATGTGGTACCATGTCAATTCAAGTTAGTAAACTGTTGATTTACCTTCGTGTGGAAATGAACCAATTTCTAATAGATGAGACTTGTAAAAGAAGGGGGAAATAAGCAAGAAGGGAATCTGTAAATCCTACTAGAAATATCTACCAGAATGCTGATATTTCTCAACTAGTATAAAATGCCTTCTGCACAGGCAAAAGATCACTTTCAGATGTGCACAGCAATCTCTGGTTCTAGGCATAAAACCCAGAAATCATCTCATAGGTTTGTCAGTGCCCAGCCTTCTATTTCTGAACATTCTACCAAAGTCTAGAATTTCTGGTATATACAGAGTTAGAGATACAGAGAGTAAATTCTGCAAACTACTCAGTGATAAAAAGTACAAAAGAATTTTTTTAAAAAAACAGAATTTTGGCTTGGAATTTGTACTAGTTGCAATTGCAGAGACTCTATTTTTTCTGGACTTTTTGCCAGAAGCTTAGTTTTTAATATCTTCCTACCAAAGAGGAAAAGATAGAAAGCTGAAATAATAGTCAAAGTCATGAGAGAACCGCTTGGTCAGCACCCCGGCCCTTCCTACCTTCTCTATCAGCAGATAGGCACTAAACGAGTTTGTTTTCCCTGCACCAACTTGAAAGATTTGCCCTGTCTCTGTGTTTTTGTGGCTAGTGCTATTTGCATTCGCAGGCATTCAGGTTTGAAGAGCAGATTTAATCTTCTTGCCTCTAGTAGCTCCCCCCAAAGACTGTCACCTTCCACCCACTTCAGAAAGCTCCTGTGCTCCCAGCAGTGAGGGTTTACGAATGTCTAATTTACTCAGGAGCAGCAGAACATTTATATAATGCGGCTCTTAAGATTTTCATCTTTCTCTCACATGATCTTAATCCAGAAAACTGTAAATTGTTTAGACTAAGAACTTCAGCATAAACGGCTTCCAACATAAAAGCTGAGATGCAGAAAATAAGAACTCAGCTCTTCTTCTTTTTCTTCTTTTTTTTGTCATTTTATTCAGAGACTTAAAACAACTTGAAAAAACTTTTGTTAAATAAAAGCAATGTAATCACTTCAGATGACATATAACATAATACACATCAAAGATACACCCAAATAAGATACGATTGCTGTCGTGGAAACATAAAAGCCTGCATATTTGCATTTGGATTTTGTTTTACACGCGCAGGCTATAGACCACAGATTTGCTTATTTGAGTCAGATGTGGCTTTTGGCAAACAACTCTTACAATTTAGGTGGCCGCTTAGAAAAAAATTAAAAAGCAGTCGTCTTCTACGTCAAGTGAGATTCAATTTAAGTAAGGTCCTCTGAGTTGCTTTTCTTCTTGTACAAATATTTCCAGCCCCTTCCAGGGCCTGTAGCCTTGTGTGGAGCTTTCCACGTGCTGGCAGAGTGGGAGGTGAGCATTCAGAATGAGAATCCCCCAAGGGAGGAGTCACCAAGAGGCCACGCATGCTGTGTGCATACGGAAGGTAATGCACCCCAGCATGGGAATGAGGCACTGCAGTCCTCTGGAAGATTCTCCCATCTCTAGAGCTATGGGCTACTCATTACCACTGCCTGGTTCCCCAGAAGGATGGCCACATGGAAGAGTGTCTTTGAAACCACACAACCTGCCAGCTTCCCAGCCTGGAATGTGTCCCACGTGATATCAGATTTCCAGGGGCAGAACTCTTGCAACGTGAATTCCAAGGCAATGAGGCCTAACCAAAATTCTGTCACAGCTGATGGTTTCCAGAATGCCTCGAGATCAAAGCCAGGGGACCTGGGCTGAAGCCGCAGGTGGACGTGTGTCTGTGTACAAGGAGGTCAGGAGGGAAAGAAGGCTCCAGGCAGGCCAGGCAGGCCGTGAAGGAAGAGAGCAACAGGTGTGGCTTGCAGGTGGGATCAAAGAGGCATTTGGATAGGATTTTGACAAAACGAGTTGGTCCGTTTGGGGAGCCGCACCACAGTGCCTCAAAGCCATGACTTAATTATCATTTACCAGGAATACCTTATTAGGGACGTAGGAGGCACAGGAGCGAGCTTCTAATTGTACCTTGTCTCTCTTGCACATTACATCCACATCTTTTCTCAGCCTTTTTGAGATAACCCATCTGAACTGCCTCTGCTTAAATGGGTGTTTCGTGTGACAATCCGAAGCGGTTCCCATCAGAAAGAATATGACAGAAGCTGGGAGAAGGCTGGTGTGTCGGATTATACACCATCTCACCCCATGTATAAAAAAGAGTGACTTACACAAGCAAACAATTGCCAGTTGCAGCTTGTTAAATGTTTCAGCAACAGGAGGGAAGACGCAAGCATGCCACGGGGACCCTGGGGTTCAGAATACTTTAAAACTTTCTTTGCTTTTCCAAACTAAACCAGAAGGGTAAGGAGAGGTGGAGGGGCGAAATTAGAAACAGTCTTCCAGGAGAACTGGCTGGCTGCGTGGTTCAGCAGCTGGTGTTTGTGTGGAACACAGCAAGACAAGTACCATTTAACTTCCGCGTTCTTTCAGGTGTCTGAGACCCTCAAAAAGGGGACGGAGGGACAGACATCCTAACGATGTAAAAGATGATTTATCTCCCTCCGGGGATTGAAATGACCCCCCAGTGATGCCAAGAGCATGTTCCAGAAATCAGTGACATCAGTTTCAGGAAGACATCATTGTTTTGGTAAGGTGTCCACTGGATCCCATTCTCAACTCGGTGCCAAACAGAAACGAGGCAAATAAAACAAGATAAGGAGCCTCCCTGACTGGGTCAGAAGGTCCCAGCCCCAAAGCACAACATCACAGAGCCATTCACACGGCACCTAGCGGGTTCCAGACTCCACAAGCCTGTGGAGGGCTCGGCCACAGATCTGAGTGTGGGTTCTTGAGCTTCTGCGTGGCTGATAAGTACCAGCTTCTGGAAAAGAATCATGGACTCAGTGATTAGGCCCTGAACCCTTGCCCAGGCAGGTCCTTGTGGCCGAAGGGCCCTCAGCCTCGACATGTCCACAATAAATAATTAAAACGAGGCTAGACTGAAGAGAAAGAATGGACATTTTGAAGGAGCACCAAGGAGAGAAAATGCATGAGAAAAAGCACAGCCCTTCAGGCAGGGGAAATGGCCTGGCTTACCACTGAGGCCTAGAATGTTCTCCCCAGGTCTGGAATGGCGTTTCTCCTCCCAAAGAAGAGCCCATTTCCTAACTATTCTATTAACTCCCAGCTGTCACTCCCTGAGTCTTACTCAACTTCATTGTCTTCATGGCACAGGTCACTCTAGGAATCTGAGGCTGTGTTTAACAATCCCTTCTGTTATTTGCTCATTGCCATTCTTACTGCAAGGCTGGTTCCATGGAGGAGGGCCCTCAGCTTTTCTTGTATGCCTCAGAATTTCCACCATCCAATAAATATCTGGAGAACCCAGCCAACCCGATTAGTCTGTTTTTCATAGGCAATTTGGTTCAATCACTGAGCAAAATAAAGCAAAATTACTTCCGATGTTGAAAAGTGTTTTCAGACTAGCCTTTGGAGCTGTGTGATCACAGGTTTATATATTAATCATGAGCTTTATACATGCTTTGAGATTTAACTCCAAGGTAGAAACCCCAACGGTGATGCTATACCTTCATCTTCCATGTGCTCTCTGTAAAAGACATTATAACCATACCATTTCACTGATGAATTCTTTGGCCCAGTAGCTTTATAGTCAATATTTTATTTTTAATGCCTAATGTCATTTTGGGGGGAAAGTTTTTGTTTTCCACAGACTTGAAAAGTTCATTGTTCTCTGAAGCCAACTTCCTGAGTGCCCATCACCTTTCAAGATGGAAACCAAAAGGTTCAAATTCAAGTTCTGCCTCCATTATCTTTCATCTAATGCTGACAGAGTGAATGTCTCTGTGTCAGTTTCCCCAGCTGCAATTTAGGGTAATAATAACTCCCCTCACCTATCTCAGAGAGATGCTGAGAGGATTAAAAAATATCACCTTTTTAATTAGCATAGAACACTCTGGGATTGTAAGAATGGTGTGACATGCACACAGAATAGCACTCCACTTCACTTCCTGGAGGAACTGTTAGACACCCAGCTGCAGAGAGAAAAAATTCCAGCCAGGGAAGCCCGTGTGATTGATGGGCTGGGTGGAATCGGTGATAATAGTATACACATTGGACTTGGCGGGGATTGTCCTTTTAAAGAAGTTAAGTATTTTATAAATATTATCTCTTTCATCCTTTTAAACTTCCTGTGATGTGGCATTTACTACTCTCAGCTTCCAGATGGACAACTAACCACAGAGAAATGTATGATCGTCCGTAAGGCCCAGGAGTCCCTGTGTGCTTAGTAAAATGGGCTTTGATGGATGGAGTCACTCATTCATCTGTCCATTCACTCCTTCGCGCCGCAGGAAATGTTGGGAATCCATTATGTGTCAAGCCTGGCCCTCAGGACTTAGGAGGAGACAGGGATGAATAAAACATGCTGACTTGATCTGAGCCGAAAGGACCAGCAGAGGCAGACCCAAAATATGAGAAGTTGGAAGGCAGTCAAATAAGAGGGCAATTGTTGCGATTTATAATAAAAACTGTTGTTGTTGATGATGATGATGATGTGTTTATGTTGGTAAGAATATGAGTGTACTTTTATTAACATAGAAGGACATACACCATACAATGCTAAGTAAAACTTAGGTTTAAAAAAAAAGTAAAAAGAATCAGCTTTGGGCATGAGTCTTTCCAATAAATATATATTTGTGTGTACAGATCAGAAAATAAATAACCACTATCAAGTTATTAATATAAGGTATGGATCAGGATATAAAGTTATGGTTCTTTTTTTCCTTTCTATTATTTTTGGGGGTTTTTTCTGTAAGCAGGTAATGAATTTATTAATGAACATAGACTTTGAATGGTTACATTAGTACATTTAACCCCAAATTCTTCTTACTCTAACTTCTTTTGTACTGCCATGTTTATTTTTTATTCTCAGGTTAGCACTGTAGACCCTGGCACATATATCCTTTGTCATTTCTCTGATGATTTCCCCTAAGATTAAAGTAACATTAATACCTGTGGTGGATTAAAGAAGACCACAGTTATTTGCACTTTTCTCTCTTTGTGAGTCCAGGTAGGTTCTGTGATTACTTTGAAAAAGAATACTCTGGAATGTGTTAAGCCATGTTTTAGGTCTAAGCCTTAAAAGAATGTCAGCTTCCACTTCCTGTATCTTTAGACAGCTGCTATTGGAATTAAGCCAATAGTCTTTATGGAAACCCAGGCCACATAGAGAAGCTACTTGTACATACTTTAGCCAACATTCCTATTAAAAAAAAAAAAACTTTCAACAGCCAACAGCATGGGCTTATGCCATTTCCCAGGATTCAGCACAGTCAGACCTTCAAATAACTCCAAGTCCAGCCACTGCCAACATTAATCTCGTGGAAGACCACCATGAGCACGGCTTGTGAGCCCAGACAACACACAGCATTGTGACAGTAATATGTGGTCTTAAATTGCTAAATTTTAAAGTGATTTCTTTTAATGGGAAAGATAAATAGGACCCAATAGAAGCCAGTTACTGCCATAACAATTTGTTAAACATATCACATTGTCGGGCTGGGAAGTTGGCTCAGTGGTAGAGCGCTTGCCTTGCATGCCTGAGGCCCTGGGTTCAATTCCTCAGTACCACATAAGCAAAAAGAAAAAAGCCGGAAGTGGCGCTGGGGCTCAATTGGTAGAGTGCTAGCCTTGAGCTGAAGAGCTGAGGGACAGCGCCCAGGCCCAGAGTTCAGGCCCCACGACCGGACCCAAAAACAAAAACAAAAAACAAAAAACAAAACAAAACAAAAAACAGATCACATTGTCTTTGGGACCTACTGGATAGAAGATAGGAGAGTTTGGAGGAGACTATTGTTGAATGATTGATTGAGAATGAAAACATTCTACTGAAAGCTTAGGGAAAGGTGGCCCCTACTATGCAGAAGCAGAAAGTTGAGCAACACTATCACCAATGGTAATTGAAGGGGCAAGGAGTAGGGAATCTAATGATTGGATGATTTTTGGCCAGTGACATTTAGGGTTAAAACACTGAGCCAACTGGTTTAAACTTATTTATTTATTTACTTATTTATTTGTGTATGAAAAAGATAGTTGAGCTCTAAAGGAAAACAAAGTCATCCAGATAGGTGGAGGTCGAGAAGAGGGGGCAGACAAATGGAGAGAGGAAGGATAGGCCAATACAGTTACAATATTCAATATTCATATGTCAAAATTGTACCAGGTAACCTGAGGGGTTGAATAGGGTTGAGGGAGATGGGGGAGAATAACAGAAGAGGTAGAGAAAACTAAAACAAAGGGGAAAAAATTATCGTTTAGTTTTAAAGTTGAATTTCAGAAGAAATTTAGGGCAATTCTTACTGAGAACATAAAAATATTTCTTATACCTACTTGTTCCAGAAGGCAAAAGATTGAACAAAAGAAATGGCGTCAGGGGAATGACTGACCGTGCTTGTGTGAACATGTGAGGAACCCTAAAAATGTTTTAGTCTTAAGCGTGTTAAGCTCAAGAAAACTTAGAATCCAGAGGTCATTAAAGATCAGAGAAAAAAATACTCTAAGAATCCTATGCAAGCTTTAGCGACACTTCCAACTACACGAAGAAGCTTTGGGGGGATTGTTTGGAATTGTTCCACAGAACCTTGACTCTTGGCTCAAATAATAAAACTTACATTAGGCTAGTTACAGTGGTCCAAGCCTGTATGTAAACCTACCTTTCTGGTTGAGAAATCATGATTCAAAGACAGTCAAGATAAATTTTTTAAAAAATTGTCCACAAGATTTCATCTCTTCCTGTGGCTGTATGTGATGGTAAATGCCGGTTATCCAAACTATGAAAGAACAAGGGCCACAACAACATGCTTCAACAGCAACTCCTGGAAACACCAATAGGAGGATTGTGGTCCAACAGCAGCCGCAGCATAAAGCAGGACTCCATCTTAATTATAACCAATGCAAAAGATCTGACAGAGTGGATCAAGCAGAATGCTTCCCAAGCAAGTACAAGATCCTAAATTCAAACCCCAGTACTAACTCAAGAACCAAACCAAAAGCAAGCAAGTCAGTCAATCATATATCATAAATCAACAACAACAAAATAACTTTTATATGAGTAAGATGGAGTAAGCCTCTGTCTAAAGAAGCACATGATAGTTTGATACACAAGGAATTTATGAAGTCTTTAAAATAATTATGTCTTCTTGAACTGGAAGATCACGGATACTAGAAAATGAAAAAAAGTTTTAGTACCTCCCAAATTGCCACAGGCAATAAGTAGGCAGAGGAAACATTCAGATGGGAGCAGTCTATATTTTATGTAAAAAGAGAGATGACTTGAAGAGAGAAATAAGAAACAAAGGCACCAAGCCAAGAACCATGGAGAACCATTCCCAGGAAAGAGAATAATTCAAAGAACTGGCAATGTGTGCCCAGATGACTTTTATAATTTCCACGGACCGATGACTGCCATGTGTCTCCCATTTTCTCCATTTTTGAATGGGAATGTCATTTGTGGTTTTTCTATGCCTGTCCAATATTGTAAGTCGACTGTGTGTACGTGTTTGTGTGTGTATGTGGATAAATTCTTTCTTTGGTTCAAGGTCTTCAAACAGAGATTATCCACACCCAAGGAGACTCAGAAACACCTGGAGCTGGTTTAGATAATAAATCCAGGAACCTTGAACTTGAACTTTAAGCCATAATGGCATGAGAATTGGGATGGGTGAGGAATAAAAAAGAGCAAAAAGAAACAAGCAAGTGGATTTTGTATGTAGAAAGCTGCACGTAAAAAAACTGTAAATAATTTGTGGTTAGGAGCTAGATTAAAGAGGGCGGGTTAAAGAAGGCCAAAAAATTCATATTTTTCTTATCTCTTCCATTAACTCTGGTTGACTTTTTTGGATGCTCAAAGCAACAGATTATAGCAGAAGTGATACACTGCCACTTTCCATACCCAGAATTGTAGAGAGTTGGAGCTTGTTTCTTGTTTCTGGAAGCCCTTATTCTTAGGAAACAGCTACCATGGAGAGACTGAACAAGATGTCAACTTCCTAGTTCCAATGAAATCCTAGAAAAGTTTCCAAAGATACATCACATCCACTGCCATGTCGTCCCTCTTGTATACTCAACCCACAGAAGCCTTCAGATAACTCTGTTCTGGCTACTGGATTCTCACTGGAAGAAACCTTCTGGGTTCCCAGTTATCCTCATACAGTGTGAGATGACATTTTGAAGATTGGTTTTGTGTTATTGTGCTATTACTACCCAGCAACAAATTGTTGAAAATACTATTTACATATGTACTATGTAAACACAAATATATATGTCTATATACCAGAAAAAATAATATGAGTAACATATAGAAAGCTGCTACAAATCAATTTTTTAAAGGAAAAGAAAACTCAACAAAATAATGTGCAAGGCATGTCAAGGGACAATTCAAATGAAAAATTCAGATATAAACCACAAGCAAGCCTAGTAAAAGATGCTTGCAAGTTACACACTGAAACACTAAGACAATTGTTTTCTGTCATCTAATGGGCAAAAGTTAAAGTGACTGATCTACCACTTCCAATGGATGTTGGAGAAAATCAATACCTTTATTAATTAATGCTGAAAACAAAACTTGTATAACTTCTAAGGAAAGCTAGTCATGTATTTCTAAGTTTAACTCACATGCCTTCTCAGCTAACCATTTTGCCCCTAGGCCTCTGGCCAATAGAAATATTTACATTTATGTATATCCACATATACACCCATATTCGCACATCTGTAAACAAAGATGTTCACGTCATATTATTTGAAATAAAGCTCCAAAGATCCTTCAGCTTTCTTGGCCAATATTAGTAAATATACATATGTATTTGGTAAATACATATATTATATGTCCATATGTATGATGATTTAAAGGATTCAGAATATATTATTAATATGAAAGATATCCGTGATTCACTGTAAAGTAAATTATAAACCAGGTTTATGATAGTAATCCTAGGTACTCAGGAAAGTGAGACCTGGAAGACTGTGATTCAAAGCCAACCCAGACAGAAAAGTCCATAAATCTCCACCTCCAAGTAACTAGCACAAGGCCAGGTTAGAGGCATGGCACTAATCGCAGAGTGCCAGCTGTGAGCAAGCAATCTTGGGAATCACTGCCCACAGTACCAGAAGAAAAAAAAAACATCTGTAATTGGAACATCTAAAAATATTCCACATATATATGTATATATATATATATATATATATATTATATAGTTGGTCATGGGGCTTGAAATCAGGGCCTGAGTACTGTCCCTCAGCCTTCTGGCTTTTTCTGCTGAGGAATCAAACCCAGGGCCTCATGCATGCAAGGCAAGCACTATACCATTGTACCACCTTCCCAGCCCTCCATATATTTTTAATAAGTGAACATTCATATATGTCTACATCCATTTGTTTATATGAACAAAAGGAAAAGTCCAGAAGGATTCACTCCAATTACTGCCAAGAGTGGATATACAGTAAACTTGATATTGAAAGATGAAGGATGCATGAATGTTTATATGGTTTGTATCTTTTAGAGTGTGCAGAGAACTGAAGATTACCTCCCAGATTTCAAAAGACATCCCAACACCACACACACACACACACACACACACACACACACACACACACACACACACACACACACACACACACACACACACACACACACACACACACACACACACACACAGGCTGTCAGCAAAGAAAGTATCAATAGCCTGGGAGTTTCATTTTATGTAGCAGATAGAATTTCATAAGTAAGAAACTTATCTAAGTGCTGGACTAGAAAGAGCCAGAGGAGCCAGGAAGTACTGAAGTCACTGGGGTTGGCCCAGATTAAAAGAGGACAGGACACAAGGTCTACAGGGAATAGCTGGCTGGGCCTGGGAGGGGCCCCCAAGGCCTGTGGAAGGAAGCCTCCCAGAGGAGAGGCCTGGCCAGCAGAGGCCCTGCAGATCCAACAGGGCCTGCTTTGTACTTCTGTTCTTGTTCACTTCCTCTACTAGAAACTGGAACACTTGGCTGAAGGGTGTATTTACAGATAAAGTTTCCCCACTCAAAGCTCTGGCTGATTCACAAAACATTAAGTAACTAAAGTATCTTCTTCCCATGAGTCTCCTTGGTCACCCTACTGAATATAGGTCTTCACTAGCCCCATTTCTCCAGCCACCCCCTCCAAGCAATTGGGGGGGAGAGGGAACATGAGCACACCTATTGCAATTTCCTCGGGTCAAGGTCATCCCAACGGAGTAAGAAGCGTGAAGATCTGAATGACATGAGCTTTCCCTCCCACTTCATGAAGAACCAGGCATTGAGACTTGGATCTTCACAAGGTGCCTAAAGAGGACAAGCCCTTTGCTTGTCCCGCCAGCACAGAGAATTACCTCATCTGCCTCTGAGGTGGCCTATGTCCCACAAGCAAGGTCTCCTCATCCTGAGTCAACATTGTCAACACCAGTGGCTAATCAATAACCTGTGATTGCCTTAATAACCTCTTAGATAAACTCACACACACACACACACACACACACACACACACACACACACACACACAAAGAGTGGCAGGCTGGACAGACCTGCTCTATTTTGAAGGATTTGTGCCATCCACTCGCTGGCTTTAATGAAGAATGAACTGCCCTTTGCTTGGGGCACTCTCTCCTCTGTCCCATGCATCCTTGCAGGTAATCATCTAGTTTCTACTGTGCTTCGTTTATCCAGGTCTCATTCCCGTGTAGCTGGGACATGGTCACTGGTTCCATTCTCCATGAACTTATCATGTGCTATGACAAATGTGATTTCTCCTTGGTACTACATATCCTGTTCAGGCATTGCCTATTTTTAGGTTGAGGTTCTAGTGTCTTGGTTTATTCCCATAGCCATCTTCTATTTTAATGCTCCATTTGGCTCCAGGAACCAAACCATGCCAGAGAATTCCCACGGGGCGTCTGCAGAAAGGCAAAGTTACTCCCACTTCTGAATTAATGAACCCTTCTCACTGTCAGCCGCAGTTTAATGGATTTCTCCATTCTGTGTATTTTCACACCCAGAACAGAAAAGTCATACGAAGGTAACTTAATTCAGGAGTGACCTTTGAGTTCCTTGCTTGGCAGTATAGTAAATCTTGTACCCTGGCAGGTTTATTCCTTTATCTGTGATTTCCATACAAAGCTTCACTTCCTGTGTGGCACTGACTTAAAAATGGCTGCAGAAATGCTACCCCTGTCTACATGGCTGGTAATCATTGTATTTTATCAACCCTGGTGATAACATATCGCTATTCATTTCCCAAACTTAACATTTTGCTAGACTATCTTTCAAAAAGATGATATCCCCATGGTACATAACGTTTCAAGTAACTGGAAAGAAAAATTACTTATTTCTTGCTCTCTCTTCTTGTAAGTATTGTTCAGTTGTTGCTTTTCTTACTTTCTTTCAAAGGCTCAAAAGTTACCAAATGTAGGGCTTGTCTTTATTTTTAAATTTCTCTTCCTGCTTTCTTAAATCATTTTGATATGTATTACAATTTACCTTTAACTTAAATGCAAATAGACCAAATAAGCTTGGAATGAAAAAAAAAGTGGAGTTGGTTGATGTTTTCAGGATTTCATGATCAGGCATAAACTAAGATGAAACAGAGAATTTCAAAACTAACCCAACTTTATTCACTCGCTCCACAAACATTACTGATGACTTATGCTCTCTGGAACGTCAGGTAAACCAAAGTGAGCAAGACATTTTCCCCATCATTAACCTATCTGATATGAGAGACCATTGAGTTTGAAAATAAGCATAGAAGTCGACTTATTAACCATGGAGAATGGGGGGGGGGGAGTCTGGGGAGCCAGAGAGTGGTGGCCAGCACATGTGACATACTGTTACCCTCCCTCCAGCCCTCCTTCCATCATTCCAAGCACAGGACTTTTCTTTACTCTGTCAGCTGATTTGAGATCCACACAGCTGTGCCTCTCACTTCTCACCCTCAGAGGTGTACTGGCCAATCACAAGTCCCCAAGATCTAGACCACAGTGGATTGGCCGGGAATGAACACACGACCCAAGGTGAGCCCATTGTAAACATTTCTTGAAATTTTCCTCACAAATACTGTGAGAAAAGAGTTTTAGCATCTGTTGTTGCTTACTGTTATTTGGACTAGGTTTCACTCACCACCCTTGACTGGGACCTGAATACTAGAAAGGTTTTCCAAGAGAATAAATGGGATAGCAAGGACATAACACGTTCAGGCACCGAGGCCGGCATTATCCCACACCACTCTTTCTGATTAGTATTATGCTGTGATGCTGTCATTTTAAACACTCCAAAACATTGACTATAAGTATGTGATCAGCAAAACTGTAAGACAGCTACAAGATAAATTGATTGTCAAGGCTGGGAGTGAGGCTCAGGCTCAGTAGTAGAGATCCTATGTTCAATTCCCAGCACAGGAAAAAAAATTAAGGAAAAATGAGATTGTCCACATAATACACTATTCTTACCCTTCTGAACAATCCTAAAATACCTGAAATAATTGTTTATTACATTCCCTGGAATACGATGAATCTGAATGGAATCAGGTTTTTCATGGAACTAATCAAAAGAAATAACACTCTATTGAAAGTTACAATATGGAAACAGCCCAGACGCCTCACAGTAGATGGGTGGATACAAAAAATGTGCAACTTACACATAATGGAATTTTACACAGCCACAAGAAAGAGTAAAATAATGTCATTTGTGGGGACATGGATGGAGCTAGAACAAATTATGTTAAGTGAGGTAAGACAAGCTCAGAGAGACAAAAAGCACATGTTCTCTCCGATATGTGGAAATTAGATCTAAAATGAACTGGGATATGATGAATTGTACAATATTCTAGATGCTAACACAGGGTGAGACCAAAAGAGGATACTCTTAGGAGAGATAAACAAGGGCACAATCCCTAAGAACCTGTTCATACTTCTATAAAATAATATGCATACTGATATGACCTGCAAGATATGGAAACAAGGGAACTCCCCTCCCTTTTTAATTTTTAGTTTTTGATGATTTTGTCTTCTTTACCTTGTGTATGGTGTATTCTAGTGTACAACTTCAGAAGGGTTGCGAGGGGGAACTCAAGGAAAAAGGGGTGAAATAGTGCAGCAATGGAGCTCACTGGACACTGATAAAAGTGAACTATGCAACTTGTGGGTAGAAACAGGAGAAAGAGACTGGGAGAGAAGGAGGGAACAGAAGACACTGTATGAAAGGAAATGTACTCATTACCTGATGCATGTAATTGTAATCCCTCTGTACATCACCTCTATAATAACAATAAAGTAATCTATACATGCTAAATGTTTAATCTCCAATTTTTTCCAGGAAAATAACATAATTATAGAAGACATGAGTACTATGTTAACTTTATCAAAGGAAAAAAACTAAATTAAAATCTTTAATTTTATGAAATTGTATATATATTTCCTGTAATCAAAGATTGAATTGAATCAAAAATTCAAACATAAAAACAGCCTGAAGAACCAGTTTTTATCACGCTAATTCCTTCATAAGATTATTTCAATTAAAGTTTAAGAGTACAAAATAAAACTGCAATTCCATCGAGTTACAAGAACATGCTGACAAGCAGTGAGTTTGCGGTATCCGGAAGAGAAGCATGCCCTTGGTAGACACTCAACTCCAGGTTAGCTTGAACAGCTAGAACTTATGAATTCCATATGTACATGAGCTGGGCATGCACGTCACCGTGGAAGAGTGTGAACACTGAAGCTATGGAGAAGAGTGGAGCTAGAGATTGTGAAGGATCAGGTGAGCCATGCTGAAGGCTTCAGGCTTTATCCCAAAGACTTCCAGGAATCTATGAATCACCTGAAGTCTGGGAGTAATCTGATTGAGTCCCATCCCTGCAGTAGCTCCTTGAAGAGTAGAGCATAAAGGAATGCAATCAGACTCCAGAAGATAAGTGGGGAGTGATCCAGGCATAGCAGAGTGACCATTCACACTCAGGAGGGGATAGGGGAGTGGAGGGAGGAGAGAGGCACCAGAGATTTCGTGGCAGGAAACTTGACGGGGCTTGCTGACTAACTCTATTGGGGAGGAGGAAGAATGAGAACTCCCAGGATTCCAGCTTGTCAATCCTCAAAATGAAGAAAGGGTAGAGGTCTGGCAGGGAAGGCAATGAGCTCATTTTGAATGGACAGCAAACAAGATGAGTGGAGAAATCATCTTGAAGCGTCTGTGGCTGTGGAGAGAGCTAGGTGCTGGATCGAAGCTGTGGAGGCCTAGGTAAGTGGTGGATAAGAGCCAGGAGAGGAGTGATTCCAGAGAATAGCATCAAAGAACGAGAGCTCAGGCACACACTCTTGCTTGTCTGGTCCTCAGATTAATAGTTACCTGAGCTTCCTGTATTTTCAGTTGTCAACCTTCACAGGAAACCTATCAGATAGGTATATCTTAGCACCTGTTTGACAGGCAGAGAAATTGATAAGTGATGTGTTTTGCCCAAGGAGACCCAGAAAGCCAGTGGCAAGGTCAACAATCGGACACACTTGACCTGCTCTGGATCTGGGGTCTTAACTACCAGGCTGTCCTGCCCCTTTGATGTGTTGAACAGTGCCAGTGAGAATTTGAAGATAAACCTAAGGAAAAACATGATTGGAGAGAGAGAGAGAGAGAGAGGAGAAGGTAAAGGGTATGGTGTTGCTGAAGACGAAGAATGGGTAGATTATGTTAAAAGATGGCCAAGAATATGACTTGCCAGAAAATTTTAAAAAAACATGAATGTCAAGGGCTAACCAGTGGTCCCTGAGCTCTGTGTTTCTGTGTAGGGTTTGTAGCAGAATCCATGAATAGCAGACATAGCCAGGAGAAAGGGGAGAGAAAAGAGCTGATGGTCATGACAAGCTCATCTGGCCCTTCATGACAAAACTTGCTTTCTTTTCTTTTCTCTCTTTTCCTTCCCTCCTTTCTTCTTTTCCTTCTTTCCCTCCTTCCCTCCTTCCTTCCTTCCTTCCCTTCTTTCCTTCCTTCCTTCCCCTCTTTCCTTCTTTCCTTCCTTCCCTTCTTTCCTTCCTTCCCTCCTTCCCTTCACTCCCTTCCTCCCTCTCTCTTTCCCTCTCTCTCTCTTTTTCTCTCTCTCTCTTTCTTTTTTTGGGGGGCTTGTGAGGCCTGAACTCTTGGCTTGGGCGCTGTCCCTCAGCTCTTCAGCTCAAGGCTAGCACTCTACCACTTAAGTCACAGTGCCACTTTCGGCTTTTTTTTTTTCTGCTTATGTGGTGCTGAGGAATTGAACCCAGGGCCTCATGCATGCAAGGCAAGCGCTCTACCACTGAGCCACCTTCCCAGCCCTCTCCCTCCCTTCCTTCCTTCCTTCCTTCCTTCCTTCCTTCCTTCCTTCCTTCCTTCCTTCCTGCCTTCCTTCCTTCCTTCTTTCCTTCCTTTCTTCCTTCCTTTCTTTCTTTCTTTCTTCCTTTCTTTCTCTTTCTTTCTTTCCTTCTTTCTTTCCTTCTTTCTTTCTTTCTTTCTTTCTTTCTTTCTTTCTTTCTTTCTTTCTTTCTTTCTTTCTTTCTTTCTTTCTTTCTTTCTTTCCTTCTAGAGAATTTTGAACTCAGGGCCTCATACTACCTAGACATGGAACCATACTTGCAACCCTTTTTTGCATTTGTTGTTACTTTTCAGATAGGTTCTTGGGGTTTTGCCCAACCAAGATCCTCCTATTTATGTTTCTCACAAAGCTGGGCTGGCAGGCCACATGCTACTATTCTCAGCTTTTTATCAATTAAGATGAAATTTTAAGAACTTTCTATGATTTCCCTCTGGTTCTCTCTCTCCCGAATAGCTACTGGTGTGAGCCACCATACCCAGACATTACTGCACTTCTATGAAAAGCCTGTAGCCATTGTGAGGAGTAGGGCAGCAGACTAAGGAACACTGTTCCCAATAAAGTGACACCATCTTATCCTGGAGGAGGCCCTATGGTCATGCATCACTGAGAATGGCTCCAATTAGTCCTGGCGAATTGGTGGCTTTGTTTCTCTTTCAAACATGCTCCCATTGGGAGGATGTGGTGGCACTAATATTAAAGCTGCCTTGAAAGAGGTTTCAAAGAATGGTAATTCTATGACTGTCACCTGGGGTGAGGTCCAGGACAGAGAGAGTGTGCTCTGTGGTCATCCATGGGGAATTGCTAGCCAAGAATTTTTTAAGAAATGTGAAGCTTGGCCTGCTCCAAACAACTCTACAGTGTCTGCATGATGCATTTTGTGTTCTGATTTTTTTTTTTAGTACTTTATTTTCTAACCTATGGTGGGTGCTGCCAGTTCTCTGTCAAGTTCTCTTTTCTCCCTCACCCTGGTTTAAGGAAATTCAAATGGCTAGAAAAAGTGTGTTTCCTACTACTCCTCCGGTACAGTGATCTAAGCCAAGTATGGCTGCCCATCTTCACGTGATGATTAGTACCCCATCAATGTAAGAAGGGACTATGGGGGCACCTTCCCAGGGAAGCATCACTCCCTGATGGAGCACACCCCCCCAGGAGAATTTCCTCTACACTCCCAGGAACTCCATCAATGCCCTGTCAGCTTGCCACTTTGATCTCCAGTTATGGAAGTTTCTGGTGATGTCTCAGGACTCCACATACCGAGAAGCTGGAGATGACTGCTGGCTCCCTCCACTTGTAGAAATGATCTTTGCTTAATCCTCTTCCACGCAGGTATCTGAGGAGACCTGCACCATGTTTTCCAGAGGATTCCTGCCTCTTTAGGGACCACAGTAACCAGATGGGAAGCCCCTGCCTGAACTGAAGTTCCCTCCCTGCCCCATTACTGCTGTAGAGAGGTGAGACTTCTCAGTAACCCCAAATCAAAAGACATTATTGAAAGAAACACCTGACACAAAATTACATATGTAAATCATTGCATGATAAAACCCTTGGTGGTTTCCATTATGATTCAATTTCATTTTCCTTCATTCCCAGCATAGATGCTTTTCTAATCAGAAAATAAGACACACATTATTTCTAAAGTAAAAGTAGTTCTCACATTATCATTTCAACACCAGGCAAGCACCAACAACAAGGTGGCGCCGCAGCAGACCTTAAATGAGAGGGTGTTTTCCCAGCTCTGGCTAAGATAGGAATGCAAGATATGGTGAAGGTGACAGGTACGTATTTACCCAGTTCAGCTTGAAAGCATTCTTCCTCCTGTTTTGCTTCTTCTCTAAGCCAATGGTTCTTTCTTTATCTGTGTATTATTCTCACAAAAACAATGCATCAAATTATATGCCATTCTTAACTGAAGGCTATGAAGATACAAAAGTTGTTTATTTGGTCATAGTTTTATCCAAAGTCCTGTCTCTGTCATAACTATCAAATTGTTTCATGTGAAAAATCTTACTGTGGTGGCAATATTAAGTCATAGTTCAATTAACTCCTTCTTATTTATTCATAATCAGGCCTTTATCACCTATCCAGAGACTCTATTTGATCATGAAATCACAATCTGGCTATAATGACCACAGAAAGACTTGTTCAGTGACATTGTCTTAGGTATTTTGTTTTGACTATTATCTTAGAACCAGAATATATGGCTCAAATGAGACATGAGGGCCCTTCAAAATCAACTGTCCTTTGGGTGAAATTTTATTTTTTAAGCAACAGCATTTGGAACTTTGTATGGCATGTATTTAGAAATGGGCATTCGCAGATAAATCTCTTAGCTGAAAATAGAATCCGCCAATGAATATATAGGCGATCAATAAAATTCCACATTATTAATTCAATGTTCAGGTACTTTGATGCTTTTTTTTATGCTTTTAACATTATAATATTCAATAGTGGATAAAGGACAGGCAGAGGGGGTGGCTTTTCATTTAAATTGGTGCTCAAGCTTTGCAATTACTTCAAATGGCATTGCTGATATTTGAAGAGCTTTACAGTCGAATTTTTCTCATGTTGGGTATTTGACTGATATAATTAACCTCAGGTTCTGTCTTGCTGTCACAGGAGTATATGATGAAAAATTCGTTGTGTCTTACAATGTGTGCCAGCCTTTCAAGTAATAAGAAAACCAGAATCAAAGGATTGTTCTGGGACAAAGATCATGGAATTTGTGAATAAATTTTAGATCATCAGAAGTTCTCTTTTATAAGTGGTTCTTCTTTCAAACTCTTCATTGGAAATAATTTAAAACCAAGAAAATTATACATCAAGTTTTAAAAACTTAGGGAAAAAATCATCAAAAATCTGCTACATTATAATCACTAATGAAAGAATAATATAACATAAAACATTCATCAATAAACCAGTTCGGTTCATTTGGCTAAAAAGGGATTTCAGATATGTTTGGTTTTTTTCACATCTCCTGTTTCAACATCACATTAATATTTCTTAATTTTCCCTGATTTCAATTGTTCATTATAATTGTTCAGGGTATTAAAATAATTTTTACTCATAGCTCCAGTTCATTATCAATAGTACCAATAGCCAGGGGCAAAGCACATTCCCAGATAATGTCAACAACTGATTTAGAAAATAAAATAGTACCCAATAGTTCACTGGATTTCAGAGTACTGTTGTATCCTATTTGAAAAGCTATCATTCAATTAGCCTCAAACACAGAAAAGTTCATGTTTGGTTTACTGTGAAACTCTGTCCAAGAAACCCAAATTAAGAACAAGTGTTGGAAATTTGGAAAGAAAACAGGACTGTGGAGAGATGAAGTGTGACAATTAACCTAGTTTCTGTGCATGAGCATCCGTCCAAGAACTAGCCTCTGAGGAGCTGCAGATCCAAGAGTTGGTATGGAATTAGCCAGCAACTGGGAAATGTTACTTCATATTCTCCAGATAGAAGCCACCTTGTAAGACATAATGATTAAAATGCTATAGAACTCAGTAGCATTTAATACCTATGTGTCCAGAAGGGTATGTTTTATAAATTTTGATCATAAGGCAGTCTGTTCAAAGCTGTTAAAAGTATGGATAATTTCACTCGATTTTCCAGTAGGTTTCTGCTTTGAATAAGTAAATAGTGGGTAATGGTTTGTGTCAAAGTCCTTACAACACTCCATTAAACACAGAGCGTGACAATCTGATCAGATGTCTCTTTTATCGTCAGAATCCAGCTTGTGACTTTGCAAGTTACTCGGTGACATCAAATTACATTGCAAATCTGGTCCTCTGAGGAGAGGACCAAGTTCCAGCCATTTCCCATCTGACAAACCTGGATTCTTGGCATTGTGACCTCACTCTTCAGCTTGACATTGATACCATCTAAGCATGCCTGTGGAAATAGTTCCCAGCTCTTACCTAAGGAGAAGAATGGGCAAACTACTAAAACCGGCAGGAATGAACATCCAAAGCTGTATGTTATTTTCTATCACTGTCTAGTCAAGTAGATCATGTTGATACCTAGAACTATCATCAAGTCAATAAAAATCTGAGGCAATTGTTTCATCTTAGGTGACAAATTAATTCCATCTTTGATTGGACATTTTATTGTAGAGCCTTTTCCACAGATTGACAAAACTCATCTACATACTACACCAAAAAAAAAACAACTGGATGCCCAATTTATGCATCTCCAACCTAAAATATGGAAAGTTCTCTGCTGACATTAAAATTCATCTAACATTTCTAGTCTTCTGTTATTTTGAGGATACCACTGGATTACAATTAATTATTAAAATTAGATGTTCAAATGTTGGGCAATTCCTCAATGTGTGATGCTCAATGACTTTTCTCAGCATTTAAAGACTGGTTTCATAGTCACATTTTAACACACACTTGTTCAAAGACAACTGTCTACAAGGTGTTTAGATTTAGAAAAGCACTGTTGACTCCTTCACAAGCCTGAGCATCAGAGATGTGTCCATAAGATGTTCTTTTGCACGTCAGCCTGGGACTCGGAAATTGGAAACCAGGGCCTGGTACCCTGCACGTGCTTCTGCCCACACCAGTCACCAAAGAACTAGAGCCTGCGAGGATGCTAGTAAATTTCCACCTCTGAGAGGATGTTGGGAAAACTCTGGCTCCTAGCCTCTGTCTCTCCTTCAATAATTGGCAAGGTTATCCTCACAACATATCTGACATCAAATATACTCAAGTTTCCCACACCAACAATTCTCTGACTCTTTGAATGCCATCTTGGTACCCAGTGATGCAGTTCTGTTGTTGACTATCATTGCCAATCTCAAGGCTGGACTCCCCATATTTCTGATGTCTGACATAAAGTCAGGGGCTCCTAAAACTTGTCTTCAAGTTGATCATCTCCTATAAGTAGCTCACGGAACTCAGGAAAACATTCACCTTATGATTAGCAGTTTATTGTGAAAAATAATACTCAGAAATAGTGAAGAAGAGATGCACAGGGGAAAGTATGTGGGAAAGGGGTGAAGGGGTTTCCCCACTTCCTCTGAGCCCACCCCTCTTCCAGGACTTTGATGCCTTGCCCAACATAGGGGCTTTCCAAAACATCATTTAGGGCTTTATAGTATGTAGGGATGATTGACTGAACAATTAGCCCTTATGCTGGAGAGTTCCAGCCTTCTAATTGTGTGGTTAAGAAAGGCAGACCAGGAACACAGATGACAGCAGAGCATGCTCCTTCTTATTCCCATAAGAAGTGCAATGGTTTTCTTTCTGTGCTGGAATAGGGAAGTAAGAATAAACATGAATCTCTGGTTAGTTTATGTTACATTCCTTTAGCAGAAAACCAATGGGATGCATAGTGTCAAGCCTGCACAGCAGTGTGTGTGCCCAGGTCTTCAACCACTGCTCCATGACACCGGGTCAGCCCCTCCCCAAAACTGTCCTGTGACCCCCTAATTATTTTGCTCTTCTAAGAAAACTTCTCCTTTTCTACCCTCATTTACATTGTAGCATCATTTCTATCTCCTGGTGGTTCTCCTATGAAATTATTTCAAAATAATGTCAAAGTCTGTTTATTTTTAACTTAAAAAAATATGGTATAACCTACATAAGATAAAGTACAAAAATCTCAAGTGTAGTGCTCAATGAATATTTATACATCATTAAAAGTTCTTTTATAGTTCCACAAAACAGAATCTGATCAAACACTTTTAGTATTCTGTAGGTGAAGGATATTGTGATCCAGTTAATGATGCTCACTATTGATGAAAAGGTACCCTCTCTCTCTCTCTCTTTTTCTCTCTCTCTCTCTCTGTATCTCTCTCTCCTACTTCAAAACTATATTTTTATTTTTTTGCACACATTATTTTCTTTTAATAATAATGACAATAATAACAATACTTGGGAATACAGGGAAAGAAAGCTCTCATAAACATAAATATATCTGCCCAGGGACCCCTAAAATCTAGGAGGAACATTGCAATCTGATTAGTTCCACATTAATGAATCTGCTAAACACCTGCAATTAGCCACTGTCACTCAAAACATTCTGCATATTTCACTGAATCATAGAAGCTCTCCATATTTTCTAGGAGTGTATAAAAATTCAGGAAATCCATAAAACCTCATGGAAAAAAATTGCATTACATCTTCTTTTCCATTTCCATCAATGATGAATTCAAGCAAGAATTACAGCAGTAATAGCCATTCCTAATGGTTCACCATCAACGGAAGCTGCCCGTATTTTCCTATCAGGTGCCTGTGCATAGACAATGTGCTCAGCAAACACACGTCCTTCTAAGCCTTCATATAGTCTGTTTTCCATGGAATACATAAACTGCTATGACAAAGAGGTGTCCTTTCTTCATTATTTTCAGAACCATCTGTAAATTATTTCTTTTTCATTGAAATGTGAACTAGTTTATTACTCCATTTAAAATGTTACTTTGAAACAAATCTATCAAAAGGGACTCATGCAGAAAACTACTGATCTGGAACATTTAATGCCTGAGTATCTATCTCATCAGAAAACTGATTTTCACAAACAACCTTTGTGGAGGATTCATATACTCTTTAGATGACCTGAACTCAGCCTTTTAATATTCATGAGGAATGTCTTTAACCTATCTACTACTGAATCATCTATACCTCCTACAGAACAATCTATAAATTATCTCACTCATGGCCAATACAATCTGACTTTTTATGTCCCGAGACTCTTTGAACCTCATAGTTCATAACTCATATGGATCCAGGATCCCATTTCCCTGGCAGAAAAAGAAGGACAGAAGAAAGAAAGAAAGAAAGAAAGAAAGAAAGAAAGAAAGAAAGAAAGAAAGAAAGAAAGAAAGAAAGAAAGAAAGAAAGAAAGAAAGAAAGAAAGAAAGAAAGAAAGAAAGAAAGAAAGAAAGAAAGGAGAAAGAAAGAAAAGAAGAGAAAGAAAGAAAGAAAGAAAGAAAGAAAGAAAGAAAGAAAGAAAGAAAGAAAGAAAGAAAGAAAGAAAGGAAGGAGAAAGAAAGAAAGGGAGAAAGAAGAAAGAAAGAAAGGGAGAAAGAAAGAAAGAAAGAAAGAAAGAAAGAAAGAAAGAAAGAAAGAAAGAAAGAAAGAAAGAAAGAGAAAGAGAGAAAGAGAGAAAGAAAGAAAGAAAGAAAAGGAAGAGAGAAAGAAAGAAAAGGAAGAGAGAAAGAAGAGAGAAGGAAGGAAGGAAGGAAGGAAGGAAAGAAGGAAGGAAGAAGGAAGGGAGGGAGGAAGGGAGGGAGAGAGGGAGGGAGAGAGGGAGGGAGAAAGGAAGAGAGGGAGGGAGGGAGGGAGAGAGGGAGAGAGGGAGAGAAAGATAGAAAGCTTTTTTTAAATATTTTATGGTCATGCCATGTTTTAACCTTATTAAGTTTGGAGACTGGATCAATCAGCCCATACTAACAATACAGTTGTCTTCTACCACACAAATGCTCACTCCTGACTAAATACAAGACTGTTTCATATAGATGAAACACTGCTAAGTCATGATTGGCAACTGTAAGATGACAATGACACATGCATATTCCAAACATGTTAGCTAAAATCATGCAAATGAATCCTTACTTTCCAGTTCATGAATTCAGGACCAAACCTATTTTCTGAATCTCCATCCTCTGGTTGAAATTCAGTGTCTTCGCAGACTTAGAACTTCCAGTAACACATCACCCCTGACTGGCACATTTTTATTCCGTTAAAGTGAAGCAGGGTCACAGAGACACTCGTGAGAGTGACTTCATGCAAGATCTTTCTAACCTGGGTGGCTCTTCGGTCAGCATAACTAGAATTGGTTGATGGCAAACGTTTTAGTACTAAACTTTTACAGAAGCATTGCAACAAGTTAAAAGTCGTTTTCTTAACCGTGATGCTCTTTCTGTACTCACCATTCATCATTTTGCACTGTGCTGTGTTGTGGCTCAATTACAAGCCAATTCAAGTAGCTTCACTATGTTTCAAAGCAACCAAACAGTAATTGGCTCTGGATAGAGAGACCTGATGAGAACCGAGTGCACATGGATACAAAGAGTGGTTGCTCAGCATCATGGGCTCAAATTGGTGCGACAGGATCTGTCAGTGGTTCACAGAGAAAAGGCTCATCTACTGGATCTACGGAAACCAGGCGAAAGTCTGTTCAGATAAATTCCACAGCAGAAGTGGTGCACACATGACTTTGTCCACTCCTACCTGTCTAGATTCTCTCCATCCCAGTCATCTTTTCTCCTCCACTCTTTTTCTCTTTCTTTCTTTCTTTTGCTTCTTGCATTTCTTCTTCCTTCTTCTCCCTCTTCCTCTTCTTCTACTTCCTTCTTCTCCTCTTCTTCTTTTTCTTTCTCCCTCTTCCTCTTCTTCTACTTCCTCCTCCTCCTCTTCCCTCTCCTCTTCCTCTTCTTCTTCTTTTCCTTTCTCCCTCTTCTTTTTCTCCTCCTCCTCTACCTCCTCCTCTTCATTCTCCTCTTCTTCCTTCCTTCCTTCTTTTCTCCATTTATGTATATTATGTATATTATTAGTATATTATTAGTATTAGTATATTATAATTCTTTAATGAAGTTTCATTGTGACATATCTAGATTCTACCTCCTTTTATACAATTTTAATAGGCATCACCATTCTATTCTGACACATGCACACATTACACTGTCATTATTCTATAGTAATACATGTACATAAAACACATTGATTATATTCTCCAGTCCACCATCCCATTTTTGCTGTTCCTCCTCTCACTAGCCCACCCCCCTACCACAAACATAACTATATTCTTTTTTATTCTTTTTATTCTTTTATTCTTTTTTTATTCTTTTTATTCTTTTATTAGGTCTAAAAATTTTTCATAAGAGAGAAAACAGGTGATATTTGTCCTTCGGAATCTGGCTCATTTTGCTTAACATGATGTCTAGTAGCATATATTTTTGTGCAAATAATGTGTTATTTTTCTTTATGGTTGAATAATATTTGTGTGTGTGTGTGTGTATATATATATATACTGAGATGATTTCTAAGTGAAATCACAAACCGGTATTATGGATCTAATGACTCAGTGTTATGCATTGAAGATTGAGCCATGGTTGAGGTGGTGACCAAGCATAATGAAACAGAATTTATCCTTTTCAGAGGCTACAACATTGCCTGCTGATTACTGCCATTAGAGAAGATAAAGTCACTCATATTGGCCACCAGGTGGAATGAAACATATATGGAAATACCGAATGTGTTTAGCCTAAATAGCTATTGTGAAATGTATCAAAAAAACACACACATATTAAAATATCTACACTAGAAAACGTATTTTATAGAGCTAATTTCCACTAACATCTAAATTATGACAGAGTAACAGATCATTCTTCTAAACGATTTTGCAATTTAGTCACAAAGCTTACATTTTTAAGGGCCTGAACAAAAATACGTTCAGCACTTAAACCCACTCTCTCGTCTTTGAGTTTAATGCGAGTGATTTTGTGTAGACTGAGGCGACTGTGCTCCATGGGGAACACGGAACACCAGGATGGAAGAACATCAGGTGGAAGATGAAGAGGTACCTCTCCCGTCCCCACAGGGTCCCACACCTCATCTCTGCCTTGTGCTTCCATGGTTCAGGTACAGGGTATAGCTGCATAACGGAACAGGTACAGAGCATCGCTGCATAATGGTACAGGTACAGAGCATAGCTGCATAAAGGAGCAGGTACAGAATATAGCTGCATAATGGAAGAGGTACAGAGAACATCGTTTCATAACGGAACAGGTACAGAGCATAGCTGCATAACGGAACAGGTACAGAGAACATCGTTTCATAACTGAACAGGTATAGAGCATTGCTGCATAACTGCCCCTCAGTTCTACACAGGGAATCTAACCAAGGTGCCTACATGATTTGGCCTACAAGGACCCCAGAGTACTCAGAGTTGATTCCACCCACACCATGCCTGCGCTGTGGAAGGGCATCATGGTAATACCGTCCATTCAGCAAACAGCTGACGTCACCACTAACACTCCTTTACCTCCCATGCCATAGAACACTTGACCCAGTGCCTTGCATATTGGTCCTGCTGACCCTGGTGTTTCCTGAGCTGGGGGAATGACTGTGAGAAGATCCTGTCTTTGGGATTCTTGCTTTCTCCTGCAGTGCTGTTATGCTGAGAATTGTGTCCCTCCCCAAATCACATGTTGATGTCCGAATCCCCGGTATGACTATTAGAAATAAGACCTTTTAGAAAATGAGGTCAGAATGAAGCTTTAAGCCAGGAGCCCTGATCCAATAGTGGTGGCCTCTTAGGAACAAGGAGGAGGAAGCAGAGGAGGTAGGGAGTGGAGGAAGAGGAGGAGCCCTGATTCAATAGGGACAGTCACTTAAAAAGAAGGAGGAGGAGGGAAAGGAGGAAGAGAAGGAAGAGGAGGAGGGAAAGGAGGACCAAGAGGAAAAGGGGGGAAGGAGGAAGAGGAGGAGCCCTGATCCAATAGGGATGGTCACTTAGGAACAAGGAGGAGGAAGAAGAGAAGGGGAAGAGGAAGAAGTGGAGGAGGTGGGAAGAGGAGGACAAGGAGGCAGCACAGGAATGCACAAGATAGAGAGATAGAGTAAATGCATGTGAAGACACAGTAGAAAGAAGGTGGCCACCTGTGAGACAGAGAAACACCCTATTACCCTATTAGGAAGAGCCCCCAGGCACCTAGATCTGGCAGAACTCAGAAAAATAAAGTGCTGTCATTTAAGCCACCCAATCTATTGTGGCAGCCTTAGAATAAATTGAAAGCTTGCTACTTAACAGTGCCCATTATTCTCTCTCTCTCTCTCTCTCTCTCTCTCTCTCTCTCTCTCTCTCTCTCTCTCTCTCTCTCTCTCTCAATCTCTCTCTCAATCTCTCTCTCAATCTCTCTCTCCACCCCCCCCTCCCCGCCTCAGCCTGGCTTCTGTCTTCCTTTTTAGTCTTGAAAGAGAGAATCCCATGAATATAATCTTGTCTTTACTGGCCATTAGGAAGAATTTTCTAGAGAGTGATGGAGAGGATGAGTCTGGTCAAGGTATAATGTAGGCATATTTGGACAGGACAATTTGAAAGCACCATGTACAACTCACTGAGACTACTATAAATGTGGGTTAAAGGGAAGAAATCAATACCCCATCCACTGGAGTCCCAAGTCTTAGAAGCAAAAGTATTAGTTTCCCTTTCCTAGAGAAGAAAATAAATATTTTCATTCCTCTTAATGAATCATGCTGTTCAAACAACAGGCAGAAAAACTCTTGCTCAAATCATAGAGAAAAACCCAGGCTGCATTTTGGCACCCACTCTCCAGATGTCCTCCTCAGCACCAAGTGACAGGGGTTCTGAATAGAGGTGAATTTCCAGGTTGGAGAACTGTCAGGCCCAAACGAAAGTGTGATACCATTGTTTTCTACTTCACCGCAAAAATTGGGACAGCCATATACATGTGGAAGACTAATGAAGTAACTAAACAGTTTCAACAGATACTTCAAAAACCCTCTACTTCTAGCAGTGATCCCAAGACTGGTGAAGAAATGAGGATGTGCTCCTCCTTGTGTGATTGAAAAGACTCATAAACTTCATTTCTAAAACTTGTATGAGCATCCAAGGGGCCCTATTTGAGTCTTCCTATCTAGAAAAGGTCTCCTCTGTGCACCTTTGGCTTGTTACTGTGCAACCCTATCCAAGCACAATTCCTCTTCCGATGAAAACAACCTCAGAATCGAATGAGTCATGCGGTGCCAGCTTGTGTAGAAATGTAAATGTCACTGAAAGCTGGGACATGTTTTTCTGCTTCCCTGTAAGAAGGGAAGGTAGAGACAATTTTGGCTAAGAGGCTGGACATAACCACTAATAACATGTATCCAGGGTTTGGTTCTAGAATGGACCTCATTTTTCACTTTCTCCTCATGGCCTGGAAAAGGCGTACTGCACAAAGGACTTGCGTGTCCTGACACACAGGAAGAAGTGGAACGGGAGGCGAGGCTGCAGAGCAGGGATGCCCACTGGGCAGAGAAAAGGGACTCCTGACTGTGGAAGTGGCCGTTGGCCGCTCTGCCTGTGAGTCCAGACCTGTGTGAAAAGCAGAGAGCTCTGCTTCCTGCCCCCGGGGTCTCTCACACTTCTGCAGCTGGAAGGAAGCAGGCCCCACAGCCCCCTCCCCAAAGCTAAAGGGAATGAATGAAGAGGAGAATGGAAAGTCTCAGAATGCTGTTGGCTCACAGGAGGCAGTAGCAGGGATGCGAAAGTGAGAGGAGTCACAAGATGGATCTGACTGAAGTACCGTACACGCATGTACGAAACATCAGCGGGAACCCTCTGAACAATTACCATACGCACAAACGGCGAATACAGATTTGTAAACAGGCCCTGTGTAGGCCCGAATGGGAGAGAGAGGTACACACAGAGAATATGGCCAAAAGCTGCTGGATTGGTTAGGGAAGGGAGCAGGGAGGAAAAGTGCTGGAGGGTTTCAGTGTGATCAGGTAAACTTTTATGTATATACATGGAGATACATGTGTATATAAATTGAACAACTAATTGAGGCTAATACAAATGTGGAAAAAATATCAATGAATTAGAAACCATTGTCAGGCCCTCAGAAATGAAAGTCTAAGAGCAAAAGCAAAACTGGGGGAAAGTCACGGTAGTTGACCACCCTCTGTTCTGTCCAGGACTGAATTTTCATTTTTGTACCACTGTTTAGAAGCACTTGTTGGAAAAAAAAAAAAAAAGCAAGCATTCTTCTTGAGTCTGAAGCATGACTGTCGCCTGTCTTTGGAGCCAGACCAGCTAGCGTTTGTGGTCAAGCACAGTTTGTTCCTAACATGACAGAACAAGAAACTGAGGCCCAGGAAACACACTGCATCTGTTGTTTTTGTTGTCATTGTTGTTGTTTGTCAACAGCAAGGTCCACTGAGCACCAAATGGCTCAGTGTGGTAGAACACAGCCCACCATTGGTAAGATAGGACTCCACATTGGTTAGACAAAAATGTTTGTGTCAATTGCCAAGGCCATTTGTGGCCTGGAAAATAAATGCATACTCTACCTTTTCCAAAACACAGAAATATTAAGCAGGCCTTTCTAATAGAAGGATGAGCTTGTGCCAGGGTCTGCAGAGAACCAAATCTTACATCTGAAACTCCTTCCAGAAGCCACACCACGAAACCCCAAACTGTTTGCTCCAACACACAGAACCAGGCCCTTTCAGAGAAATGCAAACCCATATGTTTCTGATTCCCTGAACGGCACTACCCACGGGGTTTTTACAAGCTTTTCTCAGGATTTTTTGTTAATATTTCAAACTCAAAAGTGATATTCAACCAAAAGTAAACCAAATGTAAACTTCTACCTTTAGGGAATTAATCTGAACCAACACCACACAGTTACCTTTTTAAATTGAGACCGGGTTTTTTGGATATACCAGCCTTTCCCCCTTATTCTCCTTAGGCTTCATATGTCCAGAAACACAGTGCTCTGTAATTAAATGCTGTAATCAACAGTGAATCAAGTATTACTCTCTTAAATCTCTATTCCCAAGAGCTCTTGTTGTTGTTGTTGTTGTTCTTGTTGTTGTTGTTATTGAGCTTTGTTTAATAGGCTTAAGAGACTAATAAGGATTCAGAAGGGGAGAAGGGAGAAAGGAGAGAAGAAATAAAAGAAGGTAGAGGGGTGGGTGAATAGGATCCAAATACTTTTTGATCATGTATGAAAATGTCACAGCGAAGCCTATTATTTTGTCCAGTTAATATCTACTGCTAATAAGAATTCTGTGTTTTTTTTTCCTAAAAGCAAAATTATTTTTCCCTCAATGATCAAGGAACATGTTCAGCAATTTAGTTAGCTTTTCAGGGTTAATGCTATGATCTAAAATTTAAAATTAAGGATTTTATCTGAATGAGAACTCTTTTTAAAACATGCAAAGGTTTAATAGTAACCTATTGTCCCCAAGGGATTTCAAATTCTTACTTCTCATATCCACTGGATTTCAAAAGCAAGTTCTAGACCAAATATTTGGAGTAACTTGAGTTTTGTCTATATACCAGCTTCTTAGTAGTGTAAAAGAGGTTTACAGAAATTAGACCCCTGAGAGAAATGATTTCTTACCAACCATAAAGCCAGGTGCCCAGACACATTCATTAACAATAAGCTTTGAACTGAGGCTTTTCTGGGGAGTCTGAGAGCTACCTGGATTTCCTCTAGACGTCAGGTGAAATAAATCCCCATCAGTTTTGCTAACTACTCAATAAGAAGTAATCATGAGAGGCAGTATTTTTGTTTTAAAGATGTATACTATGTATGTATATTCTAACATATATACAGATAGATAGGGAAAGAGAGAGAGAGAGAGAAAGAAAGATAGACAGGTAGTCTTCCTGTAAACTAAGTAAAAATTGAATGTGGTAACCAGTGTGTTTTAATAGTGAAACACTCTTTGGATACCAGCAACTCCCCACCCCCACATGCACTTGTAGAAAATGCAAAGGAGACAGGAACAATAAAGAAATGAATTTTTCATTTTCACCTAATTCAGACTTCAAGGTACCATAAACTGACCCTTTGAATGGGAAAAGATAACATTCTCCAAATTATAAGAGAAATAATAAAGAAGGAGATTTTTCATTTTCACCTAATTTAGACTTCAAGGTATCGTAAACTGACCCCTCTAAATGGGAAAAGATAACATTCCTTCTGTTATAAATGTATTTACTTGGCCATAAAAGGTAAGGGCTGGATTTTAAACAAATGCTTTCAGTATTTCCCTTGACTAAAAGAAATCCTACAATTCTAAAACCAAACATTGCTTGCTCTTTTCTGGGGCTTTGGAACTCAAGGCAAATGGACATGTTTCTGCTGCTCGAACAACCAGCTCTTGCTACTGAAAACGCCTTGCATTCACTTCGTGAAGCGGTTCCTTTGTCCCTGGGCAGGACAAGGGTGGAAGAGAGAGAAGAAAGACAAGGAGAAGTGTGATGCATAGTCACTTGCTACCACTGAGTACTGGAAACTCCGAACTCTTGGGTATTTTGTTTTGTGTTAACTTCTGGGCATACTTCTAAGGTCATACACAGGTTCTGATCGAAGCCCTCAAAATTTGATGTCTTAACACAACATATCACTGTCCTCAAGGAATAAGCAAACTGCACATGTCACAGCATTGAAGGTCAGGAATATTTAAGTAGGGAAATGGTTTCTCTCCCATTTTGGAGGAAGAAATTCATCTAGTAAATTCTTGGGGAAATAAATGTGTGTGTTCATTTCTTTCTGGTTGGTTCTCCACTCTTCGTTTGCTTAAGTCAGAATACTTAGGCAAACAAGGGCATTAATTCTCTCTGGTTTTGCTAGAAGAGCCATCAGCTTTACAGGACTGCAAAGATTTGACTTCGCTTTTTGGGTGAGAGATTGTGGGAAAGGGAAAAGAGTTACAAGTGAATTCAGCATCTTCAAGGTGAGCCAGTGTGTAGTGGAGTCTGATGTGTTTGAAATTATAATCACTACCAGGTGTCATTGGCTCATGCCTGTTAATTTAGCTGCTTGGGAGGATGAAATTGGAAGGATCACAGGTCAAGGCTAGCTTGGACAGAAAAGTTCTCAAGACTCCTTCTTAATCAATAGCTGGGTTTGGTGACACATACTTGTCATCCTAGCTACATAGACAACTGAAATAGAAATATCCTGCTTCCCGACCAGCCCAGGCAGAAAACGCTTCAAGAGTTGAGCTACGTGGAAGAATCTAGACATGGTAGACCACACCTGACATCCCAGATACAATAATCCTAAACTAGGTATGAATAATGGTCCAAGCATTCACTCAAATGGATGCAAGACCCTATGTCGAAAATAATCAGCACAAAAAGAAGCAAAGGACCTGAATGGTGGCTCCGTGGGACAGCACCTCACATCAAAGGAGGTGACTCCGAGCTTGAACCCCAGTGCCACTAAACCCAAAAGAAAAACAAAGCAAAGACAAGACAAACCAACAAATGGAAGGAATTGGACAATCATCTGCAAGAAAATTGCAAGCGTGTGGCTTATATGCACAGGGATACACTTACAAAGACAGGATTAAGTGAAGCCTGGGCAGAGAGGCCCACTTCTTTCTCAGGATGATTTGCCTGGGAATTAAATCTTTTAATGTCTCACCTGGAGGGGATGGACTTACCAGGAGATCTGATTAGATTTCTGCTTCCTAAGTAGGCCACCCCTAGATTACTGCCAGGTCTATTAGTCTAATCGCTCTGGTAATGAGCAAGGAGGGGCCTCTTAGATTTCACCCAGGACTTTGTCTTCCTTCTAAGCCTGCAAACTGTGGAGATCCCCAAGGAGGGAACATCCACCCTCAGCCAGGTATGTGTTCTGTCTCCCCCAGTTCCATGGCCAGGAGAGAACGCAGGAAGGAGCTGAGATTCCCGTCAAAGGGAAAGGAAGGACAGAAGGCAAGGGAAGGAAGAAAAGGAGGGAAGGAAGAAAGGCAGGAAGATAAAAAAAAAAGAAGAGAAGGCAGAGGCAGGAGGATTGATGAAATATGTAAAAGTAACTCTAAGCCAGGCACCGGTGGCTCACTCCTCTCATCCTAGCTACTCAGGAGGCTCAGATCTGAGGTTCATGGTTCAAAGCCATCCCTGGCTAGAAAGTCCGTGAGATTCTTATCTTCAATAAACCTCCAGAAAACCAGAAGTGGTGCTGTGGCTCAAGTAGAGGGCTAGCCTTGAGCTGAAGACCACAGAGGAAGAGGAAGTGCCCAGGCCTAGAGTTCAAACCCCATGACCAACCAAAAAAAAAAAAAAAGTAACTCTAGAAATCTGGTGTCCTATCAATTGTGTCACTGGTACCCAATGTATTTTCCTCCATTGTGGTGTGTTCAGATTCCCAGAGCAGACACTCAAACAAAATCATTCTCTTTGTGGACTGCCAGAGGAGTTAATAGTCACAGAGAAATACACCAGTGAGCTAGAACCATCACCACAGATCCTAACACAGGCAAATCACTCTGCTGTGGTTGGATTAGACAATGAAGATAAGAAATAAGTTTACATAACATTAGTACTTTCCAGCTCCAGCAAAGAAAGGGGTTGAATTGCTTTGGTCCCCTTGTTTGTATTTTCCCTGTGAAAAAACAATGATTCACGCCAACTTCTAGGGACTGACTGAAAATTCAGTTTCCCTTTTAAGGAACTGCTCAACTACCTTTTTTCAACAGTGACTCTCATTTGCAACTTAAAAAAAAAACCCTTAAGCCAAACTTCTTCATATCTGTGTTTATGTACTCAGCTTAAATTACACTCATTTGCAATCATAAATATGCAATATTATGATGTTGTTGAGTCATTTGCTATTTCAATAATCGTATCCTAAAAATACAAACTCCACCAGGTCAGAAGTTTCTCCTTTTCAACATTTTTACACTGCTATACATCCTACAGAAGATTATTAAGCAATTGGAATTTGTTAATTGAATAATCATTCAGTGATACCCGAAAAAATAATAAAACACATCAAAGAGATGGAAAAGAACAGGAAGAAAGCCAAAAAAAAAGGATGAGGTAATTTGCTTCAACAAGATGAAGGCCTCTAAGAAAGGAATAGCAAGCAGAGGGGCTCTCTCTCTGTTTCTCTCTCTCTCTCTCTCTCTCTCTCTCTCTCTGTTTCTTCTCTCTCTCTCTCTGTTTCTCTCTCCATATCTCTCTCCCTCCCTCTCACTCCCACCTGTTGTCTTTCTCTCCTCTCTCTTTATCTGTGTCTGTCTCTCTGTCTGTCTGTCAGTGTACCTGTTTCTCTCACACAGACACACTTCTTCCCTTCCTCCAATCTTGATGTCCAGATGACATGGAAAATTGGATCACTCTTTTGAGCTACCATTGGGCATCTAGTGGAAAGAGTCTTTGGGCAACTGAGCTTGTTCTTTTTGCTTTTTATTTAGGAGTTGTGAGATAGAGTAAATGAAAGGTAAGTGATCACCGGAAGGATTTGTGATAAAGTCATGAGTGCTTCTGGTGAAACCCATAGCACATTTTGAATGGGGAATGTAGGTGAGAAAGGAATGGGTGTGGCTCAAGAATGTGGAGGGAGACCTGGGAAGGTGGCTCAGTGGTAGAGTGCTTGCCTTGCAATGCATGAGGCCCTGGGTTTGATTCCCCAGCACCACATAAGCAAAAAGAAAAAAAGCCGGAAGTGGCGCTGTGGCTCAAGTGGTAGAGTGCTAGCCTTGAGCTGAAGAGCTGAGGGACAGTGCCCAGGCCCAGAGTTCAGGCCCCACAACTGGACCCCCCCCAAAAAAAACAAAAACAAAAAAACAAACAACAACAACAAAAAGAATGTGGAGGGAAATAGTAGAGGTTTACTTATTGATAGGTTGTCACAGATTAAGATGACAAAATGCTCACTCCAGGGATGTAAACTACATCTTTTATAAACAACAGCACAGAGAGAGAGAGAGAGAGAGAGAGAGAGAGAGAGAGAGAGAGAGAGAGAGAGGACAGCTTTAGCAGCACACAGATCCTACCCATTTTCTAATAAATCCCAGTGCACAGCAGCTGTGCTGAGACCACACCAGCGCGCAGCCTTGCAGCTCACAGAGTAAACTGAGCATCCCTGGTGTCTACACAAACTCTTTCCTGCTAAACATGGAGGGCTCGACAGATTTTTTAGAAATGTTCCACGAGTCCTAATTTATAAGCAACAGTTGGTAAGCGCCAATGCCAATTAAACCAAATCGTGAGTGCTAATTCACTGACACCGTGTTTTTCCTGTGGAAAAGGGGGAAAAAATAATTCACAAAGAAATGGTGGGAAAGTATTGGATAATTGAATGTTACCTCATTTTTTTCATTTGCATTTCTTGATTTTATTCACCAGGAATTGCTTTCTGCATTTTAGAATAACCAGGGTCATTTCCTGAGGAAGCTTTTTCATGCAAGAAGCATACAAAATTGTCAAACACATGAACATAGCCATCATGAATCGTGGAGCTCTATGGTGTCATTTCAAATTAATCTCTGGATGCCATTTTAAATCTTTCAACAATAGCTGTAATACTCAGCTTTCTTCTGGAGATTGCAGGCGTTGGCTTGGTAAGAACTTAAATGCTGTTAACAGTCAACTCAAAGTTGTTGCAGCAGGAGAGAGAATATAGTCCTCATTGTTCCTATGAGAAGCACAGTGGAACTCACACACTGCCTTCCCTACCAGCCCAGGAAGGCCCTACCCAGAAGATAAGAAAAGAAGCCATTGTACAGGGTGCAGGGACTAAGGAAGCTGCAATCACACAATATGTCACCATTTGCTTTGCTTGTGTGGGGCATTGTGTGCTCCCAGCATTGGATAAATAACAGCAGTCTCATATCTACTCAAAATAATAATAATAATAACCCTCTTTGTCTTTTGCTTTAATTAGCACAGACTGGGGTCATTTTTAATGGAAACTCAAACTGGAAAGTTTTCCCGGAGTGATTTATATGAAAAGCTATTAATAGAGAAGTCAACACACAGTATGTGAAAAGTGAAAGAATGGAAGTCTACCACCATGAACAGTAGTTAGGTTTGAGGTTTATTGCTTTGTGAATAAATCTATGGGTTGTCAATGGCCAGCCAGTCCATAGACAGAGCGGAACTGTAGCAGTAACGCTTTCCAAGGGGAGCTAGCTATCTCCACATTAACAAGTTGTAAATGTGATTCTCTGAACATCTGCTGAGCGAGTTGCCAAACCACCCCGATTGAATAGGGAAGACTCAGGGTTTGGGGGTTTATGAAACATTCTAGGAGGAGGGGAATTCCAGTCTGTAGATTTAAAGGGTGAATGATGATATCTTTAGGAAAAGCAGTTATTGCTATTGAAGGGCAAGTAACAGTTCAAAAAAAAAAAAGCAGTAAATGGACTCTTGAGTCTTGGTCAAGTATGTAAATAAGGAAGCAAGGAGAAAAGTCTTGGGACTGTTCTAAAGATTTAATAGGAAAACACATTCTAAAAATCTCAGGCAAGCTCCAGCTCCAGCCTCAATCCCCAATTTCAATTCCATTAACCACAGACTCTGGCAAGGAGGGATGGACTCCTCTTGGCCCAGGAAGTAAAGACATTCAATCACATCGCTTTTATCGCCAGTAAGTTACAGGGAAAACAACCCACTATTCATGGCTTGGGGTCGAAAGGCAGCAGCAGTTCAGAAAAAGGAACCTGCATCTCACTTGAACTACAAAGAAGTCCACACAGTCTGCACCTAACAGGATCTACTTACTCAAAAGAAATATTTGATGGCAAGAAAACAGTAAAAATTTTAATAAAGAAATTGGCAACTTGAGTTGCAAAATGAGAAAGCTCTATTTAAAAAAATAATAGCAAAGAAAATACAGCCTTTGGGGGAATCATGAGGATTATTTTTTTAGTTTGGAAATAAACAGTCTAATAGAATGCACATGGATACAGGAAATTGTTGTCAATTTTTTCTGCATTTGCATATTTCACAGTATCCGCAGCTAAATAATGATGTAATATTTCAACTTGGCTTTGTCTACATTTGTTTTACCTTATCCCACCAATGGAAAAACTTACTGACCAGGTGGAATTAAATTTCTTTTTAGGGTATTACCCATTCCCTTTTTTTTCTTTTTTTTTGTTTTAAGACACCCTGAATGTCCAAATTCTGTTGTCAGGATTTGAATGCGTTCGTGTGGAACCTACATTTGTGATCAAGAGTTCAAGACTCAAAAGTTATGAACTCTATGCTATGTGACAATACAATGTTATGTCTTTGAAAGGAAAAAGAAAAAGAAAAAACAACATCCAACAATGACAATTGAATTCCAGAGCTAGCTAGGTGATTTCAAGCATTCTAGATAAACACCAACAACCAGAATGATAATACTTGAATGGCATATAAATAACACCCTTCCAATGCTGGCAGGCGAACCTTCATAACATGTTCTGTGGTCAGAAGGAGTGGATCTTGCCCGTGTTTCAGATGAGATTGAGAGGTAATAGAGGATGACCTCCTGAGGCTTTATCCTGGGCTGGCAGGGGATCCAGGATTAGACAGCCAGGTCTGTCTTTCCCTACTGTGGTCCAGTGCACAGACCCAGCTGGTGGGGCCAGCTGGACTCCATGCAGTGCTCTGCAGCCCTTGCTGGACACATGATGGTGTATGTGGTCTTCTCCATGTCCTGACACCCGCAAGGAGCCCTGGATATTTTCTGGGAACTACAGCAAATGGCCTCTGGACAGTTTCTCGAGCCATCCGTGGTCCTCAGACTTTGTGACATGCAGAATGCAGAAAATCAAGTAATCCCTGGCTGCAGCGGCAGCCGGGGGTGGGGGGGTGAGGGGTGGAGGAGGGGGGAGAGGGAGGGTTGGGGAAGAGGGAGGGTTGGGGGAGATGCCCGTCTTTCTTGGTTTCTAAGCTCATTCCAATATTAGAACCTAGCCCTGCCTTTATCTCTGTTTTTGTCACTTGAAACATTTCTATTCCATCTTGTGTCTGCCTCAGCCCACCTCTGCCTCTGGTCCCCTTTTACATAGCCCCCAGATTCTTTCTCCTACTTTAGGAAAAATGCAGGCTGCTCCTCCCAACGTTGGAGGTCCTGGGGCTAAGTTGGCTTCCAACCTAACAGCTAACTTGACCCACACTGTGGAAGACACAGACAAAGAGAGACAAGTCCTTATTCAAAGGCAGAATCAGGGTCTTTGGTCCCACACCACAGCCATGTCCTGGCTCTAGGGGCCTGTGCCACTCCAAGAGTGTCACAATACGGAGGGCTAGGTGTACAAGGATCGCTAGCTCTGTGAGAGTATAAAGGCAAGAAAGAGGTTAGAGTCCCGTGTGCTATGCCTGCCTCTTACACCTAAGTCTCCTGCACTTCAGCAAGCTCTCACCTTCTTTTTCAGTTATTGCTTAGCCGGGTCCCAGGGCTATTTACACACCATCAATCATTTTCTTTCCCTTGTCCCGAAGAACGCTGATCAGGAGCCTTCACAGCACCTTCACAGAGCATGAGCCAAGGAAATGCTGTCTACCACAGAAAAGGACTTTGATTTTGAGGAGATGCGAATAGCTTTGTCCAGGGCACTGATATATACAAAGCCTTTTCACCAAATGTCACTGGATAGGAAGGTAATTCGTTCCGCCCTCCTGAACAAATACCACTAAGGTTATAGATTGCTCTCCTCAATTACTCTAGATAACCTTAATTTTACTAGCTCCATTTTTCTTTTGCACAAAATCAACATGTAAACGTATTCAGTAGCTTATAAATTTGGTTATAGACCTTCCCTGAGGATTCAAATGCTAGTTATATCATTAATTTATCGAAGGAGTATTTGATCATTTGCTGCTTACTGAAAACATCAAATATTGTCTTTTAAGAGTCACTCTAAACATTAGAAACTTTCAAGGGTGTTGTTGAACTCAGCGAATGTTCTCTAAGATACTTAGGTCAATCACAATGACTACCTCAGATTTTGAAGTTAATAGTAGTAAACCATTTTTGGTATTTTTTCATTTATTTATTTTTTTTAGGAGTTGCCACGTAACGAAGCAGTTTAATGAGTCCAATAGCTCTTGATCCATTTTCATACCCATCTCTCCTCTTCCCACCCCTTCCCTCACTCTTCTTAATTTCGTAGGGTACACACTAGGTTCTTGATTACATTTCCCCCTCTCCTCTTCTTCGGTTGTCTCCCCTCTCCCTTTGAGCCCACCCCACCCCCTTTTGAGTACCTGCTTTCTGATGTTTTATTTTGCTGAACTTTGTGGCTTTCTAAGGAATTACACTATTTGAATTCTCCCTGGACTCTAACATACCTTATTTATTTCTTCACCTTAAGTAGTTGTGCAAAGAGTTTCAATGCAGCATGTGATTTTAATTTTAATTTTTTTTTTGCCGGTTGGGGGGCCTGAACTCTGGGCCTGAGCGCTGTCCCTCAGCTCTTCAGCTCAAGGCAAGCACTCTACCATTAGAGCCACAGCACCACTTCTGGCTTTTTCTGTCTGTTTATGTAGTGCTGAGGAATCTAACCCTGGGCCTCGTGCATGCGAGGCAAGCACTCTATCACTGAGCCACCTTCCCAGCCCTTAATTTTAATATTTTAATGCATTTTAATCAATGCTACCCCTCTGTCCATCATTCTCTCCATCTCTCCCAAGGGTTTTTACAATTTCTGTTTTGAGGGATCCTGATTCCAGTGTACTTTTCCTGAGCTGTAAAGACAATGGCCGGGAACTGCAACTCCACTCAGGAAGTGGTCATCCTATATGCTCCTTCATACATGCTCCTTGTACAACTACTTAGAGATTTTATAAAAGGAAGTGCCAGCTCCTGAAAAGCAGATCATGAAAGCAATCTGATAACAACACCAGGCAGCAGCTACGAAACATTGTCCCGCAGAAAATCAAGGGTGTGCATGGTCCAAACTCTATTCCCAGCACCTAACCCAGCACCTTCCAAACAAAAGAATTTCAATGAGCATGAGCTTGCTGAAAGAGGGAGAAATATTCCAACTAGGCCAAGCACACTGGGCTGCACCTGTAATCCCATTATTCAGGAGACTGAGGCAGGAGGTTCATGCAATTGAGCTAGCCTTGTTTACAAAGGGAGACTCCATCTCAAATGAGAATAAAGGAAAAACTAAATGTCATAGTAGTGCCCAGTAGGTAAGCATAACAATGCATGCAGTGTATAAAATCTCTCCTCAGTATTTTTGTTTAAAGAATGACTCTCAATTTGACATTTTCTTTCACATACACTGAATTCCTAATATACAATTCTATTATAAGCTCAAGTTAGTTCATCTTTTCTTACAGATTGTTCTGGATTTTTTAAATTCATCTTTAGTTTTAAGAATTTTTATATTAATCTACCAGGAATGAAGCATTCTTAATGACTGAAAGGGGAAAGAATTTTGTGTTTTTATGATGTGCATTGGACATGAAGCTATAATAATACAGTTATTGTTTTGTTTTTCTTTTGATTCTTCTGAATGAGAACCTGTATAATTCAATGGACTGATCCATTCCTGGAACTTCAAAGTATCCAGCAGTTAGTAGGTACTCTAAAACTATTTATGTATTCATGGTTATGCAAATGTTTTGCAAATTAGCACCACAGCTTGTGGAAAACTTTTAGCAAACTTTCTGTTCACACCAATATTATTCTTTTGAAGAACTTTATAGCAAATGTCAAGACAAATGGTCAGCCATGATGCCTCAAATACTCCCCTTTACACCAGCACAAAACTTACATTTCAAATGCTTATGAATAAGCCATTGGTGTCATTTCCTGAGAGGAGCACAATTGGGAGAGGGGCAGGTGACAGGAACAATCAACTCCTCTAGTGTGGACATTTTTACTCGGTAAGTGACAGTTGGGCATATAGACTTTAATCCTGCAATTGATTTACCATGTTAAAAATAGTTTGCTTTTTTTTTTAAAAAGCCCATATGTTATTGACAATCCAGCTGAGGATCAAAGACAGATTTTTTAAATTAGTCATAAGAATGTAAAATTTTCATATAAGAGCAATTATTAAGATTGTTTTTGACATGTGGTCCCAAGGGGAAAAAAATCTTTTTTTTCTGTGTTCACACATTCATTCACACACACACACACACACACACACACACACACACACACACACACAGAGTAGTGTGCACACATATGCAGGAGCCAACAAGCATGTATTCACATGTAATGACCCCTCAGGTCCCAAAGCAACCTTCACACAGACCAATGTGTTCAGAACCCAGTGTCGATCACTCAGAGCTCCAGTAATACATCTTTGCTTTATGAGTCTTCTTTTTGCAAATGAAACAGAAAATACTAGTTCACTTATGTTAGAAAACTTTACAAACATCTAATAAAACCTGATTAGACTCTTACCACCCACAGCAAACATGAGAAAAACTATAAAAATGAGCATCTGTTTACCCTTCACTAAAGTATACATATGCAAGAACATTTTGCCATATTATGTACCATATTATTTTTTCAGGTTACTAGCATGTAATATTAGAAACATACTTTCCCTATGGTTTGCAAAAGGCACATGGCTATATTCATCTAATAGAAGCTAAACCCTAAATTTCAAGTTGGATCAGAACTCTAGTCCTCTTTTACATCTTCCTTTATGGCTAATAAAACCATTAGCATTAAGCAAAAACCTACAGCTTCATATTTTTTTCTGTGAGAAGAAACAGAAATTGCATGTAGTAGATGCAAGAAATGTGTGTATTCTTACAGAATAAAATATTCTCCCAGTCAACTACAAATAACTTTCACTGTCATTTCTGAATTTGCTTTCCTACATTTGTAGTAGTCCTGAAACAAAAACAAATCTATGTGTAGTTTGTCATAGTAAAACAAATAGACTTGGCTTTCTATTGGTCTCCCCAAAGAGACATTCCCGTAGTCACATTTGCAGCATTTCATGTATACAGAGCTGAATGGCCCTGTGTACAGGTGTTGCTGTATTTGCCTTAATTCTGATATCTACTGTTTCTAACGGCAGCACTTTGACTGAGATTTCAGTTTTGAGTTCCAAGCTCTTCACCTCCATGCCAACGGAGCTACAAAGAAAACATTTCCTCCAGCATGGAGACAAGAATTGGCTTCTCCACTTGGCAACGGATCCCATGTTGATGATTTTTTAAAAGAATAAGTGTTCAGTTCAAGGGCCCTAGAGAAGCTGATGGCTGCAGCTCTGGTTATTTGAGGGGGAAAAAAAGTAAAGAGATTATTAAAAGCCAGGGACAGGGAGTGGAATAGAAAAACATTTCTTTTAATTTAAAAAAAAATGAAGTAAAAACAAGTTTTGAGTAATAACATATGGAGCTCTGTATGGTTAGATTAAATGCCTGTGGATGCAAAGATTTGTGTCTCTGATGTGTCTGGATTTCAGATCAATTATACTCATGCTAATGTCCAATTTCCATAAGAATAAAGGAAATGACAATTATATGTTGGCTTAATTTTGTTTGACAAAGACACTCTTCAAACTCTTGAGCCAAAAAAAAAAAAAATCTTGGTTCTATTCCACAGGGGCTCCTTCTGAGAGTCACCAAATTCCATCAAGAGGAAAGTAAGAAAACTGTGTAATAAATAGAGCTTCTCCTGCCCTGGCCATGGCTACAGCTGTCCTTTGAGGATCCAGAACAGCTGGGGTTCCTTAAATGTCCTGTACAGGGAGGCTGCAAGGAATGGTTGCTACAAGGTGTTTCAACAGGGGCACCTGCGTCTTTCGGGCATCCTGGAGAGAGGCTCAGAACAGGGAGGTGACCCTATTGCGGATTACCATGCTGTCTACATACAAGAATCAAAACTCATTTTCCAGAAGAGCAAAGTTGCCTAATACAACATTGAACATAACTGGAACTTGAAGAAGAATAAGGGTACGGAAAAATTAAAATAGTCATGATAATACAAGTGGATATACTGATAATTTTTAAAATCTGGCTTAAAAAAAATCCATCTCTACCACTAACTAGCTGTGTGGCTTTGAGTAGCTCACTGGATCTCTGCTGATCAAGTGTCTTTTCTACAGCGAAGCTGCAACTAAACTTTTGAGCTGCCTTCCAGCTGGGAAATTCCACGATACAATGTAGGAGCAGGCAGCTATGCTAGGAAGGGTTTGCCCGCCGTGTCCGTGGCTGAGGAGCCCTTGCTGGAAAAATCACAGCAGGCTTCTGACCTGCCGTGGCTCCATTTCCTAGCTTTGGATAGGAGTGGAGCTGGCACCAGGAAGAATGGACAAAAGGAAGATATTGGGAGGGACAGGCACCTGTACTCCCAGGAACAAGGGGAAGGCATAGGGACAGGGCCCCTGGATGCCATTCTGAATTAAACATTTATTATCTCCAGCTAATAAAGGACAGTGGTCAGGGGCGGACAGGGATGATTTATATTACGTTGTACTTCCGCAGCCATGAAACTTCCTCTTGTAAACCCAGGGAGCTGTTTGAACAGGCTGTGGTAGTTCTCAAAAACACAGACCCAAATCTAAACTAGCTGGCAGAAGAGAAAAGAAGGCTGACGCACGGACACAGCCCTCAGAAACTGACCCCACCACCGTCATCCATGCCTCTGGCTCAACGCAGAGCAACCTCTGCTCATCTCAAGACCCATATTTCAGCTTCCTATTGCCAGATACAAATGCATGTGCCTATTCTTCAAAGGAAAAGCAGCTTGAAATAAAGGCACCATTTCTTCTTTCCAGTGTTCTGTTGAAAGTCACAAAGCTCCTGAAGATGGTATTCATTTCCTCTAATAATAATTTCTAGGTCATTAAGTTCATTGCGTTCTACTCTGGGCTTGCCTTATCAAGGACACAGAGCACTGTGCGCATTCCCTCAGGACTCCAGCTGCCGTATCACACCGGCTCACACTTTCAAAGGATTAATCACACCTCTCTAGAGCTTTGAACCGTCATTGGCTAATCTGCACACTTTCACTTAGGCTGACCGGGGCTAGCTTTGTTTCTGAGTGATAGCAAGACGACAGGGCCAGGCTGGAGCAGAGACAGACCAGGCCCTGCCAGTGGGAGAAAACTGGCCAGCACCAAGCAAGGAAGTCAACTCATTTCTTTTATTTCTCCCTCCCTGGAAGAAATGGTGAAAGTAAAAGTCGTTCTAATATGCCTAAAGTGGCCTTTTCATGGAAGGCATTTGAAGGGACCAGATTCCATACCAAAGAAATCCTAGAACAACTGAACCATATGATTTATAACCAGGTTAACTCAGGGTTAGTTAGCTAAGAACTAGCTGGAGTGGTAGAAGCAAAGCTAGCGCTCTTGTAAGCCACGATCCTCTCACGAGGCTACAGTAAATGATGACTGTGTTGTTGGTGGTGGTGTCAGTTGAAAACCATATCTGTTGATCCAAGGCAGGGATATTCATTATTGATCTCAACCCCAAATTCATCAAACATATATCCCTTCCTTGTATAGGCTGGGTATTTATTTTCTGATTAAATATGTTAGTGTTTGAAGAAGGCTTTGCAGATCGAGGTATCTTGTTTTTCTTGAGAACTGTTGTTCTTCTTGCTAGCGTGTCATACTTACATTAATTGGAATTGATAAGTTATTGATCATCCAGCGTGAATGCACTGGAGAGAGGAAGTGGAACAACACGCTGCCAGCTGTGACCTCCAGTCATTCTGCATGTGGGTTTGTGTGCAAACTCTGTGTATAATGGGGTCAATTGCTCATCTCTTCTGGGGCTATGCTTCATTGCTCACTTTTAACACAAAATAAGAATTGATGCATATGCAAACACAAAAATAACCAGATACAGTGTATGCAGTGTATGGTTCACGTACAAATCATAGCTCTCTTCAGAGTCATTGTAAAGCAACAGCCCTCACATTTCAATTGATCTTTTACCTATCTACACAATTGGTAAAACTGTTACATATGAGAAGCACTTGTGGCTCATTAGTTATTCAGGAAACTGAGCAATGAGGATTGCAATTGGAAGCCAGCTTAGGCAGGAAAGCCAGTGAGACTCCTTTCTCCAATGAATCACCCAAAAGTTGAAAGTAGAGTTGTGGTACAAATAGTAGAATGCTAATCCTGAGAAAATAAAAGCTCAAGGACAGTGTCCAGGCCCTGAGTTCAAGCCCCAGGATTGGTATACACACACACACACACACACACACACACACACACACACACACACACACACACACACACACACACACTGCCAAATACTCCTCAGGATTAAGGATAATGTTCTCAAGATTTCAAACACAATCTTCCACCTGGCTTTTCAATTTCGAGGGTACACACAGCATTCTCACAAGCCAATAGGCTTACCATATACAGAATTTGCACAGGAAGTGAGCTTATGTGCTGTGTTACTACTAATGTCATCTCTCTTGACACTGTTACCCACTGAGGGGCAGGAGACACACATTTGCCTGTTTACAACACCATTAGTTTCTGGTTTCACCTCCTCCTACTGTACAATAGTTCCTTCTAGGTCCAGTCTGCTGGGACCACCCTGGAGTACACGCAGGTCCCTCAACAAGTCACCAACGGCCTTTCCAGCAACGAGGCCCCTCGCAGACTAGTCATGACACTTCTTAGAGCAATTGGATGGTCAGCAGAATCAGTTATTCCCTGCTAGCGATGTTTCTTTCCCCTCAAAAATATTTTAATTCTATACATTTAGGGAAAATGTTTATGCAGACATCATCAGCTAATAGTTGCACAGTGTACACTCTGGATCATCTAACAATAAATAAATCATAGAAAAACAGGAAACCAAACAGATATGGTATTTTCTTTGATGAAGCTTATGACTTGTCATTCCTTTTCTAGAAAACACCAGCTGTGAATTCAGAATCATGGGATAGGACCTGCTACCAGCCTATTAGTTACTATGAGATTATTATTATTATCGCTGTTGTTGTTATTGTTATTATTTGTTGGATATTGGGGCCTTGCACCTGCTAAACTGGTGCTCTACTTGGCCAGCCTCTTTTTCTTGGTTACCTTCAAGATAGAATTTATGCCTCGTCCAGCCTGCACTGCAATCCTATTTGTGTTTCCCTTGGTTGCTAAAATGAGAGGTGTCTATCACCCAGCCCAGCTATTGGTTGAGATAGAGTCTCATGACCCTGATGCCCAGTGCAACCTATGCAGAAACGCTGGTAATCCTTCCATCTTTGATCTTTAGCTCTGGAAACAATGGGACTTTCTCCAGAAGTGAAGAAGCCACATAAACCACAGCTTTAGAACTGCCATAGGCAAAAGAATCATAACATCCAGGCCAATGAAAAAGAAAAGTGACAGGGAAGAGGGTGAGGAGAGTGCCTTGCAGTCCCTGACTCGCCACAGAATTGTTGGGCCACACGATGGCAAAAGATGCATAAACTAAGTTGCTAGCTTTGATGTGTTTTTTTTGTTGTTGTTTGTTTTTCCAATTCTCAGCCTAACTCTAGACACTTAGGGCTATCTGCTAAAGTTTCTCTAAGGTGAGGCTTACCATCTGGGACAACAAAGGGCACAGGGAAGTGTAGACTGCAGGTTCATGCTGCAGGTACCACAGTCTTCAGTGGCCACACTGTAGCTCATGCATGCAGCTTCATAGGGATGGAAAGGCCTCAGATATTATTGGCTGTTGCAGCCTGGATTTGTCAGGATTCTGTTATAGGAATGAGTTCACTTCTCAAACCAGAAAGCAGAGAGTAGAATTAGCTTTAAGACAGGGCTTACACTCCCAGTAGAGGAGATAAGAGGCTTATCAGCTCTGTAGAAAGCACCTAAGTGTATCAGTGCCTGGGTCCTGTTCTAAATGAGCTGTGGCTCTGAGTCGGAGCGGGTTCTGGGTTGTTATCAGCTGTGTGTAGGGGGCACACACCACAGCACACCATTCCTGCAGCCTGCGGGGTTAAAAAATCACAGCAACGGTTTGTGAAAATCCACACAGCGAAAACTGACTGCCACTCATGTGCAGGTGACACACATCCCCCGACATCTGCCGTCCCCTTTATGACATCCACGTAGCTTTGCTGATAGTCATTGCTGGTCAGCGTGAGTGTGCCTCAGCATGTCACACCACTACACAGTTCGCACAAACACACATGTGTCTATAGGCATGTTAGAGGATCAAGTACAAACTCCTCTCTCCCATTGTCTGTAAGCACGCATGGTTATCATATATAACCATATCTTGTAAACATTGTAGATTTACATATAGGTGTACATACATGTCTATTCTCATATTTTTCTACTTTTATGCTTATAAAAGATCCTAGATATCATTCCATACCAACATGTATAGATTAAGCTTAAAAAATGAAGACTATCAAGCACAAATATTACATGTATTAAAAAAAAATAAAATCCCATACAAAAGAACCCAGAGAAAATGAGGTGTCCATATAGTTCCGAATCTCGAATCTCCCTGACAAGAGGTAAACATTAAATAGAAATGGAAACAACAACCACAGGCAAATTCCTTGCTACCTTGTCAGGCACAGGTTCTGTTTGTCCTACCTGAGAATGGGCAGGGCTGTGAGGAGAGCATACCAGACCAGCCCACTGGCTAGTACTCAGGTGGGAAATCTTTGCAGAGGCCAGCTCCTTCCTCTTACTGGTAGTGAGCCGTCATGTAAGGACACATTGTGCAATTGGCATCATCAGGACTCCATACCAATGCAGTGTTGAGAAATGGCTGTGAGGTAAACATATTCCCCGCCCAGTCTATTGCACCTTTCCTTAATGGTTCTGACACCAAAGTGGCATTTTCTCCATGCAGACTACCCATTAACTTATTTTACCCTTCACATTGTTTATCTCTTCATTGAACCGCAATGCTTTTACTTACGAACAAAATGAGCTTATTTTACGCTATGAATATATTTTTTAATATTTATATAGTAAGATGTTCATCTTTCTCTTGTGGTCATAATGAATAGCTTAATAGGTCTTTTCCACTCAAATGCTACTTCCTTTTTGTGGGTTTTTTAAAAGCTATTTTATATTTTAATTTTTTTCCGTCAGTATTTGAAGTGCTCACAGCTTGTGTTGCGACGATTAGTGTTGCAAAGATCTTTTTTCCTAGCTATTTAAATGCAGACTTCATTTACTAAACGCTTTTGTCTTTTTCATACTTTTTATTCATACATGTTATTGGTTTTAATTTATTCTAAATTTAATATTTTAAAACAAGGAATAATGACATTTATCGATGTCATTAATGTATTTGAGCTTACTAGTTTAATGAAAGTATCCTGGCAAGGGTCATTCAAGCTTCAAATGCTCATGCAACTGTCGTAACACTAGCCTTCAAAATCCATAGAGAATGTTTTTTTCTTAAAGCAAATTCGTATCTCTGATGAACAAAAAAAAAAGAGAAATGGTTATTATAACAAAGTTTGTTCGCCTAGGAGCTGCATATTTTAAAATTTTGTAAGAACTCATACCAATGAATAAAAGTAACCACAAATTCTCCCCCAATGTATCAAGCAAAAGAATAGACCTGGCCTAATTTTCTCTGGAAAAAGAAGCCATTCCTTAAAACCATAGGAAAGCACTATGTGTGGTTTGTTGCTTGGAGTGTGCCTCGTTGCTCCTCTGCTGTGGTACAGTTAACAATAGGATGACTGTCCTCACTCCCCACTGGGCTATTAGAAGACAAACAACAGTGAATCAAACATCTTTGAGTCTCCTAGGTGCCAGTCGATAAACATCGAATATAACATGCAAGGAAATGCTACATGAAGAGGTACATCCCAGGCCACACATTTTACTTCATTTCACATATAAATGTACATATATTCATATGGGCACACACAGATATATATCACATACTAGTTTTACAAGCTAAAAACTTATTGGATTTTTTTTTGGGTGGGGAGGGTCAGTTGTAGTGCTTGAACTCAGGGCTTGGGCTCTGTCCCTGAGCTCTTTTTTGCTCAAGGCTAGTGCTCTGCCACAGCAATACTTCCAATTTTCTCATAGGTAAGTGGAGATAAGAGGCTCACAAACTTTCTTGCCCAGGCTGGCTTTGAACCACTATCTTAATACCTCTGCCTCCTGAGTCATGAGGATTATAGACGTGAGCCACCAGATAATAGGTTTTGTCGTGATATTTCTATACATGCATATGGAGTACACAGATAATGGCCACTCTCCACTCCATTTTACCTCCTCCAGGAGGGAGGTAGGAGAGAAGGAAGGGAAGAGAGGGGAGGGGAGGAGGAAGAAGAGGAGGGGAGGAGACAGCAGGGGAGGGGAGGGAAGGGAAGGGAAGGGAAAGGAAGGGAAGGGAAGAGAAAGGAAGGGAGGAATCTTTTACCCTGGCCTCTAGTCCAATGCCACCCTGTGTTATAAAACACATAACCAAAATAAAAAGGGTCAGTTTGGTTCCCATGAGCAACAGAAGATTGTTCCTGAAAAGAGGAGCATGGGGGTCCTTCTAAAAGCAAGCTCACTTTATATTACAAGTAAAGGACCAGTGATGGCACGGTCAAGGCCTGGCTGGGACACAGTGATGCATGGAGCCTTGGATGGACCGTCCAGTGCTCCCCTCCTTCCACACAGACCACACTGGGTCCAGTGCCACACTCCTTTAAAACAAAGACCATACTGAACATCTAGGCACTGCAAGGTGCATGATGATTATTCTGTTCATTACTTGGTAACTGGATGTATAATTATCAAGTAATCTGCATGAACATAATTACGTATTTACATAGTCTTTGCCATGTAATTACAGAGGAGTTCGTGATTATACAGTACACTCCTTGAAAAAGAAAGTGATACCAAGAAACAAACCCCTCAAAATCTGTAGGATTTAGTCATCTCACGGAGAAAGAAACACGACGATCATTTAGCTTGGAAAAAAATCTTAAAATCTGAGTGTTAAAGAAAACAATGAAAATTTATATCAATTTTCAATCCTAAAAATACAAAAAAAATTAAAAAATACAATCTGAGTCCATTTTATCCATTTGGGAGCTCACTGAGACCATCAAACCACTTTGAAAACTCAAGGGGGTTGGGGAGTGGGAAGGAGAATATTTGCTTTCTAATTCAAAATGAAGGGTTTTTATATTTATTAGTCTAATCATCTCTAGCTCAGCCTCTATTCAGCCACAGTTACAATCACAAGTATCTCGTTCATATTCTAAGATGTTTAATTAGTAGATGCAGAAAAATGAGAAGGGATAAAGTTGAACAGTACTGGTCACTTAGCAAAGTCCCTAAACTTGTCCTACACACACACACACACACACACACACACACACACACACACACACACACACACACACACACACATACACCAAAAAAGAAAAAGAGAAAAGAATATTAAGTTCTTTATTTTTCATGCTCTCTAATGCAGATGGCCCATCCCATCACCCTTCATTCGTGCGTGCTTTCTCTTTGGAGTGGTTGAGGCCACAACAATGAATGCCATGCTTTGCACCATGAGAAGTCTTAACTGAAAGTCTTTGCCTAGAATTATTTGTATAAAGTAAGAGTTCCATTAGAAGTGAATAAAACATATGGATGAATAAAAAGAGATACACATGTATGGTAGGTACATACATACATATATGTACCAGAGACAGGTAATAGCCTTAAACCACAGGCTGACAGGTCAAGGAAACACAAGTTGAAACCTATCATTGATTCACACAACTCACTCTCCTCTGAATGGAAAAGGCCTTTGGTACTTTCACTTGGCACAAACGCATCAAACGCCTGAGAATCTCTCTGAGGAACAGCATGGAAAATACCATCTCTAACCTCGGTGAAGGAATCATGAGTTCGCTTAGGTGTAGCACTTAGAGGTGCTTTGTACCTAGCAAGTACAGGGCTCTGAGTTCAAATACACCTATGGCCAAAAATATTACAAATTAACTTTAATACTTCCAGCGAAAAAACAACAATTTAGTATCTTAAAGGAAAGAAAGGGATGATACTGCTCCCCCCTCTCCAAAAAAGAAATGTACTGGTTACCTGACTTACGAAATAGTAACCCCTCTGTACAACACTTTAATAATAACAAGAAAATAATATATTTAGAAGAATGCCTACCTTTAAATTTTAAAAAGTAACAAATGTTTATTGTCCAGTCACCATCCTTCTTTGAAACTTTTGATCATTCTATAGAACATATTCACTGATCACATTGACAATCATAGAAAATCTCCAAGAAAGGTAGCCGGATGTACCTTTCTCCTGTGGTGTCTGCTCCCACCCTGATTTACAAAATCAGCTTCTCTACCACCCAAGGAAAAAGGAGCAAAGATGGATGCCTGGCCCACGTGTTGTATTTCACACACTCGCAGCCCAAAACAACACACAGAGTCTTCTCGTTAATGATGTATTTGTCCTCTGAGTGGATCATACCATCTACTACCTCATCTCCACACCTCCCCACTATGTTCTCCAAACAGAAGTCAATATTGTCTGAACAGTGTGGATTGAGTGATATTCCTCTGCTTGCTCAGAGCCACTGCAGATGTTGTCATGTTGCAGATGTAAGGAGCTCTGTGCTATGGGATACGGAAGCATGGCTGCGGACTAGTAAGAATTCCGTTCTGGTGGGAACAAGCATCCGTTTTCTTGTTCGTTGCTTATGTACTGAGTCTGGACTTGGCAGCAGGGAAAATGTCATCCAAGAAGAAATAATCTTGATCGTTCACATATGTGTGTGTACGGAGGTTCATACTTCTAAACCATTGAAGGCATTATCTAAACAAGTCAAATGATCAAGTGTAGTTTTATTACAGTGATGGTTTAATTTTTCACTTGCATCACTGGTGATTCGCACTTTGGCTGTATTGGCTAATTTCCGTTTTTAGACATGACACCTTTTTTCAGAAATCTAAATTATTGAGATTTTCCATTTTGCAATCTTTACATCTTTTTTCAAGCCAGATACATGCAGAGGGTGAACATAAAGTGCAATTACATTTTTCAGACCTTTGCATTATTATGCTCAATACAGAAAAAGGTTGCTAGGGGGTAAAAAAAAATCTCTGTGAGAAAAATAATTCACTATTTTGACTAACTGAAGCCAAGAAAAAAAACAAATCACTAAATTGGTGAAAGCTACGTATCTTCTCAATGCTGGCCAGTCAAAAGAACTCCAGACATGCAACCCTGATGAAGTCTGATCATATTTTGTCAGCATTAATCATATGGAAACCACAACTTTGGACATAATCTTTTTCCATTTTGACCTTCTAAGGATCTATTTGTCAAGAAAAGATGATGCAACGTCTTCTGCTTAGCGTTCATGAAGCCTGCCTGCCTGAGAGCTTCTGAATGTGCAGACATGAGGCAGGCAGGCCTCTGCTTCCCCGTGCTCCAAGCCCCCAAGCAGCATGCCATAAAGCTCGCCTTCACCCTCACAAGGAGGGGGCTGCCTCAGGAGCCCAGGTTCTGCTCCTGGCACCAACCATCCCCACCACCACCACTGTCACACCATGTGTGCTATCTGCACCAACCTACCAGTCACCTATGAGTGACACCAAACAGCGCCGGTATGTTCTTCTTCTAAAAGCACACTGTGAACACGTACACTGGTGTGTGTGGCCAGTGGATTGATTTACCCTGAAAGTAGGTCATGGGCACAAGGGAAAAACTACTTTATAACAAGTGTGAAACCAAAAAGGTGTTGAGATTCGAACACCACTACCAGGTCTGAAGGGAGGTGTGGCACAAGAAAAATTTAGGTAAATGCCTAACGTCCTTCACATTCATGTGAAGGCTGGACCTGTACAGGGTAGAAAAGAGAATGGAGAAGACAAACAAAGCACCTGACGGGGAGGTCACACCCATAATCACAGCTCTGATCGAGGCAGAGTTGGGGATGACCATTATTCAAGGCCAACCCCAGCCCAAAGTTAGTGAGACTGTATCTCACTCACTGAACCTGTGGTCCCCAACAATGGGGGTAGGAGAATGGTGGCCCAAGAGGTCCAAGGTTGGCCCTAACAGAGAGACCCTATTGGACAAATTAAGCAAGAAATGGCTTAGGGTTTGGCTCAAGGGCTGGAAGCCTGCCTCGCAAGCACCAAGCCCTGAGTTCGATCCCTAGTGTACCACCAAAAAGATAAGGTGAGGAGCAAGAAAACAGGTTAGTGTCAGGGTGGAGAGAGAAGAAAGTTAAGTGGGAAGAAAATTGTAAGCAGGTGAAGAATAAGATGAAATGAAAACATTGTGTAGGAAAGAGCAACAAGGAGGGGAGGGGAGCAGGACGACGGGATCATGGGGAAGGAGAAGGGAAGGAGAAGGAGCCCTCTAGGAGGAGGGCAGGGAAAACCACAGAGGAAGCTGCCCTAAAAACTCAGAAAATAAAAGCAAAGCACAATCAACACTAAGAATGTTTGTTTTTTTCAGGTTATGAAGATGCACTTCTGTACAAGAGGCAAGAGTAAACTCTGCCACGTTCAAGCGCATCCTAACCCAAACAGAAAAACAAAAATAAAAAACAAGGACAAAGAAGAAAGACTTCTCCCAAGCTTCCAGGGAGATGTGGGGGCCAATGCAGGCCTGAGCGTGTATGAGAGTTCTCTGGGCTTCTGAACACAGACCCCCAAGACAGCACCCAGGTTCTCTGGGTAAGCAAGCATGGCTACCAACTGCACGGCCAGGGGTGCCCTGTCTGTGAAGCCAGAGGGGACCCTGGAGGAAGGCATCATCTGCTCCTTCATAAAGCGCAGTTACCCGTGCAAAGCCCATCCCCAAAAGCCACCTGGGAGGTTACTGAGGCCAAAGGGCCCACGTGGTCCCCTTGCTGGAAGCTAGAGCCAGGCCTGAAGACTGGGGTTCGGTGTCCATTCTTCGCTCACACGAACACTAGCCATGTCATATAACATCCACAAGTGTGTGTGTACATGGAGGACGGTGCTATGCACATCAAATCCCGGCAAGCTTTCACCTTCTATGCAATATTTTCCACCGTGCTTCATACAGGACATGCTCAGTAGGGCACTACAGAGGCATCACGGTGAAGGCACCAAGACAAAGCAAGGCACTGGCTCAGCTGAGCCCAATACCTTCCGTGCTCTCTGCGCACTCACCTTGAATAGTATCGCTTTTTAATAGGGAAAAAAAGAAGGATTTGAATGGTCCTGTTTTATAGGAATGTTATCTATGAAACATGTATGTAGATTTCGTGTTAGATAAGTGTTATACAAGTGTAGAGGAAGGAACAGAGCATAACAGGGCATTTATTAAGTAATCTCATACACTAAGACCAAACTAACCATTGAGCAAGAGATAAATCACCTTGTGGACTGGGCCTACGTTCATACTAATGCCTGGTTCTTCTGCTGACTGAAGTTTGCTTGGGTGAGCTGTGAAGTTAGAAAAGGGTGAATCTATGACAGACATTTGGAACATCTAGTGTGTGTGTGGGGGCAGGGGGGGCGGGGAGGGGGTATTGGGAACTCAGGTCACCATGGGGAAGCAGGTTCTTGCAATCACCTCCCAGCAGAGTTGACAAGCCATACTACTTCCAAGTATCAAGTTAACAATAAATGGACAAAAGCATCAGTACTTTCTCCATCCCTAGTTTTTCCAGAAGAGGGCCACGGCTATTCTTCTTAATATAATCTTGCCCTAAAATTACATCCCCACAGTTTAACTGACTCTAACTCTTTGTTGGGACATTTGTAACAGTTGTTGTTGTTTTGTTGTTTGTTTTGTTTTATTTTCAGCTGTGGGGCTTGAACTGTCGGCCTGAGCACTATCTCTCAGCTCTTCAGCTCAAGGTTAGTGCTCTACCACTTCAGCCACAGCTCCACTTCCAGTTTTCTGGTAGTTAATTGAAGATAAGAGTCTAACAGACTTTCCTGCCTGGGCTGGCTTTGAACTGCCATCCTCAGATCTCAGCCTCCTGAGTAGCTAGGATTACAGGTGTGAGCCACCAGTGCCCAACTTGTAACTTTTTTTAGTTTGACGTTAATTTTATCCTCCTTCCTTCCTCCTTCCCTCCCTCCCTTCCTTCTTTCCCTCCTTCCTTTCCTTCCCTCCTTCCCTCCCTCCCTTTTTTCTCTCCTTCCCTCCCTCCCCTCCTTCCTTCCCTCCCTTCCTTCCCTCCCTCCTTTCTTTCTTCCTTCTTTCTTTCCTTCCTTCCTTCCTTCCCTCCTACCTTCTTCCCTCCTTCCCTCCTACCTTCCCTCCTTTCTTCCTGTCTTTTTTTTTTTTTTTTTGCCAGTGCTGGGGCTAGTACTCAGGACCTCATACTCTCACTTGGCTTTTTCTGCACAAGGCTGATACTCTACCACTTGAGCCACACCACTACTTGCACTTGTCATACTTCAAGAAATGTGACTTGGCACAACACCCACTTTAAAAAGTTATCTACCATTTTATAACATATATTTGGATGTGGGATATTCACATACCAACACCACTGATTCATATACACTTTACTGACATTCAGAGTTCGTGGAGAAAATGATTTTTCCTGCAATAATCACTCATATTTTGAGTCCTATCTCATATCCTGTCACCACTCCATTATATACATTACCATCCTGGATAACTTCACATTGGGTTATTTGTAACTTATCAAACATCTTGTCGGAAGAACTCTCAGATCCATTAAAAATTACACTAGGTTGATTTTTTTTTACATTGACATATATTTTTGTTTGAATTCAAGATTTTTACGTTGACATATATTTTTGTTTGAATTCAAGATCAATGACGGAGACTAATCCTAAGTAAGATTGCTGAAAGGAGAAAGGGGGTGTGGGGGGAAAGCAGGAGAAAATAAGGGAGGAAGCGATGCTGTTCAAAAAGATACGTACTCATGACCTTACATATGTAACTGTGACCTCTCTGTACCTCACCGTTACAACTTTAAAAAAAAAGGAGAAAGGGTCTTCCTAGGGTTTATGCTCTTTTCCAATCTCAAGGATTTCATGTTCGCTTGTCTTCTGCAGTCATTAAAAGAAAGGAGCTTCTATCTGGGAATGGAAACATGCACCTGGGACCATCCTACCCGTTCTTGTATGCAGTTAGCCCTGTCCCCTTGCCCTGTCTTGGAAGCAACCATCTGCGGTCCCCCGTGGACAGCTGAGCTCCTCCCCCATCCATTGCTAGTAAGCTGCCTCAGAATGCTCTCCTCTCTCTGGATCCAGATTTCCCTGCCACTTCTGCTATTCTTGTCTCTACTGACTGTACTCACTCACTTGCTTGACAGCTTTTCAAGTGTTTAAAGAAAACCAATTTATTCTTTTTATGACTTTACCCACTTGATCATTTCAGCTTTCCCCCTTATGTCAGTTGGCTTCCAATTGGCCACCATCTTGTTCACTTTCTCCTGGATACACTCTACTGATAAATCTTCTCCAGCTATTCTACCAGAGAAAACCTTATTCTCTAGAGTCATGCCTCTGAATCTTAGCTCTTGATAGACACATTGGATAACCTTGAACAAGTTACATATAACTTCCCTGTTTTCTCATCTGTGAAAATGAAATTGTACTACCTGATAAAATAATGGAGAAGATCAGAGAAAAACAATAAAGCGGCATCAAACTATAGCCCTCAGCAGAGTGGCAAGTGCTCAATTAATGATTTCTGTCTTTATCGATAACACTATTGCCAGTTATAAATGATGACATTCAAAAGATGACAAAGATGCCTAATATCCAAGTGCTTATGTGAATATGAGAGGAAAGAAAGAAACTTATTTTACACAATCCCTGAGGGTAGCTTCTCAGTTCTCAATATTCTTTCCCCTGGCTCTGGTTCAAGAGTACAGATTAATCCATTGTTTCTTTGTGAAATGACACTTTCTACATTTCAAGCATTTCTGCATTGGGAATTGAACAGTGAAGTTTTCCAAAATCCCAAAGTAGTTCCTGGGTTTTCTAATTGCATTTGGAATAAATGGCCTCCCAATCATAAATTCTTGATATCATCAAGTAGTCCCGCTGGCCAGCTCCACGGGAGATTTGTGTTATTGCTGACATTAAATCCACTCCAAACACCTCTTACTCTTACTCTAGAAGTTACCATGAATACAGCATCTCTTAGGAGTTCCACTTTTAAATGTGCCCCTGCAGGTCCAATGAACAGAAAAGGAAGTGGTGAGAGACAGAAACCCAGCACCACTCCACAGGCCCCGCCCAGAGCACTGACAGTACCTGATTCGTGGGGCTAGGATGCAGGACGCTGTCTAAGATGACACTGACATTGAGGCAAAGACTCTGGACTGCAAACAGATCTCATTTCATACTTCGTGGGTGAGATTCTGACCGTAAATGGTTTTCCTTCCTTATCTAACTTCTCCAGCTTGGAATCTGCTGCATGAGAGCTCAGAGAGAATGGAACATTCTGGAGAGGATTGTTCCTGGCATCCACCAGAGAGATGAACTGTTTGGAAGGAACCAGAGCAGATGAGCTCATCCGCCAAAGTTAACCATCAGACCTGGTTCCATGTCATTCCCAGGAATGGCAGAGATGTCTCCCATGACCACGCTTTAAGACTTCTCATGTGTTCATAAATGATTCATATGCTTTTCTTGAACACCTTCTTTTCTCAGTTGTCACTGTAGTAAAAATTCTTAACAAACCCCCAAATGCTTTGTGAGTTTACTGAGAAGTGTGAAGAAGAGCCCCAGTCACAGACATGTAGCGGACTTGAGAAAAGATCTCGGGCAGAAGAATGGAAGGTGGTGATGACAACCAAGCAGTCCCCAGAGGAGACATCACTACCAGCAATCCATGTCTCCTTGCTGCCTCGGTTCCCATGGCCCGTTTGCTTTCCTTTTCTTGATAGCGGCTCTCCAAGTAGAAAAGGAGCATTGTCTGAGAAGCACTACCATGACGAAAATATTGGGGCTGCCACAGTGGGCACTACACACCCCAAAGTCCATCCTGCTGTAAAATTTAGGGAATGGGTACCTGGGAAGTACTCACAGAGGGGAAGAGAAGGGTCTGGAAACTAAGGTTCAAGTAGCTGGGTAATTTCCAAGAGCATCCTGGGCAAGATGCCAGCTCAGCAAGGAAACGTTGGTACCAGAAGATCAAGTCCTCTTTCTACTGTCCACGGACCCAGGGGCTCACCTACTGAGCACGCATCATAAGGCAGCAGAATTCACATGAATTTCTGGAGGTTTGGTGAGAGGGTTAAATGATGGAATAGAAGGAAATTCTCTTCTTTGGCCCTCTCATACTCAATCCTCTCTTGTGGATATTCAGACTCTGCTTCTCACATGCAGATCATGCAGATACCCTCACAGATGCACTGGCATGAGTAGACACCAGCCCTATTGACTGTCTGTGTCACCAGCAGCCATTGCTTCTCCTCTTCTAGGACAAGGGCATGGATTTGAGGACATGCATCATGTCTTCAGAGAAAAGCAGGGGGCAGGGAGGAGGTGACAGGGAATTGCTCATATGCCTAACATTTGGGGTCCCAGAATCATGTGTAAAATTAGGGAATAGAGCTTTAGATCATGTTTCAATTACAGCATTTTCAAGGGATATTACCTAAAATTTTATGAAGATGGAAAAAGAGCTGGTGAAGCATAGCTACGTATACTATCCAGGGAGAGAAGATAGTGTTGCAGTTACAGATGCCAACATAGATACCAAGGAAGACCCAAAGGAAGATATGGACATACAGGCAAATAAAAAAAAAACAGACGCAAGGCTAGGCACCTGTGGCTCACCACTGTGATCACAGCTACTCAGGAGACTGAGATCTGAGGATTGTGGTTCAAAGCCAGACCAGACCGAAACCTACAGTACATGAGACTCTTACCTCCAACTAACCACCAAAAACCTGACAGTGGGGCTGTGAGCACTAGCCTTGCGTAAAAGAACTTAGGAACAGCATCCAGGACCTGAGTTCAAGCCCTAGGACCATCGCACACAGAGGAAGGAAAGAAGGAAGGAAGGGAGGGAGGGTGGGAGGGAGGGAGGATGCAGACATAGAGTGGGCATTGTGGCACATACCTATAATCTCAGTATTCAGGAAGATGAGGTGGAAAGAACATGTGTTCACGTTCAGCCTGGGCTGGGTTAAGAGTGAGTTTCAAGTCAGCTGGAGCTACATAGCCAATACTTTGTTAAAAAAATAGATGCAAATGTAGATATGCATATAGATTTAGACATAGATCAATGTACAGAATGAGATACAGATTCAGAAGCTGGCACATATATGGTATATAATATACTATGCATGTTTTAATAAATAATAGGAGATAGATAGATAGATAGATAGATAGATAGATAGATAGATAGATAGATAGATAGATAGATAGCTGTCTATTGATGCAAGGAACTGGGGAAGCTGCAGAGCACCCCTATGTTATGGTCCCTAGGCTCCTATGTGACTCACACCATTCCGGTCAATGCTGTAACATGTCAGGGTGTTGGCTTGTGAATTGAGGCTTTGTCCTGGGTGGTTCCTTTTGTACTTCCTACAAGTACAGTCTGTGCTCACAGAGTCTTTATCAATTCCTTTCTGTAGAAAGTTTTGATCCTCTCAAATAGAATGTGCAAGCCTCTGGCTGCAGGCACGCGACGCCTCTCTTCTTGTACTACACTTAGCTCTCTGCCCTGTGGTCCAGTGATCAATATCTCCTCCCCTGGCCTTGCTTTCAGAGAGACAGAGTTGTTAGAACATCTTTCCACGACGAAGACCACCCCCGGGTAGACCGCATTAAGGGCCTGCAGTGCACAGAGTATTTCCACATTCATATTAAGGTATTAGTTCAATCATTCATGGCTTTCCTCTGGACGTAACAGTTGCCAAATATTCCTGGTATTCTTTAGAAATAGTTCAGTTTAGTTTCCAGGGGAGCAAGGTTCCAGATCTGTGCATGTTTAAGCTTTCTAAACTCTTAGGAAGTTCGTCTTCATCGGTAATAATAGCATAGTTTCCTTCCCTTTGAGCCACCATGGAAGTATTTGTTTTTATATTCTTGCTTTTTGTATTTGCTTATTTTTCTCTGACTACTCCTGATCTAGATGTTTTCAGACATGTATTAGATTATTGCCATTTCCCTTTTGTAAGTGATTTTAATCATATTTTGGGTTTTTTTGCTGATAGGTAAAATTATTTCTCTTCTTCGTGGTGATTTGCTTTTCTCATCCTCCAAAAACAACAGTACTGGCTTGCAAATCGAATGCATTTGCAATTCCAGTATAGCTGGTAATCACTTCAAACCACCAACATTCCATCGATAGACTCTGTTGTTTAAGTTATGGGAACATACCAACATACTTCTGCCTGCTACTTCAGCATGCCAAAATTAAGACATATCTACAATACTTGGATGAAATCTTCAATAAATCTGGTCAGGGAAAGGTAGCTGGTTTCAGGATGCTGCAAATAAAATTATCCATTTTATAAAAGAGACAAAAAAAGCAAATATTTTAGTCATGTTTACATATAATGTATTATACAAAAACAATTATTCTATTATCCTGGTTTTGTATAGAGTTAAAAGAAAAAGTCTCCAATATTGTTCTGATGATCTGCACATGAGGTCAAAATCATCTAAGCTTACAAGGCTCACTCATCACCTATTATAGATCCAGTCTCTCCTCTCACCCCCCTCCCTCTTCCTGTGGCCTACTCCTTCCCCCTCTCCCTTTTTTTCCTCTCTTCTCTCTTCTTTGGCTCTTTACAATGAATGGAAGCATTATTTCTCTCCTCCAGTGTCAGGACTTCTACTTTTCTTCTATCTTAAAAAACCATTTAGGATATTTGATTATATCATCTATATGGCACGAATGAATAAATCTATGAATGTGTAAACCAAAACGTGAGCTGAAACAAAGAATTCCTCAGTCAATACAAGGAAGCGCTCGGGTCATTGTGACTGGTTGCATCCAGTTACCCAAGGCAAAAACCCTTATCTCCCCAGGCCCATCCCTCCCATGCTCTTAGCTCCCACATCTGATCTCACTCACTCGCCTCATCAACATCTCTTTATCCAACCCACTTACTCCTTTCCCTAACTGCATTCTCTGTGTAGACATGCGGTTTCCTTTGTGCTTAATGAGCAACCAACCCCATTGTTTTGGCTAATTCCTGCTTTCCCTTAGGTGAACAGGCCAGGTTGTTTGTACATACTCTCTCTCTCTCTCTCTCTCTCTCTCTCTCTCTCTCTCTCCCTCTCTCTCTCTCCCTCTCTCTCTCCCTCCCTCTCTCTCCCTCTTTCTCCCTCTCTCTCTCTCTCTCCCTCCCTCTCTCTCTCCCTCCCTCTCTCTCTCCCTCCCTCCCTCTCTCTCTCTCTCCTTCTCTCTCCCTCTCTCTCTCCCTCTCTCTCTCTCTCTCTCTCTCTCCCTCTCTCTCTCTCTCTCTCTCTCTCTCTCTCTCTCTCTCTCTCTCTCTCTCTCTCTCTCTCTCTCTCTCTCTCTCTCTCTCTCTCTCTCTCTCCACTCAGAAACCCTGGCATCAGCCCACACCATGATTCTCCCGCTGTCTTCTAAGTTTGAAGGCGTCCTGTACCCAGTGCTTCCTCCCATACAGTGAGGCTCAGGAAAGACAAGAAGCTCTCACCTCATGACAGACAGGGCTACAGAACGGAATGGAAAAGCCATGGAACTAAGAACACATAAACAAAGTCATTATTTATCCAGGGAGGTGACACATCAGCTTTCCAATGAACCAGTTATGAAAGTATGGCTTTGTCCAGGTTCTGTCTGAGGAGCTGGAACAAAATAAAACTCTATCTTTATCCTACGGCAACCAGGTAAAGAGTAATGCCCATGCTCTGTAAGCATATGAAAAACAGTAGCAACATCCAAAATATGTATGCTGGTTTTCAGTGCACGGAGACCTTTCAAATTCACTGAGTCAATTAATCATATCATGTTCTTCTGATTATTCATCATCCCTCATGCATTCCAAACCTTTGTTCTTTCTGCAAGATCTCCTCGGTTAGAAATCTGATGAATGATGTGGCTAAGCTTCACTGGCCAGTTAAACAATGTTAATAATTGAACATGGCCTTTTCAATTTTGTTTTGCCTGAGGGTCTGCCCTGGCCACGCAGGTGGAGGAGCGGCTTAGAAGCCTTCCATAGGCCCTCAGCTGTCTCAGCCCTCCCAGCCACACCTCTTTCTACTGCTCACTTCAAGAGCAAGCCCCGTGTGCCCCAGGAGCAAGCTGAAACACAGGCTGCAATGTTGTCTCATCTTCCCCATGGTTCATTTCATTTTTCTCCATTATCTCTCTTACTCTACTCTCAAACCCTCCCCTTCACACTCCTATTTTTTCTGCACAAGCAATCTATCAAATATGGAACCTACTTGGTCACAGTCTGTTTCAGTAGTCCTCGGTGGTTCTATACTTTGCACAGTTCAACCCAGTTCCTAAAGCACAAGAAGTTTTGACCTCTGCCTTTCTCCAGGTTCATGGCCCAGCACCATCCTCAGCTGACCCCTGACCTCTGCCCTCCACACCCCAGCCACCTCTTGCCATGAACCCTGTGATAGCACATCAGGCAACTTCCTACTTTTATACATTTTTCAAACACTTCTCACTTGAAAAACACGAGTTCCTTCTCAATCAGCACAGAAAATTTCTACTGTTCCTCCAAAATCCTCCCTCTCTCCTCTTTGGGAGAAGCTGATCACCCCATTTCAACCACTGCTGGGCTTTATCTACTCTGCTTAGACTGCATGGTGACTGGGCATCATTCATCCATTGCTGCTTCTGAGTCCTACGATGATAGAGGACAATTTCAGGTTTTATTTTTCATTGTATCCATGCTTGGGGCTTTGTAGATGCGTTTATTAAATGAATGAATGAATGAATAAACCATTAGAAGAGGCTCAGATCTGCATTAGAAGCACTAACACATTATAAAGGCACCAACACGGATGCCAGACTCAGCATATCCTTTTCACTTGGTTTTCTCTAAGGCCAGACTCAGAGTGTGGAACTATGCTGCTGGGTTGGGGGCAGGGGAGTTACTACTCCTTAATCTTCCTGAAAAATCCTAATATTTCCTGCCAATTGTTTTGCTAACTATTTTCTGGCTATTTATCCGTGTAGCTCTTTTAAAACCATGAAGACATCTAGAACTTAATATTGTTCTAACTTGTCCTAAATAAGAGTCATTGTCCTAAATAAGAGTTACATGAATAAAATTATTGTCAAGGCCAAGATTTGATCCACTTCCTAAGAGAAAAAGGAAATAAACACCCACACAGTTCCATCAACCAACTCTCTTTGCTGATGCCTTTGTTTGGCCCAGTGTTGGCAACAAGGACCAGCTAATAGGAATCTAGGAATGTCACTTAGGAAAGAGAAGGTAGGTAAGAAGAGATCCATGAGTCAGCCCTTCACTGTCTAGTTTAACCACCACAATCTCAGAGAAATTACACTTGATGGGGAAATCATTGATCCTTTCCTCTTGACGGACAGTTGGTAATTCCACCATGACACATTAATAGGAGTAAACAAAGCACACACCTGGAAACGCAGGTCCTGGCCACAGCCTCTGGGCCTGACACCGCATGGCAACTCACTCTGTTTAGTAAACTCCAGGAATTTAGTCCAACTTCTTCGAAGCTGCCAAATGAAATGAGCTGCTTTGGCGGGACTCGCTTGCTCCAACTGCTCTGCAATTTAAGAGACACGTTGGTCTCCTTTCACTGTACACAATGCATTCCACACAGCTGGCCTCCAACTGTGTTTAATGTGGTGACCACAGCATTTATGTGCCATTTGCTCTTTTAAAGTCCAGCTTTATTAAAGGGACAGCAAGCAGTCAAAATGTATTTCATAGGATTAGTTTTTTTCTGAGAGGGGGGTTCTACTTCAGAAAATTATAACACATTATCCACCGTACATTGTTAATCCCACAGAAACATACCTGCATTTACCCAGGAGATCACATATGAGATGGTTATCGAGTAAAGTTTGTCATAAAACTATGCTCACTATATAGTTGTTACTATTTTACCTATTGGCAAATAGAAGGATAACCAGGGCAAAGATATCATTTTGTATTCGACTACAAAAATAAATAGGCTTTCATTACAGTAGCAAGTAAATCTATATTGGGTTGAATGCTTACTTGTTTCTTGGTTCTGTTTTGGCTGTGTTTGCTGCTCTTGGAAAATAGCCTCTAAAAGAATAAGATATTTAATTAAATTCTAGTACTAAGATCAGGCCGCTATGGCTCCTGCTTGCCATCTCAGCCGCTTGGGAGGTGGAGATCAGAAGCACTGTTGTTGGAGGTTAGCCAGGCAACAAGTTTGCATCTCAACCAATAGCTGGACGTGGTATGTGCCCATCTGTTCTCTCAGCTACGTGGGAGGCTGAGATTGGAAGGACTGTGGTTCGAGTTTATGAGACCCCTACCTCCACCAGATGTGTGGTGTGGTGCCAAGCACTGTCCCCCTAGGGAATGAGAAGTGCAGATTGGAGGAGTGTGGGAATAGGAGGAGTGTGGGCCAGGCCAGGACAGGCAAAGAGCTAGATCTTATCACAAAAGGAATCAGACCACAAAGGGCTAGGAAGGGAAAGGAGGGGTGAGGTCAAATGGTAGAGCATCTGTCTTTCAAGAGCAAAGCCTTGAGTTCAAAACCCAGTATAAGCAAAGGGGGGGGGGAATAAAAACAAATCACAATAAACAATTAATCACTAAGCATGACCTACCTCCTACCTGCACTGGAGCGGCGACCCAGACAATGTGCTCCCTCCTGTGACCTGATTTCTACTGATTTCCCAACATATCACGAGGGAATGTTGTCAATCTTGTGTGTGCTGAGCCTCAGAGCTGGAGAAACCCACAATGACCTTATGTCTTTAGACACAATTCTACACAGTGCTTACAGGAAACAAACAAGCTGGGGCTTCTTTCCTTTCCTTATTTTATGCAGGTAAAAACATCCAGTGAGGAACATGGATGGAACAATATCTACTCAGGCTTTTCTTTTTTTAAGTATCTGAATTGGATTGTTAGAAATGAAAAATGGAAAGGTACTTCCCTTTTTTGATCTTTATTTTTCTAAAGTACATTTGATTTAATTTTTCTAAAAATAAAATCAGATGCTAATGAATGTGATGAGTAAAATTTGTCAAATTAAGGATTGTCTGTTCACTTACATTTGGAAGAGTCGCATTCTTTTGCCTTCAGGACTATGGAAATCTATAGCATGCTTCCTCTTCTTTCTCCATGTAGTTTTTGGTTTGAACACAGGGCCTAATACTATTGCTTGGCTTTTTTTGTTCCAAGTTGGAATGCTACCATTTGAGCCACGGCTCCACTTCCAGCTTTTTGGTGGTTGGTTGGAGATTAAAAAAAAAAAGTCTCACAGACTTTCCTGCCCAGGCTGGCTTCCAACCAGAGTTCGCTGATCTCAGCCTTCTAAGTAGCTATGATGACAGATGTGGACCACCAGCTCAGCTTCTCCATGTATATTTCAGATATGATATGAAAGGATCCAATCAACATTTAATAATCAGGAAATAATTATTGCTTTCATGCTTATCACAGAACTAAAGTATCAAATAAAGTAACTTGAACTCATTGGTCATCCTTGTGAATTCATAATTGACATAAAAAATAAACATAATTTGCAAACTGGGGTTTAATACTTTCATTCAAAGCTTTGTACTAAGTGAAGAAAAAGAATTTTAATCCATAAGACACAAAAGAGGCCAGACCTCAACACTTCCCATTTTAACAATGCTTAGCTTGCAGTAGGGATTTTAAACCTGTTAAACATGAATTCCTCTTTGCTTGCCCGAATTCATTCACAAGAAGTAGGCACTACACAGACACGCTATCGATTAGAGAGTGTTGCTAATGTTATTCCCTGCATTAGGTAAGTTCATGCAGAAATAAAACAAAGGAGCAAAATCAATATTCAATCACTGGAGAATTTTAGGTAAGAGATGCTAACTGAAATTAGAATTCAATCAAGAAAAAACTTTTCATGGGCAATTTAGCCCAGGATCTTTAAACAGGCTCACATAATAGGATATTCACTCAACTTGCTTTCTTTTTGTATTGCTTCATTAAAAAAAAATCTACTGTTGTTGTCCTTTTGACTATGGGAATTATCTACAACTACATGAAAATAAGAGACAATAAGACTTGAATAGTGCTAAGGAAGGGAGATAATGAAAATACAATTGCAAATTTTGGTAAAAATAAATTGAGCAAAACTGATTTTCACACATGTAACTTGCTAATTAAAGTTAAGTTCTTTCTCCATTAACACAAAACAAGTGATTCCTAGATTTAGATAAAACATAGCAAGACTGATTCTAGCTAAAGAGGAACTTGTCAACTATTTTGAACAATATGAATCTGAAACACTCTATATGGAAAATAAAAAGAAACTGTTCTCATCCAATAAAAAATGCACCTGACTTTTAACATGCTTTCTATGTTACTAGAGAACTTGCTTGAGATGTGATAATAACTGAGAAAAAGTCTCCAGTTGTATCAATCAGCTAATTAGAATATAAAATGTGAGCGTCACTGATGCATTCACATTGTAAGAAATGAACCAGGCTAAAAACAAATAAAATGCCATCGATTGCCTCCAAAGCTTCAGGGCTTTATCTATATAAAGACATAAGTCCAGAGCCACCTAGAACAAGATTGACTGTATCCCATAATGATTTATAAAATGAGGATTTAACATAACATCTGCAGGTGCTGACAATATTTGGAACACAAATGTCACCTCCCAGGTTTATAAGTCTAAAGGTTAGCAGCTCTCTTTGGGCACAGGGCACAGGTGAGCCTAGCAAGGTAAGAGTCACACATGAAAATGAAACCAGGAAACAGGTGTCTCCTAACAGAACTGATCACTTCCTTCAGCCTGTCTTCTTCCTTGTACATATCCAAGGTCCTTCTTGAGCCTCTCATGAGATGATTGCTTCAGAGTTCAGAATGGGGCAACTCAGAATTTTCCATGCTGAATAGTATCAAGGAGGTTCAGGAACCTACTCATGAGACAGTCAGTGTCATCATTTACCACAGCAAAAGAAGCTCATAAATATAATTTTAGCAAATTATGCCTGTATGTTCATATTTCCTTTAAAAATATAACATATGCTAGAAAACAGTCCTACGTCTTCATCAGTGTAAGGGGCATCAAATAATTTTGGTCCCTTTGCTCTTTTCTGTTGTGTGTGTGTGTGTGTGTGTGTGTGTGTGTGTGTGTGTGTAATTTATTTTATATATTTATATATTTAAATAAATATATTATTTATTTATATGATATATAACATATTTTATTTATATATATATATATATATATATATATATATAATCCTCACCCTACCCCCCCCCAAATCCTGTTTTAACATCATGATGTCTGTCCATTGCCCAAAAGTAGGGTAGGAAATGCACACTCTGAGTATCATTCTTGTCACCATACATAGCAAATTTGAAAGTCTATGCTACCGTTTTATGCTTACTAAATTATTTTAAAGCCTGTAGATTAAAAAAATAATTTTAGCTCAAGAAAATTCTTTGGAGTCCATATAATTATAATTATTTATTCAAAATACTTTGCACAGCTTCCTATGAAAATAATGTGATGAAAATCTGCCATCGTGATGGAGAAAGAAAAATACATTTACCTGCTCAGCAGTTTGGTTGGAATCAGAATGTATGCACATAACTCCAGATCCAAGAGTGAGAAGATAGTTGTAACCTGTAAGATTGGACTGGTGTCAAATTGATTCTCCTTAAAAAAAAAAAATCTAAACTTGTTTTCTCCAAAGTACAGTATGAGAAAATTACCGCCACCGACTCCTCCTCCTCCATCTCTTATTACACACTCACCTTCTAGAGAGAGTGGAGCTTTTCAGAACCTCATAATTCACTTCCTGTTCAAGACGCTTTCCGCTGTGACCTGGTAGGTATTGCTAAGTCTATCAGAGGTTGGATATAGAATAGATTAGTTACTAGCAAATAATACATCATAAGGATTTTTCGTCCAGACCAGGTCTCCCAGGCAAAACTGTCTGGAACCCCAGGGAGCCTAGTCTATGTCAGAGTTTTTCAGGCTAATCAGCTACCACAGCCCCAGAGAGGTTGCTGAGAAGGCAGAGGCTCAGACCAGTGGGTTAAGGATTCACAGAGTGGCTGGTGCCTGAATGTGACCCCCACAATATTCTGAGGCCCTGAAATGGGAGTTCACTTCTCCACAGCAGGTGGAGAGCACCTCCATGGGAGCTGAAGGTAGCATCACAGCCCAGGAGCACAGGCCAGAAGAGGCATTCTGAATTCAGTTACAAAATACAACAGGCAAGCTCAGTCAGGCGCAGGGGCTCAAGCCTATGAGTGGAATCGGAGATAGCTGGAAGATGGAGATAGAATGGTAAAGCTCAAGGCCATGGTGGGGGTGGGGGAGGAAAGAAGTTTGAAGGACTCCAGGGAGGAGGATGGGGGCCTAGGCCAGCCCTGACAGAAAGTGAGAACCTACCTCAAAAATAACCAAAAGAAAACAGAGGCTGAAGGGTAGCTCTTGTGGTAGAATAATTGCTTAGAATTAAGAGGAAGGCCCTGAGTTCAATCCCTAGCACCACCAGAAAAAGAAAAAAATAATGAATACGTCCAAGGATTTTCTGCACTTGCTCATTTATAACAGAACTATTCTTGATAGCCACTACAAAGTCAACCTAAGCACCACCATCACCAGCAGACAAATGGATAATGAAATGGTAGCATCTCTACACATTGAAATACACTGTTTACAGCAACATGAATATATCCAAGGGATATTACACTACATGAAATAAGACTGTTATCAGATAACAAACATCCCGTGTTCTTACTAAAATAATTGAACTCCTGAAAGCAGAGGGTAGAACCGTGGTTACCTGGGCAGGGAGTGAGGGAAGATAGTCAAAAAGGGACAAAGTATAAAGGAGGAATTGTGTTTGGGGATCTATACCATGGATAATGAATGCAGGTTGACAATCATGTTTTATACAGTACTTTTGAGGAGTAGGTGGCTAAGAAAGAATCTATAGAGGGGCTGAACTTAACCAAAGCACATGCCATGCACATTGTAAACATCACTGTGAGATCCCATTGTACAGTAAACTCATACTAATAAAAATTTTAAATACACCTATATTAAAATTACAAAACTGCTAACAGTGCTTAAAATATTTTCACTATAAAAACACAGATTGAGATGATAGATGCATTCCTAGCTTGACTTAATCGTTCTGATTAGTATATGTAACATCACTTTGTTTCCAATAAATACAATGATAATTTATCTGCTTATGATTTTTTTAATATGGCATAGTTTCACATTGCTGACAGCCCTTCAAAGTTTGCTCTTTTCTTTATGAGGGAGAATTACTGTGATGGTCTGTGCCCAGCTGCAAATCCCTCCATTTCCTATTACCCTTGGTCTTTCTTTCTCATTTAGGAAAATGTAGGAGACCAAAAAATAAAAATAAAAAATCCTTTTCTGGGTCATGAACTATTTGCCCTTTTTTTCTCTAGTCTTCAATCACACGAGTCCTTGGTTGGCATTAGAAACACTCCAACTCTGAGAAAACTTCCAAGTTGTTTTTGTTTGTTTCATTCGTCGTTTAGGCTTTTTAATTGATCCCATCTTTCTCCCTGGAGAAACCTGACCCGAGTTTCTCCCTATTTGCTGACATCAGCTCCTCTCTCCCCTACTTCTTCCCCTGACCCCTTACTCTCCACACCCACCTGGAAAGCAAGTTCACTCCCCTTGGGCATTGTGCATTCGCTTGCTCCTTTGTGTAAAACATTCCAGAACCTGGAACTTGCAAGGCCGGTCCTCACTTCTGTTGTTTTAGATCTCTCTCAATATTCCCTCCCCAGAGAAAACCACTCCAGACCACACAACCAGGCTTTATCTGCTTGCATTTCAAAATCCTGCTCTTTGATATTTTTCCCTTCCTTTTATTTATTTATTTCCCTATCAGCTTAGGCTCTGAACAACTACAAACTGCAACTGCAAACTCCAGAACAGCAATAATGACGGAGCCGCTGGCTCATATTTGCTCCACTAACTGGAGCTCTTTACACAGAAAGTAACAAATTTTCATCTAAGTTAGTCAGGGTATATTGTTATAGGACCCAAATGTGCCTCACATTTCTCACTCAGATCTCAGTCCTGAATTACCTTCACAGAGAAACTACTAGGGACCACACAGCCAATTGTATGTGTTCTTCTGATCCCCTGGGGCAGGGTTGTGGGTACAGATCTCACTTGCTCTTCTCCCTCCCCTCCAATTCTTTCCTGCACTCATGTTATAATACAGTGCTTTATGTCCTTGTCCATAGGAAAGAAAATATGACTAAGACCTGTTGTTAGTCAACCTGGTACAGAAGAACATACGTATTCTCTCTCCTTGCCAGTCCCCACCATTCCCAAGAAGCAATGCATTAAGGTCCAACTATGTTATGCTAAGGTCCAACTATGGCCCAAAGGTTGAAGGTGAAATGAAGAGGGTGCTATATTTTGCTAGCATGAAGAATCATCAATGACTCTTCAAATTTAGAAAGACAGAAATGCAGCTCTTTAAAAAAAAAAAAAAAAAAAAAGAAGGAAGGGAGCTGGGAATGTGGCTTAGTGGTAGAGTGCTTGCCTAGCATGCATGAAGCCCTGGGTTTGATTCCTCAGTACCACATACACAGAAAAAGCCAGAAGTGGTGCTGTGACTCAAGAGGTTAGAGTGCTAGCCTTGAGCAAAAGAAGCTCAGGGACAATGCCCAGGCCCTGAATTCAAGTCCCAGGACTGGCAAAAATAGATATAGATAGGTAGGTAGATAGATAGATAGATAGATAGATAGATAGATAGATAGATAGATAGATAGATAGATAGATAGATAGATAGATAGATAGATAGATGATAGATAGATAGATAGATATGAAATACAAAACAGATTCAGAGCAGACAACACCACCAGCCCTCACCCCAGTTGAGTAGAATTAATTTTCCCTGGCCATCGGGATGCTTGCTGTCAAACTATCGTGACTTACAGCTAAGATGTGGGGGTCTGAATACAAGCCTCTAAAACTGTGTTCCCAGGGTCTCAATTATTTTCTCCTCTGGGACTCAGTTGGTCCTCTATAAATGACCAACCCAAGTGATGATCGCTGAGCAAGGGGAGGTCCACCCATGTCTAGTATACAGTCTAGCTCCTCTATGGCAGTTGTGTCCCATGTACTGACCCTGTGTGTGAATGAGTTAATGGGACAGCCACGACAGTCTTAATTCAAAGAAAGCACAGACACTTTCACCAAGCACCAAAGCAGCACAGTGGCAGGCATAGACGAACAAGCCATCTGCAAATGTACACTGTCATAGGAAATGCTAGACACAGCTCACTGCCTTCAGATACATTTCCACACACTAGGAGGGAAGCTGACTTCCTGGCACAAAAGTGGCACTCGCATTTGGAAATGCACGTGGGTTTGTAGATAAGAAAGAGCAAGAGTGTTTCCTAGGCATGGACATGTGGCAGGATCAGATGTCTCCGCCTCGCTGCTCCTGCAGGCGAAAGCCTCTCAGAAGCACCCCCAAGGGCCTGTCCCTCCTCAGGGCTCCCTGACAGACTTGGGCGCCTACTGGGCAAACTACAGAAGTCCGTGGAAGCTCCTCCACACAAAAGGATTTGGAGACATACTTGTGAGCCTACTTCTCCAGTTGCCATGACTACAGAAATGATGGTGGTCCAGGAGGTTGGTGAAGGGGGCAGAGCCTGTGGTCACAGAAGGAACAGTGGCATCACCTTGAAGCTGGGTGGAGAGACGTCCCTCTGGCATCCAGCTGGCGGCAGAATGCTTGAAGACATACCCCTCTCTCCATTCTGTCTGGAGGGCTAAACCTGCCCGGGGAATCACAGAGCACAGGCCCTGGGAGCGACACCATCCGTGCCTGTGGTACTGGGACTGCACAGTGAAATAGCCCTCCCCACGCACCATCATGCACCTGCCCTGGCCATCTGTCCCCTGGCAGGTGTCACCACCCGGCCCTCACCATCCATCTTGGAAGGCCTGTAAGACTGAGAATACACACACCTCGGAGTGCCCCTGTCTACCCAAAGTGCATCCAGGACAGAACGGTGTGTGACTGCCCTTCAGACAGCTCAGAACACACCCACTCCCACCGCAGGGGCTTGCATGTGCAGAGACACTACTTGTGACGAGTCTCAGCCTGTGAATAAGGGCCCGGCTGGAAAGAATCAAGTGTCCAAGAGGTGACAGATCCTAACAAGAGATTTGCAACTACAACAGCTATGGAAGATCTACTGTTGATGGTTTTGCCACCGGAAGAGAGAAATCATCCAAAGACAGCTAATGAGAAATAATTAAGTGAAGTAAGTCTGACCCAAAGAAACAGAGGTTGCCAGGTTTTCCTTATTTATGGTAGCGAGAATGAGCCTATGAACCTATTAGAAAACACATTGGGTGGTACACACACGTGATCACAAACATGTTAGCTGAAGTATATTAGACAAAGACCCACAAAATAAGCCCCAGGAAAGGGGTACTTGTGTGAGAAGAGGTTGGGGTTGAGGAAAAAGGGTAGATGAAGAAGGGGGAGAGGGGAAGAATGCAGTCAAGAACCACAGAATTAGGAGGAGTCAGGGAAGGGATAGATCAAAGGGGTGAGAAGGACAAATTGTACTTATAAGTTGCTTTGTTAAGTGGTAACTCCTCTGTACAACTACTTAAAGATCATTTAAAAAAATTTTTTTAAAGAAAACATTTTTGTCTTTGGTTGTCTTTGACCTTCTTCAACTGTGTGTTTTATTCATCTTTATCCTTCTTGTAACTTTTCATTAATGTCTGATGATTGGCTTCCTCTACTTTTCAAAATCAAAGCACAGGTAAGAACACAGGCAGTGCTGAGTGGTCTCTACATGTATTTGAAATACCTATGTAAAATGGTAGTTACAATCCCTTCATTCTCAGACATCCAGGGCCTTTCTTCTCAGATCTTAAAACCCTTCAGCCACAATTACAAACAACACACATTTCATGTCAAGCAGTAAAGAAATGATTTTTTTTAATTTTAGAATCCTTAATTATTGTCATAAAGTTAAACATACCCACACTAACCAATCACATGTGCAGATGTAACAGTGTCTGATAAGTTGCTACTGTCTGAAGGAGTGAGGCTTTCCCACCAAGCTGGAAGAGATAGCAAATGGCCCAACAGGAACATTGCTGAAAGATAAGGTTGTGGATAGATAGATAGATAGATAGATAGATAGATAGATAGATAGATAGATAGATAGATAGATGTATACAGTTTAAACAATTGAATATCCACCTTTAAAGCAGTAAGTTTTCCATCACAGGAAATGAACTAGAATTGAATGTGAGACACAAGGTGATGCTTTTTAAAAATATTTCAGCATGTCACATTCATCTTACTTGCCAAAACCATCAAGACCAAAGATGCTGAATGAAGTTGATAGGGATGGATCACATGCCATCTCCCAGTCCCCAAGTCTGGAAGTGAAGGCTGTTGCTATTCTTTGTGACCCTGAGCTCCCACTAGCTAGCTTTGACACGGGGCTGCTTACCATCTACCCACCTGTATTTTGTAATCTTTGGTTTTGTTAATACACACCCACTGCTCATCTGGTCATGGCTTGGCCTTCTACCTCACTCTGTTTCAGCCTGAGACATTTTAGGGATTCCACAAAGGAGAATGTGGTCTGAAGTGACCTTCAAAGATTCCTCTAAAGCTGGAATATTTCTATACCCTTTGAGCACAGGAGAGTGTGAGATCAAGTCTGTCCAAGTGCTGATGGTCCACGAGGGCTGCACTCAGGCTGCCTTCTCCAGAGAGTTACAAGAACCTCAGCTGGAGTGTGTCCACCAACTGACTCGCTAAAAGACAGCGTGTATGGGAACCTAGAAGAAGAGCCGAGCATCAGAACCATTTGTGGTATTTCCAGGGATTAACTCAGACAGTCACCCCGTGCTCTTCAAATAGGAAAGAAACAAGAAATGTGGTTGATCATTGACCACAATTGAATTTGAATAGGAGTGTCCTGGGGAGAAAGAGATGTGTGTTGTGTATTTTTCCACATTTATGTCTCCACATGATTTGAGATATTGGATTATTTCATTCTTGAAATGGCCACAAATGACTAAAACGTATTCTAATTCACCTATTGAGCAAGTATTTATCAATAAATACAAAAAAATTTAAGTGAGAGCTTCAATGGTATGCTCATCTGAACAGCACCACCAGGAAATTGACATTTCCCCCTCCCCACACACACAAAAAAAATCCCTTGGAATTTGTGATAGGTTGGTCAGAGCAAGAAGACAGGGCAGTGTGAGTAAGCAATGTTTTCTCCACACCCCTCATCTGGTTTGAGACTCTGCAGAGATACCCACACACCACAGCTGAGGGATCTGAAAACCAGGTTGTCAGAGTGCATTCCAGAATAAGGACGCTTTTTCCACCTATGACTTTCAGATCGGTTTTGTTTCATATTGCCAAGTTTCTACCATGAGCAGAAACCCATTTAATTTTCCTCATCAAATTCTTGATTCGGTCCCAACCCATGAGAGGAGACTCTTGACATTTTCCTATCCCACAGATGAAAGCCCAAATTTTATCTGGAGCAACATTCCTCTCTGCCTCAGCCCCAAAGTTTTAAACAAACGTATGAGGTTTCTTCCCAAATCTCCAACTGAAAACATAAGGCATCCTAATCATGTCTAGGCTGCCTACTGATAAGTCTCTGCCATGTCTTTTTATTGCTCTTATCTGGCTTCAATAGGATGGAACACGTCAGCTCCATCACGCTTCCCAGCCCAGCATGCAGTTGCTCCTTCAGTGAAAGCAGTTTAGCATAAAACTACTACAGACTATGAATTGTGTTCAGCCCATCTTCTTCAGTTGTCCCACAAATATGCAGAACTGTAGGCCAAGATAACATGTTTTCCTGTTTAGCAGAGTGCCAGCTGCCGTGGGGAAGTCTGTGGCTAGGGTGCAGCACTCGCTTTCCATCTTGGAGGAAACCTTAGTCTGTGTTGAGCAGAGCTGGGTGAGTGCAATTACCTCACCCATTTAGTCCGACTTCCACACGGAGTCACACATTCTGCTTGTGCAACTAAATACATCCCACATGGGCTGTGATCAGCCCCATATCATATTATTTTGATTGATCGCATATATTGGCAACCCAAGGATTCCATTTTCTGAACATTTACATCCTTTTCTGGCCACAGACACAGAATGTGCTAGAAATTACTGTCGTGGAATGTATTCATAAAGAAGTACCTGCTCAACCAATTTCCACCCATTGCTGCCCAACGGATTGTATTCCTTTCATTTTGCATGTAGCAATGTTAAAATTATTTGATTGGGTAGCAAAAAGTATGAGACAAAAAAAATAGTTTCTATTTCAGCAGGCAGTCTTGCTTTTTGTCCAAAGCATGTTGCTTCAACTATCTCAAATTTAAAAAAAAAAAATCCTTCAAAAAATCTTCAGAACTACTCTGATGCTTTTACTGGGCATTACCATGGGGGAACTGTTATTCCACAGAGGACCACTGTCAAATGGAAATTCTAATCACCTTGCTGCTCGTTTCCCGGGAATTCATAATAGGTAGATATACGTGACCTTCCACAGTTAGTTTACTTTGGATTATAGCTTGATTCCCCAAAGATCTGGATATTTAATGAGGAATTACTACTGACTTAAATAAGTTCGCAAAGGATACTAAGTTGCTACACACACAAATACCCGAAAGCCAGCATACCTATAAATGTGCAACTCATTTTGGCCTGATTAGCAATGGTTTTCAAAATGGCTCCACTAATCCTCACACGGCCACCCCCCACCTCAGCCCAGAACCAACAAAATCTTTGGCTTATTGAAGCTTGAAACTTGAGAAAATAATCTTCCACTCTATTGGGACCCCAAAATACAGCTGTAGGTGTCCCTCTGAGACCTCAGTGGGGTTGGTAGACAACTCAGTAAAAGGGTTTTATTAGCATTTAATTTATTTAATTTTAAAGGGATTAAATGAAATGTTAGCATAACTGAATGCAATCCACATTCCCCAGTCAACAACCTAGTACCATGGCTTCTTCCAAGAAAATGACCGTACGCTTTGAGAATCATTTTGTACATCAACATGTTTTGCAGCTTGAGGTTTGCTGGAAGGGGAGAAAAGATGAATAATTTGAGGTTTTTCAGCTAACTAGCTACTTAAGAAGGAAGCAATGATTAAGCCAAAACATCAGTGAATCATGTCAATCCAATTCCTTGTCTTGAATTCACATGCCTATCTGAAAAGAAATTATTATTCTCAATTCATTATCCAAGTTTATATTCATTGCCACACATCATGGGGGCTAGGTACTGAATGAGAATGTGTTCTAGAAAAACTTTCAGGTTATAATTGAGTATTTAAAGAGATTTTCCTATTTCAGTATGAAAGGCCTTAACCCTTTCAATAAGGCCTTTAGGCTCAATTTTTTTTTTTTTAGGAAAACAAATCAGCCAGAAACCACATAGATGGTATCTCACACTCACAAATAATTCTAATGAAATGCATTTTTTAACTGATTTCCTCCTTATGTGTCTGCTATTTCATGCACCAATGTATAATAGACACAGTATTTCCAGAGATCATTTCCCAGCCAGAAAATTAATTGTAGAATCATGGAACAGGGAGGGGGGGAAAAAAAGTCACCACCCCAAACAAAGAAAATTACCTGCTGGCTTCATACAAATCCGAGCTGGCGTTTGAAGCGTAGGATGCTGGCTTCTGTGTGCAGTGTCCATTTAAGCTGGCATCTGACAACGGAGAACACGATGCCAACCTCCATGTGTGCCAAACCTATCGCTGGCTGGGCTGGCAGCCCCAGAATCAAACAAAGACCAGATTACTGGCCTTGAAAGTATCAAGAGGGAAGAACTACTGGTTAGGGGAGCATTAAAATAATCTTTCTGCCGTTTTTAACAAGATTACCCCTAAAAGCCCCCTGAGAAACAACCCCTTCTCCCACATGCTCATGCCCATGCTCTGTGCAGTGTTTATGTGAGGGCCCGGGTGTGGAAGTGGAGCCTCCTCGCTGGGCTGGAGGCCTCAGTGAGGATGCTGTGGTCAGCTGATCAGTGCTGGGAGGCTGTAGCTAGCAAACCTGTGGTCCAGGCCTGCGACAGCAACCTAGTTATGTTTGTACACTCAGGGCCCAGCCCCTTCCTGACCCAGAACATGACTCTCAGGAGGGTCCACCCATGTCTACAAAACAAAACGATGAAGCAAACCCAGGCTTACTTTTTTCTCTAGTTACGGTGGGACAACATGGGAGTAGAAGGAGGCAGAAGCAGCCAGATTTTGCCGGCGAGTTCTCATCCCACCCAGCATCCGTCATCACCTTGGCACTCCAGGAGCACCTCCACAGGCCTCTATCTTGAAAGTAGTAGATGTGGTCAGTTTGCCTTGGCAGCAGGGACAGGGGTGGGTCAGTCATTCAGTCCAGTCTCCAACACATCCAGACGGTCAGTACTCATCACTCCAGATTACAGATGTCAGCCACCCGTGCCGATGCCCAACTCCTGGCCGCAGATCACTCTTTCTTGCTTACCCTCCTAGACCACTAACGGGGACAACACGCACAGAAGGCCTCTTCCAAGCCCCAGCTTTAGGCTCAGGATACAGACCTGTTCAATGCCTGTCCCCCTCCTTGGTGACTTCCCAGAAAGAATTGGAAACAGCAGCGACTCACCTGAAAGTCTCCTCTCCCACCTACACATCATCAACCGAACACCATAAATACTCTCTTGTGGGATGATAGCACATAACTGGAAACAGCAAGGACCAGGACGTGATTGGTCATTCTCTACACAGGCAGCCAATCCAAAAGAACGCAGAAGTCAAGACTAATTCTGCTGGGAGCTATCACATCTCTCAGTCTACTGTTAATCCTAAATGACTCTGAAAGTAACTGTTTGTCTTTAATTATTATAATATTCCCATCCAGTTTTGTTTATTTAAATTAGGTGTTGTAATTCAGACTTTTAATTAAGCAAATTAACATTTGACATTTTCTTGGAAAAAGATGTTCTCACTATAGGTTTTCTTTCCCTCCTTTACTAACCATTAAACGTTCTCCAGCACTTCAAAACTATTTTAGTAAGAAATGCGTGATTTGTCATGAGCTCCTCCCTGAGCAGCTACTCACGTCAGGAGTTATAGATGTTTTAGCACATGGTAGAATTCTGCATTAAATGACTTTTATACTGACCGGTGCAAATAACACAATGGACATGTAGCAAAATCAATTGCCGTTTTCCAGACAATCCTTGCCAGAACTTCTGGAACCCTGTTCTTCGGTTTACTGAAGCAGGACAGATCCCTGCTCTGCTTGCGTATGCCCTTACATCGCCTTCATGTCTCAACTATAAATTTCCTGTTGACACATTCCTGTTGCTTCTGCTACTAGAAGTTATCACAGGAAAAGTTAACTCTCAATGGGGCTGGAAAGTCCTGGGAAGCAAGCGCCAAGGGCAGGAGCAGTGGCAGCTTTGTTGTTTCTATGATAAGGCTTCCAGGCACTCTCTTCCTGGTAGCTGTTGAAGGACAAGCAAGGTCTGGATCCAGGGGCAGAGCCTGCAACTGTGTCTGTTCCCTGCCTCTGTCATTTGAGTGTTTGTTTTCATGGTAGTGCTAATGAGTCTCATCTTTGAAGCGCATCAAACACAAGTCCTTATATTTAGCCAAGGAAAATAATAAAGATTTCCTTCTTATGTGGTTAAGAAGCCACTCTAACATCCCTCTCATTAAGAAGTCAGACCTCTAAAACATGTTCTATTGGTTGCCTAAGAACAAAAACTCCAGCACAATTGAGTTGGTGAGATGTATGACTTAGAAATTCTCATCTGTTCCTCCTGGCATAAACCCCTTCCATTTGCATGACTAGAGTCAGTGCAAGAGCATGGAGAATTGATCTTTTATGATTCATAAAATCTTTGCTTCTTCAAAAAGAATGAAGGAAATAAAATAAGCGGTTGTGTATATGTGTGTTTGCGCCTATTTGAAATCAAGTTCTTTGATATGTAATACTGATCTTATCATCAGGGAACAGTTAACAACCAAAAAAAAAAAAAGAAGTCTTTTTTAAAAAAAAGGTTCTACTTCATTTCATAAAGCCTTAAAACCTGTAGAAGTATATCTAGTTATTAATCTTTGAAGTCACCTGCCTGGTCAAACATTCTTAGATGTAGATCTGTGGTTTCAAATGTTTGCTTTTGTAATAAAATAATTCTAACCTTATGAGACTGTCAACTACAGAATAAGATCAGCTGGCTAAAAGCTTTTGCTTTGGTTTCTCAACAATGCAATAGAAAAAAAAAAACGAAAAAGGAAGGCAAGGACAAGAATAACACGGTATTCAAGCAACTTGAGTGAATATGGGAAAAAGAAAATGACACCGCTGAAACCACTGAATACTGGTCTGTGATCTTATCGATTTTCATAAATTAAGCAGGTTGAAACTGGCCAGCATTTAGCTATCCAATCTGAGTGACTAAGAAGAGACCGATGAAAATGAAATACCATGAGCCTGATTTTATCTGTGAGCTGATGTACTGACCTGCAGCTTCCAAATGCCATCTGATAGTTCCTCCTCCTCAGCTTTTGTGCTGTCCTGAAACACAGGCCAATGCAGAACACTAGGAAAACTGGTCTGTATCCTCACTGGGCAATTCTGGCCTTTTGCACCAATCGCCATGTCCTGTGGCCATTTATACCACAATGAAGAAAATAGAGACATTTTCCCCAATCAGTTTCAATGCTTTTAACATATGGCTTCTTCTTTATAACTTGCATACTTTGTGTGGGGCACGTCAACAGCATAGATGTATATTGACATGTGTATGTATCTTCTCACTTTTTTTGTAGTAATACTGGGGATTGGATCCAAGGCCTTGCTCATGCTAGGCAAGCTATCTACCACCTGATGTACACCCCCAGCACTTTAAAAAAATGGTTTGTTTTTGTTGTTATTATTGTTGTTTTTAAGACCAGGCCCTGCTAAGATTCCCTGAGATGCTCCTGCTTCTGCCTCCCAAGCAGCTGTGATAATACGTATGTGCCCTATAGCTGGCTTATCTCTAGTCTTGACATCTATGCTACAGGAGAGAAAATATTATTATTTTCTTAGAAAGAGGAAGAATTAACTTTACACAGATTAAAGTCACATCATGAGTGAATAAGAGAGTCACACTTTTGGTTTTGCTTTTGAGACAGGGTCTGCTTATGTAGTCCCTTTTTTTTTTCTATTTGAAAACCTGCTCTCTGTCTGAACAGAGAGCTCACGCCTGTAATCCTAGCTACTCAGGAGGCTGAGATCTGAGGATCATGATTCAAAACCAGTCTGGGCAGAAAACTCTGTGAGACTCTTCTCTTCAATAAACCACTAGAAAACCAGAATTGGTGCTGTGGCTCAAGCAGTAGAGCGCTCGCCTTGAGCTGAAGAATGCAGGGAAAGCGCCCAGGCCCAGAGTTCAAACCCCATGACCGCCCCCACCCCCATACACACAAAAAGAAACCTCCAATGCCATTATCTTTTTTCACCATTCCCAAAATTAAAAAAAAAAATAAAAAGCACTTGGAAACCACTGAAGTGACTAAAAATACTAATGACTCAAATAAAAATGTTTTCTTTAAAATGAGCTTCACAGTTTGCTTGTGTACCGATAAGAATTGTTCAGGAAATTAATTAACAGGATCTTTTCTTAATTAATTTCCAATTTGCAGGTCGCAGTACACTGACAATGAGTTGTAGGTAATCTTCAGAAAATTTTGCTGGGCAGAAACATGATGGATGGTGAGAGAGATCAGGAAATAGAAGCCACCGGAAAACCACTCTTCCATCTTTTGAAATTGCAATTTAAATCATCCCCGTACCAGGTACAACTCTAGACAGAACTATACCAGAAAAGCAAAGTTACTTCCCCCAATTATATCATGCCTATAATTAATTTTCCTTTGAGAAGAACATTACTTCTCCACATTTGAAGGAGGAGGAGAGTTCCAAGCTCCCATAGACATTGGAGCTTTGTCCACACTGTCAGTTCTGGTCGTGCTGGATAAGAACCATGCCTCTGCAGACCCACAAGGCAATCATTGAAATGCATACTCTCCATTCCCCCGATTTCCTTTCTTTAATTTAAAATTTATTGTAAAGGTGATGTACAGAGGGGTTACCATTACATTAGTAAGGTAGTGAGTATATTTCTTTTTGCACAGTGTCATATCCTCCCTCATTTTCTCCCATTTTTTTCCCCTCCCGATCCCTTACCTCCAAGTTGTAACACAATGTGTCTAGGGAGTATCACTGCTGAATTGGTTCACCCTTTCTTTGTCCCACCATTTCTGTGATTCCTCTTCTCTTCCCAAATCAGATGAATTTGTGTGCAAGACAAAGGGTACTGAAATCAAAAACAGTAACAACGGGGAATAAACTAAGGGAGAAAAAAAAGAAAGAAAAAAGAAATAACTGCAAACAGTACAAAAAAAAACTCCTGATTCCATTTCTTGGAGTTCATTTTGATAAACGTCATTTTATACGGTCATATGCACATAACTATTGAGCCATTGTGATCCTTTCCTAAGAATATCCTCCTTTGTTTTCAGTGTGTGAATGCTTAGAGTGCTGTTTAATTAATCATGTCCGAGGGTGATTATCTGGTTGTTTTTATTTTACTATCCCATTGGATTAACTTGTAGATTTATAGACATATTCTGGTTGTTAAAAATGAGGGACAAGCATTCCCCAAATTTCTACTTCCAGGTTTTTTTCCCTCATTTTCACTCTCACCCCACCTCCAGAGCTTTGATTTTTGGGGATTTGTGCAGGAATTTAAATTCAGGTTTAAATTCAGGGCTTCATGCTTGCGAGGCAGGCACTCTACCACTTGATCCATACCCCCATCCCTTTTTGCTATGGTTATTTTGAGGAGAAAGTCTAGCCTTTTTTGCCCAAGTTAGTTTGGACTGTTAGCCTGGACTGTAATCCTCCTGTTTTGCATTTTCTACCACAGCTGAAAGGATAGGCACACATACCACCACGCCAAGTTTTTTGTTGAGGTGAGTTCTTGGGAACCTGTTGCCAAACTGGCCCGGCACTATGATCCTCTCTATTTGTACTTCCCAAGTACCCAGGCTTGTTTTATCTGACAGTTTACTAATAATATCTCTGCACAAAATCGTCATGTTTTGTGGCCCAGATCTACTGTGTACATGTTTATTTGTGAGAAGTACATATGTGCCTTCCGTGCAGCAAGGCTGCCCTGTCCAGAATCACTCTGACCGGATGCCTTTCAAGCAGCCGCTGATGAGTCACCCACTGTGCAGTGAGCACTTACTCTGTGCCTGACCCCTGATATCCTATTGTTATTTTGGTAAGATAGCGCAAGCAAACAATATGTAACACCTCCCAATATTAATTTTAACAAAAAAATTAAGAAGTAACAAAACATTTCAGTGGGCATTTCCTTTTATAATTACATTCCACACACACACACACACACACACACACACACACACACACACACACACACACACATACAGGCACTGCCTGCAGCAGTTCAGCTTTTGTGGACAGATTGCTGCTGCCACCAGCCTTATCTGATCTTGGTGAATTCCTTCCTTCCCATAGCTGCGGTGTGGGACCAGACAAACCTGGATCGAAAACACAGATAACCACCAAGAGAGGAGAGAGAGAGAGAGAGAGAGAGGGAGAGAGAGAGAGAGAGAGGTTTGACTGTGTGAAGCTGGCCATGTTTCCATCAGTGACATGCATTACAGAGAAAATCGATCATCTACTTTCTTTCTGCACGTGAGCCAGCTGTGGAGGTAGATGTGGTGTGGGCCAGGAGGAGCTAGCATGCCTCTGCATGCCACAGTCACTTCCCTAACTAAACTGATAATGGTGGTAAACATGGGGGGCGGTGGTGATGAATGACTCAGGTGCATTCCATTTCCAGAAGCAAAGTGTGTTTACTTCCCAGAGTCGGGAAGGGCATCAGGAAGCAGAAGAGAGAGACAGAGAGCAGGGAAGGGACTCTGGGGCTGGAATGGACAGGAGCAGCTCAGGGTCTGCTGGGCGCAGGAGGAAAAGGCAGACCGTCCCTCCACCAGCAAGTGGGTCGGAACATCACTCTGGCAGGACCCGTAGGCCCATGGGTCATGGCCACCGCAGGGCGGTGTCTGTGTCAGCCCCCCACTAAGTCAGCCAAGCTGAGCCTCTAAATGAGGGACCCAACTTGGTCCATGAAGTGTGCTGCTCCTGGCTCCGTCCTGTCCTCCCAAGATCTCACCCAAGAAATGAATGATAATTCACAATAATTAACAGGAACTTCTTTCCTTTTATGACTTGCATTCTTTCCTGCAGAACAACTGGGTTCCTTTGACACAGACCAGTGCTTTTGGCTGATGGCACAGAGTGTGGCCAGCCAGGTAGGCTGATGAGTCTCCAGATGAGACAATAGAAACAAAGTCCAAGTGGAAAGGTCTAGAAAGAGAAGATGGGGTGCCTGGGTACTGGGCACAGAGCAGAGCAGGATGAAATTCAGCCTGAACAATGTCTGGCAGGGAGGCACGAGGAGGCGTGGGGCCAGAAACAGAATGAAGAGCAGGCAGTGTGGACATGCCATGCAGAGCCCAGACTCTGGCCCCAGCTGGGGGGGGGGGTGTCAGCTTGAATCTGGACCTGACTTTTGTTGCCTCAGTTTCCTCCTTTGTAACGTGCACATAACAATAACACTGTTTCATGATGATACATAGGAAATAATTAGTTAAGCATTAGTATAATACTTGGAACAATCATTGGTATACAATAAATACTGTGCAAAGGTCTTTGTTAAATAAAGCAAGTAAATAAAGCAAATGTGCAGTGTCTGAAAGAATCATCATTAGGGTCACCATCTTAGCAAAGCCTCTGGCTAAACACTCAGGCGGGACAAGGGTGTCCAGGTTACCTGACTAGGTCAGACACAAGTGGACATTGCAAAGCAAAACAAAATGAAAGTGGAGACATGGATGTGTAGTTGAGAGCCTTTCTAAGAAATCAAAATTTTCATCATAGAGTAAGTTAATACAGCATATTGTCACTTCATTTCATTCAGACACCAGGAACACTGCCCTTGCTGGTGTAGCCTTGATAGAGATATGAAGTATGACTCTTCCATTGTGAAAATTCTACTTGAAGTAGAAAGCAAGAAGTCTCTTGAAACAATCAGTATGTCACTATGATGTTGTGTGTGTGTTCTATGTTATAATGTTATATGTGTGTCTTCTATGTTATAATATTGTGTGCTTTGTGTTAAAATGTTGTATTGTGCTACGTGTGTGTGTGTGTGTGCTCCATGTCAAGGTGAACAAACATGGTTTTCAATAAAATGCAGAGTATTTTAGTAGTTGTAGCAAGAAAACAACCCTAGATAATATGTACAAAACACGGGGAATGGCCATGTTTCAATAAAACTTTATTAACAGAAACAAGTGACAGGCCACGTCTGCTCCACAGATGCGAGTTTGCTGTTAGCTCATCTAGGAAAGTAGTACACTTGACGGGGTGAAGGATTACTGAAGTGGAAGAACCAATAGAATGTGAGATCAACAATATGTGGGAAAAGGAGAGGTGAGTTCTGTCAAGAATGATGATGCATTTAGGGATTGAGCCAATGCAGACAGTTCATTCTTGACCATGAAAGCTGAGCTGCAGAAGAGCAATTGGCTGAAGACCCACAGGTCAGAATTGCTTATGTTGAGGTCGTCAATGGAGCAGACAGGGTCCAAAGGACAGCACAGCTAGACCATAGGGGGGAAAAAAACCTTAGAAATGGAAGCTGAGAGCCACCATGATCCAGAACATACATGATGCAACAGGACCATGTCCAGGTGGCTGAAAAGAGAAAAAAAGATAGAGAAGAATGAAAAGAAAACCTTGGTATCCAGAAAGCAGAAAGCTAGTAATGATGGAGAGAAGGAAGAAAGGGAAGAAGTAGATCGGATGAGAGAAAATCAGCTGCCATTAATAGAAGCCAGTTTGGACCTAGAGAAATGTAGATTTAGACAGAAGAGAATGTGGTGACCTGTCAGGTCATCCTGACAGGCTCCCGAGGAACCATGAGGGAGGGAAGCCTTGGATGTCCACTTTCCCTGGCTAGAGCCACCGTCTTCAGCAGGCCACAAGCCCCAGTGGTTTGTTAGTGATTGTGACACCCAGATTATTGAACTGTGTTTCTCTGCTTACAATCTAAGCACACTCTTAACCACAGCACCCTTGGGAAGGGACAGCATGGGAAAATTGTGACTAGATTCACTTTTATCCAAGCACTGTTTGTAGGAACTCTCACCAAGGCCTTACTTGTGTAATTATCAAATTACCAAATTGAAAAAAAAACCCCTTCCAGAGATTTTCAGTTGTTTAGTATTTGACATTGCACATCTTACTTATGCGTGGATCATGATAGCCATTAGGTGAGAGAAGTTTAGTTGGAAATCAATGCGCTGTCATGACTACAATGATTAAAAATAGACTCAGTTTTGTCTTTAGTGTTGCACAGTTTAGAGGTGGAGGAAGTATTGGGAGTGTGTATATGCTATGAGTCAATGCAAGCAAAAAAAATCTGTTTTAATTAGTAAGGGGAGGATAAATTCTGATAGGAAAAAAATTACTTTTAAATATCTCATTAACTGTCACACTTTTTAGGCTATTTTCAGTCTCTCTCACTTGCTTAGAGGTACCTGGTATAAATAATATCCTTTTTCTTCACACATTTCCTGATGTTTGTTAAGGTGGACGTACAAAGAAATCTAAGAGAGCAGCAATGCCTGATCCTCTAACCTTCTCCCTCATTGCTTGATATTTTCCCACATGGACCCTAAAAAGACAGGAGCTCACACCACAAATAATTGGTATTAATTGGCTCCTTAATGAATAAAGAAAAAAAAGGAAGGGAAACATGAATAATTTTAACTTTTATATACAAGTTATATTTCTCATAAGCTTAAAACAACTTTTTAGGTTTTCCAACATTTAAGTAGTGCTAAAAGCATTCATTTTATTATCTTTCCTGGTACTGTCAAAAGGAAATATACTATTCCTATTAATCTAACAGCAGCTCATTGATTAGAACTTAAAACAGCAGATTAAAAATGAATATTTATTAAACAGGAAAGTTCAGAAATATCTTCCCATTGATTAAATAGTATTTAGAATTCTACATATGAATAAACTTGAGAACCTTATGTTTGGTTTCTCTAGAAAATAAAATGGTACTTGGTGGCGTATTGCATACAAGGCCTTTGAAGAATGTATAATTTTTCATCTGTACCTTGTCTACTAATTTGCTTTAAAATAAATGACAATAAGGGAGTTTTTCAACATGATGTGTAGGTTTGAAATTTTCTCCACTGGTCTCAAAATAAGAGTTTACAAGCATTTTAATCATAAAAGTTAGATGAGAAATGAAAGGAAGAGACTGAATTTCATTATGTATAAATCAATTTCATTCTTTATTAGAATTTCTTCACAAAAGATATTAGGTAATTACCCTGTTATATTATAATACATGCACATAAAATATCTCAGCAACCAAGGTTAATTGAAGCTCCTTTCTCATCAGTGTAAATGTCTCTAAACTGCTTTGTATGAGTCAAATTAAAACAAAAGATATTCTTTAATAAATGTTCCAAGAAAATTGATAACACAGCAATAGAAACCTTATAAATGATGTACCCAGAGATATTTAAAGTTTCGTTTGAAATATTCTCCTTTTATTTCCTAGACTTGTTTTATTTAAAGCATAATGCACCCAGAGAAAGAAAATAAATTTATGAGCCATATTTTATTATCTTAATATAAAAATTCAAGAAAGAAATAAAATTACTAAGTACACTTCTAATAGTTTGATTGTACCATGTACTATTTTTTGTTTTGTTCTAAAATTCTGCAAATAATCAGCAATATAAAAATAACTTATTCAACTATATTACCAGTTCACCATATTCTCTTCTTTGTTTATCCTAAGACCAGGGGATATGACTAATGGAAAAGAAAGACAAATGTCAAGAGAAAATCTCAAAAGAATAGCTGTATGTTTTCATGTAATAAGATTAAAACTAAAAATCAAGCATCTGAGGAAATAGAAAATCTTCGGTGTTTCAGTACAAATACCAAATAATTGACCAAAATAACCAGTATAATAATATACCTATGCAGGTGGGTGAAGACCCTACCTAGATGGTACATGAACAAATGAATGATTAAAATGAAATACAAATAGTTTTAGAACAGCATTATTAATAAATTCAATTTGCCCCTTAAAAAAAAGTCTGAAGCATACCTTTACTTCCTAATGAGGTAAGAACTGAGCTTAACAAGAAAAGTTTTTTAAAAAGAAAGAAAGCACATCCTTAATAATCAAAAGAAGCCATCATTCAGACAGGACATAAGAGTTCACAGAGAGACATTTCCTTCATGATTTACCTTCGTTAAATCTGAAGAGCATAGATTTGCAGGCACCTTTGTCGGCAGAGTTTATTTATGGAGAGGTGACTTGTTCTGTGGAACTTCCTGCAGTTAGAAAGAAAAAGAGGGGGAAAAAATGTTAATTCACCAGGGCCACCAAGTGGAATCTTGATTGGAAGGCTCTGTCACTACTAGTTTGAGTGATGGTCACACTTTTCGCCAACATAATCTATAATCCCTCTTCCTCAGGCCTCCATAACTCATTGTCATAGATATAAACACACACACACACACACACACACACACACACACACACACACACACACACATCCTTTCAAAGAATAGATGCTTCTGCATCCAATGTGGTTGACACACAACCACATCATTGGTTGATATGCAGGCAGATACTCATGAATTCTCCAGCTAGGGCCTTGCTCAGGACCTGGTCCCTGTAACTTGGTGGGATTTACAGGTTGTCAGGAGAGCACATGCCCAGGCATGCGCTGTCAATCACAGCATGAAACCTTTTCCTCGAACCCAATTCAGCTATTTCTCATGCCACTAGAGGATGATTGCCATCTTATAACATTCAAAAAGTGATATATAGGGCTGGGAAGGTGGCTCCATGGGAGAGTGCTTGCCTGGCACACATGAGGCCCTGGGTTCGATTCCTCAGCACCACATAAGCAGAAAAAGCTGGAAGTGGCTCTGTGGCTCAAGTGGTAGAGTGCTAGCCTTGAGCTGAAGAGCTGAGGGACAGAGCCCAGAGCCAGAGTTCAGGCCCCATGACCCACAAAAAAAAAAAAAAAAAAAGTGATGTATATTGTAGAGGAAGAAGACACTACATGGACCCCTCATGAGACAAAGTTAAGTTGTATTGTGTTTCAAGAAGACATTCATGTATTCATTTAGAACTCTGTTTAAAAGAAATCTTTTTGATCCAGAAGTCCTTTCCCCCTCAAACTTCTCATACTGCTCATTTTCTTTTTCCACTTGCACAGTGAAAGAAGAGATAGGAGTAGCTAAGGGGGCATAAGCTCAATTTCTATAGACTGTGATAAGTTGAAATTATGAGTAATGAGTTTGAAATGTAGGTTTGGGTGTGTGAGTGTAAATGTGCTGTGAGTGTGCATGGGTGTGTGCAAATGTGTATCTGAATTTAATAAGGTCCAGTCAGTGCTGGTATATCTATCTCTATCTCAGGAGAATAGCAAAGGATAAAAAAGTTTGGTTTGGTTTTGTTGTTTTTCCTACCAAAAGCTAGTGACATTGAAGTCACTAGCATTGTGCTCTTGGGCTTTTTAACAGAAAACATTGCCATGGTCTCCTTGGCTAGGTGCCACATTAGCAGAAAAACATGTTGATGGAAGGAAAGGCTGGGAAAGGAGAAAGCCTGGGTCCACATCAGCATTATAGTCAACGCTGCTAGTCAGGGTGAAGCCAAAAACCAAGGAGCAACCCGCTGTTCACAGGGTCAAGTCCTGACTGCCGGTGCCGGTATGAGGAACTTGGTCATGACATAGTCCAAGAGCCAGGGGCATCCCTCATGCAGTGAGTAGAAGGTTCTGGGGAAAAAAAGAGTAGGAAAACAAGATTGTGCCGCCTAGCGGCTGCCCCAAGTGATCCTCCTGATGATGGGATGTGGCTGGGCATCCAGCGATGCCTCCCAGGGATGATGAACTCGCTTTCCAGGCGGTGGACTTAGGGATGGCCTTATGGATAACCTGAGTGCTCACCACCGAGTCCTCTCCCAACCCCAGACCTCTCATGACAGCCCAGGTGAGGAAGCTGAAGGAAGGGAGTCTGGAGCTGAGTAGAGTGAACACGGATTGGTCGCTATTGTTCTCCAGAATCCCAGCAGCCTGAAGCACCAACCCTCAGCCCACCTTAGCCAGCCCACCGTCCCAGAAGCTCTGGGTGACACACCAGACTGCAGGGCTGGGGATTCACAGGCTCTCCGGCTGGCACACTTCAGAGGAAGGAAACACCTTCCTGCCCACCTCCTCCCGTGCAGCCAGCAGTCAAGGAAGTACCTCTAATACCCCTGAGCTTAGGTTGAGCCCTTTGATTTCAGGAACTGTCGGTGGCCAAGAGTAAAATCATCCTTAAGCCCAAAAGTCAGAAGTGTGTAATTAAGAGCTGTGTCGGGGCATCGCCTCTTCTAGAGGAGACAAACACTGGATTCAGAGTTCCTGGCTGCTCTGTCATAAGCCTCTGGGCTGCTCAGAACCCTGGGAAGTGTTGGTTGTTGTTTTTCTGAGGTTTTGGTTGTTGTTGTTTGAGGAATTTTTTTTTCATAGTGCACAACCTAGGCAAAACTCACTCCATGTGGAATCAGGAATTCCAAATCAACACGTGGCACACATTCGAGCTTTTCTTCGTGGGTTTGGGTGAATCCGTTTATAAAGACATTTTCAATGTATTTTGGCCACAAAGCAAATAGTTGCACACATATAGTCTCTAAATTTGTTAATATAGTAAGCATGGTCAATGAAGTGGTGAGCACGAGGAAAATGTACTAGGTGTGATTAAAAATCCTGAACACAATTCAAAATAGTGAACATTGCAAATGCATCAGTCTCAGTTGTGGGTAAAGAGGGGTAATTTCTTGTAACATTTGTAAAACGGTATCATCCTAATCAAACATATGGCAGATAGGTCATGTAAGTGATAGGCTGATAAGCATCATGTAGAAGCTTAAATCATATTTCCTACAACCCGACAGACAGGCTAAGTCCAGCTGCATTGTGCAACCATGGACAAGTGACTCAATCTCCCTTCTTAAATTTATCATCTCTAAAATCAACCGGAAGCCCAGAAATGGGCTTGGGAAGTGGTTTCTTTGGAAGATTCAGTAATGAGAGACATGTGCAGTGCTCCAAAGGGTTTCTTGCATGTAGCCAGCAAAGTGATAAAAATCAGAATTATATAAATCAGTACAGTCCATAGATGTCTTCCTTTCTGGGGACCTTGCTTTCAGAATATTATTACAATATCATTTACCTTTTCTTCAGTGCTGATCCCTACAATGATACATCAATACTTAGTGGGCTTGAGAGGGTTGCCAGCTCTTTGGTCTGAATGATAAAGTCCATGGAACACACCGTGGTGCAGACAGTCCTGGCACACAACTAGCAGACAGGATTTCCTTCAAGCTGTGCATTTGGATCAAAGAGAATTTACATCCAAGCTCATGTGACGTGGCAGTGAAGCCCTCTCCATCTCCACCCCCACCACACATCCTGCTTAGCCCTGCTCTGCTCCCGGTTAGGACTTAAAAGTTCCTACAATACTACGTAACACAGAATGCAATGCAAAGTATAAATGACACTTTCCAATGTGCCATGCATTTCATTTATTAGCTACCATCTTCTTCGCCCAATAGAATATGAGTTCTGTTTCTGCAGGATGTTTTGTTCACAAGTGTGCCCATACATCTGCACACACACACACACACACATACACACACACACACACACACACACACACACACACACACACACACACACACACACACACACACACACACTTGAAAGGAGCTACAGTAGAAGTTGGTGAATTAGTTGGATCTTTCTGCAAACCTCTCTGATTCTGTTTTCAGCATACTTTGCAGGTCCCTGTGAAGAAGGAATCTTATATTTTACTCACTTTTCTTTCCATAGGGCTTTTTCCACAGTGTTTTCTGAATAATGGGAAACTCCAAGCAGCCAAGAACATCAATGGGAACTCTTATACTCATTCAAATACTCATATGTCTGGTCTGTCTCAAATAAGGATGATGTTTATGTTTTTTATGAACATCAGGATCTGGAGGGAAATTCTTCTATCTCTTGATGTAAGTTCTTTGCGGCTTTTCCAAATTCTCAGAACTTTATATTTCCATCTGGCTATTCACAGACCAACGCATTGTTGCTCGGAGACTTGCTTCCTGCAAGAACGTCCAACGAACTCAATTCCTGGCCACACCCTCCCCCTCAAACCAATTCCCTTTGTGTTTATGACAATTGTGCTTAATGCAATATTTGGATGAAACTGTAATTTTGGAGTATCTATTTTAAGATGAAAATGACTAATAGGATTAACTCCTCCTAGGACTATTGAGTTTTAAGAAGAAATTTTAAATCCAGTTGAATGTCAACTAGTCTAACATATAAACTTCTGATGTTTCCTCCCTGTCTCTAACCTCTTCAATATAGAGAAAAAATAGACATTAACATCACACGAATTTCATTAGGACTGCAAAGCTCAGACATATGCCCCAAATCCTGAACATGTACAAATTCACTTATCCCTTAACACCACTGCTGAGTATGATCATGAACATATGAAGAATGTACTGTTAATATTTTACTTTATTTTCATCTTATTTATATTCAGCAACAAAATACCTCTAGAAAAGCAGATGAATATAGATTCTGCCAGTGTGATGTTTGGAGAGAGAATGAGAAGGTAAAAGAAACCTGAATCGTGATGGTGCTTGTTGTTATATAACTAAAGAGACTGGAGGTGAATCATTATTCACCCTTAGTCCCACTGTGTTAACATTGCATAAACTAAAGCACGCTGGTGTGCCTGCCTCCTATTAAACTTTTATAAGCATTTCTTATTGGTATGACTTTTCTGCATTCTAAACAGGGACAAATGTAAACAGCAAGAAGACTTACGCCTAAATATGCTCAGGTGTGTGCAATGGGCTGAATTGTGTTCACTCAAAATTATATACTGCAACTTTAATGCCCAGGATGATAGAATAGGACTGTATTTGGAGACAGAGCATTTGAAGGAGTGACAAAGTTAAAACTGAGGTCATTGTGGACTCAGTCTGATGGGTGTCCTCATGAGAAGACTTGGGTTCCCAAAGACGTGTTGGAGCTGTGTACACACAGAGGGAAGGGCGCGAGAGGACAAAGGGAGAAAGGCTCCAGACACAGCCCAACCTGCTGGCACCCTCATGTCAGACTTCCAGCCCCCAGATCCATGAGAAGATAGACTTCTGCTTATGCATTCCATCTCCGGCATTCTTTTGAGGGAGCTTGAGGAAACCAACACAGCTCAGTTTTTCAGCTTGTTGTCTGTTTGTTTTGTTTTAACATACCAGAGAGCAAAGAAACACAATGAACAAACAAACGGCAGCTGACTTCCTTCAAAAAGAAAAGGGAAAGCCAGAAAATGATGGAATAATGCCTTCGAGATATTTATTGGGGAGAAGATCATCAATACAACTTTCCCTATCCAGCAAAATTCCAGTCCATGTGAGCCATGCCTCCTGCCCTGCTTTTGGCTGGTTATTTTGGAAATTAAGACTTGTAGACTTTTCGGCCAAGATTGACTTTGAACTACGGTACTCTAGGTCTCTGCCTTCTGAGTGCCTAGGATTGAATATGTGAGCTGCTGGCACACAGTATATTTTATTTTCTAGAATCTTTATCTGTCACAGAAACATTTTGAATATTTGATGGTAAAGTGATCTCTATATTAGCTTCTAAACAAAATAAGGAGAGTTCATGGTGGATGAAAAGACACAGTTGATCCTTTGTATTTGTGCATCCTGTATCTGTAGATTTAGCCAATTGTAGAAAAAAAATCTAAGAATAAACAATTCCATCTGTACTACTTTTAACTGTCATCATTCCTCAATGAAACTAATTTTCTATGGACATAGAGGAACAAATATGCATGAAGCAGATTAAGAATCAATGATTGTTGAAGATAGGAGATAGTTATACTATGCTACTCTGGCTTCTCTTTGGAATTGTTTTTAATAAAAGCACGGAACCAAAAAAAAATTCTGGCTTTATTCATTGGGGTGTTTGAAAGGAGTGTTTTTGGTTATTTGAGTACACACTTCCCCCACTTAAAGTTTGACCAACAAAGTCTTTTGCTTTATTCTCTCTCTCAAGCACCACTTCTCTGGGCATCATGTATTCTGTCACCTTGCCAATGTTCTCCATGCACAAGAAGCACCTTCTCTCGTGGTTTCTGTTTGTCCGCATTATTCCCTTCACATGACAGCTTCCCTCCAGGTGTAGCATGAACAGCATCATCAACAACAAAAACTCTTTCCAAATATGTCTAAATGTAATCCAAATCTTTGAATGTATTTTAATTAATAGGAAATACAGTGAGTAGAGAAGCAAGTTAAAACCCACTGAGATAAGTTAGTCACTAAGTCCTATGTCAATGGAGAAAACAAAAACAAGGAATACAGGAATTTATGCCAAATGGATTGTGGGAACCTTGATGCAAAGCTATAAAATGTATTTATGATTCAAAGACAAATTGGGATTAATTGACTATTAAGTGCTATAAGGAATTAATGTATTAGGTAAATTTAATGTGTAAGTTTTGTTAGATGTTGCTATAGTTCTGTAACATAGATTAGATAGATAGATAGATAGATAGATAGATAGATAGATAGATAGATAGATAGATAGATAGATAGATAGACAGACAGATAGATGTTCTTGTCCTCTGCAATACAGCCTGAAATGCTGAGGGATAACTATTATCAACAACTTACTATGTACAGAAAAAAATGGCCCAATCATTGAATCTAGACACTAGTGCAGGGGTAGGTTGGAAAAATATCGGTTTCTTATAACATACCAACTCCCAAATCCCTTAAACCTGCAGGTATAAAAAAGAAGAAAGTAGTCTTTGGAGACAAGATTGTACTGAGCATCATGACACAAGAACGTTAACCTGGATTATTTGGATAAACACCTGTATCCTTATAAAATCTATGTGTATGCTTATAAAAGTAGGCAGAGGAGATTTTTATATGCACAGCAGAAAAATTGATGAAAAGCAAAGAAGATCATGGATTTGAACGTTGGAAATGCATGGACCCAAGACAAGGAATACCAGCTGCCACGAGAATCTGGGAGAGGGCACCAAAAATGCTTCCCTGAATCGGGACCTTGATTTCAGTTGAGGGATATAGACTTTAGACTTCTGACTTCCAGAACTGTGAGAATAAATCTTTATTGTTCTAAACCCACCTTGTTACCAGTATTTGTTACAGCAGCTTTAGAAAACAAATACATTTATTTATGTGAGTTTACTACAATTTTTTCACTTCCTGAATGTTTTAAATCTTTTTTATAAAACACAGTTTTGTAAGTAGATATTTTAAATCTGATTGTAGTTAAGAAACATATTATTTCATTTTAAACCCCTTCAAAGAGAAGGGGTTTACCAAAATTCAGGCATAAAGACCAGACCAGGCCCATTGCCTATAAGATCTGATATTGATAAAATATAACATTTAAAGACAATTCATTTCTTCATTCCTGACTTTTAAGCTTCTTTTTTTCCTTAGCAATGGCTAAATTACTTAATGTACTGAGGACCCACAGGAATTAAATATGTAGCAAGTAACCTTTCAGGAGCCAATTATACCCAAGTGACAAGAAAGATGGTACTTGTAGGTTTTCTGACTCTTTTTTTGAGTATTGTGGATTCTGAGTCATTCTCAATTTAGTAAATTGTATTTTTTGTGACTTTCTTCTCCTCAAAAAAAAAAGCAAGATAAGTTATCCAAATTACTGCCATTATCAGAGCTTATTTTGGCACAGGGAACTACTGGCATGAAATAAGAATTGTGGTATGGAAACCTTTTTACGTGATCTGTCATGTCATCTGTGAGCTTTATTCTCCCCATGTCAAGATATTTGGCTTGGAAAGAATAACCTCCCAAGAGGAGATGCATCGTGATGAAATCATATTCTTAAAAAGAGGCAGGACAAAACAAAATGTCTAATTTATGAGGAATTTTCAAATTAATTCCCTTTTTAATTGTAGTGGATTTTGCAATGTGTGCACACTGGCAAACGGTTGGCTCCAGTATACAAGAGTAATCCAACAAAAATGTAGGAGCAGCTTGACAAGAAAAATTACCCACTCACCATTTTTTAAGCCAACTTTTTTTTTCCTCTCTAAGAAAGAGCACATATTTTAATCTGTTTGTGTATGAAACAGAATTATAGGTAGGAAATTGGGAATGAAGGAGCTGGAAATGTAGTGAAGTTGTGGAAATATTTAAAGGCAGTGGGTAATCCAATCTATAATCGAATTTGGAATGGAAATTCACTCGTACATTTTAATATGCGTATGTCTTATGTTCCTGTGACTCACAACACTTGAACAGATTTCAAAGGCAACTGATCCACATTCCAAGGGCAATGAAGTCTTGAGAAGCTGGGAAAATGCCCACCTTTTGCCAGTTTGCTATGTATTCAGTGTCTCTCCACTTCTCCTTCACACTCAGGAAGTGATCGAATATATCTGTGATTGATACAGTGAGGCTGTCTCTCCCTGGAGGGTCACCAGGCTGGGCTTCCCTTGATTGGTGGAGTAAAGACAGAGACAACTCACATTTCTGAATGAAGTCGACAGATTGACAGGGTCTCTGCCATCAGTCCTACTTCATATGGTATGCAGAGAATACTCACATGTTACAAAATACACATGAGAAGATATAGAGTGCGCCCATATATAAAGACATTCAATGCCTCTACATCTCTGTGGGACTGCGTTTCCCTTGAAAAACATTGCAAACCAATAGACGCAAATGCTGCCTAAGTCCTTTCCAATTCTGCTCCCACATTTGGATATTTTCTATAAACAGCTACAATCTAAAGGGATGAGAAAGTTCAATGATCTATAGAAAGACCATGACCAATTCCATCAAACCAAGTACAACTTGTTTATAAATAGAAATACCTACTGTGGTAAAGATGTAAATTCTGCATGAAGTATTATTGGGGTTAAGTGTGATTGTAATCACTTTTCTAGAACGAATCTTGTAGAATTTGATCAAGCAATTTCAGAGTTCATTGGGCAAGGTAAATTTTCAGATAATGAAGAAAAATTCTGAAATGCAGAACTTGAAATAATCATTAAAGTGATATTAAATGTTGTAGAGGATTGGAGACACAAGAAAGCAAGCCAGACTAGAAAAAGCCTGACTAGAATCCACTGTATATGGAGACATAGATGTATCCCACAGTGAAGAAAGCATTGAACTCCAGCGCAAGCAATAGTGTCTGCCATTGGCCATGTGGAGGAGATTGATGGTCACTTAGAAAATAAAATCTTGGTGGGTCAAAATACACAGGCAAAACATTAAAAAGGGAAAGAAGAGAATTCTTGATATTTAAGTTTGATCCAGTGAAACTTTCTAAGCTTAAAGCAAAAACAACAAAGTAAAAGATAGCGATTGACTGTATAGGAACAACATATAGAAAAATGCTGCATATAAAAAAAAAATCAGTCAAGTAGATGGGTGCTAGTGGCTCACACCTGTAATCCTACCTACTCAGGAGGCTGAGATCTGAGAATCAAAGTTCTAAGCCAGCCTGGGCAGGAAAGTCCATGAGATTCTTGTCTCCAATTAACCACAATTAGCTCACACTGGTAGAGCTCTAGTTTTGAGCATAAAAGCTCAGGGACAGTGAACAGGCCCTAAGTTCAAGCCCCACTATCAACATCCCCCCCCAAAAAAGCAGGCAACTGAGAAGTGAAGAAGAAAAATTGACAGAAAGAAAGAAAAGAAAGAAAGAGAGAAAGAAAGAGAGAAAGAAAGAGAGAAAGAAAGAGAGAGAGAAAGAGAGAGAAAGAGAGAGAGAAAGAGAGAGAGAAAGAGAGAGAGAAAGAAAGAGAGAAAGAGAGAGAAAGAAAGAAAAGAGAGAAAGAAAGGGAGAAAGAAAGGGAGAAAGAGAGAGAGAAAGAGAGAGAAAAAGAGAGAGAAAGAGAGAGAGAGAGAAAGAGAGAGAGAAAGACATATGACATATGACATATGACAGACAACAGATTTAAGTTTCCATAAGATAGAAAACTTTTTTGTAAGTCACTAGGGAAAGGTGTATAATATTTTAAGTGGAGAGAGGATATATGGAGCCACAGCAAAGGTGGCCATTAATCATTTGAAAAGCTGGTCAGACTCTTAAGCCATTAAATTCAAGTAACAATAAGATTTCATTTTTCAACTATCAATCGGCAGCAGTTAAGAGATTAATAATGCTGCCCATAGTGGCAAGAATATGAGAAAACAAACTCTATCACATGATACTGGTGAGGGGAAAACAATGGGGTCATTTCTGGCAAGGAAAAATTGAGACTGCTCCTAAAATGTTTAATGTCAGTTTTCCTCAGCTAACAATTCCACGTCTAAGAACTCACCCACCTGAGAAAATCACACCCGGCCAACACACTGGCTGTGGCTGGGGGTGGGTCAAAGTTCAAGAGTCTGGTGAGGAAGGAGGGAGCCAAATCCAAGTTTTGCTAACAAGCATTGCTCTGATTGTGCAAGGAGAGACAGGCAGACCAGCTCATGATCCACCAAGCCAGGGGTGGGGATGTGGAGGGTCTGTGTCCGGCTTTGGCACAGGTGACCAGGAATAGGGGTCCCCTTGAGTCTGATCTCAGACATCTGATGAAGAGCAACTGCTTACAGAAAGTAGCTCCCTAGACCACAGTAGCAGGAGACTTCATCTTCTGTCTGGTTCAGAACCCCTGATCTTGGGTCAAGTTCAGAATGGCTGATCTCTATCCCACTGACCTCTCTTAGTCATGACACCTGTTCCAGGTGAACTTCCTGCCCACTGAGTATTTCCCTTCCTACCTCAGCCCAGAGACTCGAAAAGCCTCCCACGACAGGCAGTCTCTGGCTCCCCGCAAACCCTCCGAAAGCCCCTTTACACCATGGCTCCTCAGCCTGTCCTCAGCTTAAGTGATGGAAACCTCATTTTCCTTGGCTTATTTCTATTTCCTGCTGTGGTCACTGTGGTGGTTACAAAGCTGATACTGCTCTCCATTCTCTGATGTGAGCTTTGTTTTCTAAAAGCCTCCCCCTCCCGGGCTACACAAGGTAGACATCATGCCAACACAGAGAAGAGGTTACAGAGAAGAGAAGGAAGCTGAACTCATTTATTTTGGGAAAATCCCCTGAACTACATAACACGGTGATGACACAGTGAAATGTTCCTAGTACTTTCCATTTAAATAGAATACTTATTTTAGAGTTGGTCATTGCCGAAAGCCTTTAAGAATCACCATTAGGAGACATTAACATTTAGAATTATAAAAACAAACATCTAGGGTATGGGAAGTTTGTGGGGGGGGGGTCTCTCAGTCCAGGGGTGGCAGAGTGTTACTGCAGGGTTTGATGTTTTATGACAGTTCACTCCCTGTGGGGTTTGATGTTTTATGACAGTTCACTCCGGGCCAAACAAATCTGGAGCCCCATCCAGTCATGAAGCTTGGCTCTCTCCTTCTGCTTTCTCTCCTGCTGTGAAACAAAGAGCCTTCCTTTATTTCCACCTCTCTTCTATCATCACACTTTCCTTCTTATCTTTAGATAACGTGCCCCGGATTTCCTGACTAGCAGAACATTCTAGATCATCCCAGGTCTCCCAGGCTAGTGGTAAAAATGGCAGAAGTGAGGATGAACGGATTTGGGTTAGGAATAGCGTCGCTTCTAAAGAGAAGAGCTTGACGTACAAGTCTACTACATCTCTAAATAAACTCAATTTCCAACCTCCAGAGCCAGGGTCCTGGGGGAACTTCTCCCAGGTGCCATCTGCCCCCAGGAGGTTTCAGGAAATGTGGGCTCAGGCATTCCATTCCCATGGTGACAACAGGAGAGGAGCTCATTCAGTGGTTTTGAAAATATCACCTTCCAACTTCTTCTCCCCGCCCAGCATCAGAATTTAAAGCACCCTGGCAGCAGGAAGCATGTAAGTATCAGGCTCCCTGTCATGGGAGCCAGGCCAGGGAGACATACCACACAAGCAACTCTACCTGCTGCCACAGTGCGTGAGGGTATGGGAGCAGAGGCAGCACTGACGTGCCGTGGAATTGCAGTCCTGTTTGCCAGGCCTCAATTACATCTCAGACAAGACTGACCCCAGGACTCTCTATGGACACAGCCTGTGAGCCACTGAGGATTACCAGTACTCACAGAGATGCAATCTAGCAGCTGCCAAGATGCTTCTGGAGGGTTGGAAATGAGACCGAGGATAGATTTGGGCCACTACCCCAGCCACCAAAGCACCATGCAGTGTCTATCCAAAATCATGGTGGGAAAGCTTTTACACTCAAAGCTAAAGTTAGACTCACTTCCCTCCACGCATCTGTGTCATTAAAGCACATAAACAGAAGAGCAACGGGAATTAAGAGAGCCATGTCCTACACATTTGTGGCAAAGAGCTTCTGAGTCTTATTTTTAAAAATAGAAAACAAGAGCCAGGCACTGGTGGCTCACGTCTGTCATCCTAGCTACTCAGGAGGCTGAGATCTGAAGATCACAGTCAAAGCCAGCCCGGGCAGGAAAATCCCGTGAGACTCTTATCTCCAACAAACCACCAGAAAACTGGACGTGGCGCTGTGTGTGGCTCAAGTGGTAGATCACTAGCCTTGAGCTGAATTGCTGAGCGACAGAGCCCAGGTCCAGAATTCAAGCCTCCCCACCGACAGGAAAAAAAAAAGAAGAGAAAACAAGACAGAAAATAATCTTTTTTTTCACACTAAGGAGAAGATTTCAAGCACCAAGTAGCACAGGTGCATTTGTGCTCGCATTGGGTCACCCATCACCTTTAATGGTATGTCTCCTTTGACACCAAACAGTGGTCAAATGGTGACCTCCAGTTCCAGAAACTTCCCCCTGTCCTCATTGCCCCAAACCCCTTCCCAAGCCATCTTACTTGTGGGAAACCAAGGAACCAGTTTATTAAATTGAACCCTAAGAATTTGTGTCAGGTTGACCAGGTGGACAGCCAGCCAGTCCTTCCAGTACAATAAAGCCAGCTGAACTCTGGGCATGCGTGGGACATTGGGATCAGGCACTCTGGGAACCATCTTCATCAAACATCAGCTGCTGAGTGGGGTTTCCTGGTCAAAGTTGGATGCTAGAGATAGTGATGCATGGGACTATCCTCTTCCCTGAGAGCAGGCTGTTCTGATTGTCTAGTGCAATAAGCAAAACACCTACAAACAGTCACTGAAAACCATGACAGACTTTTCTTTTGCTGTTGGGCCTGGGTCTGACTCAGGTCAGGCCATCTTGCTCGAGATGACTATTGGCACTGGAAAAGAGATGTCTGGGGTTTGAGTTTCTTGAAAGCCTTTAGTTTACTGGGTAGGAGAAAAGCACGGCTAGGCCTGCCAGGCAAAGGGGGTCCTTGGCTGGGCTTCCCTTTCCAGCCATGTGCTGTTCCTGTGCAAAGACCTCGGGAGTGACAACTTTTTCTTAGAGTCCTGTCCCATGGCAAACTGGCAAAAGCTCCCTGGCTTCTCTGGCTTCACGTCTGGAAGCCACAGACAACACTGCCACAAAACACAGCCTAGGGTGCCCCATGAAGGCCACTGTGGCCGCAGCAGGAGACCATCAGTCACTGCTCTGTGCCAGAAGAAGGGTCAGACGTTTCATCTGCCTGTTTCTAAACCTTCACCAACAGGGCTGAGACTGCTGCGGTTGCCTTTAAGAAAACCCACAGAAAACAGGACAAAACCAAACTGCACGGTCTAGAGGACAAGATCTTTTTTTCTTTTGAAAAGTTTTACATAGCTATTTTATTTTATTTTTATATTTTATTTTATTTTATTTTTATTTTATTTATTTGTTTAAATTGTGAAAATATCGTACAGAGGGGTTACAATTACATGGGCAAGGTGATGAGTACATTTCTTATCAAGCATTGTTGCCTCCTCCTTTGTTTCCCCTTCCCATCTCTTCCCATCTCCCCTCCCCAACTCCTCCTCACCCCCACTCCCCTGGCCAAAGTTGTAAAGTTAATTTTTTCTATGACATCTTGTACATCTCATTGTTGCAATGGGTCCACCTGTAAAGATCCTTTTTCTTAATCTAAGATGGGGTCCTCAATACAGGGACCTCACTAGTCAATCAGTGCCAAGTGGGGACAAGGCAGGGGAGTAGAGGGGACTTCACAAGGACCCAGCCCTGGTCATGCCTGCCTGAGTTCCAGCATTGCCCAGACACAGAGAATTCTGAGTAACATAAGGTTTGTGCAGCAACCTGCTCATGAATTTTGTGTCATTTTCCCCAGTACTTGCAATTGAGCTCTTAAACACCTCTGTGTAGCTCATCTCAGAAAATGTACTTCTTCTCAACTAATCCTTTTGTTTTCTTCTCTTTTTTTGTCACCCTAGAGCCAGGCTCCAGTTGTACGATTTGCCCCAGCTGACCTTGAACCATGACCTTTCTATCTACACATGGGATTGCAGTTGTGAGCCATCTGATCATTCCGTTTGTCAGGTTAGAAGGACCTAGATGGATTCGTACCTTTGACTTCAGCCTTAGAAGCATGGAACAGACCCTGTGCAAATTTTCTTGGGAATAGAACTTGAAAACAACACGTAGAATGAGATAAGCCAAACTCAGAAGGTCAGCTACTGCATACTTTTGCTCCTATGGAGAATCTAGACCTAAAATGATTATAATTATAGTGTAAAAAGGAGGCTAAGTAGGTGCATGGGGAACTCATAAGAGAAGGAAGGAGAAAGAAGAGGGTGCTGGAAGGAATGGAGAGTATTAAAGTATATGTGTGTATACATGCATGTGTGTGCATGCTTGCACACTAATGGAATTATTACAGTGAAACTAGCTTATACTAGCCATGTATGCTTCTAAAAATACATTTTTTAAAAAAATCTGCCTTGGAAAATTTTTGAAAATACAATTTTGAGAATACAATCTAGAGCCCATTTAATTTGGTCCTGTTTCTGTTTGTAAATATTTTCTTTTACCAGCCCATAGAACTTCAGAGAAGCAACTCAACCTAACTTATGTATATTTTTTTTCTTCAAAAGGCAATGAGTATCCAAGGCCTCAGTCTTACAACTGTATAGTAAATTTCCTTCAGCTATTTAATTTTAGCTGTTACCTTCAGAAAGTTAAGATTAATAAATAGCATCAAAATGGAGAAAGTTGAAATATGATTCACAGTTATCCTATCATTTGTCTGATTAGAAATTAGGCAAAACAATTGCTCTTAAGCAACTTGTGAATAAATTTAACCAAAGGGACTTGATAATTGTGTCTGTATATTTTGTATAAAACTAGAGTGACTAATTAAAGACTGAGGAAAAATTGACATTAACATGTTGACTGAGATGAGTGGTGTTTTTCATTTCCAGCTTATTTTTTTGCTGTGCTAAACAATTAACCTGCCCAATGCACTTATCACCCATATCAATCTAATTTTGTAGATGGAAGAGAAAAACTATTCATACGATTTGACATCCAGCTGGCCAGAGAATGTCATTCTTTCAGCAAAGATTGAAATGTACTTGATTTCTGGTTATAGATTAAGTTATAGCTTAATACAAATGCATGAAGAGCCTATCATTTGCAAATTGTTCTGATGCATGGAACTTAATGATCTAATCACACTTTTGTCATTATTATGAAGAACTAAAGCTTGTCAGGTAATGGAATTAAATTCAAATAGAAATGTTCATCTATTTAATGGCTAATTTGGAAGAACACAGTTTTAAAATTCAAAATTCATTTAACAAAGAACTACTGAATAATTATGTTCTTGAATATAGCTCTTTAATTGGAGAAACACATAGGAAATTTTAAATTTGCAAGAGCACACACCCTCAAGGAGTGATCTGTTTTAACACACCTGCCCATTATTTGTGTGGTCCCTGCCCCAACTTCCCAACGAAGTTGCCATATCCTCAGTTCTCTTTGTACCTAAGAATGAACCTATGCACCTGAAGAGATCAGTGGTGACGTTTGTTTTATTACCTCGTGGCCTTTCTCCCATATAAGTCAGCCTGCAGGTGAGCATCTCTCCCGGCCAATCCTCCTTCCTTGATCTTCCTTTTCCAGCTGGCATGAGTAACAGAGGCTACTAATTTGCTGAGTCTCTGCCATGCTTCTGTATCACAGAGGGTCATCAGGCAGGGAACCATGGAGGCGGACTTGTTCTGTAGCTGACTCACACCAGTGGCTCCCAAGAGCCAACTCGTAAACAATGTTGCAAGTAGGCTATTCAAGCATTGTTCCTGTGAAACTGGCCATGACAGAGATTTCTACATCCTGGAAATCAGCAAAGACCACAAATTAGGGAACTGACTAGCACAACACTATGTGCTCTCAGGAGAACGGAGAATTAACTACATGAGGTTTTCATTACAAATAAATAACACCTTTAACACTTAACTGGGCACTGGTGGTTCACACCTGTAATCCTAGCTACTCAGGAAGTTGAGATTTGAGGATCATAGTTTGAAGCCAGTCTGGGCTATCCATGAGACCCTTATCTCCAATTAATCACCAGAAAACTGGTTGTAGCACTGTGGCTTAAAGTGATAGAGCACTAGCTTTGGGTGAAAAAGCTCAGGGACAGTGTCTAGGCTCTAAATTCAAGCACTATTTCCACCACCAGCTACAACAACAACAAAAATAGTGACAATTCTAATAGGAACCTTGGAAAGTGGACATTATTAGTGTTATGTTCTTTTTCCAAAGAAGCAGTCTTTAAGAAGCAACTTGCTGAAATTTAAAGTACTGTATGACATGGTAAGTCTCAAAATATTATCTTCTCTGCCTGCCTCACCTTCCACTGTCTCGATCCTTTCACATAGGATACCATGATGGCCTGCCTATTTTTATACATTTCCCATGTCAGGAATTCATGACGTCACACACTTCTTAGTTCATCATTTGAAATACCTTACTTGAACAAAAAGCTTTCTTCTTGCTTCTTCTTTGTACCGGTCCCTATTGGTTCTTGGGTTACCCATAAAAACCCTATCATGGAGGGAGAATGACAAAAGGAGCCACATTAATCAAGAAGCAGTGTACTTATAAATTCATTTGTTGAATATTAACATCTTTGCCCTACTGGTAATGATAAAAATATAGTTTTTAGAAAATTGAGGATTCTAGGAGCTGGGAAGGTGGCTCAGTGGTAGGGTGCTTACCTTGCAGGCATGAGGCCCTGGGTTCGATTCCTCAGTACTACATAAGCAGAAAAAGCCTGAAATGACGCTGTGGCTCAAGTGGTAGAGCACTAGCCTTGAGCTGAAGAGCTGAGACACAGCACTCAGGCCCAGAGTTCAGGCCCCACAACTGCCAAAGTATTAAAAAATAAATAAATAAATCCTTCCTATTTAATTAAAAAAAAACAAAACACAGAATCTATCAGACCTTCTCAGAACCCAGACCTGTGAATCAGAAAAGGCATCTTAACAAGAGACCCAAGGGATTTCTTTGCATATTAGGAAACCTTGGCCCTAGTAAAAATGAATATTTTACTTCTCTAAAACAAAGGGCTTTTGTTATTCTTTCTTGTTTATACTTTACATATTACATCTGTGATGTGCCTCCGTAACTCTCTGGAGCTGCTGGTATTTACAGAATTCTCTTTCTGCTTCAAAGACCCTCTAAAAGGTTGACACAACCAAGTTGTATCATTTCTTCTTCAGGTGATTTGTTTTTCGTTTATAAATATCATAGCATCTGAAGTGCTATGATACCAATACTTTACGCATGGATTGCCTCTGTTGTGTTCTTTGCTGCGTGGGTTGTGTTTGTGTCTCTCTGCCATCTGTATTCACGGCTTCCATTTTCTTTGGAGGTATCCCACAGGGAAGAGTCCTATAAACAGAGAAATCCTCATCTTCATCACAAGTAAGTGCTACTTGAGGACACCCCAGGCCCTGCCCAGAGTCCAGAGCCCAGAGACATGCAGGTATCCTCCTCCTTGTCACAAATTCCCAGACATAGTTATCTCATCTTCAAAAATATAGCTTCAACCTAGGAGCTCATTGCAAGGAAAGAGAAAACAAACAAAAAGCCCGCAATGAAAACACACTGCAAAGCAAGCAGGTTTGAGGTGTGAAGTTTTTGACTGTGTGCCTTTAGGAACACCTTGAAGGCATAGACTGCAACGGAACACATAAACTATCACCAGCACAACTTCTCCTTGGTGAGCCCACTGTTGTTAGGACCAAGTGCAACGACTTGCACACGTCCTGAGCACAACTCTGACATTCACCAACGATGTTAACACCACACTGCGTCCTTTTCTAGAGCTCCATTTTGTTCCTCCTGTTGCTATTTTTTGTCTTTTTTGCCAGTCCTGGAGCTTGAACTCAAGGCCTGGGCACTGTCCCTGGGCTTCTTTTTCTCAAGGCTAGCGCTCTACTACTTGAGCCACAGCGCCACTTCTGGCTTTTTCTGTTTATGTGGTTCTGAGGAATCGAACACAGGCCTTCATGCATGCTAGGCAAACACTCTACCACTGAGCCACCTTCCCAATCTTACTGCTGCTATTTGTAAACAAAAAACAAAAATATATATAGTAATTTAATTATTCTCACAGTTGAAAATAACATTTCCACATTTACTTCAGAGTCTTCTTAATCAGCAGTAACTTTAGGTTCCTGAATTTTACGTTCTATTTATTTTCCAAACACCAGTTTGTCTTTATTACCCTCCTTTGTATTACGGTCTTGATTTATTTACTAGGGCTGCCATGAATCAGATTGCTTCAAGGATAAAAAAAAAATTCTCGGATTCTGCAGACTGGAAGTTGGAGCCTGAGGTGCCGGCAGGGCTGTCATCCACGGAGTCCTGTCCCCTGGGCACACCACACACTGACTTGGCTGCTCTTCTCAGTGTCAGCCCTGGGGACCAGACACCTCCCTGTGTGTCACTTACTCCTCTTCTACAGCACCAGCCCAGTGGACCTGATACCTAATCTTAGCCACTCACTACCGACCATTCCAAAATATGGGGGGTTGGCACTTCAACACGCACACACTGAATACACACAGTTCTGAGCAAAGCTCGGCATCACCACCTGCTTCCCATACAGAAACTTGCTCAACTTCTCTGCAGCAACTTGAAGCCGATGCAGTAAGCACCCATGGGATACCAAAACCCAGATGAGCCACATCCGGCACTCACTCAACTCAACAGTGAGTGGCCAGGGCATGAAGGCTGGTGGGGCGGGGGGGGGGGGGGGGGGGAGGAGGGGTATTCGGCTCTCCATCATGATTCTACACTGAGCTCATTTCGTATTCAGAGCCTCAGCAAATTTATAAATGATGTGCTGTGTTTGTGCTGAGCAGAACAACTCGATTTGCTTCTCTATCAAACAACTCCAGAATGCTGAGCTTTTGGTGGCCACCTGCCAGTTCTGATTGCTCCTTGGTCCCTCCTTCTGCTATTGTCCACATGGGAGGTGCTCAAGACTGCTGGAGCTGACCTTCTATCAGTTATTTCACCCAGTCTGAAAGGCTACAGTGCCTCGGGGAAGAAGTCATGCAACAGAAATTAGCATAAAAGATAAAACTCTATGGTTTTGTGTGTGTGTGTGTGTGTGTGTGTGTGTGTGTGTGTGAGAGAGAGAGAGAGAGAGAGAGAGAGAGAGAGAGAGAGAGAGAGAGTCCATTTTTCAGCATACTACATTCTCTACCCTATGCTCTGAGCTCGTCCCATTGCAATTAGATCATAAGAAATGATGGTCAGGAATGGATCAAGAAAATGTGGTATATATCCACAATGGAATTCTATGCCTCCATCAGAAAGAATGACATTGACCCATTTGTTAGGCAATGGAAAGACTTGGAAAAAATTGTATTAAGTGAAGTAAGCCAGGCCCAAAGAAACATACGTCCCATGGTTTCCCTTATTTGCAATAACTAATATATGTCTGAGTCAAGCAGAAAAGGTCAAATAAGTTGATGTTAGGGAAATGAACCCTAAGATATGTATTCAAATGTTTTTTTTTCTTTCATACAATTGTTTCTAACACATTTATAAGATTATTTCTTTGTTGCTTTGTATGTTCCTCCCCCACAGTATAACCCCTGCTTTCACTATATTTGATGTCGGTGTAATTTGTGGAGGGGAAGGGAAAAAACAAATCGTTTGAATAGGGATACAGGTGGACCCATTACAACAATGAGATGTACAAGTCATTATGTCGAAACCGAACTTTACAACTTTAGTGGGGGGTGGGGGAAGGATTGGGTGGGGGAGGGGGGAGTATGGGAAGGGATGGGAAAAGGAAACAAAGGAGGAGGCTACAATGCTTGATAAGAAATGTACTCACTATTTTGCTCATGTAATTGTAACCCCTCTGTACAGTATTTTCACAATAAAAAAAAAAAGGTCATTACCAAGGCTTATAGAATGCAGTTTCTAATTTGTTGTGGACATGACCATAAGAATATTTCCCACTAGGTTTTCATTATATATGCTATTTTGTTAGCAATCAGCCTATTGGGAACACTTTTAAAAATTAAAAAAAAATAAAAAATAAAAAAAGAAAGAAATGATGGTCAGGGCACTGGTACTGTACAAGTCGTAGTATACCTGCCTGTCCAGCTTAAGGTCCTGAATTCAAATTGTAGCACTGCCAGAAAAAAAAAGTAAGTGGGTATAAAAATGCTAGAAATCCCTTAACATTATGAACTTAATGAACAACACAACTGAGGATGGTAGCATATGTCTGTATGTGAACACTTAGAAGACTGTAGCAGAAGGCATATGTCTCAAAACAAGCAAACAACAGGAAGGAAGGAATAAGGAAGGAAGGAAGGAAGGAACAAGAGAGCAGGGGATGTGGGTGAGGTGGTAGAGTATCTACTTAGGTACCCAAGTCCAAACCCCGGTACAACTTTCCCCAAAAAGAAAGACATGTGATGACTTCTTAATTTTCCCTTGATCAGAATGGCCTGGCCCAGAGTTTCCTCCTCTGCTCAACCCACTGATTCTAGACAAAATCCTCTCCCTATTTTGACCACCCTACGCAAAGGAGCCTGAACTTCCTCCAACCTGGCTCAGCTATGGTTTGGATCTGCAATGTCCCCCAAAGACTCCTGTGTGGAAGGTACGGTCCCCAGATGGTGATTCTATTGGGAGATGACACTTTAGGGGGTGGAGTGAAGGAAAGAAACCACAAAAGGGGGGTTCTTGAACAGCAAACTTTCCTCCTCCTCCTGTTTATTGAGGCTCTAATATGTTGCAGATTCTGCAAATAGGAACAGATTAGGTCAGATTAATCTACTGATTTGTCCCAAGCCCCCCCCCTCTCTCTCTCTGTCTCCCTCTCTCTGTCTCCCTCTCTCTCTCTCTCTCTCTCATGGGCAGCAAAGCCAGGACTCAAAGCTGAGGTTGCCTCCTGCCAGGGCCTGCTCTCTCTTGCCTGCCTACAAGCTGCAGTTCTGAGCAGAGTGGTGGAATTCTAGAACTGGAAAGGGCCTGGGAGGTCATGAAGCATAAGGCACCGGGTGTCCTGGGAAGTCAGAAGTTTGGAGGCTAAAACTCCCTGCAGACAGTGTAAACTGATCCCTTTCCTGTACCTTTGAACAGACAGGGCTTCCGGCTCAGCCGTGGCCCCTGGGTGAGTCTCAGCACAGGTCTGCTCTGCTACCTTTCTCTCATTTGTAAACAAGACCCCGCTTCGCCCCCACCACCCCGCTTCATGGGTGGTGCACTGAAGATCATCATATCTGCAAAACGCGCTGAGCACATCAAAGACCACACTGTGTAAAAGCTGCATTACTGTACGCACTCCCATAGGAAGCCTGTCCAGGACCCTGTGATGCATAAATATTTCATTGACTCAACCCAGCCAAAGACATTCAGACTCAGAGGCAAGCTACGGCCACGGACCGCAAAGAGGTCAGAAAGCAATGCACCCGGAATCCAAATCACTGCTCTCTTCCCAACACGGATGGAGTTCAACTTGCTCAATTTTTTAGACATAATTTTATATATTTTTTTACATTGTAAATTTTAGAGTCAGAAAGGATCTGAAAATAATTCCTGGGCTCTCTGTTGAAATCAGAGAATAGGATTTGTCCTGACATGTGAGAAAACAAGAGGAAAAAAATATATGCCACATTTTTAAGGAATCCAAAACCCTAAAATATTTAAGTCTCTCTCCTAAACTCACAGATCTATTTTTGTAATTGAAGTTATGATTTAACTTCAGTTCATTCCTGAGGCACCAAACAGATTCTTTACATCACTTACAGAAGGAATAACTCAAATTGATTGTTACATTAATTATACCATTAGTAAGATGTCTTACTTTATTGGATATGTTCTATTTAAATCAAATTAACTACATTTTTTTGTATAAATCCAGAAAAGTTTTCTATCCTCAAATCAGAAAAATTCCTGGGGTGATGGATAGTTGGTAGTACTTTCCAAGATGAGTGTTCTTCAACAAAATTTACGAGTGTACATGTGAATCATTTGTGAAAATTACCTAACACTAGAAAATTCTAATTATTATTTCAGAACTTTGAAATCATAATACAACAATGAATCCAAAAGATGCTAAGAAATTAAAACAACAGCGTTTTCTAGAATGTGTAACTCAGAGCTACAATTAGGCTGTTTAATTGTTCAGTCTCAGCCATGTTTCCAACCTTAACTCTGCTGACTCAAAAAAAAACAACAAAACAAAACAAAAACAAAACCAGGAAGAACTGAGATGAGTTGTCCTACACCCCCAGGTTTTGGTTCTGTAGCAGATGTGGTGGGGCACTTAGAAAGCAACATTAATTATCATGATCATTAAAACAGAAAAAAAAATCCTTATAGAAAAAGTAGATGTTTGCCTGTAATATTCTATTTGACCAGCATGGGCACTGAAACTAGGGCACCACTTTGATCTTCATAATTAGAAACATGTGAAAAATTCTACAATGTTTTATTCTGAACACAATTGTCCTACCAATGCACTGGTCACCTGTTGTATTCTTGAAATCACTGCTGTCTTTGATCTTCCAAGCACGCAGGGTGCCTTGTGTATTCTATTAGAAGTTAGCTGTACATCTGCTCTCAGGTTTGTGATCAAATTTGTCACCACCAAGGGGTTCATGATCAAATCAAAGATAACTTTTTAGGACATGGATGAGATTTCACATTTAAGTCCCAAGTTAACTCAGAACTGCATGTATGAATTTAATAGCACCCTGTAGGACTGTGAAATACCGCTTCATCCAGGATGTAGAAAAAAAAACTGTCTCATGTTCTCATGGCTCTCATCCTGGACTTTGGCCAATATAAAGAAAGTCATATATTCACAAAGATATGCTAAGTTCACAACAGGTCCATCAAATTTGCTGATTTTATTACTTCTGAAAACATACCATCCTCATTCATTATGCAAATAATTACTAAGAATCTACGCCATGCCCTTTAATGTTCACAGTGATAGAGATAAAATATATGTGTTGGGTTTTTTTTTTCGAGATACCTGAGGGAAACCTCTTAAAGGGGAAAGACTTATTTTGTGTCAGGGCTTTGGAGGTTTCAGCCCAGGGTGTCTTGGCGCTGTTGCTTTGGACATAAGATGAAGCAGGATCTCATGGCAGAAAGTGGGTGATTGAAGGGAGCTGCTTAACTCATGGTAACCAGGAAGCAGAGAGCGCAAGAGAGAAGAAGGGTCTTGGAACAAGATATACCCTTCAAAACCATGATCACAGTTCACCCACTTCCTCCTCGTGGCCTTACCTCCTAATACTCTAGTAGGCAATGAATCCATCTATCCATCAATGAAAATGGCACCTTCATGAGCCATTCACCTCTCAGTGGCTCTAAGCAGGAACCAAGTCTTCCACACATGAGCATTTGTGGGGGCCACACCATATCCAGATCATGACAAGGCATGAACTTCCTTCCCACAGGGGCACAGCCCATGAGTCATCATATAGACAATGAGCCTTATGACTTGGATGTGGTTTCTCCCTTCTGAAACCCATGCTGGCATTAGATCTCCAGTGCCACAGGTTGAGGGATATTTGTGCCACAGAGGCTCTGTCCTCATGAAGGGATTCATGCCACCATCAGGAATGGCTCCATCAGGAATGGCTGGATTTTTGTGGGAGCCAGCTCTCACTTTCCAGTTCGTAAGACTGGACTCCACCATGCCGGCACGGGCGCCATGTTGTAAAGCAAGGCCCCTCCTAGACTGGCTCTTTTAGACACATGGACCCATCCTTCCCATCTTCCTCCACATTATCATGTCCCATGAGGTGCTTTCTTTCTTTTTTTGGGGGGGGGGTCCGGTCGTGGGGCCTGAACTGTGGGCCTGGGTGCTGTCCCTCAGCTCTTCAGCTCAAGGCTAGCACTCTACCACTTGAGCTACAGCACCACTCTGGCTTTTTTCTTTTTGCTTATGTGGTGCTGAGGAATCAAACCCAGGGCCTCAGGCTGCAAGGCAAGCACTCTACCACTGAGCCACCTTCCCAGCCCCCATGAGGTGCTTTCTAGATCTCAGGCAGGCTTCAGCCTCCAGAACTGTGAGCCAAATAAACTACTGTCATTGGACATGATGCCTTAGCAAAGGGCAAAGGCATGAAACTTGCCACCAATGAATTTTGAAGGGGAAAAGAGTACATGGGAGAGAGACGGTGAGTAGACCCACCGAGCAGCCCCGGGAAAGGTGACTAGTCGGATGTCCAGAGGGCTGTCACTACAGGTTTGTATGGGAACGGGAATGATGCAGGGAAGAGAAAGCAAGCAACCTCGAATTCCCAGTTTGATTTGTTTTCGTGACGTGTTGCTTCATAAAGCCCCATCTAAAAATGTATGTCCACCCTGTGTATTGCATAAAAAATAAGCTGCCCCAGCTTTAATTATGAAGTTGTTATGCCTAAAAACAACACAATCTCAACCTCCTTCAAAATTAATGATTTCGTACAGAAGCAGCTATTAATTTTCAAATTCTCAATTTAATTAAGTTCATTGCAGCTATTTCAATAATGTGATTTTAATATGATTTTCATTTGCTTTTAATAAGTTTCCATGTTTTTCTTTCTTTTGAAATTAGATGACCTTTCAGAGTAAACCTTCCAACGCACCCTGCGGCCACAAGAGATGGAGAGTGAATGACGGTCCAAATCCTTCACCTAAAACCAAAGGTATTCATGTTAATGCAGTTTTTATAAGTCATCAAAGACAATCATAGCACAAGATGCATTCTACACACACACACACACACACACACACACACTGCTTTGTTAAATTGCAAAACATTCAATACATAACCAAAAATTAGGGAAGGAAAGGGAGGGGTCAGAGGAGTGGGTGAGAATGTAGAAGGGACGACATCCATCAAGAGGTTCTGTGTTCATAAACTGCTTTAGGGACTGGCAATTCTTTCATGAAACTGCTTAAAGATAATTTTAAAAAATGAAAATCAGTCTTTCAATATCCGCCCTCCCTTAGGAAATTGGCAGACCAAATAGGGGAGCTAAAATACATGTGTAGATCACTAAAATCAACTGTGTGTTCAGTGCCATAAAATGAGTATGACCCAGTATGGGAATGAAGGGAAAGGAGTGGGTAACTACCAGAGCTACAGCAAGAAACACCTCCCTCTCCCTGTTTCTCCCCCCCCCCCTCACCTCGACAGACTGATCTGGAGGGAGGAGACCTTGCCCAAGGATGGCCTTGTCCAAGGCTAAATAGACCTGGATCTGGTGTCCCCAGAGTCACCCTAAGGTTGGAGAGAAAATGAGGAGAGAGTGGAGAGAAGGATCCCCCAGAGTCCTGTAAAAAAAAAAAAGAAAGAAAAAGAAAAAGAAAAGAAAAAAAAGAAGAAAAGCTAACCTGAATCAAAGGAGACCTCCCTCTCTCTCACTTTCTCTCTCTCACTCTGACTCCCTGCCAGACCTCTCCAACCATCCATCCACACATCTATCAATTTATCCATCCATCCATTTATCCATCCATTCATCTATCTATTTCCCCTAGCAATGGCCTAGGAACACATCCAGAAAGCCCTTCAGCCCTGCACACTGAGGTACAAAGACCAGTGTGTCCAGAAGGAAATTGGAAAACAAAAGTTTCCATGGAGGAGATAGCAGCAGACAAGTAAGTACAGATGAGGTGTGCTTCTCCAGGTACAAATCATAAGACCAAAGGTGGAGAAGTGTGAACAAGAACCCCAGTGTACTCTCAGCTTTTAGCGCTTGTAAGGTGAGAGCTAAAAACACAAGACAAGAGAGCAGACCCAGAGGATCTGACTGTGGCCTGGCCATAGTTCCTCTGCTCAGGGGTTGAGTTGGCTTTTGTAGAAAAGGGAGAATCATATCAGTAACTTGCCAGTGAAGCAAAGTGGGATAAGAAGGGCTAGGATCCCCAGGAAGGGAGATCGCCCAGACAATGCAGTGACAAACAGACGATTCTATTTTATGGCTGATATTCTCCTTGGTGCAATCTGATTAAAATCATTTCTGTCTGGACAGCAATCTGAATGAATTTCCAAGAAAAAAGTGATTCGGCTCCAATCAGATCATTTCCGTTATCATTAGCCTGATGAAGAAGTATTTTAAGGAAATAAAATGATTGCACTCTTGGGGAAAAAATGCACTGAGGAATTTGGTCATTTTAACACACAAAAAGGAAAATAAAAAGGTCTAGGCCACTGTGGAAAACAGTCTGTTATTTTAAAAGATAAACATAGAGCTACCGTATGACTTAGGGATAATAATAAAGGTAATAATTTTTTTTTCAAATCAGTCTTTCAAGGGCGTTCACAAGGAATGTATAAACAAATAAAGCGTGATGTCTCCCCTCAGGAAATTGACAAACCAAAGCGGGAAGCTAAGATAGATGCGTAGATCACTCAAACCAACTGTGTGTTCAGTACCATGAAACGAGTTCACCCAAAAGAAGTGAAAGCTGATTTGTTCCTCAAGCCATCAGGTCACATAGGCAAGAAGCAGACACCCACCCACCCCACCCACCCCCCACAAATGAATAGACAACCATGTGCGATCTATGATGGAAAAATAACTTGAACAGAAAGCACTCACCTTCCCCTGACAGCTCTATCTCAGAACTGTCTGACCTGCTCACCTCACTGAATTATGCCCTCTTCGCTTCCCCCTGAGAAAATGCACTGCGTGATCTTAAAAGAGAACCTGAGACCAAGGCCATGTCTGGCGCTGATGCTCCTGTTGGACTCAGGTGCTGTTGAAACCTTGAAACCCTCCATTAGAGATGAGATCTCTCTCCTGCCTCCAGTCCACCTCTCCTCCAACTGCCCTGCCTGACTTCATATTTTCTGCCTAAAAGAGGTTGTAAGGCAGGGCCGCCATTTTCTCCTTCAGCTGGGCTGAAGGAGACTCAGTTGCCCTTCCTAGGTTTGCCTCCAGAATAAAACTGGTTGGACTGTTGCGTTTGCCTTTCTGCTCTTTTACTTTTCTTACAATGCAAATGAAATTGGATATTATTCGGGCATTTGAAGGAACTGAATTTCAATATAAGCTACATCATGGACTGATCCTAGGGCCATTATTCCAAGTGAAATAAGCCAGATACAAGACAACAGCTGTATGATCTCCTTCATCTGAGGTAAGCTAGAACCACAGACCAAGGCAGAGAAGGACAAGTTACTGCTTTGTTTCCATCCAGAATGACAAAAATATTCCAGATACAGATAGTGATGATGGATACTGGACATCATAAATGAGCTTAATGCCATTCACGCTACACTTCTAAACATGAAAAAAATGATAAATATTAGGTTAGTTTTCAATGACAAAATGTATGTGATTTGAATCAGGAAGGAAGATTCCTTGTACTCAAGGATTTGTACTAAATGTTATTGCATTTTTAAAACTGTTATAGACTCTATCAATGAAATGTAGTCAGGAATACAATTCACAGCTACTATGAAGTAAGCCCAAGTGCACACATACTGTGGGGTAAGGCCATGTGCATACATGCATGCGCACGCGCGCGCGCGCACACACACACACACACACACACACACACTGGGAGGTCACTCCTTTCTTCGACTATTCTAAAGCTTTTCTAAGAGTCCAATTCATATAAAAGTAAAGACCTAGTTGTACAAACTCTGGTCATTTTACAAGCTATACACTGGTTTCTCTGAAGAAAATACTGTGATTTTAACCTCATACAAGAAAGCCAGAAAAAGACTTCATTCTTATGCAAATTGGTCACTCCAGGCCTTTCAGCAAGGGAAGACTTCCTGAGCCGTGCAAAAGTTGAGTTGTAAATGCCATTTGTTTCATTACTTGTCGTTGAGTTTGGGGAGTTCTTTTTTCTTTCTCTCAGCTGTTTTCCCTTTATCAGACTAAAAATAAATAAATAATAGAGGAATGGTTCAGATCAGAACTTTTTATAGCATCTATTTGACATTGGAAGGCACATTTCCAAGATGAGGAAGAACTGAATCTTGGGAAATTAGTGTTTCCCTGTGTTAGGAGACAATGAGTTCACACACACTCCCACCAAAAGAGGCCCAATTTAATAGAACAGTCATTACTTAACATGCATATTTAAAATCTTTTCATGCTCTTACAGCAAGATGCCTTTTCAACTATACAAAGAAATTTTAGAACTTGTACATTAGAGGCAAATTTTTTTAATTTAATCAAGGAGTATTTAACTCCAATTTTCTACATGGGGAATAGGAAATATTTCTCTCTCTTCACTCTCCTTTCACCTGTTATACTAACTTCAACCCTTGCTAAAACTTAAAAAGCTAAAAACCAACAGTATCCAAAAAGGTTCATCTCTTTTATGAACAAGTCATGTATCTAACAAAAAGCTAAAGATTTAATACATATTTATTTTATCTTCTGTTCAGTTAATCAAAAATAGGTTTATTTAACAGTGAGAAAAATATTTGTAAATGTTAAAATTATTTGTAAATATTTCATATTTCATTTTTATTCACCATAAAAAAATACTAAAACTGTTATGATGGATCTTCTAGACTAATCATTTAACAACAGAATTCTATCTTGTTCTAATGAAAAATACATTAAGATTAAATTGTTTCTGAAAAAGTTAACCTTGCTGGGCACTGGTGGCTCATGCCGGTAATCATAGCTAATCAGGAGGCTGAGATCTAAGGATCATGTTTCAAAGCCAGCCAGGGCAAGAAAGATTATGAGACCCCCTACCTCCAGTGAACCCCAAAAGGCCAGAAGTAGAGCTGTGGCTTGAAGTGGTAGAGTGCTATCCTTAAGCATTAAAGCTAAGAGGCAGTGCCCATCACCCAAGATCAAGCCCTAGGACCAGCAGCAAAAGTTTATCTTGTTACTAAATGTACACTTTATCCTATAATACAGTTTTGCAATGTTGTCTGTGTTTTTAAACAGTTGTGGATGGGGAGGAGCCTCAGGTTCATGATGACTCGGAGCTTTGGGCCCTGTGATATCAAAATTGTCCGCCGTCCAGTTGATTAGTTGGTCATTGAGCTGTTCTGGATGGGAAGAAAGGCAATGCTCAGGTTGGAGATCACAGCCCACCAGAACTGAAGCCCCTGAGAGGAGAAAGCCAGTGAGCTCACCAGTTGTGATGCAAATCCAGTCTTCTGTACAGAAAGATGAGCCTGCACTTGCTCCTGGGCCCTGAGCCAGGGACTAAGCAGGAACAGCCAGTGAATTCCATTCCTGGACCTCTTGAAGACAGGACATCCTGAACAAGGTTAAACCAGGCTGGTCCAACCTTAATGTATTATTGCCGAACTCCACAGTTCTACTCTGTGGTCCTTTCCTCTGCCTCCTTTCCCCTGATTCCTAAAACATGAAACAGCTCCTGAATGCCATGTCATTATTGCCAGGAAGCCTCCCAAGGGGCTGCTGTGACCTGTGATTGACAGGGCAAGGAAGACACTTGGGGGAGGGTGGTGGGGGGGAGGGAGGTGAGCAGCGGGCTGATGGGTCAAATGCAATCTGTCTTCCACATAGTAAAACTCTGGCTTTTGAATGTAATGAAATGTAAAAATTTGCAACCAAAATAAAAGGGGGGAAGAATGGGCTTTTCCAAGACCTCAAGTCAGAACTTCGTGGGTAATTATTATAATGTATAAGATCATCTCCTCATCTAACAAATCTAAATTTCTGTTGGTATTTTTCTACCCAGAGATGATTTGGCTACTAATGTAATCAGTACCTTCCAGAAGAGATCTGACTTTACCAAAAACCACTGCCAGGAGTGTAAACACTGGGTCATCACCCACGACCACCTTAACAGCCACCTCCAGAATCTTATTCCTCATTTCCATTCACAGGCCTGGATTTTGTTATTGTGCACTTTGGGTAAGCTATGGTAAAACACCTCTCTATTTCTGTTCATTGCATTTACATATTATTCTTGTTGGAGGTCTATGACTTATTGTTTTTAATTTGCAAACCCAAAGATTAATTTCAACCACCTCTGTTTTTCTTTACCCTGCCTCCTAGCTATACACACTAATTAAGGACATCAAGATTTCCTTCTACTTTGACAATAAGTCTAATTCGTTTGGAGGTACAAACTTTTAATCTTTTCTTTCTGCCACCCACATGTTAACATATGACAGTTGCAGCCCCAAATTTTCCCTTAAGCTTTCTTAGTATTAATGGAAATGTTGCTCCTTAACTTACCTACTAGTTGCTTTCAATTATTTATAGTGTTTATAATTATGTTATTTATAACAAATAAAATATAACAAAATAAAATGCTAGGATATTTTGAACACTCTTCAAATGTCGATTTCTATTTTTCCTATTTGTGACTAACACCATTAAACTTGACTGTAAGAATCCATAAAACACTTTGTATCCATTTTCTGTTACTTTCTGATTTACTTTGGATAATGAATTCTAGTGAAAATTTCAATGTCAGGCCAAAGACACATGAAAAATTCCTCCTTTCATTGTCTTTAAGCATTTGTGCAAAAGCATTTCAATTTAACATGTCCACTTATGAGTACAATGCATTTGGACTCATGTCACCCCTTCCATCATTCTCCCTCCCCCTGCCATCTACCCCAACTCCACCCATCCCTTCAACTTATCTGAATACCTGTATTATTGGCAGATCATCAACCTAGCAAGCTCAAGGACCTGAGTTCCAATCCCAGTACTGGAAAATAAAATAAAAGCATCATGAGTTTCCTTTCCCTTTCCAGTGCAATGAACAATCCCTCTATTTTTACAAGTCTCTCCAACTAAGCTGAAATTATGTTCCCCATATATGTTCAATTTCAATTGATGACCCTCAAAAGAACACTTGCAGATTCTGAAGCAAATTGTTCTGTGTGTTATGTGAACCCAAAAGCCACATTCATGACTGCAATGCCAGCAAGCTAATTGTCTTCCAACTAACTCAAAAGAAGATGCCTTGCAAAGAAGAGACTGATTCTTCTCAGTTGCATGTTACCGGGTCCCTCCCTTCTCTCCCTCTGAACTTCTAGTCGCTAGGATTTTATATACTCTCCAGTCTGAGCAAGAGCCTGAACGGTAGCCCTCTGCAAGGAGAAACTGACATTGCTGCGTAGCTTTGCACGCACAGTAGATTTCATTCAGCTGGCTGGATTATTAGCTTCCGCGTGAGACTCTATGTGAAATTTGACTGTTTGCTCCAAACTGCTACTCTAACCAGACCATTCTGTTCAAACAACTTGACATAAGAAATGCCTCAAAGAAACTAAACTATCTAGTCCAAAACAGAGATACATCAAATTTCCCAGTATCCTCCTTCTTAGTTGTCAAAATATCTTTATAACCTTCTTTTACCAAAAACACGTTGAGAACTGGAAAATTCTATGAGAGAGAAACTATCAACCTTCAGATGGCATTTGAAACTGGAACACCCACAGTGCTGACAGAGGGTTATTTAAGACATGGAGGATAAGGAAGACAGACAAACTGTGACAGGGCCAAGGGAAATCTGCTGCACACACACCTCATCATTTATTTACGTGTGTCCAACTGTGCTAGGTCATAGCTTTTAGATCCATTAACATCCAAAGAACAGCATGGAAGATGGGCAGAGTTCAGGCTGTCAGGGAACCATGGAGCAAGGTTTTAATCGTTTCTAAAGTCCAAAAGGTTTGGATTCATTTCAAATAGAAAAGTGATAGTAAAGAAGAAACATACATATAATTGACCAGGATCTACATACACTACACACACATATAAACATATACACCCATACACACACACACACACACACACACACACAAGCCAAGATGGATGCTATGGAAGCTGGTGTAGACCAGACATTGGATTCAGAAGGTGAACAATTGCCTTCAGGTCTCAACCACTGATACTTGATGTTGGGAAAACCTGACACATATGGAGGAGAAGCAGCTGGTCCCCTGGAGAAGGTTCTAGGCTGAGTCACAGGAAAGCCACTCCCAGCTTTTTTTCCCCCTCTACTCCTATTATTCATCATTTTTTAAAAGGAAGCTTCAGCTGAAATTGCAACGCTGAAACTCACCATGCTAAAGCCTTCTTATATTAAATTACAGCCCAGTATGAATTCTTCTTTGCCGTTCTACTCTCACAGGTTTATTCGATCATTTTTACAACTTTTCACTTGATGAACTAAAACTGGGCTTGTAAGCCATGCTTTAAGACCAAAATCCAGCCTCAGGGACAGGCAGGGTGGTGCAATCCTGTAATCCTAGCTATTTGAGAAGAGGAAATCAGGAAGATGGTGGTTCCAAGCCAGCCCAGCTGAGAAGTTTGTGAGACTCCACGTCCAAGGAAAGAAGCTGGGCGTGGCGGTGTGAGCCTGACATCCCAGCTGCTACAGAACGCCTAAATGGGCAGATGGCAGTCCAGGAACATGCCCAGGCACAAACAGCTCCCATCTCCAAAGCAGCCTATCTGAAAAGGGCTAGAGGAATGGGCACCAGGCTCTGAGTTTACATCTTAGTCCTGCTGGGTAGAAATAAATAAATAAAAATAACAACAAAAAAGAAAGCTTTGAAAAGTAGATTGAACAGCAACAGGGAAAAAGGGGAACGCTAAGCCCACCTAAGCCTGGGATACAAAACTGGTTTTGTGAGTGGTTTTTTTTTTGGGTGGCTGGGTTGCTTTCATTGACTTAGTTTCCATGTGTGTAAAATGAGGCCGTGTTGGGCCCTCCTTGGGTTTGACGCCAAGCCCTCAGTGTTACCAGTGTGTGCCAGGTGTCTCTAACACATCTGTGTGTGGAGGGGGAGGGGGGAAGGTCCGGGGTGGGGGGGAGGCCCCAGGTACAAATGGGATGGCAGGGCAGTCACCACCATCCACAGCCTCATCTGACTGAGAAAGGATGTGAGTGTCCAGCAGCTCCTTTTCCACAGCCTGTGCTAAAGAAAGTCTGTGTATTACGCTGGCTCTCCCTCCCTCACCCCTTCCACCAGCCCCTCCCCCGTCCCTTCTGAGAGACTTCCCTGGCCATAGCATTGCTTTCAAGAGAACCTGGGCTGAGGCAAGCTGAGAAGGTTCTGGTTTCACAGGACAGGGAAGACAGAGGAAAGTGAGGTGAAGCCCGAGTGCCTCCTGTGTCCTACACGCTGCTCTAAATTCTCCGTCGAAACCAGCAGCTCGATAAGGGAGACACCACAGGCATCTATCTGTACTTGACAGAGAAGAGAGCAAGCTCAGAGAAGACAGGCCTCCAGTCTAAGATCACACAGCTCTCAAGCAACTCCAGAGCCCTGGGGTGCCTTGGAGTGGCCCTCCAAAGCACCCAGTAGATGCTAGGTGCACCTACTGTCTTTGCAGCAAAGGGGATGTTAGACTTAGTCCTCGGGTTAGCTTTTGTGTCTCAGAGGAGAGATTTCAAGACAGATGTGTTTGTGTACCACAGGTCTGCTCACCAGCCCCATCATCCATCCCCCACCCCCACCCTGTAAAGACATGAGATTCTAAGCTTTCCTACTTAAACTCTACTTATCCCATTGACTTCACGCACAGCTGTCTGCTTTAAATACAGATCTGTTCCCCCCAGACAGCTCCCAGGGCAGATGCCTACCCTCTTCCCACGTCCTCAGCCCCTTAGCAAGTGAGACTGTAGTCTCTTTCCCCATCATAAAGGCAATTGATATCCAGGTACAAGAAATAAAGATAGACTCCCAATAACTAAAAATGCTTGGTGGCAGATCCTGGCTGTGTAAGCAAGATAGGGTTCCCACACGGGCCTGTTGATAAGATACTGACCCTCCGCTGGATCCAAAACTTGCCTGGAAACCTAGAGCAGTAGGAATAGAGTGGTTGTTGGTGAACCTTGTTTAATATCGGTCTCCTTCCAGCCTCCAGTCCAAACATCGAAGTGTCACTTTAAGATGTACAGGGCACTGGGGACGTTCCTATCTGTGGTCCCTCCCAGACTTAGCCAGGATCACAGGCTGGGGCTGAAGTTACAAGCTGGAGCCTACCCAGGCCCTTACTTGTTTTCCATTTGCATTGAAAAATAAATGCATTGCATTTCCTCTTAAAAGAAGCAAATCAGGATGACAAAAACAAATTTGATTTCATGCAAAGCTTTTAAAGTTATCACCCAATACCATAAAAAATTTAACATGGCATGAAGAAACTCCGAAGCTCAGGAAGGACAGGCAGTCGGTAGTTGACTTTATAGCATTTCTCAGATGCTGCTTCTGGTTTGTTAAATGGGGAAGGCCTATAAAATGTTTGGCATTTAGATACAAGGAAATAACAAGGGGCTTTTGAAACCATAAATAAAGCCTGCTTTATTTGGTAAAGGCTGATTATTTCACTGTGGCTTATGACGGGACATAGTTTATGGATGTAGTGTCTCCCCTTCGCTACCTGTTCAGCTCCCCTCATTCAAACTGAAAAATAAACTGAAATATCAAATGTTAAAAAATAAATGCCTCTCCATTTACTTCAAACCTTGAGAAACATCTTATAGAGTCTGTTTCTGCCAATGTGGTGGCTGATCAACCAAAACTCTGAGAACTTCGCTATGATTTTCAACAGACTTCATTTTCATTAAAAAGAAAAGAAAACCAAACTCGTGGGCCCGGCACTGGTGACTCATGTCTGTATTCCTACCTACTGAGGAGCTTGTGATGTGAGGATTGTAGTTCAAAGTCAGCCTGGGGAGACAAAATCCAGGAGACTCTTATCTCCAATTTGCCAACAAAAGGCAGGAAATGGAGGTGTGGCTCAAGTGGTAGAGCACTTGTGAATAAAACAAGTGGGAGTGCAACAATCTGAGGTCAGGCCCAGTATGCCACAAAGTAAAAAGAGACAGATAGACAGACCCACACAAGCCCAACCAAAATTCCTGTGCTGGAAAGAAGGTGTTAACTGAATACTCTTAGTGTCCAAGTTGGCCATTTCCACCACACCCCTGCTGGTTGAGTTAAAATTACGGAGAACATCAAACTTAGAATACAAAACTGGCTGGGCTTTGTTGGCTCACGCCTGTAATCATAGCTACTTGGGAGGCTGAGATGTAAGGATCACGGTTCAAGGCCAGCCCAGACAGGAAAGTCCGTGAGACTCTTATCACCAATGAACCACCAGAAAACTGGAACTGGTACTGTGGCTCAAAGTGGTAGAACGCTAGCCTCGAGTAAAAGAGCTCAGGGACAGCACCCAAGCCCCAAGTTCAAGTCCCACAAACAACCACAAAATACAACAAAACAAAACAACATAAAACTGTTAAGTCACTTACAAAATCTGAAGTGAACATCATTTAGCATGTTAGGGTCAGGTAAAACAATTCCTATGCACACAAGCTCTAAGCCTTAGCTGCAGAAGAGCAAAGGAGTTGGTATTCTCCTTGCTTTCAGGGAGTTGGTGAACAGGTAAGACATAACACAGTGGCTTTATTTTATAAATACAACCCTTACTGATGACTTGAGATTTTATCCTACCCCAACTTAAGGAGTTGTTTTGTAAAATGCGCATATATACAATGAATATATTTTAAAATAATAAACAAGGTTTCACATAAAAGGGATAGTTCAGTGTATAATACACTCGAGTTCTTATGTTGCTTCTGCCAAGAAAAATAGGTAACTCTGAGCATTCTCTAGAAGTATGCATGATTAGGCCCCAATCAAAGTCACTCTACCCTAGGCAAGCTTTGTTGTCACGCATATAAACCAAGCCCAGCAGCAGCTGCACCTCTGCACACCAGGAGCCAAGGCCATGGGCCGGCCAATGGAAACAACACAAGGGCCAGGAACCTTAATTCTCACCCCTGCTTTGTAAGGGCCTGCATTTGATTAAAGAGATTGCCAAAAGATTGCAAGTGTTCTGTTGCTTTCTTTCACCTAAACTCTAGCCTTAAGAACCAAGGAAAATAAAGAGTAATTAAAACTATCAGTAAAGTAACTAAAGAGAAATAATGAGTAATTAAAAGTTTCAAAAGAATCCATATCCTTTGCATCCATTAGGAAGCAAAATTTCACTATTGGTTTAGTAAAGTTCATTTCTGGTGGTGGCAGTAACTCTACCTACTCAGGAGGCTGAGGATCGCGAAATGCAAAGCCAGCCCATGCATGCAAGGAAGTATTCAAGACTCCATCTCCAATTAACCAGCAAAATGCTGGATTGTAGATGTGGCTTAAATGGTAGAGCACCAGCCATACACAAGAAAACCTCAAGTCCATTCCTTGATATTACTTATTTGGGATGTAGGTGGAGACCGAACGCAAGGCCTCATCCACGTGAGCAAGCACTCTACCTTGGAGCTACATCCTCAATCTTCATAGGTAGATTTCTAAAGTGCCTTTTGTTGACAGATAATTAAACCTCACAAACCATTTTGATCTTCTGGCTCAATTTATATTGGCATGTCATTCCAGAGTATTAGGAATTAGCTACAGATATTTTTGCCTTCATCAGGTATTAATGAATTGATGTTAAAAATGACAACAAAAATAATAAGCTGAGTCTAATAAACATAAAGCAATAGTATCAGTTACTTTGTTAACATTTGTGATATGTTCATTCTACTGTTAAATACTGTTCTATTTCTAGAATATTAATTTAATCTATGATTAATTTGAATATATATAAAATACATAAAATGAATTTCATACCATAATTTTAAAACAACTTTTGAACTAGATTTTAGAAATAGTAGAGATTAACAAAAGACATCAAAATTATAAGAAATATCACAGTTTGAGAAAATGATAAACTAGATCAGTTTTTCCAAGACCATATCGATCAGAACATTTAGTTCAAATTTGAATTTAATGTAAAATTTTTATGTAATTTTAAGAAATCATCTTTATCATAGCAAGTATACATCAAACATAACTTGATCAATTACATGGATATTAAAATGTCATTGTAATTATTTGTGCAATTTCTGAGGAATAGTGATATTAACAATATTTTTAAGTGCTTGAGTATAAATGTTGGCCAGTATTATAATGAAAGGTTTTATTCATACAAATGATTATTTATACAACTAACTGTAATATTAATACCAAGTTGATTTTCTAATATACTGGTATTGGGGCTTGAACTCAAGGGTCTAGGTGCTGTCCTCTAACTTTTTATGCTCAAGTTTATTGCTCTACCACTTGAGCCACACCTCCAATTCCAGCATATTGCTGGTTAATTAAAGATAAGAGTGTCCCATAGTTTTCTGTCTGAGTTGGATTCAAACTGTGATCCTTAGATCTCAGTCTCCTGAGCAGCTAGGACTAAAGAATTGAGCCACTGGATCCCAGCATAATACAAAATGTAATAATACAAAATAGTATAAAAACAAAAAATAAAGAATCATATATTCATTTAACTTCAAAGTCCTTACACGCTCCTAAGACATGAAAATTTTAGCCTGAATCTCCTGTATCCTCAAATAATTTAGTTAACACTAATAATACAGTAAACACTCAAAAACTAATTGGGTTTTATGCTTTCAGAATTGTTATTTGAGAAAAAGAAAACATCTAGTCCTATTTTTTTTTAATTTTACAAATGCCAGTGTTGTCATAGGAATGACTCCTGCCAGGTAAAGTTAATAGTGTTATTGTATTATCTTCTAATTAAAATGGCAAAAACAAGGAAAATATAAGCCAAAAGCTGTGAGAGAAATCTGGCACTACTAATTGATTCTGGCTTCTACTAATTTTTAAATGTCTCAGGTTAAGCAACGAGCTCACGTGAAATTCTGACAAAAATATAATTTCTATCCATTTCTCTCCAGGCCTCCAAATTAAGGTTCCAGACCCAGCATCTGTGCAGTGTTCAACCAATCAAGTTCTTAGGAAACAGATGGAAAATACTAACTTTTTAAAAAAAAAAAACTCTTCATCAGCTAAAACTTTTTAAAACCTGATGATGACTATTAAAAAAAAAAGATTATGTGGATTTTAATTATGCTAAGGATTTCAATATGGAATGGGACTAGTATCAAGAATTACCAGAGTCAATTAATTCTTAATATCAATCCAGATACTTGTTCTTATTTTTTTTATTCCTGTAAGGAGTAGTGTTTATCCTAAGAAGTGGGGAAATGTTTCAGTAAACATTGGTTATATAAATTTGAGTGCCTTGTGCTTTTATTCCTGTAACACTTTCGAGCTAATTAGACCGTATGACTAACATAGACCTACAGACACTGGTGTTTTTAAGTTTGTTGGAAGAGTACATTGGAAATTATTCCCTTTTCACTATGCAGTATACAACCTACCAAGGACAGGCCTGTCATATGGTAGGATGAATGACTTTGTTATTATGCCAAGTGAAATCAAGAGGCTAATGATCAAGTCCCTTGATCAAGGCAGGACCTAGATGGTGCCATGACACAAAAGAACACAGGACTCAGCAATGGCTACAGAATCAGTATCTCCGTGAGATTCCCCCAGCATTTGTCATTTGACTGCTTCTTCCTTCCCCACAAATCATGGCCAGCTACTCAGTCCTCTCAGAGATGCAGTGGGACAGGAACACGAGAAAAGGCCGATGGTGGAATCTGAGATACAAGAACCAAGAACAACTCATCAAATGTGCTACCACTCCAAAATGCTCAAGGAATCAGGAAAGACATTTTCAAAGCCCATGTTGCTTTTTCTAAGAGAAACATCATCTCTGGAGCCTTTGATTAAACAAGGGTGTAATCACTCTTTTTAATTCGCTCTGATTTCACCTCAAAGGGGACAGCGTTTTCTTAATCCCTGGTTGCCTGTCACTTCAAACCAGTGGCAGACCAAAAAAAAAAAAAAAAAGTCAGTTTGGTTTGAAGAGCACTCCCAAAAGCTCAGAGCATCAAGGACATGTACACATGCTAAATTATACCATTTGAAAGAAAGAAAGACATGGCTGTCACTTATTAGCCTTGGCACAGTCTGAAGAATCCGCATAGTGTGACGCGGATCATGTGTGACAGCACTCAGCAACGTGAAGTCACACCTATAGGAAACACGCAGGCTTCAGAACTGTTCCTGTGCATCTTGTGCCTTTACAGCTTCTTCTCATGGTAATGAAAGCAGCCTTTATTTTTTTGCTACATGAAGAGCTGGGCAGCCTTTGCTGGTGGCAATTGGAGCATCGGCACCAGCATGAATACCAGGCCCTGGCCTGGAGATTTCTGCTCAACCAGCAACCCTGGCAGGAAAGAAAAAAAAATCCTCAGTGTTAATTGATAAGTTCGCGGCTGAGGGACGGGCTGGATGCTCCACAGGCCCTTGCCGGCCAGCCTGGCCAGCTAATCACCCCGTTTGTTTTCACAGCTTGGCTGGGAACATTTGCAGAGATGGCCGGCCACTCCCTGCCGAGCCTGAGAGCCGGGCCTGGGCCAAGATACCAGCAGCCCAGGGCTTCACCTGCACTGCCAAAAACCCGGGCAGAGCAAACAACGCCGCCGTTTATCCAAACAGCCCCCAGCTTCCCCTGCAGCCCCCCTACCCCTCCCCATCCATCCCCGGTCCAGGCAGCCAGCTCTGTCCAGGGCTGGGCACATCCCCTCTGAAGTCCACGGGGGAGGGGGGGGGGAGGAAGGAGGCAGTGTGGGGGGGAGAGGAGTTGACAGGGATGGGCTCTCTGGGGGCCAGGCCACCTGCCCACCGCTTCCCACGGCCTTCATCAGCAGCCTTCGTCAGCACCGGATGGCAGGCAGTGACTCAGGACCACAGGAGGCAGAGCTGGAGGACCCCCACCCCCACCCCTGCACACCCGCACAGCTGGGCTGCAGCCCAGGGCCCAGCTGGGGTGGCCTGCCTTTGTTTCCCCTTTGTTATCTCTCAGAGCAAGCAGGGTCCCTGGCAACATACACACACGCACACACAACACATACATCACTTAGCATACACACAGCATGCCACTCACAACATACAACACACATATATACATCGCACAGCACCTACACCACACCATACCATACAAACATATACACACCACGTGCAATACATACACAGATATCACATAGCACACACACCACACTCAACATACACACAGCACATACCATGCAACATGCATCACATACCACACAACACCACACCATGCAAATATATACAGAATATATACACATACATTGCACAACACATGCACCACACACAACATACATGCACATACACACAGGCCATATTCCACACAACATACACATAGTATACATACAACACATATATCACATAGCATACACACAGCATATGCCATGCAACATATATCACACACCACACACACACACCACGCAAATATATACAGAATACATACACATACATTGCACAACACATGCACCACACACAACATACATGCACATACACACAGGCCATATTCCACACAACATACACATAGCACACATACAACACATATACCACATAGCATGCACACAGCATACCTCACCCAACACACATATACCACAGATAAAAGGGCTGCAGAGCAAGGGGGCACACCTTACAAACTCACTCACACACACAAACACACAGTCACTCACACCAGTATTCACATTCGCACAGGCTTACACTTCCTCAAAAACTCCTACACACTTACATTCTGACACATGCACTTGCAAAACAGATACACTCACCTACACATGCACTCATGCACACAAACATGCAGACAGAAGCTGAGCTCTCTCCCTCAGACGCCTACTGCTCATATCGGGCAGATGTTTAGGGGGTGTCAGGAAGTACTTGGTTTTGCTTGACAATTAAAGTAAGCTGAATGAGGTTTGGCTTCAATACTACGGTTCACGTGGTAGCGGAGGTTCAGACGTGACGCTTGCAAGCAGCCTTCCTCTTCTCTCTCTCTCAGATCTCAGGGTTCTAAAGAAACCTGAGGTGATGCTGTCACCTGTGTAAGTGCTCTGGGCATGTGGAAGCCAGCTCCCTCTGGCAGGACTTGTGACAGTGGCAACATAACAGGTATCAGAGGAGGAAGGGCTGTGAGTCCCTTTGAGTGCCTGGGGTGGGCTGTGGGGAGCAGAGACTTAACCCGGGGCTGGAGATGCAGCCACCTCCCCAGTCCACGGCAGCTCACCTGGGACAGAGACAGATCCACCAGGCCTCCTCATCTTCACTTCCTAAACAACCTAGTGGCTAAGGCTGACTTTCAGACCCCGACTCCTTGAAAATCCCAATGTTGTCACTCCTTTTTTTTTTTTTTGATATTTTATGTGGCCTTCCCTTAATGTAGCCCATTGAAACTCATGGATATAACTATCTTTTCTATTTCTCCTTAACTGAAAGAACAGCTCTTTGTCTCTTGGATCCTTCCACCAGGAGACCCAACCTGTCCTTGAAAAAAAATTAACCTCATTTTTCCCCTCTATTACTCATTGATTCTGGCACAAAGTCTCTAAATCCCTGGTAAGTTCCAAAGGTCGTTGTGTCCCCAAGGAAGGGAAGAGGCCTTGTTTTGCTCAGGGAGGAGCCCGACTCCCGCATGGCTGAGATGGGGTGCTGCCTCCCCCACCCCCAACACCACCCTGTAAAGATATCTTGGGCAACCAGCAGAGCACAAATCACCCCCCCACCCTGATCCAGGGGGGACCACCCCGTCTCTAAACAGTTTTCAAAGAGTCCGAGGGGCCTGAGACAGAAGCAAATCTCATCCTTCAAATTTCCTGGATGCTCTGTTTCCCTCTACCTGATAAGACCTTATCAGACCGGCAGGGCCTTCCCTCTGATCTGTTGTCAGGCATTCAGGGAAGCATATACAGACCCTTGATAGCTCCTCTCCTGAAAAATGAGTGAGTGTAATGGATAAAAGCACCCAAAGAAACCAACCTGGAGCCCTAAAGTCTAGACAGCTTCCATGTAGCTTAGTTTTGACAAAGAATACCAAAGACAAAGCATATTAAAGACAAAGAATTGGGAGTGTGCACTATTCTGGTCTTTATCTATGTGAATAAACAGAGAAAAACATGACAGTACACAGGGGAGTGCCAACTGGCCAGCATCCTGGAAAACACTTGCCAAAACAGGATCTCAGAATCGTAGATTTTAAATTAAATTACAATATGCTTTAAAAAAGAATTAACGGGGCTGGGAAGGTGGTTCAGTGGTAGAGTGCTTGTCTTGCATACATGAGGCCCTGGGTTCGATTCCTCAGCAGCACATATGCAGAAAAAGCTGGAAGTGGCACTGTGGCTCAAATGGTAGAACATTAGCCTTGAGCTGACGAGTTGAGGGACAGCGCCCAGGCCCAGAGTTCAGGACCCACAGCTAAAAAATAATTTTAAATAAATTAGCATATGAAAAAGTTAATGCTGAGAATTTGAGTTTTCTCATCTTAATTTACACACACACACACACACACACACACACACACACACACACACACAGCGCTCCACTTCTGACTTTTGGGTGGTTACTGGGAGGTAAGAGTCTCACAGAACTTTCCTGACCCAACTGGTGTTGAACTGTGACCCTTATATCTCAGCCTCTTGCATAGCAAGAATTACAGGCACCTTTATGATTTCTTTTTTTTTTTTTTTTGGGTCCGGTTGTGGGGCCTGAACTCTGGGCCTGGGCGCTGTCCCTCAGCTCTTCAGCTCAAGGCTAGCACTCTACCACTTGAGCCTCAGTGCCACTTCCGGCTTTTTTTTTTTCTTTTTGCTTATGTGGTGCTGAGGAGTAGAACCCAGGACCTCATGCATGCAAGGCAAGCGCTCTACCACTGAGCCACCTTCCCAGCCCTGATTTCTTTTTTTTTAAGCAAGGAAAATAATTAGCGAATGATTGGTAAATGTTACTAGCGCTGAGCTCCCAGCATGATAAAACCAGGGATGTAGGTATGAAAAGAATTTATAAGTAAGTACTTGGAATATGGGTTGGTAGTGGCTTACAAACTAGCCATTCTTGCCCCACAATCTAGTTTTTAATACTACTTGGATTTACCCAAATGAGGACATGAGGTTCCACTCTCACCAACTTCCAACTTAACAGCAGCTTTACCCACAACTGCCCAAACATGGAAGCAACATTAAGCATATGGGAGTCAATGAACAGATCCCAAGCTGCAGTCTGGGCAGCCAAGGGAATATTATTCAGGCATAATAGAGAATGGAGCTCTTGAGCCTCAAAAAGCCAGGGAGAAACAAACTTTCAGTTGTTGGGTGTGGAAGGCAATCTGAAAAAACTATACCCACTGCATGAGTCCAACTATATGACATTCAGGACAAAGCAAATTAAGCAGATAATTTTTTTTTTTTTTTATTGTAAAGATTCTATACAGAGGGTTACAGTTACATGAGTGAGGTAATGAGTACACTTCCTCTTGAACATTGTTACCCCCTCCATTGTTTTCTCCCTACCATCCCCTCCCTCCCTCCCTTCCCCAAGGTTCTTTTTTTTTTTTTTTTTTTGATTGTGATTAAGTGATTACTTAATTTCCGGAAATTCACAGTATTGTGGAATAATGATGCTCATTTAAAGTCACACGTTCATTCTAACTTTCCTGGAGCAAATTGTCTATCACAGTCTGTAATATATAACGGTGTTCATATGTTATATACCATACACGTGATCAGCAGCATGGGGATATTTAGTAGTGGTTCAACCAGATGAGTGGGAGTTCTTTGTTTCTTAAGTCCTGTTAGTTTTGTCATATCACCTAACATTTTGGATTTATCATCCGCTTATCAGGGAGACCATGTACTGTTTGTCTCTTCGTTCTTGGCTTACCTCGCTCAACATGATTCCTTCTAGCTCCATCCATTTCCCTGCAAATGCCATTATTTTGTCATTTCTAATTAAGCAGATAATTTAAAAAAAAAAAAAAAAGGATGAGTTTCTCAGGTTACCCAAGATATAGGAGGCCAGGGTGAAGGATGAGCCCATGAAGGGCGGGCATTTAGAGTAGTGAAAGGGTCCTGAAGTCAGTGCTGGAACCCTGATGCTCTCATTTGTCAAAATCCACATCATGTGTAGCCCAGAAAGAACAGTGCCACACAGATCCACATGGGCCATTAGTAGTCGCTAGGTATGACATTAACAAGGTAAGGACGAATGAGGCAATCCTCAGGAATTCTCTACTTACTACTCAATGTTCCTGTAAATCAAGTCCAAATAAAGCTTTTTTTTTTTTTTTTAAGAAAATATACCAATGATATAAAAGGTCATTGAAGGTATCTAGAAACGTCCTTCCCAAGTTTGCCTTCAGAAGCCAGGATGACAGACTCACTATTTCCCTGTCCAAATAAATGACTTAAATTGTTATATTGAGGGAAATAAATAATTCCGATCCCCTGATGTTTTTATTCTTATAAGAGGGAAGTCATTTCTGAATAATCCTCCTTCACCTCGCCAGTCCAACCCCAGCAAAGTGAGAGCCCTTCCACTTGTGTCTACTAAATCAGCTCTGCTGTGACGGCTTATTACTTTTGTAGACACAACCTTAGCAAGAATGCTCTTAACCTCATCATCCTCCTCGATGATGGGTTATTATCCATCTCTCCCAGACTGACCTCTCGTTACCCTTCATCAGCCTGGATGCGCTGTCCGGTGTGCAGTGCAGTCTTGTCTAAGTGCTCAGAACAGGCCTGCACAGCTGATGTATGAAGCCGGAGCACTGAGAGGGATGGTGGGGGGGGGGGTGGTCCTTTGTTCCAAGTTCTACTAGCAGTCAACATTCCATGTAGGAAAGGGGGGAAAAAAGGTGTTCAGAGCTGTTCCAGCTTTCCCCTTTCCATACTGAATTTCCAAGTAAAACTTCTTTTATAAGAAGAGGAGGAGGAGGAGGAAGGAGAAGGAGGAAGGAGGAGGAGGAAGGAGAAGGAGGAAGGAAGAGGAAAGAGGAGGGGGAGGAGGAAGAGAAAGAGGAGGAAGGAAGAGGAGGAGGAGAAAGAGGAGGAAGGAAGAGGAGGAGGAAGGAGGAGGAAAGAGGAAGGAGGAGGAGGAAGGAGAAGAAGGAAGGAGTAGGAAGGAGAAAGAGGAGAGAAGGAGGAGGAGGAAGGAGGAGGAGGAGGAGGAAGGATGAAGACAGAGGAGGAAGAGGAAGAGGAGAAAGAGGAGGAGAAGGAGGAGGAAGGAGGAAAAAGAAGGAGGAGGAAGAAGGAGCAGGAGGAAGGAAGAAGAAGTAGGAAGAGGAGGAGGAGAAGGAGGAAGGAGGAAAAAAGAACAGGAAGAGGAAGGAGGAAGGAGGAGGAGAAAGAGGAGGAGGAGGGACAGCTGATCCCTTAATCTGAAATCTGAAACTTGTGTCTTACATGGACTATAGTATAATGAAATCATTCAAATTTTCCCTTAATTTGCTGTTAAAACCATTGTTCCTGCTAGGAAGGGAAGCTGTCTCTCTCACACTAAATCTTTCTAACTGAAGTGATAGCCACTACCACTTAGAGCTGAAAGGCTTTGGACACTACAGAAGGCCATGGGGTACAGCCAAGAAAGCAGGGGAGAGAGCACTGAGGAGAAGATGGTCGCTCCTATGGTTTTAGGCTAGCCTGTGGCAGGGGAAATGGGTCTGTGTGCTCTCCTCTCTGGGTGTCTCCTAGAATCTGCTGGAATTTGAATCCCAAGGCCACAGTGGCAGACTGTCTTATCGATGGCGTGGGTTGCGTATAGCAGAAGGACATCCACTCTCCTCAGCCCCTTCTCTTTTTCTTTCCTCTTCCAACGTGGAATACGACAGCAACAAGACCCAATCAGGATACAAGTTCCTCCTCTTCCCTCCCACTGGGGAACAGCTCCTCCTTGGATGCCAGCCCCTTGCTCTGGGACTTCCGACCTCCAAAACCTGTGAGAAATAAGTTTCTGTTCCTAAGAAATCATCTCACCTGGGGCATGTTGTAGTAGCATCAAAACTGAGACACTGTGTATAAAAAACAAGACAACAGCAAGAGTTATCAGGTGTTTATCATCATCTCACAAAAAGATTTTGCTGAAAGGAATGACAACCTCTATCGCTTAGAAATCATGTCAGTTGTTTTTATTTGTACCACCTGGATCGGCTGTTGGAGGATTCAAACAATTCCATCCAGTACACAGACAGCAGACATCCCTTAGTACAGCCATCGACAGCATTCGCCCATCAGCAGGGTCCCCAACAAAGTTCACTTTAGTCATTGATTTGAACAGGGATGTCTTTGTCTGTTTCTCCTTCATTTCTTTGTTTTCTTTGGTTGTCCAGAGACCTGCTCCAGTCTCCTGCATAGCAGCCACCCTCCTCCTCAAACCAAACACCTCATGGAGACTCTCCAGAAAACTCATACATGCTACAAAGGATTTTGCTGAAGATCTGGTGTGACAGAAGGTGACTCCCAGGCAGGTGGGTAAAGATGCAAGCTGAGAAGCAAACTTGGGATGCGTTAGCCAACCCCGCCCACGGAGCTCCTCTCTGGCCATCTGTGCGAGGCCCAGCAGCGCCACAGCTGCTCCGGGTCCCATCCGTTCTGTGACCCCATCACTTCTGGGACCCTGTCAGCTGTCCCTCTCCTCCAGACACTCCACAGGGCCTGAACCTCCTGGGAAAGCAGCAGTCACTGTGGGAAGGCCAGGCGCTTGATTGTGTATTCATCTTATTTTTTTTTCCTTCCAAAATTTGAGGCTCATCATTCTTGGCCTTCGGGTGATTTTAAGAAATCAAGAAGATAATTTCTCTAAAAACGTGAATGCCCGACACGGAGTACTGAAGACACTTTCTTAACACTGAGGTTGCCACACAATAACACAATGCAGGAGGTACCCAGGCCCACACCAATGCTCGGGCTCCTTTCTTTAGAGACCCCCCACGCTCCCCCTCTCTCCTCTGACACTGGGAAGGGCCACGAGGCTGGATATGGCCCTGGGTGGAGCACACAAGCAGTGCACAGTACTTGCTGAGGGCCTGTGTGCACCCTCATACCTCTGCGTCCCTGCTGTGACCAAGGGACAGGGCTGCTTTACAAAGGGGATCTGACTGACCGAAGGGGTCTGTCTCCACCCTCCAGCCTCCCCACAACCAACTCAACACAGCAAGAATGCACTTATTTGAGCTGTGTGTTTGAGGTTTGGGTATTGCTTATTACCAAACCACAACCTACTTCAACCTGACTCTGTCGGGGAGAGCTTTTATTACGGCTCAAATGGTCCACCACAAATTCCTACATTAAACCCAACTCCCCATGTACCTGGTAATGCATGAAGCCTTTAAAGAGGTGATAGAGTTAAAGCAAACCTGTCAGGGGTCAATCTTAACCAAAAAGGACTGAGCTCCTCAGAGAAAGACAGGGAGGACTATAGAAGTGTGGGAGAGAGGCCAGGGGGAAATACTACCTGCCTAGGCTTGAATCCTGGCCTTCCAGCCTCCAGAGCTGGGAGAAAACTCACTAGGCCATCCAGCCTGTGGTATGTTTTATAGAAGAAAAAGCCAAAAAAAAAAAAAAAAAAAAAAAGAAGAAGAAGAAAAAGCCAACTAACACAGAGTTCAGAAGGCAGTGGTTCTAGTCACCAGCCAGAGATGGATGTCCAAGAAAGAAAAATGAGAAGACCAAAAGGAAGCCTTTTTCACAGCCACAAGGCTGTAAGGTCTAGCTAGAGTCCCCTAGCAACGCACAGCAGAGGGGTTTCTGATCCACCGCTGGAGACCCTGACCCTGCGGCCAGGGTCTCCCTCACCCAACTCAAGCCTGGCAAGAAGTCCTGAACCACGATCCACTGCGTGTCATAGCAGATACAATTCACAAAGGATTTCTATGTGGGAGAAACGGTGACTAATAGTTTCTAGGCTCTCTCGTCTCTTGAACTCTCTCCTTGTTTATTATTTGTGTTAATCCCTGTCTGCATTCTCTAATTGTGTGCACTCATGGCAGAGCTGTTGTTAGCTGCCACAGACCTGAGGGAGGAATTCAGACAGAGGCACTGTGGGGAGAAGGGACTGTCTCTAACTTGCAGCCCCTTCAGAAGAATGGCAAGTGACAGCGCCTTGGGTTTGTGAACCTGCAGAATGACTGGGCTGTAGATCTAAGGTCTGGGGGAAACCATTATACCCCTGGTATTTCCTCAGCTCAAATCCTATAGTGGAATTCCACAGAGAGAATTTAGTAGATGTCGGAAAAAGGCTGGACCTCCCAGGGAATTTCACATCTTGATAGCATGTCCAGAGACTTAGAGGACACTGATTTGTGTGTTTGAGGAGGAAAGGAGGGCAGAGGAGAGAGGATGGAGCTTGCGGTGGGACTATCTGCCCAATGACACAACCAGGGGCCACAGCTTTCCTAGTTAATGTGCAAACAATAATACACAGTGTTTTGTGATCACAGGCACAACTCAACCACGCTGGTGACAAGGTCACCCCTCCCAGGAAGATGTTTCTGCTCCTCCAGTCCTAAGCAATCACCGTGGTCATGGCAGAGCTTCGTGAATGCATGGAAGCTTCACATGAACACATTTTATTACATATCGCCCAGTAAAGGATGCTTCAGAACCCTGCTTAGCCTTGATCCCTGAACCACCTGCAATCAGTGCCACTCAGTTCCCAGAGAACTTCCCTGGCTGATTCGCCTCAGGCCCAGAGGTAGCTAGTATCCCAGCCAGTATCCCAGCCTGCAAACACTGGACTTAAACCAACACAGCAACTGTGCAGATGACAGAGTTCTAGACAGTTCCATTCTACCAATTTTTCAAGAGACTTTAGAGGAAAAAAATTTTTAATCTAAAGTGTTGGGGAAAAATAGTAGATTTGAGTGTGGTGCTTGCATTTGAGAAGAGCAAACTAGCTCACATGCAAGCTTTGCTACAGAATGAAAACTTGATCTTTCATCATTCGCTGCTATAATACTAATCAATATCTGAGAGAGGATTCATATTCTGAATAAAAAGGAGCTAAATTAAGCATTCAAAGAGCAAACAATCCAATCAACAAATAAATGAATGAGCAGAGTTTCAAGAGAAGAGGTACAAATGGCCAATAAAAACATGAAAAAGTATTTACACCTTTAAGGCACAGTGAGATTCCCTCTTGCCCCAGTAAGTGTGGCCATCCTCAAAACAACAAACAACAACAACATCCGGTGAGATGAGAGGAATGGTAAATTCTCACACTCTATGGGTGGCAATGTAAACTATTATAACCTCTATGGAAATCAACAGTCTCCTTAGAAAACTAAAAGCAGAGCTATCAAACTATCCTGCTTGTCCAGTCCTGGACTTATATTTGAAGATATTTAAGTCATTAACGCAATAGAAATACCTGCATACCCATGTATGAGCACTATTCATAGTAGCCAAGCTGGGGAATTGGCCTTGGTGTCCATCGAGTGATGAGAGGGAAAAGAAATTATGTAGAAGGAGCACTCTTCAGCCATAAAGAATAATGAAATCTTGTTTGCAGGAAAATGGACGGAACTAGAGATCAACATGTTGAGTGACATAAATCCAGCTCAAAAACACAAATATCAAGACATACTTCCTTTTATATGGGAGTCTAAATTTTAAGAAAACAACAACAAAGGCCTGGAAGTGGAAGGGGATGTCACCCATGACTTACTACAGGTCTTCTCATGGGGACCTTGCTAGCAGCAAGTACCTCTGGGTCCTGGAAGTACTGCCTTTCCCTGGTGTCAAGAGCACGCATCGGTCCATCACGTGGGAGGTGAGGCCCATCTGACAGGCTTCTCAGCCAAGACCCACCCTGGCATGGGACAGGGCCTTCCCACCTGGCCGAGCCCTCAGAAGGGACCAGAGAAGGAAGTTGCTGGGTATAGCAGGTGGAGCTGAGCTCATGGGACACCCCAGGCCTGGGCAGCTGTTTTGTACCACTGGTTAATACTTTTTTGTTCCAAATTCCATTTACTCTGCCTGTGTTTATGTAAGTGACGCATAGGTTTACCTGCTCCACTTCAGATGTTGGGGTACCATTGACAAAGGTTCCTCTCGTGGGAGACTGCAGTTTTCCTGGCTGCTACAGAAGCCAGAGGGGACAAGGCAGGTGGCAAGGCAGGTGGCAGCCACGTGGGCTCCTGCAGGGGGCGTGGAGGGGGCGGGGTGATCCGCATCACCATCTTTGCAGACTTCTAGTCAAGGGGAGGTGATGCTTAGCAGCCAGAAGAATGCATCAGCAGCCCCCCGGAGGAACACCCCAAAATGGGTGCATGCTGTGGGTGGAGCCTGAGCCTTTGAAGCCAGATGCTCACTAGTATGGGCTTCAGTAATGCCAGGCTCAGGAGGCCTGTGTGACTGGGGCTGCAGCAGGAAGACACGCCCTGTGCGCTTCACTCACGCCAGGGATGGAAAACGGAGAGTTGAGCTGGTGACCTGGGCAGAGTGCCAACCATCTTCCTCCTCATCCTTGCCTCAGGTTCAAGACCCAGCACCACAGTCGGTAGCAGTGGATTTATTCATTGGCAATTGCCAGAGACATGAATAACTCTGAAGATGGAGCGAGGAAGGATTCGGATGATCATTTGGAGTTAGGAAGAGTACTTAAACGAAGCAGCTCTTTTACACACAAGCAGTTAGCTAAGTACTTCTTCCTGCTTCTCTGGCTTGTCACTACCGGTGGATCATCAAAAAGGTGAAGGCTTTGGAAAGAACCATCCAGATGTATTGGTAAAAAAACAGAACACGTGGCAAGCAGCGACCTCCACCAACAGGGTTAGACATGCACAGGTCAGTGGGTACTGCCTCAGTTCAACTACCTGGGTAATGTTCCTCTACCTCTCTAGAGCTTTTCCTGTTGACTATCACTTCAGCATCACAGAATGGGTGCTGACCTTCTAGCCACAAAGTCGTAACATTAGACAAGAAGAGAGGTAAAGGACGGAGGACTTTTTTGTCTTGGGGAATTCTACTATTTTATAAAGGATGTAAAATTCTGCCAAGGGACTTACTTCCAAGGCTCTACAGAGCTAGAAATTCAAAGAGTCTCCTAGATCTTATATGACTTCTTTACTGACTTGTAAAAAGTGTCAACCAAGCCAAAATCCACTTAGGTTCTCTTTTTTCCACCCCCATTTTTTCATAACTGGATAATTGACTGGGCGGGTTTATTAGCAGAAACTAGAATGTTCCAGGCCACAGAATGGCCTGATCACTTCTTCACACACACACACACACACACACACACACACACACACACACACACACACACACACACACACACGGACTGGAAGCCAGGATGGGTATAATTGGGAGCAGGATAGGGTTATTTCTTGTCACAGTGTTTTGTCATCTGAGGGTAAACTCTGGACTTGGGCTCAAGATGCTGGTGTCCTTACACATAGTTGTGTCACATTTTAAGCTTGATTTCCTCTTTATAAATGAAGAACAGCAGTCCTCTTGTGTGTGTGTGTGTGTGTGTGTGTGTGTGTGTGCTGGTCCTGGGACTTAATCTTGGGGCCTGGATGCTGTCTTTGAGCTTTTTTGCTTGAGAGCACTCTACCACTTGAGCCACAGCTCCACTTCTGCCTTTCGGCTGATAAATTGGAAGTAAGAATCTGGGACTGTCCTGCCCAGGCTGGCGTCAATCTGCAGTCCTCAGATCTCATCTTCCTATCTAATTAGGATCACAGGTGTGAGCCATGGACTTCCAGTAACAGTCCCTTTTTATTCATCAGAAAATGAAAGGTTCATATAAAACATCCCTATACAATGGGAAAATGTGAAATGTGTACAAATCATTGTCACAGAATCCATGTTTCCATTAGTTCTGAAGAGAAATAGAGGAATGGGGTGTTGGAGTGCCTAGCTCAGTGCTCACTCTACACCAGGGACCTGTCTCAGCCAATTCCTGTTTTCTTAAAAGATGGGGGGAGGAAGAGGAAGCACACAGGGAGACAAGTGGTAGGTCTTCTGCTTAGAAAGGGCAAGGCTGTGAGTTCAAACCCCAGTATCACCAGATAGATAGATAGATAGATAGATAGATAGATAGATAGATAGATAGATAGATAGATAGATAGACAATAGATAGATGATAGATAATTTGTGAATGCACACAAATGTGCACATCAAGCACACACACGTGCTCACACATGCACGCGCACACACACACACACACACACACACACACACACACACATAGGCACAAAGCTCTCACATTTACCTTGAAAAGCACTTGTCGTTCACTGGGCTTAATCTTTTGACCTCATCCCTTCCAGGACCAGAGAGGGAGGGAGCCCTTGTCTCTGCATGGGCAAAACTCCATTTCCATAAACAAAACCACCCACTGTGCGAGCCCCAGACACTTTCTACTCTGGGAGCTGAGTTTGTGCCGATTTTCACATGTGAGTGAGTGTGATGATGTGATCGGTATCCTAGCTTCCAGACATACGCTCTTAGACAGGAAGATAACCACATTTCCATCTGCATATCAGCACTATTAGGTGAGATAAATATACTGTCAAACATAATGACATTCTCCTCCCAGCTCCCTCGTAAAGAAGTTGCAGGAACACATAACTGCCCTCCAAAGATGTCTGTTTTATGATAATCATTACCTAAATATTATACACCAGAGACTTGTACTATTAAAGGGGGCTGAAATGACTTACGAAATATTAGCTGTGTTTTACTTAAGCTCTTTGGACCTAATCCATAAGAATTAATTCGTGGAGTATAAGAATGATCTCTGCTAATAGAATACTTCTGTGATTCATTCAATTCTTTTGTCCTCATCACCCCTCACCTAGAACATCTCAATTCAGGAGGAAAAACAAACCAATGTTCAGGAAGCAGAAGAAACACTGGGGTTTGGATCAGAATGGACACTTCAAAAAAACACATCAGAAAGCAGAGTGTCAAGGCTGGAAGCAGGAAGCTCACATCTGTAATCCTAGTCTAGGCTGAGATCTGAGGATCATGATTTGAATGCAGTCAGGGCAGGAAAGAAGTGGAGCTATAGCTCAAGTGCTAGAGTTCTAGCCTTGAGCATAAAAGCTCAATGTCAGCTGAATTCAACCACCAGGACACACACACACACACACACACACACACACACACACACACACACACACACACACACACACACACACACACACACACACACACACACACACACACACACACACACACACCCAAGTGTGGAGAAAATAAATTTGACAGAAAAGTCTACTATGTCTCCTTCCTGTCTGACCATCCTAGGGCCAATCAAAGCCAAGAAAATATTAATTTGGGGGGAATTCCTCAGAGAAGATGTGGAAATTTTCCCAGGTTGACAGCAAGATTTAGAGCTTCCTGGCACTTTCTGGGTTGTACTGGGGTCACATCCCATTGAGTTCTTCGGATCTTTAAGAAGTTGAAGACTGTGGCCAAGACCAGTAGTAAAGCAAGCCTAGCAAGATTGAGGTCTGAGTTCAATCTCCAGTACCTCACACACACACACACACACACACACACACACACACACACACACACACACACACACACACACACACACCAGTTACATGATTGTTCTAAGTATGAGGTTTGAATGCTGGGGTCACATGTCAACTATTTCACTGTTGGGTGTGGTGGTGCCTACTAAGTGGCAGAGAACTTGTTTAATATGAACAAAGCCCTGAGAAGTTTGGGCCTCTAGACCCATCACAGGCCTTGGATGTGTGATGCCAGCCAGCTTCGCCTGGAGTCTGCAGGGAGGCAATAGTGTGAAATGCAGTGTAGTTAGTAATTGTCAGCTTGGAGCACAGATTCACGTCTGTCTGTCTCTACCTTGGGCATCCACGAAGACAGGTCTCTCTCATCTGCTGGGCCCGTCTGCCCCTTGAACTAACCATAGGTATTGTAACCTGCTGAAGCAATGTTTTCACATTTAACGCCATTGTATGTTATTAAAGTTACTATTTTTTCCAACGGTGCTTATTAATATCCATTTAACTCATAGCATGCTTATTAATTTCCCCCTGAAGAATATGGCTTCTTTAACGGAGGGGAATAATCTTTTCTGTACACTCAAGTGTAGTGGCTAGGAATTGGAATTGCTTGCTTTTTATGTATTATCCATAGGACTAGTAAATGGCAGGAAATGAATGGAAGAAATCGTACCGTGGATAGGTGGGATAGGCACTCAGGCCTTTGTTCAGTACTTGCCGGCTCCCAGCCACCAATGCATTTGCTTTGAGCCACTCACCATGTGAGTGAGTCTATCAGAGAAATGCCAAGGTGGCCATGGACTTCCCTCAGTTTCTGGCTGTGGTAGATCACTGACCTGAGTGCTATTCAAAGAAAGAAGGAAGTCAACCCATGCAGGACATCGCCCATCACCTGGTGCGGGAGCTCCATGGCAGGATTGTCACTCAATGAAGACCACGCCCTCAGGTGACAAGCCTCCCATGTGGACAGTCTTGGCCACCCTCAGTGACCCAAGCACCTGCCTGCATTGCCACGAGAGGAAGCTGTGCGTCCTTGTGGCTGAAGGGTGACCCCCCCCCTCCCCCTTTCAGACCCTAAGATTATGCTCTGGTCAGAAGGGACAGGGGAAAAATCCCAACCAAAATTCCCCAAAGCCATACCATGTGTGCAGCTGAAAGGCAACACACGCTTGCCGTGGGACCCCGAAATCCACGCTAGTTAAGTCACACTAGAGAAATAGCAACTCATTCCACACAGAAAGGTGTCCGCTGGTGTTCAGAGCGGGTCCTTCCAGAGTCTCCAGTAGGTAACAGACTTCCAGGGGTTGGTACAAAGCGATGCTGCTGCGCAACTGAAAGGAACAAACTCCAGAGCCGCACAACCTGCGTGGAGGGCAAGTCATCAAGCTGAAGAACGGAGCCGGTCTCCGATCATTGTGCATTATTCCACTTCGAAGGCCTCAGAAACAGGGAGAAGCAGTGGTTGTCCTGTCTGACTGGACAGGGGAGCCCAGCAGTGGGGGCCAGAGAGAGAATCATTCAGGGAGGGACTGTATGCAAACATACGTGAAGATTTTCACACGCTAGAACATGAAATGTCTATGTTGTACATGTTAATTTTTAAACGCCAGTTAGACAAGGAGCTCTAGTTACTCATTTAAAGGAGCTGAGTGACTCTGAGAAGAATAAACAGCACAAAGCCGGGCTAGCTGGCATGCTACTCTGAGACTGGAGCATTTTGAAAATTAATTTTGGAGGCCGCTCCCCACCCCAGCCCTCAAATTTTATCTGCCATTAGTTCAATGAACACAGCAGCATTGCCGGTAGAAATTAATATATTTGCTTTCAAAATATTTTAAATAATTGACTTGTTTGATTTAGCTCTTTGCACACACTCCCCAGAGCGAAATAACAGGGTAAGGTATTAGCAGTCATTTGTACTTCCCTGGAGGAATTTAAAGGAAGATTCTTACTAACTAGAAAGTCATATATTTTCTCTTCTTTCTTTCTGTTTTCTTTTCCCGTTTTGTGTGTGTGTGTGTGTGTGTGTGTGTGTGTGTGTGTGTGTGTGTGTGTGTGTGTGTGTGTGTGTGTGTGTGTGTGTGTGCTGGTCCTGGGGCTTGAACTCAGGGCTGGGCACTGTCCCTGAGCTTTTTGTTCAAGCCTACTGCTCTACCACTTAAGCCACAGCTCCACTGCTGGCTGTTTGGTGCTTAATTGAAGATGAGTCTTGCCCAGGCTGACTTTGAATGGATCCTCAAATCCCAGCTCTCTGAGTAGCTAGGATTATAGGCGTGAGCCACCAGTGCCTGGCCTAAATAACTGAATAAAGCTATTCCCAGATCTGATAGGAAGAAGGGGATGAAGAGACCACCTGGCCATTAAAGTACATGGAGGAAGAGTCAGGACCAGGAGAAGGAAGCCAGGGTCTGAGACATGAGCCTGGGAAATCTCATGCCAGGAATGCAGCAACAAACAAGGAAGATACCTGTGTGAATACATAGTATTCACATGTGTCTATCATCTGTTCATGACAGACCAACTACAGGATCAGCCAAGGTAACCCACAACAGATGAATGGATAAAGAAAATGCAGGATTGTGTGTGTAACCATAAATATGTGTATGTATATATGTATGCATAGAACTATACACACCTCAAAATACTACGCAGCCATAAGAAAAATAAAATGATGTTATGCTCAGGAAAATGGATGATCTAGACATCATTATGTTGAACAAGATAAGCCAAGTATCAGGTGTGCTCATTCATTTGTGGAGTTCAGACCAAAATGATGATGATAGTGAGGAGGAGGAGGAGGAGGAGGAGGAGGAGAAGGAGGAGGAGGAGGAGGAGGAGGAGGAGGAGGAGGAGGAGGAGGAGGAGGAATGAATGCAATAGACTATCTAGGAAAGGATCAGCAGAAAGGGGAAGGGAAGGGAAAGGATTCTGAGGGCTAAAGAGCATCAAAGGACATATGTAAGGATATATATATATATATATTTACTGATATATACTTATATATAAACACCTGAATATATCAACACATAAATACAGTGTTTTTCAAACAGTTTTAAAAAAATAAAAGAATAAGCACAGGGAGTAGAGAGAGGAGGAAGGGAATAAGGTAGAGAAGAAGAGTTTGTTCAGTGCACACTGTGCATGTGTAGAAACCCACTCGCAGTAAAAATGTATGAAAATGACACAAGCAATGGATGAACTATAAATAAAAATGTGTGATAATTTAAAAAAAGAAGCCTCATTCCAAGAAATTACCCTGAAGCCATGAGATGGTCACGACCTATGAGATCAGCTCTCAGGAGGCATAGGCTGGAGGATCACAGATCTGAGTCCATCCTAGGCTGCAGGGACCCTGTCCAAAAAAGAAAAGGAAAGAAAAAGGAAGGATGGTGGTTCTGAGATCACGTGGGCATGGGGCACTCTTCCCGTGGCACTCAACAGGGCCAAGCTATCAATCTGTTGCAAATAATTACCAAACAGGAGAATTAGCCACCTGAACCACAAACCAACAGAGAAACTCAGCTACCATGTTGAGCACAATTAGTCTGTCCTTCAAAAACAGAGAGCAAAGAGACAAGTAGCAAATGTTCCCCAGATCTTTTCTTATTCAGCTGTTCCGATTGGTTAGAAAATCTGAACAAAAATGGATTTTTTAAAAAAAGCAGCAAGATCTGGGCATACACATCATTTTGTCTCCTATTTTTATTTATGTATTACTTTTTTTGGGGTGGTAGTCCTGGGGTTTGAACTCAGGACCTGACAACTCAGTAGACCAGTGTTCTACCCCTTGAGTCAGGTCTCCAGTGTTTTCTGTGGCTTTAGTTATTATCTGGGTATGGTCTCTGGGTTTTGTCCAGGCTACTATGGACTGCATTCCTCCTTCTTACACCTTCGGTGTACCTGAGTTGCAGGTACAAACCACCATGCTCAGATTATTTTGTTGAGATGGTAACTCACTAACATTTTGCCTGAGCTGGCCTCAAACCATCCTCTTTTTGATCACCTCCCAACTAGCTGAGATTACAGATATGAACCACTGTACACAGCCTGGTTTCAGAATTTTATCGCCTTGTTTTTTTCTGGTCATAATATATCCTTGCTATAAAAGAGAAACATAAATTTTTAATACAGAGTAAAAGTCCCTTTGAAGTTCGAAGACATTTTCCCTGATATTGTTTGATGATATAATATATAAAACAGGCTCTTGGCCAGGTGTGGTGACTAAGGATTGCAATCCCAGCTACTGAGAAAGCCTAGGTAGCCTGGACTCAGTCTAGCCCTGGCCTCTCCCAACCCCCTCCAAGAAAATCATAAGATCTTGTCCAAAAACTAACCATGGCAAAAAGAGTTCACATCCTGGCTCAAGTTCTAGAATGCTTGCCTAGTAAGCTCGAGGCCCTGAATTTAAGCCTCAATAACATCCACTTACAGAAGATAGAGACTTCCTGTAGCACCTCCCCACTAAACTATCCCCAACCATTGGTTTTTTGAAAATAGGGTTTTGCTGTGTAGTATAAGCTGGCCTTGCACTCATGAGCCTCTTGCCTCCAAATTTCCTGAGTGACAGGAAATTTGCACCACCACACTCAAATAGAAAATGATATCTTTATGCTCAGAAAGTCATTCTAATGAATTGTACATCCTTTGCATGTTAGCAAATGGAGGGCTATATCTCATGCAAATAAGACATTTGCACAAAATATCAATAAATATAATTTATAATATTTCAATATGCATTTTGACTATCATTATGTAATAATGGTTTGACTCTGTACTTTGCACCATTACGATTGATTCCCATAATTTACATATTCTTCTTTCTGCGGCTGTACAAGAGATCCTAAGGTTCATTCTTAGGTTTGAAATATCTGGAATAAATATTTCAGAGTTATGAACATTTGAAGTTATGATAGATAAGTAAGTCTTGTGCTGATTTGCATATGAATAAGGAATATATGCAGTGATTGCTTCCCCAAGCCCCCAGGAGAAGAATCAAACATAGATTTATGTTTACCTTTCCACTCAAGCGACACTACTTGTATTGACTTAGCTTGTATGAAGTTTAGCATACTTTAAACTTTATATTTTATTCTCCTATTTGCATGCTTGTATCATTTGTCCATTTTTCTATGATGATAATTTTATCAGAGACTTTGAAAATATTTTGCATACCACAAGGAACTGTTCCTCCTCATAGTTCCTAGATTTTCTTTGCTACTCTGTGTGCAGTTAGTCTTTTGGTATAGAATTTAACATTCTGGCGTCATGTTGTAATGTCCTCCTTACTGGGTTGTGTTTTCCCAGGACAACAGTGAAATCCTATTTGCATGGGTGGTGCCATCTTGGTAGGATCACACCTAGAAAGATGGAGTCCACTGTTTCCTGACAGGCAACAATGGTGTCCAGGAACGAGTGCACAAAACAAGCAAATCCAGTTGAGTCAGCAAATCCAGTGGGTCTTCTTCAGTTTCCAGTGCTGGCTGAGTATTGTTTGTATTGTTTGTAGCACAGGGGTCTCCCGGTCTATCTCCTCTCAACATCTCAAATTTGACTATGGTTCAGTTTTAAGCCTCCAGAATAGATGAGAAGAAGATATTTCTGCAATTTAAATGACCATTAGACTGCAATGTCCATAGCCAACATGAACCAAACTCTGGTCCTACAGAGACGCAGGTGGGCTTGCTCCTTTCCTGTGGTGTCTCAAGAGGAGGCGCATTTCTACAGCCAAAAGCCAAGGGAAGGGTCTGCTGACATTGCAGATCATTCTGTCACTTGATATAAAATCCCACAGCCTCAGAAAGGTCAAATGCAAAGACAAAACTTACTTTACTTCCAACTGTTTGAGCTAGCTACAGTGATGCATCATGCTTGCAATCCCAGCACTCAGATCACAGGAGGAATTCAAGCTTCAGCCTGGCCTGGCCTACCTAGGGAGGGTTTACCTTGAGAAAGCCAGCAAACAGACAAAAAGAAAAACTGGTGGCTCAAGCCTGTAATCCTAGCGACTTCAGAGGCAGAAATGGAAGATCACGGTTCAAGGCCAGCTTGAACAAAAAGAAGTTCAGGAGAGTCGATCTCAACCAGTGTTGGAGCTCAGTGGTGCTTGTCTCTTTTCCAGGCCACAGAGGAAACACAACAACTGGGTACACTGGTGGACAGCTCTCACCCTCAGTGACATAGAAAGGCACAAGCAGGAGGATCACAGTCCAGCCCAGCTCAGTGAGACACTATGTGTAAAATAACTGATGGAAAAAGGAGCTGGAGGTGTGGCTCAAGGCAGGAGAGTGCCCGCCTAGCAAGGGTAAAGACCCGAGTTCGAGTTCCAATACTGAATAAAACAAACTCTACTCAGTGTGTGTGTGTGTGTGTGTGTGTGTGTGTGTGTGTGTGTGTGTGTGTGTGTGTGTGTGTGTGTGTGTGTGTGTGTGTGTGTGTGTGTGTGTGTGTGTGTGTGTGTGCAGATGCACTGAGCTCCACCTCTCAGTCACTTCTGCTCTTAGGGACTCCTACAGGAAAGGAACTTAGAGTCCACAGGTCAAAAGGGCCAGATTTTAAACAGCACATGGTCTTCTTTTCCTGCGCTGGCCTCATGGGGGTGTCCTTCCCAGGGGAGGTTTGCTTTTTAGAGAACAGCTGCAGGCCTGGGTCTCCTGGAGGAGAATCAGCAGATGCCTTCCCGGGGAGTCTGAACGGTGGGGAGACGGCGCTGGTCCGGGTGGAGGACCACAGACGATGCTTCCGTCTGCAAGGAGAGACACAGTGGGATTCAAGGAGGTGGGGGAAAAGAAACAAATTTATAATGAGCACTGACCGCATAAAAACACTTGGTGTTGTTATTTTTAAAGTCCCAAACTTGCAAGAGGAAAGGGTTGTTGTTCTTAGGAAAGGTTAACAGTGAGATGTTGGGCCGGTGTTGGCCAAAGAGAACATTCTAGATGATTACACAGCCCCTTCCCAGCACCGAGGGAAGGGGAGGGGACTTCCCGTGTTTATTTGGAGAGAGGGCTAAGAGCAAAGACATTAAAATTGAAGTGCTATCACCAAGCCATTTATTAAAGGAGGAAACCAATGCATCTGAGTGATGCTATTTTATTTGGCTCATTCATTATCAATGAAGAAATATGAATACGAATAAAGGAAAAGGCTGGAGACCTAATTAGCTTGAACACATGCAATGTGTATCTTAACACTACAACTATTAGTAGATCTACTGGTGGCTCTGCCTACCAATAAATTAGCATGAAAACTAAGCACATTTTATTAGGTGTAATAACTCTGGGTTAGAACCTTGGGTTAATTGGACTATTTTTAGATTAGCCCTTAAGAATATTTAGAAGCTAGATATCAATCCTGTGTACCTTTAATAGGTAATTAAAACAAATGAATACTAATTCTCTTGCACTACTTTTTTCCATACATGGATACAGAACACAGGTAGAGAAACAAGACCCAAATGGCATGCTAAGAGCCAAGCAAATGGCAGGAGGCCACTCTGAAACCTGCCCCTGGGCCTGGGGAGTCATGTTGGGTTTACAAAGCCCTTTTGCACGTTACTTGTTTGTGTTGATTCAAAAGCACCAGGATAGAGGAACAATGGACTCAGCACTGCTGGTGGACTGGCAGTAGACCCGAGTGTGCACTGGGAGCCGGTGGGTGACACCAGAGCCAGAGATCTTTCTCTTCTAAGGTAGATCTGTAGCCCCCTTGGGTTGCTCCCGTGTCTCTCTTTCCCAAGCTACTGAAGATCAACCACGGGCTCTTCTCTTCAGAGAGAGCCCCTTCTGACTTCTGGGACAGGAGAAGCTCTGCTCAGCTATGCCTGGAAGGAGGGAGTATCTCCAAGCCAGGTAAAGACTGGCCAGATCTGGGCCTGAAGACAGGGACCAAGCTGACAGGCCAGTGTTCAGACTTAAAGCAACTTCTGTCCTTTACCTCAGGCCCTTCCTGTGGCCTGAGGGTTGTCAATTATAGCAACTTCAGAATACTATCTTTCCACGTGAATGAAATTCTGGATAATAACAAGTCCACACACTAGTTTTTGGTAAGTAATAAATTAATATCAAATACTGAGAAAATAGGTACTTCTTGTTTTAAAAACTGAGATATCTCCAGTAGCTCATGCCTGCACTCCTGGCTCCTTGGAGGCTGAGATTGTTGGGATCACTGATAAAGGCCAATCTGTGCAGAAGACAAAAAACCGTCTATAGGCTAACCTTCTTGGTGAAGAGTTGGACAGGGAGGTGGTGTGGTGGAAACCTTTCATCTGGGTTTAGATCCAGGTATATACCCAGGCAGGAAGTGAGACCCTATCCGGAAATCAACCAGCAAAAAAACAGAACTGGAGGTGTAGTGCAGTGGTTAGAATGCCTGTTTAGGAAACACAGGGCCCTGAGTTCAAACCCCAGCACTGGTAACAAGTAATTAGGAAAAACAAAAAAAAGGCCCGAGACATTGATTCTTGCATACTTCTGCACCTAGCACCACAAATATTATGCAGTGAATTCCAAAATACAGAGAATCTACTTGCCTCTAAATGATTTAAAAGTGGTAAGTACATTCAAGCAAAGGTAAAAATGATGAATAAAATTCTTATTGCAAAGAAAAAAGTAGTTCTAACTTATGATTACTTATAAGATATTATGATTACTTATAAGATATTATAAACACCTCTTATGACACCTATTACAAAATTGTGGTAAGTACTGCATTTGGTAGTTACTTATATGAGCTTTGTTTAAGGGTATGTATTAACCTGTAGAAATGTTTCACCATACCATCCTGACTAAATGGCTGAAGGGAAAGTGTGACATCCACAGCAACACAAACACAGAGCAAACACGAACCCTCCTAGATTCTCAGACTTTCCTTCGGCCATTAAAGAACAGCTGTGTTAGTCTGAAGACTCCATGGGGCCACTAGCAATAAAGCCAGAACACCCCAGGAAGCCAGTGAGTACATTTCCAGATTCCCTTCTCCCTCCTTCCTGACTCATCCTCCCTGGGGCTGCCCTTTTGTCCTGAGCCCTCAAATGAAAGCCTCTTTTTACTGAAATCAAAATAAATTGAGTCTTATTTCATACCTGTGAAACCTATTGACAAAAGAAGGGTCAAGAATAGGTCATCCGTTGTCTTCTGGGGCCTTCGGGAGCCGCCATATGCATTGGAATTTACACCATCTCTGGGGGAGGCGGCAGGTGGATGCACACACCTTCCAGTGGCTTTGAGGAAAGACAGGACACTTTCAGGATCTCTTGTGCCAGCAGCCCCTCTGTAGTACATGACCCATTGCTAGGAAACCACACGGCTGCTCAGGCCCTTATCAAGGGTATCTCCTGTTATTAGTCTGCCTATCTGCGAGTTGTTATATTTCTTGAGGATACCAAATCAATAAATCTAATGTACAGCAGTATACCACATTATATCATGTTATATCACACTTCCAAACACCGGCGCCCTACAATCTTGACAATTTAAACCACATACTAGCGCCTGACATTTAGAACGTTTCTAGTAAAGATAATAATGAGGAGGAGGTGGTGGAGAAGGAACTTTTCTTACCTATAACAATTAGTCCACCCTACTTCTGCCAGTAGCAGAGTCACTGGCTTACCACCCAGAGGCCCTTACCTTAGATTCTTCCCTAAAACTCCCTCCAGTGTCTCCTGCCCCTGACCATGCCAGCCTACATCCTGTGGCTTCCTCTCCTGCAGTGAAGTCATTTCATGTCCGCATCAGGAGTCCTGGCCTCACACTCTCAGTCCTCCGCACTCCAGGCCATTCTGTTTAAACTCTAGTTCACTTCTGATTGTCTTTAAGACACCGGAACATTTGATTTCACTCATCTGCTCAAGCATGTAAAATATTTGTCTCCCACTGATTCAGGAGGGCTTTCACATGCCTTTATGTCTCTACCCCCAGCTTTCCAAACATCTCTCTTGCATCGACTCCACCCCTCCATCCTAGGCACTCAATCATAGAGCACCAGGATAGAGCTTCCCGGCCCTCTCCGGTCATCCAAGTTATCCTTGTTCTTTGAGTCCTCTCTCAAATCCAACCTCCTCCCAAGACAGCTTCCACAGGTAGGCCCAGGGAGATGCCTGGAATCACAGCACCAAGAGCGCAGGGAGGGGACTCGAGAGCAGGCCACCCTGGACTAGAGAGCGAGCTGGTACTCCCACACATTCCTGCACACAAGGATTCTTCCCTACTCCTGAATGTCTCCAGTTAACTCCTCTCTGGACTTAATCCATGTGTTTTCTTTTTTTTTTTCTTTTTAATTTAATTTAATTTTATTTGTGAACATACTGTACAGAGGAGTTACAATTACATGGGCAGGATAATGCGTACATTTCTTACCAAGCATTGCAGCCTCCTCCTTTGTTTACCCTTCACATCCCTTCCCAGCCTCCCCCCTCCCCCACATCCCAATCCTATTCCTTCCCCCCCCCCATGTAATTAGTCTAGTCTTTTGGCTCATCATCCATACACATAGTCATATAGACTATGTGTACATTCCTCTGCATGCATAGGAACACATGGTTAGAAATAAAGTCAATGGCAGTCCGTTTTCAAGACAAAGCATTTGACCCGGAGTAGAAAATTACCAGGAGCTTGCATGATGACTTGAGAAGTGATGAAGCAGCACCAAAGTTCATGCCTGGGAAAGTCTAGGGACAAACAGGACCAGTTAGAAGGCATCTTCTTAGCAAGGGGAAGAATGGGCTGAAATAACATTTTTTTAAAAATGGGTAGAAACCATGGGAATGCTAGAAGCATATACTCAGAAGAGCAAAAGAGGGAGAGGAGACAGACAGCTTGCTGCCGAAAGTCAACCAACCCCAAGAGGTGCTTGTGTTTGAATGTTAACAAAACAGGTAACTTCAAGGAGAAAATATAAACCCCATAGTACTCAAGCAACGAAGAATTGGGGACGGCTCACACATCTTCTAATTGCCAGAGCATGCCTGCCCAGCAGACGCCTGATCTTTACAGACAGCCCTTAGAGTCTCACTTCTGAGGTACCTCTGTCTCCAAGTCCATCCCTCAGCTTGGCCTGGTGAGTGAGTTTCTCATACCCATGTAAATGTAACTGCTTTTACATGGACATACTCTTATGAGATTTGCTTCTTCGTGTACTATGACACACGCTAGAGACTTATTCATGGAATAACTTCCTTTTCTGTACATCTGTACTTTCAAGCTTTCCTATGATAGAGAACTGTTTCATGTATTATGGACTGTAATGATATATACACACAACTATGTTACGAAGAGTACCAAAACAGCTAGGCACTGGTGGCTCACTGCTATAACCCTAGCTTCTTAGAAGGCTGAGATCTGAGGATGGCACTTCAATGTGAGCCTGAGCAGGAAAGGCTGTGAGAATCTTATCTCCAACAAACTACTCAGTAACAGTCAGAAATGGAGCTATGACTCAAATGGTAGAGTGCTAGACTTGAGCAAAAGAAGCTCAAGGACAACACCCAAGCCCTGAGTTCAAGTCCCAGGACTGGAACCAAACAAAAAACAAAAACATGAGAACCAAAACAGAGAGACCATGCCTACAGGAGGATCCCTGGGTCCCGCCTTCTCTGTAATAAAAAAAAAAAAAAAAAAACTAATGATCTCCATGATGATGGTGAAATGGATATGGAGAAGCATAAAATTGTATCATCATAAAAATTTTAAGATTTTTTTTGAAAAGGAAAAAAGACTTTGTGTGGCTTATACACAATATTTTTGGTTTTGTCCAATGCAGTAAAATACCTTCTGGGCTCAAGAGCACCCCTTGCCCAGGTATAGGAACCTATATCACAGGCCCTGTTCTAGGACCAGAGGTTTTGAAAGTTTCCAATAAAGACCTGATGCATGTTCATGGTCTTTTCCCCTCTGCCTCCACTGTCAAAAAAAGTTGCCCCTTGGGGAAATGCCCTGTGATAAAATGATTAATATAATAACTGCAGGGTTATAGACAACACTATTATTATATGGTACATTTGGTTACCTGATTTTGAAGTTTAAAACTGGTAAAGTAGTTGCTTTTGACCGTTTTGTTTTGTTTTTTGAGATATTCCCGCCCTCTCCTGAGCTCAGACTAGCCAGGAATTCCGTGGGGCACAGGCAGGTCTCCATCTTGATCCTCTGGCCTCCTACTCTGGTGCTAATGTTACTGGCTCACAGGCATATGCCCCAACTTGAGGCTAATTTTGAACTCTTAAGGCATTTTTGTGACTATGAACTCATGTTGCTATAGTTTCAATCACCGCTGTAGGAGGGGCAGCATCTGCATTCTGTGGAAGATTGCTGAGACAGTCTGTGACCCTTGCAACCTAGGCGCCTTCCGCACTAAAAGGGAATTGCCTTCCATCTTCCCCTAACTCAACCAAGCTTCTTTTTACAAGAAAGACTCAGTCTTGGCCCCGGAACAAATCTTAACCTGAGAGGTAACACAAATAAGTTGTTTGGCCAGCTCCTGATTCATGGTGAATTTTATGTCCGGCCAATATCAGCGGCACACAGAGACTGCTCTGATCTGTCTTCCTCACATTATCCCGGGTAACGACAAACTGGCAAAGACATTCATTTTAGCACATTGCATCTGACATGTGCAAATAAATTCGTTCAGTCGCATGTATTCTAAACCTATCCAAGTGAAACTACCATTCCATAAATAAGAGAAGCCAAACTGGTAACAAATGTCTAAGTTCGGAGACACGCAACATCCCCAAAATACTGATTTTAATATTTGATTGAATGCTGAGAATGAGCGGATGGGAGATGCAAACCAACCCCCCCCCAAAAAAAAACGGGCCATCTGTTACTTATTTAAGCCATCCTTAGACAAGAATATATGACTTTTCAAGGGGGAAAATATTGTTCTTTCTAGAGGAATAGGAATGTGATATAAACAATGAGATGAGATAAAGCTGTTTATATCAAAGAGTGAATCAGATTATAACACTGAAAAATAGTGCACATTTCCTGTTATTGCTGCTATAAGTAAAACAGTATTTGAAAGACAAATTACCAACGTTACTATTCTTGAAAATCGCTGGCTTTTCTATAAGTAATGTCATCTTGGTAGATAGGAAACTACCCAAGTGCAGTCACATCTCCATCGACATAATTTAAGAGGACAAAGAAAACAATCACTTCTCCCTCAGGAAGGAGCATACATTTTATTTTAAATCTGAAGGAAACTAGAAAAGCTTTCATTTAGCAGTGAGTGGCAGATACCCTCCCAGGGGGCCGAGAAGGGCAGCCTGGCTCTGGAGACTGTGTTCCAAGTCATTAACAGTCGCAGTGGAACAGAGCAGCCTCCAGATCAGAGGTGCTCCCCATCTTGGGAGAGCATCAGCCAGCTTGGGCAACAAGGATTCACCCCTCCCCTGGAAGCTGTTTAGGACATGCACAGACAGGTCTTCGGCCATCTTGTCTCTGACTCCAGCACAGACGCCATGCATCGGAGAAGCCGCCCTGAGTCTAACATGGACTGACACCTGCCATCCTCCATTTTGAAAGCTTGGGATTGACCCCACCACCATTGGTAGGCTCACTGATCTCACTTCTTTGCAACTCTAATTTTGTACAGGGGAGAAGAAAGTCCATCCATAGACTCAAGAGAGAGGACTAAGTCTCCACCATAGCTCCATCAATTAAAACCTGAGTTGGAGACCCTTAGCAAGGTCTGCAGACACTTTGGTTGTCACAGCTGAGAGGAAAGGTGGGAGATACTCAGGGCGTCTCGTGGATAGAAATAGGTGTGATGTTAAGCATCTTATATGTCTCAGTACAGCCCTCAGGGCAGAATTTCAGGAGTGCCAAGTCGGGGAAAATCCCTCGTTCATCTTAAAACCTTTGGTTGCTGAGAACGAGTTGGCTTAGATGCACCCTGGCTGATGCCTTCAGAGCTCAAAGACTGACTCAGAGAGATGAGGACCCAAGTCCTACATCCCATCCACCCTGCCAGATAGGCCTGAGCCCCTGGATCATGTCAAGAGTGACCAAAGATGGAATCAGAAGGTGACTTCTGACCTAAACCCTTAAGATAATCTCTGAATAGTTCTTAAAATGTTCAAGTTAGAGACACCTTCCTCTTCCTCTCTGTCTGTATCTCCCCTCTAAATCCACATGCAGAAACCTCCACCCCCATTCCCCCTTCTGGAAGTGATTAGGTCCTGGGATCAGAGTACCCAGAGTGGGATTAGCACACTTACAATAAAGCTCCAGAGACACCTTGCCTCTTCCACTCTACGAGGACACAGGAACAAGGCTTCTGTTTGGGAAGCCACAGCAAAAGGAAGAGAGCCCTCACCAGAAGCAGACTGTGCTGGTACCCAGATCTCAGACTTCAGACTCCAGAGCTGCCAGGAAAATAAATTCCTGTTGTTGGAAATCCATCCAGTCTTTGGTTCTCTGTAATAATTGCTCAGATGGGCTAAGACAACTACTTTCTAGTTGTATGATTTTGGACAAAGTTTTTACCTTTGCACTCACACCTGCAAAGTGTTGACACTAACACTGAGTGTACCCCCATAGTCATTATACAATCCAATGAAATAGCAAACCTAGGGAGCCCAGTACTTGATTGATGTCTGTTAAATGTTTGTACCCTTTTCTTGCTCTCCATCTAGGTGTTTTTCCCCTTCCCTTTTCCCTACTGAAATAGAGCACCGTGGAGAAAAGGAACACCAATGAAAAATAGTAAGAGAATGACCGCACTGCAGACCTAGGAAGAAACGAGGTCATTTCATGGAATCTCATGGCTTTGTTGATGAGAGTACTGAGCCTCAGGGCTGTGGACCTTGCTGAGACCACACAGGGAGTGAGTGGGCAGTCAGGGCTCCAGCCTTCCCTGGCTCTCTCCCTCTCCTACCACTTCGTGTTGCAAAAAATTCCAAACTGAAGGGAAGCAAGGAGGCATGTGGTGGCCATATCTCTAGTATGCCCAATCCACATCCATTGAGAAAAGGTGCTAGTAGAACTTTTTAAAAATCAGAATTGTTTGGTTGAAATGCTTGAAAACTAGGTTCACTATGTTCTTAAATGGTATCAAATTGTTACCCTTTGTTGCCAGTGCCTTCAGAATATGTCAAGTATTGAGTACTCATTCCCTACTCGTTAGACCTCAGGAATCTGTCCATCCTCCATACCCTATGTGGCCCAGGCAGCCCAACACCTGCACTACCTGCTACTGTGAGCCCAGTTAATCACTAGCAAGCTTCTCCATATGATTCAAGAAGGTCATTGGATAGAATAATCTATGTTAATAGAAGGAAGTTTTCTACTATGGATGGCTTGTGTATCCTCTCACAAACTCATGGGGAAAGTCAATTAGCTACTATAGCATAGTAAAATGACCCCAAAGAACCATGACTTAAATAAATACTTGCTTTCCAGAGAATCACTATTAGAAGGAAAGGAAAGGTGACACCATGAGAGTGTCACCATGAATAGGTACAGTCTGGTGAGAGGTCTTCATGTCTTTGAAGAGGATCTGGGATCTTGGCTACTTCCTGTTTCTATCCTTCACTTCCTGGCCACCATGAGTGAGTAACTTTGCTCCACCACATGCTACCTATCATGAGATACTGCCTCACCACAGGCTCACAGCAAGAGGCCAAATGATCATAGATTTCAGCCTCTTAATCTATAAGCCTGAAATCAAAAATAGTGACTACAGGAGATGAACTAAAGGACACAAAATGAAGGAAAAAAAGAAATAACTTCACATAGTACACTAAAAGATAAAAACCCTTGGTTCCATATCTTGGAGTTCATTTTGATTAGCATCACTTTATATGTGTCTTGTATATACATTTATTTGAGTTGGGGAAGGAAAGGGGAATAACATAATGGTGAGACAAAGGACAAGGTGTAAACCAATACAACATCAATACTCACAAGACACTATGTTGGAAATGAACTTTACAACTTGTGGAGAAGGGTACCCAGGGGGGGAAGAAGAGTGGAAGAAAGTGAGGGAGGAGGTAACACTGTTCAACCTAAATGTACCCGTTGCCTTGTTTATGTAACTATAACCCCTCTGTATATCACTTTGACAATTAAATTAAATTAAATTTAAATTTAAAAACTGAGCCCAAATCCACCTTTTCTCTTTGAAGTTGCTTGTCTTACTTACATTTTTATAGTCATGGATGGCTTCCTAATACAAACGCCATTGTAGCAATCTTGGGCGGAGAGTTCTCTAAGAGGTGCTTAGGTGGCAGGAGGGCTCCACACTCAGGGGTGAAACTGGCATCATTTTAAAAGGATGTGTGACCTTTGCTCTCTCCCACCCCTCCCTTTGCCTCTCATCACAAGGTGGTACCATCACAAGGTGGTACAGCCAGTAGACTTGCTGGATGCCAGAACCTTCATACTGGACTTTCCCACTGTAAGCCAATGCATCTGTGAACATCTGAAGTTCCCCAGTCTGCAATGCACTATTTTTATCACAGTGCATATTTAAACTAAGCCATGTCCTACCCACTCTCCATGACCCCATGGAGTTCTGGTAAAGTGCATAATTTAACAATGACTCCGGGGAGAAATGTCCCTCCATCCTCTCAGACAGAGCGTCTCTAAGAAGAGGTGGGGGTGGTGAAGGGTTGACGCCGCTTGCTGTCGGTGGCCCAACCGTGGGGCCCCACTGTTGGCAATACCTACACATAGGCCACTGGTCATGCCCCCAGCTCTTGAATCAGACCCCATGGTCATGAAATCTTTCTTCAAATACCTATTCATAAGCACAAGCACGCATGACTAACTAGGAGACAAATCTGAGGATGCCAGATTTCATCTACCCCCAGGGAGAGCTTGGCACTGAAGGGGGAAATTTCCTCATCAATCCCCAGGATGAAAGTTTGGAATACTAAGTGTGTCCATGTGGGTGGCCCTTTGAGGTCTCTGGTCCTATCAGCTTCCTCTTTAGAAACTGGATCCTTCATAGCCTATTGAGCAAGTTCTCAGATCAAAACAGATAGCTTGGTTGTGCAGGCACCCTGACCACAGAGAACTTGCAACCCCAGAACCCCACATTGGCTCAGGGCATCTCTCTACCATCAGAAATACCATTCAGAAAGTTGTTTTGAAAGATGTAATACAGAATGGAAAAGACTGTTGCTGCAGATTTTCAAACAAGGAAGTTGAAGCATGTAGTCCTTCATTTCTTCATAGAATATTTGGGATCAGCAAGACCATACTCACAATCTTAGCTCCACTTTTTTCAGGTACACACACACACACCACCACCACCACCACAACCACTACCACCACTACATCACACATATTGCAGTATTGGGGATCAAACCCAGAGTATGCACATGCTAGGCAAGCACTCTACAATGACCTATACTCTCAGTCCTGAGGAAAGCTACTAAACCATTTGACCCTCATTGTCAGCCCTTGCAAAAACTGGGAAAGTAACACCAGCCACATAGACTGTTTGTAAAGGTACAATAAAGCCTCTCCTTAAGTGCTAGAACATAGCAGTCACTGAGCAGAGATGGTTTCCTTCCTATGGAACCCTAGGACAGTAGCTTTAGCCAGTCAGCTTTCAGCATTTCAAGGTAAGACCAAACGTTATGCATGATGTCGGCATTTGGTGGATAAAATTTGAACTATTCTTTTTTTTTTCTTTTTTCTTTTTTTTTGGTCAGCCGTGGGGCTTGAACTCTGGGCTTGGGCACTGTCCCTGCTCTCTTCAGCTCAAGGTGAGCACTCTACCACTTGCGCCACAGCGCCACTTCCAAAATTTGCACTATTCTTATATGAAGTACCCTCTTAGGCTCTGCTTTGCCTGTGTCCTTCTTAGTATTGTCCTAAATTCTCCAACCTCAGGGATCTTCCTGGTTTCTCATGTAATCTTGGAGTAAGTAACTATTTCCAAATAAACTGCTCAGCTCAGTAGAAACAGTGAAACTAGGAAACAGGAAGGAAACCTTCATCCATGCCCTGTGGCACCAGTCATGTGAGTTGAAGAGAAGTTGCTGCTCTGGCCCTGGAGAATGGATGCAGGGCACGAGCTGAGCCAAACAGCAAGCTGTCACAGGACTCTTTTAACAAGATGGCTTACCTGCACCTCACTTATTTTAGAGGAGGAATGGTGCCCAGGAAAGCTAGGGAACTGGCCAGTGTTACCAGCTACTGAAGCACTTACACAGTCCCTCCCCCGCGACTCAGATACAAAGGGTCACTTGGAGACCCCGTAGCCTTCCAACACTTCAGAAGACCGAGGGTTTACGTAGACATATCATATATTCCACTGCAGCAATGTAATGACTTCCTGATGATAGATGATGGGCCCCAGATTATCCCAAGAAGGCATTTTAAGTTTTGACAGCTGACGTGAATTGGAAGCCAATGGCAACTTTCAGAGTTGGAGTCTGGTTAGCACATGCCCCGACGGGAGCCTCAAGGTGACACACCGCACCTGGGGACTTCTGAAGCGTCCCTGAGGGACGCTTCTCGTGACCACAAGGCTCGGGGATTGAATGGAGGACTTTCAGAAAGTTCACCTTCGCATCCATCTGCACCCCGAAACCTGATATCTCCTCTATGAGAACGAACCATGTGTCTGTTTCACCACAAACGAAGACTAGAGAGGAGAGTAAGGCACTAGTCAGAGTTCTCCAGAAGAAAACCTGCACCAAAAGGATTTTAACTGTTCATGGAATGCTGGCAAATCTGGAGTCAGTTTGGCCACCCAGTAGCTAGAAGTTGCAGTGAGAACTCATGCTTCTGTCTCTCGTCCAAGTCGTTCAAATCCTAAGGGGCAAGCATCAGGCAGGTTTCTATGTTGTAGGATTGAGGCAATGTTCCTGCAGGATTCCTTAGTGTTTTTTTCTAGGTCTTTAGCTGATTAGACAGGTCCAGACAATGAAACACCATCTGCTTTACTACGGCAGCTTAGTAAACCACAAAACACTCTTCCAGAGTAATATCTAGAAGAAAGTTCGACCAATGTCTGGTCAGCAAAGTTCAGCCAATGAGATGCAGGAAATGAGCCTTCGCAGGGCATACAACACTGCTCCCCTGTCTCTGTCAACCTCTCCCCACAGATGAGCACGTTCAACACCAAACCCATCTTCTTCTCCCCACAGATGAGCACGTTCAACCCCAAACCCATCTGTTTGGGGCAGTGAACATTTTAATTGTTTACTTGTCTTTAAGGTTAAAATTGCAAAGAGCAACGGTTTTTCTTTTCCATTAAATGTACTCCATCTTGCCTCTGTGCCAGGCTCTCCGATGACTACTTCTGATTGATTACCTTGTTACATTACAGAGGTTCAGAGACATTAATGCCCTTCCACTGAATAAACGCATAGCAAAAGATGTCCAATCTGCTCATGGAAACAACATGGCTGAAGATATTTGTAGGGAAGAATTAGAGGTAGGAATGACTTCACACCTGTTGTTAGGTCATCCAGGGCACCAAACCATACTAAACCCCTGGGCTCCAAGCCCTGGGGTGACCCCATGAAAATGAGGTCTGGGGGCATGTCTTGTTCATCTCCCCAGAGAGACCAGGAGAAAGATGCCAGTATTCCTCTGTTTTAAGTTATTTATGATTTCGTGTTCCCAATTAAGCTGTAATGTGACAGGCAAGCTATTTTACAAAGCAGTAATAAAAGAAATAATCATGCTCCCCAGCGAGACAACTCCAGGCCAAAAGGTGAGTTGCTTATTTCAGTGAGAGAAACATCTGAAGACATTGAAAAGGTAGCTCCTGATATTGTTGCTCCGAGTGCAAACAGCCTCAGAACAGAACAAGACGAACTGGTTACCAGCCTGCTTGAAAGCACCTACTTTTACAATAATGACAAAACTGTCTGTGTTTGCATAAGGAGCGAAACTGATTGATGGATGGAGTGGAGAGAGCCCAGGGCTGCCTCCAAACCAGGGCCTCTTGGGGAGAGGGAGGTGCCGAAAGGCTCAGGCCCATAAAGACCCTCCCTGGATTTATGAACAACAGAGGAAAATGTAATCATAGATTAACCTGACTTGAAGGTCCCATCTTCCTAATGTGCTGAATAAAACATATCTTAAATTCAAATGAGCCATCTCTGGAAAACAAGAACGGTGTTCCGAGCCTTGTCTCCTTATGAAGGTGGTTTATGGTGGGGGCCGGGGGGAGTCCGGGGTGACTACATATGGTCTCCAGACGGGAGCTGGTCTTCAAAACACAAACAAAATAAACCAAAAGCCCTCACCCTCAAATAAAGCCAGATGGTGCTACCTGCTGAGAGACTCCATGCGTTTCAGCTGGAAGTAGCTGGTGACAAGAAGGTGGAGGGGGGCCAGAGGGGGAGTAGAAGGCGGGTGGCACCAAGGGGGCACTTTCCACCTCTGTCGCTCCTGACACTGTGGGGTAGTAAGGTAGGGGCCTGCGGGGTGGTGCTGGAGGTGAGGGAGGGAGAAGGAAGAGGAGGCCTCAGTTTGCCTTCACTTAGCCAAATCTGTAACCCTCAGGGGAAGTGCTTTCCCTGGGTACTCCAGGTGCAATCTCCAGAACAACACTCATCTCCCAGCCCACATCATGTCCCACTGCCCAGCACTGTGCCCAGCACTGTGCCCAGCACCAACAGCACTTTATGCCATTGGTCCTAGGCAGGGAGAAGAAGCAGCTGAAATCTGGGGGACCTGGGTTGGTCATTCTCAAAAGATACACATGCCGGCTCCTCAGTCCATTAAGAAATGCATTATCTCAAACCATCATTAAAAAAGAGTTGCTGTGTGTGTATATCATGTGAATCTATTATACACAGATATGTAAACATTATATCTATAGATACATATATTTCTTCTCAAGTTATTGTCAACTTTTGTTCACTTTTTTTTCACACTTTCGGATTTCTTGTTTCAAAAGGTAGCTTGTTTTATTTTATTTTATTTATTTTTTGTCGGTCATGGGGGCTGAACTCTGGTCCTGGGCGCTGTCCCTCAGCTCTTCAGCTCAAGGCTAAGCACTCTACCACTTGCACCACAGAGTCACTTCTGGCTTTTTCTGCTTATGTGGTGCTGAGGAATGGAACCCAGGGCTTCATGCATGTGAGGCAAGCACTCTACCACTGAGCCACCTTCCCAACCCTTTATTTTTTTAAATTTATTTGCCTCTAGATAAAATGCTCGATAAGAAATGCACTCATTACCTTGCCCATGTAATTGTAACCCCTCTGTACAGTATCTTCACAATAAAAAAATAAAGAAAAATAAAATGCCCAAGAGGAGACAAACTCTATGATTTGTATTATATTCTGCTCAGTCTTTGATATCGTTGATGACTGTCGCTTCAGATAATTTTAATACCTTTAAGTAGCTGTATAAAGGGGTTTAATTCAACATGTCATTTTATGAGTATAACGACACCCCTTCCATCACCACCTTCCCACCTCACCCATCCCTTCCAGTTACCCGCTACCATTTCATATGTATGATGACTATTTTTGTCCACTATTTCTCTTTCCACACTTCTTCCCCCTGTCTCACAGCCCACTCCCTTCTCCCCAGAAAATATCCTTCAGCATCCTGGGAAGTTTATGCTATTTTTTTCAAGCTTTTGCAAATACGTATCATTAACAGAAGACTAATTTCCCTTTGGCCATTTCTGGTGGACTCCTCATGAAACACCCTACTATGCTCTGATAGTCCATAGTAGAGCTCCAATAACTACAGGTCACTCGCAAGGAAAGGGAGTCAGTTAGATAAACTCTGGCGGCTCAGAAGGAAGCCAGGAGCTCAGGATGCCTTGGAGTAGCAAGGTACACTGCTGCGCCAATACAGTGTAGCACAGGCTCAACCAAGATGGCAGCCATCGATCCCTTACCATCTGGGTGCGCACACATCCATCCTTGGCCCCAGAGGGAAGCCCTTTCTCCCCCCTTATACTTTGACTGTCTCCTACTGAACTAAGGTAGAAGTGTTGTTCTATCCATTCCAAGCTGCTTGCCGCTTCCTAGAAGCCATCGTGGCTTTCCTTCCCCTGGAACCAGTGGGCTGTGAGACGTGGAAGCTGGCGTCAGAGCTGGCATGGGTTCGAGCCCTGCTCAGACCCGCTCAGCCCAACAGTCAGCTGAGCGCAGCTGATGACAGGCCCAGCTGGCAACACCCAGGGCAGATTCTCTGACCCCTGTCCAATTCCTGACCCAGGGAATCCCTAGAAATCACAAGACCTTAAACCACTAAATTTTGACACAGGTTCCTATGCAACAATGGATAAAGTACACAGAAAGGTTAGCAAAATGTTTTTGAAGGAAATCGATCCCACAGCCATGTAATCAGGGCTTCAGAAACTCCAGGCTTTTTATCTATCTCTGGTGATTTACAAAGTAACAAATTCCTGCTCACACTCTACACTCCCTGAGCAATGATGGAGGGCTTCCGGAGCCCTCAGGATCAGAGCTCTAACATCTGTGGGCTTCTGGGGACCTTGAGGATGGATGCCTGCATCACACCTTCAGTCTTGAGGGTGAGGAGGCTGGTCACATGGTCTCCCACGTTTGGGAATCAACTGTGCAACTGCACTAGACCATCAGAGACCCGGGGTTATCTATGTAAGCTCTGTGCCACCTCCTAGAGATAACCAGATGAGAGATCCTGCTTGCTAAACCTCCATTCTCAGGAACAGCCCACCATTTTGGCACAGCAGCCCGCGGGTTTACAGAGACAAATGGAAATGGAGAAGGCCCAGGAGAATGGCTGTTCATGTGCTAAAGGGAATGTCGGCTTCTTGCACAGTGGAAGGCCTGGCTGTTTCCTTGAGAGAGTGCTCCTCGGGCTCCGCTTAATTTCTGGATTCAATTTGTGAGTTTAGATGTGGATATGGATATTGTCACTGAGAAAACAAATTCAGTCTAAGAGAATTACTTGGAATTGCAGAGATTCAAAAGGGAATCTGTTTACCGAAACACAGTACAAACAAGTACCCAGAAATAACACCCAGTCTTCAGAGCCTGGCTTAGCAGTGATGTGTGGGGATTTTTTAGCTCTTTGGTTTGGTTTTTGACTTGAGATTTCTCCTTAGAAGAAGCCATTCTTCCTCCGTATTTCTTCCTGAGTCTTCTCTTTCTTACCTAATGGTAACATTGAGAAGAAATGTGCTACCTCCTAAAAGCACATGATGAGAGGACTAAAAATATTAGATGATCAATACACTGCAGGTCGCCATAGCTTCCACTGACTCCTAAAAAGTCAGTCTATAGTAAATATTAAAATCAGATAATCTTGTAGAAAGTGCCATTGGTCCCTAATGGGCATTCTCCATCTCCTCCAGTCATTGCATGAAGCCTAACGTTCCTCATCCAAACAACTAGAGTGATCTGTGAATTCAGATTTCCCTGGGAATAAAATAGAAGAACTCCACTCCCATCCCCGGAAGCAACTTTTCCCAGCTGGAACTTATTGTGCAAAGCTGCATACAAGCAAAATAAGGCTTTAGTGAATTCAATTCTGTGTTTACAAAGTGTATTTATTAAACCGACTTTCTCCTATTGAAAATCTTCGCTGTGGTCCTGAAAGAGGGTCAAGGTCAGCTCTTATGAAACGAGGCACATTGGATGCAAACCCCCACACGGGTCAGCCAAAAACAGTTCCAGAGCACTCAGTGTGGGAGGAATGGCCCTCTCCCAGCTCAGAACAGGGACCTTGGCCACCTCTGTCTCTGGCACCTCCAGTTTCCTGTACTGACCCCAGTTCCCCCATTGCCCTGGGGTCCCACATTTCCTCCATGGAGGAGGAGGACCATAGCTGTGCCCCAGCTACCAGCTCCTATTATAAGCCGGAACAACACAATGACTATTTACATCAGAGAGAGAATGCAAGCACTCCCTGATTACCAGTGGAAGAGGTTCTCCTAGTTTAAGGGACAATGCTTTAATAAGAGCTGAAATGCTTGGTGTTATTAGAAGCCGATGGACCTAGTGTGAGGTTTTAGGTCATGGGGGCTGAGGGTAATGGGGCTGGGATCCTGGTCTAGTCCTCTCTCTCTTTTTGATTCCTGGCCTTTAAGCAAGGACCTCGTTCTGCCCTCTGCTTCCACCACGATTCACTACCTTGGCACAGAGCCAAAAGCAAGGGGGCCAAACAATCATGGACTAGACCCTGGAAGGTGGTGAGCCACAATCAACCTCTCTATTTAGATGTTGGGAGTCTCAGATATTTTTTACAGTAACAGAAAGCTGCCCAAGGTATTTAGGGCAGAATTTCCCAAACACCACACTACACCTTGTAAGCTGGTGCTGTGTGCTCAGTATTGAAGAGACAGTGCTATCCCTTGTGCTTTCCTGAAGGAAGTCACAGCGTGCACCCAGTGTAAGGACACTAAGGAAACAAGTTAGGCTGTGCATGCATGAGCCATTGACAGACAGACAGAGCTGTGTTGGTGGGTGGGTGGGTGAGTGGGTGGACAGATGAGTGGATGAGTGAACAAACAGATGGATAGATGCTTGAGTGAATGGATAGGTTGGATGGTTGGACAGACAGATGGGCAGAAAGTCAAAACTGCACATTTACTGGACTGAAATAGAGGGAACAATGTTATTCGTGAAGTTCATTGAGAAGATGGCATTTGAATGGCTGTTTTAAATTCCCTAAGTGTCAATTCCTTCATGCACTTGACTAAGTGCCCTTGCAGACAATGCAAGAACTGGGACACATCTCAACACAGCCAACATGTCCACTGCCTTGAAGATATCTTCTGTCTGGTATAGGACATCAAAGCTTAAGACTGGAAATCATACATCATATGTGATTCTACGTTACTAAATGATGGTGCACGCACACAACAATGTTCATATTGCCATTAAACACATGAGCGTCTCCATGTGTTTTCAGACACGAAGTCATCATCGATCCCTCCCGGTATAAACATACAAGACATTTAAAGTGTTGTTTGTTTGTTTGTTTTTAAAAAAGCAATGTTATGAAGAAGGTGATTTGAACTACGAAATGAATAAGTAGATAAATAAGATAGGTGGCAAGGACTTTAACAAACTACCATCTTTTTACTTGGGTTTAAAACATTGGTAGACTTTTGCTGGACTAATAACTTGGGAACGTTAAGTGCATAGTAAAGATATTTTGCAACTTGTATCTTTACAATATTCTAAAAAGGAAGGTGCTTTTGCCACGGTGCTTCTCACTGAACAAGAACTGCTTGGCCGGAGGTAGACCAGTGATCGTCGCTACAGATCACATCGCTACACGTCAAAGCCATTCTCTTCCCTCTGGTTTCATTTTAACTTTCCTTCTCCATCTTTCCCTAAAGCCAATTCCTTCTCCCTCCTTTCCTCAAGTCAAGAGGGGCAAAAAAAGATACCCATTTATGTATCTGAATGTTTGCATCTTCCCATGTGCTATTCATGAACATTTCTGCTCACATCCCTGATGAAACGTGCTTTGAGATGAATGGCCACACTCCAGACTGATACTTCGAGACAACTCTCCTTACTTTAAACATGAGATGCCAGGATAGAAATGAACAGTCAGCCCAAGAGGACCTAGTATTGGTGTTGCTTCTATTTCTGCCAACATCCCATCGGGTCATGAAGTGTACATCTCTCTGTCTTTAAAAGGATTATACAGGAGGTTGAGTTTTTGCTTATTTACTTTTTTTTCTTTATTTGGTCAGTAGGTTTCCTAATACTTCTTTCTTATATTCTTGTATCTAGACAGATCTTAACCTTTTTAGCTCTTTGACCCCTATCTCTTTTGATGAAAAGCAGAGTTGACACACTGGCCTTTCTGACAGGTTTCTTGTTCTTCCCTACTTACCCTCCGGACATTCCAACAAGTTACCTGCCAGGTTGGGGAGGCCCTAGCTTATCTGATGGTGAGTCAGGGCAAGTGATGACAGTATCCTCTTTCTCTTAGTTTCTTCCAAACCCCAACTGAGCCATGACTTGAATGCCCCCAGACATTTGCATGTCCTCTTGAGTGCAAACTGAGAAAAACTCACATTTCCTCCTCTTCTCCACCTTTTCCCTCTTCTCCATTCTCCTTCTCCTCCTCCTTTATCATCTTCATACCAAAAGAATAAGATCTTTCTTTAATGAAAAAAAGAGCAGTGATACTTTCATAGATGCATATGAATACTGATGAGGTCACATTCAGGGTTTGACCTCCAACATCTTATTGTTTGATTTGTTTGACACAGGACCTCACTATGTATCCTAAAGTGACCTGGAACTCATTCATCTCCCCCTGATCTTTCTGCCTCAGCCTTTCTAGGACTACGATGACAGGTATGAACAACTAGACCCTGTTTCCCAATATTTTACAAAGCAACTTTTGTGTTTTTTTGGTGACAATGATAATGTCAGCTATGGTCCAGCCACGGTCAGCAGATGAGATCAGCACTGGATGTGAATTTCTGGCTTGTAGGGAGGTTAGCAAAGATAGTTTCTCTGCAGCCCATAGCAGTGATCTGCCTCAGTGTCTCTGTTAGCTAATAAGGGAAGGGGGAAAATCCTATAGTAACACATTTCCAAAGTGCCCTTTTCTTTTGTTTCAGCTAAAAGAAAAACAATTGAAGGATATTGAGCACATGCAGATATATTCTCATCTGCCATCTTTATGGTACAAATTTAGCATGCCCAAAAGGGTTTTCGTCTACCATTTTAACCTTCCAAACTTGTGCTCCAGAGATATGCATGTCCAAAACTGTGCCCGCCATCTTTCCTTCTTAGACTATGACCTTGGGCTAAGTACACTCAGGAATGTATTTCTTTTTGCTGGAAGGGTTGGGGGAGGGTGATGTGGGGGTTTGAACTCAGGGCCTTGAGGTTGCTGGGCTTGGTCTACAACTTGAGACACACTTCCATCCTTGCTTTGTGCTGGTTATTTTGGAAATGGAGTCTACTGGCCTTTTCTGCCTGGGGCTGGCCTTGAACTCTTGTCCTCTAAATTCCAGCTTCTTACCTAGCAAGGAAAACAGGTATGATCTACCAGTACCTGTTTTAGGATTGTACTTCTTCACTAAGCATGCTCAAGAATGTGCCTACCTCTAAAATCCTTTCCTATATGAATATGAATAGGCTCCCTGAGTGATTATCCATGTGTCACTTCCTCTGTTGTAGAATGGCATTTTTATGGAAATAACTACAGGCTCCGCTTACCTGGCATGGATTATAAATCTTTCTCCACTCTGGTATTTCTTGGCCAGGCTTGTTTTGGCTTTGTACTTGGCCAGATGTGAGCCTATTGCATTTGGTTCCATGTGTGGGGAGACCCTGTGTGGAGAGTAAAGCTCCCTGTGCATCCCATGCTATTTGAAAGGCAGCTGCTGCACATTCACCTGCTAAGAACCACTGCAGGAAGTGCTGATTAGATCCTGCCCACCCATGCACACTACACAGAACCAATGGCAGACTTACCACTACTAGAGAAATGGTTGTTAGACCTGGTTCTAAAATCAGTCACAACCTGGGTCCTCTTCTTCATGTATGCCTCTAGCTTTACTAGCATACTAACATGCATACTTGACGTATGCATCTAACTTTACTAAATCCAAACAGGCCTTGCTTAAACCATACCAAATGTTAGAGTTCGGTACCCAAGCATACAATATCAACTCTCAACCAAAACCCTTCATTATTATGCCCAGCATTTGATACAAAGTTTTTATGACAGCCTCTAGGAGTGCTCTAACTATGGAACTTCACTTCATCTCCATCATAAAGCGGGTGCGTACTGATTGGGGGTACAGGGCATGAGGAAGAAGATTTGAACTTAAATTTTTGGCAGGAATTTCCCACTACTTTGAGTTTCAATAATACTTCTTATCTGCACTGAGAGTCTTCTAGGGCTGCAGTAACCCGCTAACTTTAGGCTGGACTGCTTGAACAACAGAAGTGCGTTGTCTTTCCATTCTGAGCCCTGGCATTCTGCAAGACAGGCTTCTCAGAGGCTAGAATGTGAATGCACCCCAGCCCTCTCTCCCAGCTATGGATGGCTTTACTGGCAATCTGTGGCATTTGTTAGCTTAGAGAAATTCCACCCAATGTGGACCCAATGGTGGTCACATAGCATTCTTTCCATGGGCGTGTCTGTGCCCAGATTTCCATTTAAATGTGGTCAAAGCAGTCTTACTTATGATAATCTCACTGTACTGTAGTAGGATCTTACCTTAATAAATGCTAGGAGACTGTCTTTAAATCAGGTCGCATTTTGAGATGCTGGGAGACAGGTAGGCCTTTTATTTCAATGCAACCCCATTACATGTGCATTTTCCTCTCATTTTTGGACAGTAAGGGAGAGAGTCATTGCTAGGCTTAAGTCATTGCACAGAGGTGATTAAAATATATGTCAGCCGACATACTCTCTGCCCATTTACCCTTCTTTTCAGCACACCCAAGTATGATAGCAATCACATTTCTCCAGCACCCGAGCATTCCAATTTTATAGTTGCATTTGTGTGTGTGTGTACGTATACATATATCACTTCTATTCGCATTCATGAATGCACACATTATTTTAAAACACCCACCATAAAATACAGCTGAAGTAAAGTCACCTTAATAGTAAAAGTAAAACTGAAAAAAAAAAGAAAAGCAAAGTTAATAACCTGACTCATGGCTATCAAAAAACAGTAGTATCTGTTTTAGCAAACATGCCTTTTTCCCATGGCAAGAAATAATCGCTAAGTCCTTATTACTCACCTGAGCATGTAAAAAATTAAATACCTTGTTCTATTATAGCCATTCTATTACATCAATTCTTTCAGCAATTTCCTTGTAAAATTAGATTTGGGCTCTCGATCTCTCCCGTCAAGCACTGAACCAAAGAACTGCGGTAATCTGCATTGCCTTTCATGCCAGATTTAACCTTCTGATGCATGCATTAAATACAGATTAACATCTTGTTCCAGCCAAGCCTACATTTAGTAGATGGACCAAAGGTTCATTAAAATATAAATCAATATACAATTCACAAAAATTAAATATCCAGGTAGAGCATCCATGGTCTTCCTTCTAGGAAATACACTGCTTCCGCTTGGCTACTGCACACACACACACACACACACACACACACACACACACACACACACACACACACACACACACACACACACACACACACGGAAAAGAAGCTTTGATTCAGGACACCAAGCCCAAATGGGTTTTCCTAAACTTACAGAAATGAGCAAAAAGGGCTTTTCTAGAAACACAAATCCCAACTTTGTAAAGGGTTCTCCAAGGGAACGGTCAAACGTGACCTAATTCGGATGATCTCTGAGGCTCTATCTTGGTAGAGGTGCCTTAGGTTTACTTCAGTGTTTCTTCAACTCTACAAGAACCAAGGATTCTCATTTCAAGGGGAAACTAATTCCCCTCGGGAGTTTGCCTCACGGCAAAATGAAAACCAACTCTATATTTCAGGCCAGATGGACAGTCTCGTAATCATGTTGTAGCAATTAAATGGACCTTTCCATTATTTTCTTGAGCTGACAAAATGCAATTTCAATCCACCAAGGTTCTGCCCTACTCCTCTGAATGAATGACAGAGGCAACAGTAGAGCCCAGAAAATGAGAACAACAGGAGAATGCTGGACCTGCACAGGCACCAAAATAGCAAGGACACAAAGATGTCATCGGTGGTTAAGAAAGGGGTATTTTTAGAGGGAGAAAATGGCAGGCATCTTGTTTTGTTTTTTATTTAAGTTGCATTACAAACTCCTAATATGTACTCAGCGTTTTTCTTTCATTATTTCCATGTCCCTTGGAGATCTAAGCCATCATCTTCTCTACAACTGGTTCTTAATACCAAGAAATGTAATTCTTATGCTCAAGGGAAGGCCTGGGCTTTGCAGACAAGTTAGACTATCTTGAGAAATTTATGCAGATTCCTAATAAGTTAACATCTCTCTTATTCCCCATTTTTCCTACCAAATGAAAAATGCTAGAGAAATAAAATATTTATGGTGATATGCATTGGAGTTATTATCGTGGATTAAAGGACTACCCACAGAATAACTTTGGTTATGAGGAAGCCCTATCTTAACAACAACAACAAAAAATCTATTGATAGAATCCCCCCCTCCAAATTGTTGGTTCTTTTTATGCTGATAGGTAGCAAAGAAAATATTGACAAACACAAGGTTCATCACTCATACAATTTTAATATGTTTACTTAACTAGATCTGTCACTTCAAGTGTTTTCCATTGTCAGAACTATGAAATAATTTTCATAGAATAGCATTTAGCTGGAAAAATCTATCTGAAAATGAGCCATGCTGCCTGCTGCCAGTAGCTCACTCCGGTAATCCTAGCTACTCAGAGGGCTGAGATCTGAGGATCAAGGTTCAAAGCCAGCCCAGATATGAAAGTCCATGAGACTCTTATCTTCAATGAACTATCAAAAGACCAGAAGTAGCACTGTGGCACAAGTGGTAGAACACCAGTCTTGAGCAAAAAACTCAGGGACAGCACCCAGGTCCTCTGTGCAAGCCCCAGCACCAACACACACACACACACACACACACACACACACACACACACACACACACACACACACACACACACACACACACACAGTGTCATGCTAAGACAGCTCAGTCTCAGAGCTAGACTCCATCCAAACCATAATAGAAGCTTGAGAAAAGTGTTCCCCAAAGACAAAAGACTGCAGATGTAGCTCTGTAATGTTCTTAAGACTTGATATCTTAGAAATACAAGAACCCCCTCACATCTTTGTAATTCGGTGGTATTATAAGAAGAAATAATGAAGCAAACCTTACAGAATTAGATTCAGTTCTCACGATATTTTATCATGTGATAAGAGTGATGGATTTTAAGTACTGCATGTGAATGAACTTCCCATTCAACTGGCCCCATCCCGGTGTTAGCAAAGAAATCGTTTTACCCCTCCCCTCCCCACCCCCTCGCACCAGCTAAGTGGCAAAGATATGCTGAATTGTGCAAAGAGGCCTAAGGAAAGGGGACCAATTGTGATAGCAAGAGATCCCTGGTGGGTCTCTCCTCCAGACTTTGGTGACTGGCTTGCTTTCAGCCAGGTTGGCATTAGAAAGGACAGCTGTTTCATTCAGGCTCATAACTTGAGAAGCATTCTAAGCCTGGGCTTTGTTATGGTGAGAAAGAGGAGGAGTGCACCACGGCTCTCGGCAGGGAATTGGGGAGTGGATTTAAACATAAATCTCAAACTGCACTGTATCAAAAACTTAAAGCACTTGTTCCGCTTTGCAAATGTGAAGTAATATTTTTTTTCAGAACGCCTCGAAAGGGTATTTAAATTTATATGTACATTTTTTCCTTCTCTAGGGTTTTAAAACTACAGTCATGACAAATACAAATATTTGTGTAATGATATTGTAAGCTTCGGAAGGATCTCAAGAATAATTTTTCAGAAAAATTAACTTTTGCTGTAAGGTATTTATATATAATTATGTGTAATTGATAGAGAAATTAAGTAAAAGTAGTTCATTAATCTGAGGTCAGAGGCACTAAACGTCATTGTAAAAAAAAAAAAAAAAAGGAAGGAAGGAATAAAAACAGAAAAGCTTGTTCTATGGCTGATGCCTGTAATCCTAGCTTCTCAGGACACTGAGATCTGAGGACCACAGTTTGAACCCAGTGGGAGCAGGGAAGTCCCTGAGACTCTTATCTCTAATTAACCACCAAATAGCTGGGAATAAAGCTATGGCTCAAGTAGTGGAAGCAAAAAAAGCAAAAAAAGCTCAGGGACAGTGTGCAGATCTCAAGTTCAAGCCCCAAAGCACGTGAGCAATTTGGTGATTTTGATACTATGAGCCAATTTTCTAAATGCTTCGGACATTCCTTCCATAAAAAACGAGAAGGAACACAAATCCACAGGATATAACAACAAACACATCATCCTTTGTTTTTATACCATGATATGGAGCAATGTGTGAATCGAATTAACCTAAACCAAAAATTTAATTGATTTGTTTTTCCTCATACATGTTTCTAGGATTGCAAGGATATTTGTGACCTTCGGTTATTTCCTGGAAGTTAGCACAGACCTTAAATTAAAAGAACTTGAGGTTATTTCCAGACAGAAGATAACAATGCCCTAAATATAAATCATGGTCCACAATGCTGTTTTCATGGTGGGTCATGCTTAAATAGCTCAAACCAGAAATAAGAAAGTCGTGAGCATGTGAAGCAGGAAACATCAAAAGGCAGCTGCGATCCTTCAAGGGTCTAGACTGGCTTGGAAGAGGGCAGGGCCGCTGTGCAAAGCTGACCACATCCGGAGGGAAAAGGAGGAAAGAGTGGCTAGGGGGCAGATCTCCCTGTCCAGCTCTGGCAAGGAAATGAGAAGCTGCCTAACAAACAAAACAAAGGCAATAGAGAGGCCCAGGCCTCTGTATTCCACGAAAGGAGATATATCAAGTGGCCACTGAAGAGGAGGTATACTCACGACCTGTTTGCCAGGAGCATTCTACATAATGAAAGACCAAAGTACATTGCAAGCAATGGAGTGGACTAGAATGCTGTAGTCAGTCCATAAGGAAAACACACACGCTATGTTTCGTGCCCAGGATGCTGGCATGTGTCTTTTTGGTGCTGGGGTCATGGGTGCCTAGTCCAGTAGTTGTTACCAGAGTAGTTACCATAGCAGTTACCAGAGAGTATAGACTGAGAGATGGAGGCAGACACCTAAGAGCCTGATTCATGTTTTAAAGCTGCAAACAGGAAAGCACAATTGTAGGTAACAGAGGCAAGGGAAATTCTGCCAGGTTCGTTGTGTGCTTGAGATCCATCCCAGGTGTAGGAAAGGGAGAGAAGGTCGTAGTGGCGATGCTAAGGGACCACGGCATTTAGACCACAGCAAGACGAGCTCCAGTCATCTCAGAGAAAGGCCTGTACCCTGCTATCATCAAAGGATGGATGACTCATCTAGGACATGGCTGGTACGCCACTTCACAAGTAATAGGTATCAATGATCCAGTTACAATAATCCTGCTTGTCAGTTATGTCATACACACAGACTGATCCCTACAATATGTCCACACTGTGTGCTTGGCTTGGCCAACTCACACAGTACCTCATGTATGTGTGTGAGATGGCTGGGTCATATCTCAGTGGCTTTAACTACACAAGGTCAAACAAGTTTAAAGGACTTTCAAAATCCATGTGAAAGATTTGTTTTTCTGCCACATGTTTTCTCTCATATGCAGAAGCTAGATCTAGAATATGCCAAGACATGATAAATTATACACGTCCCTAGACATCCACACACAGTGAGACCCAAGGAGGATATTCTTAGGAGTCGAACACAAAGGTACACTGCCTGTGTGCCTTGGATCATACACAGTAATATTTGTCATCATGAACTTCAGAAGATGGAAACTGATGGTTTGTTCCATCTTATTGTTTTTGTTTCTTTTCTTTTCACCAGAGAAATGGAGAGACAAATACAGCAGGGGTACACATAAGACACTATGTTGAAAATGAACTGTACAACGTGTAGATGGGGATGGGAGGGAAAAACTGGGAGAGAGTGAGGGAAGAGGCAGCATTGTCCAAAAAGAAATGTACTCATTACCTGACATACGTAACTGCAACTCCTCTGTACATCACTTTTATAATAACAATAAAAAATGTTTAAGAAACTTTTGTTTTTCCTGTCAATTATTAAAATCTTTCAAGACTACTGAACAGTATTTAGGAAACCCAGCTGCTTGTAAATGTAATAAGCCACAATACCTACAGAGATACAGAAGATGCAGTAATATGACATATCACACACACACACACACACACACACACACACACACACACACACACACAAGTGGATGGAAGAACTAGTGTTCTTAAACATCTTATGTATTATATAACTTTTTACTCAACATATGCATTAATTTCTATAATTGATGACCATGTAAAAAGCTATATATTAACTCCTTTCTGCTAGGATCATTCTCATTAATGAAAAAAAAAAAGGAAATTACACCCAGTGGGAAAGACTAGCCAGGTGCCAGTGGCTCATGACTATAATTCCAGCTACTCAGGAGGCTGAGATCTGAGGATCAGGGGCTCATGACTTAATTCTAGCTACTCAGATAGCTGAGTTCTGAGAGATTCTTATCTCCAATTAACCAGTAAAAAGCTGGGAGTGGAAGTGTGTCTCAAGTAGTGGATAAAAATAAGACCTTGAGCAAAAAAAAAAAGAGCCAAGCAAGAACTTAAGGCCCTGAGTTAAAGCCTGAATACAAGCACACATAAAGATGAATAAGAATGGGCTTAACAAATCCATAAAGAAACCATACCAGTTTGTATAAACTAGCTAGGAAGTTATACATGCAACTAGAGGAATTGTCCTCTGCTCATAGCTGTGGTAATTCTTTCATGGAACTTTATTCAAAACCTGGAAAAACCCAAGCATGTTCCCAAAATCCAACTCCACTCCTATCACTTCTATTCATGCTCAGTCACAACCATTAAAGACTCATGAAAATACACCAAGAGCTTCTACTGCATCACCAGTCTCTGAAGTAGAAGCAGAAACATCTGGAATTCTTGGCTCAGAGTATCCCAGTCTTTCAAACACAGTGTGAAGATGCCTGGACTCTGGAGCGCACGCATGTGCACACGTGTGCAAGCACACACACGCACACACACATACACACACACACACACACACACACACACACACACACACACACACACACACACACACACATACACGGATGGACGGACAAACAAAAAAGCCCAGGACTCACTCAGTCCAAACGCAATCTCCTCACAGCCCCTCCGAACTTAATGGGAAGTCTTCCCATAGTCCCAGCTGTGAGACACTGAACTACTTTCTACATTAGAGCTTATGCATTATTAAAAGGCATCTCATTACCATGGAAATTATGACCTTGTCACCAGCACTATAAATGTCAAGAAATACCACTTTAAACGAATAGATTGTCTTGATTACAAAGCAAAACCTCTTCCCTTGGGGGGAAAAAAAACAGAAAAAGAAAAACTTGCTTTGTTTCATTGAAATCATTTTTATAAAAGGATCTGCAATGAATTATGGTCATTTCATAAAGCTTCTTGTAACAACCTGTGTAAGTGAAAGGGAAATCTCTCTCACACACACACAAATATACACACATACACACATGCACACATGCACATACACCTATATACACAACTCATGGGAAAATGGGGAAATCCAGATCATAAATATCTGTCGATCACACAGCAGCTTTAGCACAATTAATGATGCCACATTGTCCAAATGAAAAACTACACTTACCAAGTAAATTATTAACATTGGCATAATTTTTGTTGTTATTATAGCACCTACATGATCACTTCCTCATATCATTTTTAAGCAAATCAATTAAAAAATACAAATATCAGCTTCAACCCCAGGAACAATATCAGTATATTTGATAACATACACATAGATTACTGATAAAATATTAACTTGTAAAATATCCTGTATTTCATAGGGTAATTATGTATTTTTGCTATTAAATATAAATTTTTAAATGAAACTAAGGGATGAGTATATTACATACACTATAGCTTATGAAATACTTATGTAAAGTGATTCTTATTACAGGCCCCACATCACCCCTCACCTTGCTAGGATTTTTTTGAGGGGGAGTCAGTCTTGGGGCTTGAACTCAGGACTGGTTGCTGTCCCTGAGCTCTTTTGCCCAAGGCTAGCACTTCACCACTTTGATCCACAGCGCCACTTCCAGTCTTCTGGAGGTTAATTTGGAGATAAGAGTTTCACAGACTTTCCTGCCTGGGCTGGCTTCCAACTGAGACCTTCAGATCTCAGGCTCCTAGAGTAGCTAGGATTCCAAGTGTGAGACACCAGTGCTCAGCACCAGACTTACATACTTTTTTTTTTGGTCAGTGGTGGGGCTTAAACTCAGGGCCTGGGCATTCTCTCTGAGCTCTTTTGCTCAAAGCTAGTGCTTTACCACTGTGAGCCACAGCTCCACTTCTGGTTTTTGAGTGAGTAATTGGAGATAAAAGTCTCAGGAGACCCTTTCTGCCCAGGGTGGCTTTGAACTGTTATCCTCAGATCTCAACCTCCTGAGGAGCTGGGATTATAGGCATGAGCCACTGGCACCTGGTCAAGCTTCTGTTTTCAATTGATGGAGTTTTGCTAACTTTTTTTTTTTTTGACAACTACAATCCTCCCATCTCTGCCTCCCACGTAGCTGAGCTGATGGATGATGTTATCTTGTTGACGTTATTGTTTTGTTTTGTTTTGTTTTCAGCAAGAGTGTCCAGGGGCTTCTGAGAAAGCTGTTTCAGAAGGTGGTTCTGTCCACAGGTGTGGCTGCTGGAGCAGATCTAACAGTGCCGCCTGGAAACTCACCAGCCAGCACAGAGCGGGTCTCCCTCCCTACTTTCACCATTACCATCCCATATTGGTGGTTCCCTAAAGCAGAGAATTGCTGGAAGGACAGATCATCATAGTACGAACCTGTGTAGCCATCATCCACATATGAAATTACTATGTTAGTGTAAGTAAAAGGTAGACTCCAACCCACGGAGTCACCACCTGCCACCTCCTCAGAAGCATTTAAAATGCTCACAAACATCCCAACACCACCACTGCACTACAGACCCACTCACACCCAAGGCTCAGAGAACTCAGTCATCAATTTTCTTTCTCTGCTAATGTCAACTTTTTTTTCACTTGTAATTTCACATTTCTTTTCTCCCATTTCATTAGTATGCATTAGTCATAATCGAAGCTTTCCTTATGATGTGTCCTTATATGCATAGCATTTTAAAATATAGACTCTTCCAAAGTGTTTCCTTCAAGTAGAATATTTCTTCCATTCAAATCATAAACATGATTCACGTGTGCTAGTGTCAATTTGCTCCTTGCTTCCCTTACCCTGAACAAATAAATCATGGCTGTCCATTCAGAATAGTTTGCATTTCATTCCGGCAGTTTTAAGGCACAGAAACGATTATCTATCTTATCAGGTAATGGTACTATATATGTGCCATGCCTATGTGAAATCCCTGGAAATGTGTTTACTACTGCAGAAGAACAAGCTTGAGGTTTTAAATTTTGCTTGAGCTCATGCAGTCTTGAAGCGATTGAACTGTATTTTTGTGATTACGGAATGTATTTAATTTACACAAACACACATTTTGTCAATGTGATATAGGACTTTTATCTTCTCAAAGAGGTCAAGTGTTAAGTCAGAAACATCTTTCAAAGGAAACGTGATAAAAGTCATGTCAGACTCAAGCAAGTGATCTACTCCAGAACAAAGTATCCTATTTTCTCTTCAAAGCTTCCTCACAAGTAGGTATTAAACTTCATCTTAATGTTTAACACACAAATTTATTTTTCAAACCACTGCTTTGAGAGGCCTGTAAATCCTCGTGTTCCTTTTATGATCCCACCCTACAGAAAGGACAGCAACAAACTCCCGGGAGGATTGGGGCTCAGCTAAATGCTTGGAGCCATCCCACTGTGCGCTAATCTTTGGGCTAATTTGTCAAGTCTGTGCTTCGTTTGTTTTCCTTTCCTTGCTTTGTAGAAGTTTATTGATAAGCCATTTTTGTCATTTTCCCAGGAATTAGATGTAGATCAATCTTGTTTGCCTCCCCCAACTTTTTTTTTAGCAATTAGTCAGCCAGTGGGTTGCCTAGAGGAAGGATAAATGCTGGGACAAGTTCTATTGAGCGCCTCTTCTTGCACACAAGTCGCTTTCTGCTTGAGTTCCTGTGTTGCTGTTTTGAATGTCTATATATTCTTTTAATCTCAAAGATCTGCTGGGATTCAGAGCATCATATAAAGTGATGCCAACCTTTAATTTAGTTCACTTCTGTTGATTATGTTCGGGGCCACTGATCCTGAAAGACATAAAACATCTGGGCCTGAGAGGCCTTTTCATGAAGGTGGTGCTGACAGCCCTGGGTAGGGAGGGGGTGGGGGGGAAAGCCCTGACTCTACCACCTCCTCTGCAAAATCAAAGTCAGAGCCGTCTTTGAAGGTCAAGGAGCCTGGGTTGAAAGGCTCGCTCAGCTTCACGCTGTCTACTGCCACTGGCTATGACATGCCCCGAGCCCCTGAGCTGGGAGCCCATAGGCCTATGGAAGAGCCACTGTCCCTTCATTAAAAAGACTGAAAAGGATGGGGGACTATCCTTCTGGAGTTTTCTATGGACATCACAAGCACCATATCCAACATCTCTGGGCCTAGTGGAGAGGAGGCATACTGCCCATGTGACCCATCTAAACGGGACCTAGTGACCTGCTTCTAAATTGTGTGTGTGTGTGTGTGTGTGTGTGTGTGTGTGCGCATACATGTATGTAAATTTTCTTACAAGTCCAGGAAATCCATCCTAGACGTCATGTTAGTGGACCTTGCAAATTCCCTTAAAGGATGCTTCTAACACATTCCTGATAGGAATCAGACACTGTCACAGGTGCAGAGGCTGCTTTGGTTTAAAATCCACTGACTCCAAACTTGGGTCTATGAATGAACTAAAAAGTAGGGGAAGAAAACAACAACAACAAAAATGCGTCGACCTCTGCCTCAGTTTAGTATCTGTCTTTGCTCTCAGCATTCTCCACAGAGACCCTTTGCAATCACCTTGGAATTCAGGAATCCTGGGACGGAATGTAGGATCATACCTTTACCAGAAGGGGTCGAGAAAAGTCCTCAGGACAGGAGGGCCTCCAGTCCAGAAGGCCTTGTTTATCTTCACCAAGGATAACAGACTCTCCCTGCCCCTCCCAACACAAGGACCAAGATAGAAATCCACAGGACACACCTGCTGCCTGGACTGAGCCCTAAGTGTGCGAGTCTCTCTCCACACCCCCTACCTGTTTGTCTGCTTCAACATCAACTCCTGTTTGTATGCTATCCTTAGCTCTGCGTGGGCTCAGGTGCTTACTTTTCTTCTTCCCCCAGCTGCCCTTGCTATGAAATGTACATCTTTCTCTGCCATTACTGCCTCTGGCATATACAGGTGGGCAGCTGGGCCTGACACATTGAATCTTAGGAGCTTAGAGCTAGAGTCCAGTAAGAGTACTGTTTCGAAGAACTGAACAACAGTGATTTCAGTTCCCCTTTTTCTCCCTGGGCCCTCTGCCTCCCACTTTCTGCCCTGAGCCTACGAAGACACACTGGAGTGATGGGAAGTGAAGTGTGTCTTGTATTTGATCTACGTGAAATCCAGGCTCAACTGTTTATGAGCTCTGCCCCTTGGAGGAAGGGATTTTGTTTGGTTTTGTTGATTGGGGGCTGTTGGTATGAATACAGGCTGAACTAAACAAGATCAGCAGGGCAGGAGGGGAAGGAAAAGGCATGGCTAGTTAGCGACTAGGGGCATTCAATGGAGAACTGCTCGTGGGTGAACAATCATTTTGCAGAATCAGATTCATGAGTCCAATATTCAGGCTGGTTCCTTGGAAAGAGAAGAGGGCTCCACTCTGGCACCCACAGGCTGGCTGGGCTTTAGGAAGGACAGTCTTTACCTATACAGTCTGCGGGGTAAAGACTAAGAAACATCCAGACCTGACTGCAGCAACCTGAGAAACGTTTGCACCTGCATGGAGATTGGTTTAGTCAGATAATTGGATCAATTTCTAATTGAGTCAGCCAGCGATATCCCAGCAGTGCTTTGGATACCCAGAAGAGCTGGTGAGATGGAGGCATGGAGGCAGGGGAGGGGGGGAGACCCAGGTGCGCGTGTCAGCCGGGGCAGTGCACATTGCCTGCAGGTCTTCAGATGCCTCAGGGTGGACTCAGGACATCCTGTGATGCAGCCCGCAGGTGCATGTGTGGCCTGAGCTTAACCACATTCAGCCACTCCTCAACACCTGCACACTTCCTTATCCAACTTCTCAGGTTAAGAACACGGGTGAACTATTGAACACTCGCATATGCATGAATGTCCACCACCCATAATCTGTCGCTGTCTTACCATCAGATTGGGCGAGCCCTGGGTGCATTAAAAATTCTCTCATAAACTCCAAGACTTGGCTATCTCTTCTCTCAGCATTTCGCTCACAGGTCACTGAGGGTGCATCTCATCCTTGTAGTGAACTTGTCAGGCCTGGAATTCCTCCATCTCTGACTTGCCATCTCCCCTTGCTTTTTGTAGAACGGCCTCATGCTTTGTGCTAGGAGCTGCAGGGAAGGGTAAGATCAAAGGGACCATGTCCTCTTCCTTCACAAAGCATAACAGAGATGATAAGCTGATAATAAAGTACCATTATGCAACATTCCACTCATTTTTTTAAATAAAGCTTGTGATGGACTGTCAGATATTGTGATGCAGTATGGTGGTCATGCCTGTAATCCCAGCATTTGATATACATATTGAAACTCTTTTTTTAAACACATCTACAGCAAACTGTGGGCAGTGACTCTTGCCTGTAATCCTAGGTACTTGGGTGTCTGACATCAGGGATTATTGTTCAAGGCTATGCCTGGAGATAGACCAATAGTAGGAGACCGTACCTTATACCAATCTGGGCATAAATCCAAGACCCTAGTTTGAAAATAACAAAAGGAAAAAAGTGGTAGAACATCTGCCTTTGTAGTTTGAGGTCCTGAGTTCAATCTCCAGTTCAATCCACCACCAAGAAATAACAAAATATGCTATGGTGAGGAGAATTCCCAGGGCAGGAGTCCATGTCCTAACCCTCTATGCCTGTCCACAGACTGGGGTCTGTGTTCCCACGAGAGACTGTGTGCAGATCACCCACCCAAGCAAGTGGACACAAAGCAGGGAAGCAGGGAGGGCCAGGATGGGGTGGGGCAGGGCGGGGAGAACTGGCATGAGGCATGCAGCTTGGAGGAAAGACACCCTGACGTGAACCCAGGGACACTGGGTCTGACTTTCAGCCCAGGGCACAATAAGATGGGTGTGTGGTGATTCTCAAAGGACATCTGTTATGGGAAACAAAGGACTTCTCTGAGGAGCCAGGGCCTGAGCCAGTCCTGAACCAGCCTGGGCAGGGAGGTGAGCAGGGATCTCATCTGTGAAGCTGGGACCATCAGTCTGCGGGCTGAGAAGCATGGAGGTGAAGGCATGGGGGGACAGGTTGGGGCTGGAGCTGCTCCCTGGAACTGCCTGGGACCCCCCACCAGCCCAGATCATGGCCCCTGGTTAAACAAAGACCCACTGGCCACTCCCAGGGTGTTTGGTGATCTCTCCAACTCAGCACCTTGGCTCATACAGTCTTACTTAGAGTAACCATTCTACTTCCTTCCACTAGTTCCAAACTACCTGCAGTCCTAAGACCTGACTTGTAAAATTCTCTAGTCATCCCAACTCAACAGTCCTGTCCCTCTGAGCTCAAGTAATGCTTCTTTGTATGGCCAGCATCCCGCTGGTTTGAAAGTGTATGTGCGACTCATGACATTTCTCATTGCCTTCTTAGCACCAGAACATCTAACTACAATGTTGGTCATGACTTCTACCATGGCACCGAGATACGGAGCACCATGGAGCTAGACCATGCTGTAGAGGCCTTTGATAAAATGTCTCATGAGAAAATAAGAGTGATGTCCAACACAAGGGACACCTTCCAGCCTGCACACGAGGGGCCTGTTATTGGTGAATTAATCAAAACCTAAGCTAGCTAACTAATCACACCAACTAATAAGAAGATCTGTTGGGGTTTCCTGAGTACTTTTTGTTTATTTGTTTGTTTTTTGAGACAAAGTCTTATGACGTAGCTCAGGCTTACCTCAAAACTGCCAATTCTCCTACCTCAGCCTCCAGAGAACCGGAGTTACAGGTGTGTGCCACCACACCCAGCTATGGCTATGTTGTAAACAGTTAACAGTTGAAGCATCTGTTCACTAAACCTGGGATAGGCGTCTTGCCTGTCTCTTTGCATATACCATCCAGTAACACATCAGTATTACATTGCCACAATAAAATACCATAACCGACAGAGATGAAAACAGAAATGCATTCTCGCAGTTCAGGTGGCTGGATGTCAAGAGCCAGGTGTCTGTCTGCAGGATTGGAGGTCCAGAGGCCTCTTCTGTTGGCTTGTGGTGGCCACCTCCTAGTCACCTCCTCTCTGGTCTTTTCTGTGTGAGTGCATTCCTGGAATCTCTTTCTCCTCTTGTAAAAGTCGTATTGGATTAGAGCCCACACTAATCACTTCATTTTAATTTAATTACCTCTTTACATAATTGCCTGTCTCCAAATAGGGTTACATTCTAGGGTACCAGGTTTGAGGCTTAATAGGAATTTGTGGGTACATAGTTTAGCACCTAGCAACCTCATTCATTTTCCAGTTTCTTTTGCTTTGAAATGGAGAACTACAATCTGACTGGAGCACCAGCCCTAGATTTGTAGATATTCCCTGGGTCTTTTGAGAGTTTTCTTTCTTACATCTAACTCAACAGCCATTTCTCACTATTGTGCTTTGGTGATTTTCCAAAAGCATCCCTTTGATTTCTCAGAAATAACAACTCCCTCCTCACTTGCAGACATCATTGCTTTGCCTGATGTTTCCATAAGTCATGCAATTACAATTGCAAGTAAAACTAGCTTACAACCCAACTTCTTAGAAAGCTAAGAATGCTGGAAAGAGCCAAGTAAGGAAAAACCAAGCAACTGCCCAGTGCCTCCAGGTAGGAAGTGACAGTCATCTGTTTTTAATTGCAGATTTAGAGAGCTTTTCCAGCAACAGAATCTGGGGCCTGGTCATTTCAGGGACACATCAGTGGGGATACATCACTACTCACACTTATCCTTCAGTGGAATTTCTACATTGAGATTCTAAGCTTCTCTATATCAACGCTGTAAAGATGTGTGGAAATCCCTGCCATGGCCCTGTGCTGTCTGCTGGCCTCTGGGCTGAGAAGATTCCAGGCTCCAGAGGAAACCAGGCATTCCTATTGGCAAAAAAAAGAATCCCTGGTTCTTCAAAGATCTCCTCTGCCTGCTAGTAATTCCAATCCTTTTAGTCCCCAGGAATTCTTGTCTCTCTTCTAAGTACAAAATTCTATCTGTCTTTGAACATCTTGAGAAGTTTCCTCATCTTTTCTAACATGCCCATTTTCCCCAATCATTCTTCCCTGGGGTGAAATCAGGACCGTCTCATTCAGCTAATGTTAGTGGTGAATATATTGTCTTCATAAAGTTGTCATTCTGGAGAGCTGGTGAAACAAATCCAAAACAGGCTGACAGAACATCCTTTATGTTCATTCTTTATGCTTTGACTGAGATAACTAAGAATACCCACTTCGTTCACCCTTAAATAAAATGCCTAGATTCTTTGTCCAATCAAGACTGCAACACGTTGGTTCCAGGTTTATACTGTACAGACATCAGTGATAAGCTCATTTGAGTATTATTTGTATCTCCAAGAGTCTCGCATGGTTATGGTAAGGCCACTGGGAGACTAGTGGATGAACTTTTGTGATAAGAGCACATATAGCTGTGTAACTTGTGCTACAGTCTCACAGCCATTCACTTACAACTGAGGTACAACAAGTGTGACATCATAATGCAATAAATGTATTATTTATGAAATCCATTTTGGAAATTTACAATCATTGAAATAGAACTTTTTATCAATCATAGACCCTGGACAACTGGTATACCATATCTCCTTATTTGTTTGTTTGTTCTTCACCATGCAAGGGATTGAACTCAGGGCTTTATACAAGACTGGCAAGCTCTCTCCTCACTGAACTGTTCTCAGCCATATGTCTCAAATCTCACATAAACTACTGCTAGTCTCCAAATTTCTCTCTAGACTCAGCTTTTCCTGCTCCATGGTGACACCCATCCTCCCAGTAGTTCAGATAAAATCAAAAGACAATGAGATCATGTGTGAATTACATATTGACTATGGGAAAATCAAGTTAATTCTGTTCTGTGCCACCCCCTTCCTGGAGTGAGACCTCACACACACAGATCTCTGTTTACGACAGAGACATCCTTAGCCCTGCACCTGCAAACATGGCTTCAAACCGGAGCCCTAATTTCCTGCTTTCCACAATACAATCATGCCAGTGGTTTCAATGCTACCAAGAAATGAGTGAACCAACACCAGGAGCCCCCTACACTCCAGATGTGGCCTTCATAAGTCAGAGATTCAGGGTGAGTCACTAAATTTTCCTCCCCACCTCTGCTTCCTTCCAACTAAAGAGAGTTCTTTGGGACACAGGCTAAGAGATTGTCCAGTTTTGTGCTATGCAAAAAAATTTCACTTTTTATTATGCAATAGACCTGAAGATAAATTTTGTTTAGCACTCCATGCTTTTCTCATAGATAAATGGCGGGTACGTGGCTACTGACTGAGACTCGGTGCTACTGGCAGATGAAATAATTCACCAGATAAGAAGACATGATTTCTCTGCTCCACGGAGACTCTCCAGAACCTCTTTATTTCTGCAGCTACCTCATCACCATACCTTGAGTTTCTTATATATTACTGAATAACACAGTAACTCTTTTCAAAGAGTGAAGAAATTTGAGTTCAACCTCTTCCCTGCCTTAGAATAGCCCCTAAAGCCAACGGGAGGATTTAGCTGGAGGCCAGGCATAAAGAACCCTGAAATAAATATAAGGTATAAAAGTGTTTATGGGAGTCCCTTGGAACTCACAATAGCTCTAAAGTAAATTAAAATAACACACACAAAGAATAAAAATAACAAAAGCCACGGTTAATTAGTTACCCTCCCCCCCACCAAAAAAAAAAAAAAAAGAATGTGGAGGTTCTAACTACTGGGCAGTGCCGTAAGGAGATGAATCCTCACCCAAGTACATGCTTATCTCTGTCAGGATAGGGAGGATTTACTGTAACTTACAGCTGCACATTCTTGACTGTACGGCCATATGTTTTATTATTCCACCAGATGTCGGCCATAAAACTGTTTTATCTATTCTGTGGTTTGCTTAGTACTAATAAAATAAACTTCAAATACCTAACTTAGTGGTTTGCACTTGAGCAAGCATAGTTCTGCTGTCTGGCACCCCGAAAAAGTTCTAAAAATCAAAGTGTATTTGGAAAGCCGTATCCCCATTCCTAGCGATGTCATAAAGCCCCTTGCAATCTGAATGGCTTGTGCTGAGCAGTGACTTGCTTCCCTATTGATTTCTAAGCTGATGGACCATAGCTTTCATTGATAGCTACTTTTGGCTTCCTCCAGACTGAAAAGGAAACAGCACTGTCTGTTCTCCGCTTGGAACCTGCATTATTGATATTCTTTAAACATTATGTTGGAGCATAAAGCGTCTGTTATGTTGCAATTATTATGGGTCCTCACTAAAATGTAGTTAGAGAAACAAAAATAGACCATGCAACACAGCAGGGCTGTCCTGCAGCTCCTACAACAGAGTACAATACACAGAGCAGGGAGAAAGTGTCCCAGTCATGCTGGCTTTTTGGCTGTGATTACACAGAAGGAATCTTTCTAAAGTTCTCCGAAGTGGAAACCTCATCTCTAGGGTTTTAACCCAATAGGAGCTAAGCAAAGCGGAGTCTGTACTCACAGAAGGATGTGTTCATTCTAACTCTTCTTCCTGTCCGCATGCTTTGCATCAAGTTCATACCAGTTTGAAGAAATCAAACAAGATGTTGAGTGTTTTTTTTTTTTTTAGGAAAAAGCTAACAAGGTGTTGCCAGACTTCTAAACTCTTCTGAGACTTTTTTACACTAACTTTGTAACTATGCCGTTGGGGGGGAAAGGGAGAGGGGAGGTGCACTTGGAACTTGAACTCAGGGCCTGGTGCTCTTGCTTAACTTTTTTTTTAAGTGAGTCTGGTCCTTTTATCATTTGAGCCATCCATTCACTTGTGGCCTAACTGGAGATAAGAGTCTCGTACAGGGGGACACTGATGGTGCATGCCTGTATTCCTAGCTACTCAGGAGGCTGAGTCTGAGAAACATGGTTGAAAGCCAGGCTGGGCATGAAAGTCCATGAGCAGAAAACTAGAAGTGGCACTGTGGCTCAAAGTGGTAGAGCACTAGCCTTGGGCAGAAGAGCTCAGGGACAGTGCCTAGGCCCTGAGTTCAAACCCCACAATCAGCCCAAAAGAAAAAATAAAAGACTCCTCCCTGACTTGGCTTCAAACCACAATTCCCAGATCTCAGCCTCCTGAGTAGCTAGGATTACAGGTGTGAGCATTGGCCTCCAGCAATAGTCTTTTTAATTTTTTCCTCTAACTTAAGAAATTAGAAATCCTTGAAGATCTGATGGGGACAGGAGCTAGGGCTGAGAGTTACCTGGTCCCAGACCCATTTTGTTTCACATGAGCAATCTTGTTAAAATGAACTTCAGAAGTTGCTTTGAAGAAGAAAAGGTGGGAAGAAGAGAAAAAAAAACTCAAGAGTTAGAATGGAGTAAGCAGGCAAGGGTACGGGGCATGCATGTACTCATGATGTGTATATAAATTTCAGAACTTTGATTTTGTTTTATTTATTCATTTATTTTTTTACAGAACAGCTGTGAATTTTCATTTCCTCCACCTACTGACTGCTGGTGAGGGAAACCTATTAGGGGACCCAGGGCTAAGGGTTTGTTTCTCCCTGGGGGATTGAGGGAGGAGCAGGTGTGGAGGAGATGAAAGGTTGGAGGTTCCTTACTGTCACCTTCTGCCCCCACAGTTCTGAGTGCTTAAGCTGAGCACCGGCTCCTTGTTAAGACCACAGCAGCACTCAGATTTCACTTACCCAAAATAACATGCAAGTCGTAAGAGAAGTTATGCTGGGCTTCTTCTCAATTTTTGGAACCCCAAAGCAACTTGGGACTCTTCACACACTAGCTTTTGGCTGTCATTTTAGCCCCGCCGACAGATCTTCTTTCTGTCCGTGGCAAATGTGAAAAAGAAAACTTTGTTTCCCTCTCAAAAATCACAATATTGAGAACATCTGGCTTGTCATTCGTAAACTTCGTTCTGCAGGGCCATTAAGCTTAAACATCTGTCGTTACATCAAGTGATTGACAAAGCGCTCTATACTGAATTGCAATGCAGGGTACTATATCATTAAATATCCTTTTTTTTTTTAACAATTTGAAAAACGAGTTAATTGTCTCTTCTTGAAGACAGTGGGTCCTAATCACCCAAGGTGTCTGTTTTCTTCTCCAAATGGGAAAATATAGTCAATTTAGTCCAGTATTTTTCCATTTTCTGTCCCGCTGACTAGTATACTTAATTACTCTAAATCATTCTCCACATAAAGACAATGATGTGCTTTCTGAGAGCCATTCCAACAACGCTTTTCGGTAAATGTGTTTATCTATTCCAAAAGCATCAAAAGCGCTCAGCTGCTGTGCCTCCTCTAAGTCTCCTCTGAGTCCAGGCCTGACTCAAGTTGTCATGAGTTAGAAGATGATGTACTCTCTGATAGGGAGGACCAATGTCTGGCCACCTACAGTGTGCTCTTGTCTCCACATTTTCCAGGACAGGAGACCCAGTAAGACAGTGTGCTCTGCCATTAGCTGTTTAAGCTGCAGGTGACAGCAGAGGAGAATCACAAAGACTGAAGACCTGAGAACAGCTTCAGGTGATGTCAGGTTTGGCCTGGGTAGAGGCTGACCACGCCCATTCCTGGTCACACCCTGGGAGGGGAGGTAATGCCAGCCACTGAGAATCAGGTAGGTTATGTAATTAATTGACTGAATGTGAAGTATCAATGTGGTCCTCCAGGCTCCGCCTTGACGTCTTCTCCCAGAGATGCCCCGACAACAAAGCCTGACTCCGATGTGCTCCCTAAAGATGAGGTTCTTTCCATTGCAATTTCTAGAAAAGGAATATCTATTATGGTTTTTCTTTTGGGGGGGGGGGGGTCCGGTCGTGGGGCCTGAACTCTGGCCTGGGCGCTGTCCCTCAGCTCTTCAGCTCAAGGCTAGCGCTCTACCACTTGAGCCACTTCCGGCTTTTTTCTTTTTACGTATGTGGTGCTGAGGAATCGAACCCAGGGCCTCAGGCATGCAAGGCCAGCGCTCTACCACTGAGCCACCTTCCCAGCCCTATTATGGTTTTTCTTAATCATAATTTTTTTTCATTAAAGAATATGCTTCTTAGGAAATCTAGTACCTAAGCCATAGAAGGATTGTAGACTGAGGCTGTTCTAGGCAAAAGCCAAATCCCACCTGAAAAAAATAACTAAAGGGGGAAAAAGCTAGGGATGTAGCTGAAATGTGGCTCATTAGCCTGGCAAGTTCTGCCTTTAAACCCTACTCTCCCCCCCCCACCCCAAGAAAACTACACTGCCTGCTATGTTTGTCTGAGGCAGAGAACCCTCACAGTGAGGAGCCCTGGTGGGGTTCAAGGCCTCATTCTTTAACCGGTAGAGAATTCTGGACAACTCATTTTACCTGTAAGTCTATATTCTCTACTCTCCAGTGTTGGTAATAAATCCTGTCTTACATAGTTGTTGTGGAAATTGAATTAGTTAATGCAGATAAGCAACATGGCAGGCCAGTGTGCAATCAAAAGTCACTGTTCCTGTTCCACCCCTTCATATGGGAACATCTGTATCAATTCTGAACACCACTGCATACCTTCGTTGTTTCTTGTCAAGAAATGCATCAGGGTGCCTGCTTTCCTTCTCTGAGGGTATTTTCTAGAGATTTGACCTACAATTACACACCCTTCTCCACTCTTCTAGGACTGGTGTCTTGCTTAGCTTTCCAAGAGTGTGGTTTAATGAAATGGAGAATTGAGGGATCTCCCCCAGATAAAAGAGTGACAAACCAGGTCATCTGCATATGAACAGGGATTACCATCAAAATGCCTTAGTGAGTCTACTCAAAATTTGCATCAAAATAAAGCTTGGTTAGGTAAGCACCTTAGTTTGACTAACAGCCAGCCTCAGGGTATGCACCTGTAAAAAATCTCCTGGGAGGTTACAACCCCACATCCACTTGAGCCCAGGAGTTGGAGCCAGGCCTAAGTAGTACAGTAGATCTCAAAACACAACGGCAAAAACAATAGCATCAGAAATACATTCACACACACACACACACAAAGCTTTTCTGGAGATGCTTTACAAAATGCAAACCTTGGGCACTGCTTTCCTGCAAGTAAGATGGCCAACTGTTAGGCCACATAGGGCCTAGCAGTGAGGGTCCACCCAGCCCTCCATGCACCCCTTGCCCTGACAATCATAGCTTTCCTCCACACCTCAATCATTCCACACAGACCTTCTTTCTGTTATCATCTGTACTTGATTATAATAATATCCATAACATGATTTTAAATGAACCTCAGCCCAATAATGAAAAACATGAAAACATTTCACGTCCTGCTTTTTACAAAGTTTTAGCTAAAATCCTAAATTTAGAGACTTGTTAAAAAAAATTCCCAGAATTACATTTAGATTTTCACATACACACACACACACACACACACACACACACACACACACACACACACACAACAACAACAACAACAACAACAACAACAACATTAGAATGGCTTCACCACTTGTAATATAAATGCTTCTGTATTTCTAAAAGTAAGAAAAAATCCATAACATGTACATAAAACCTAAATATGTAATTCATATGTTGTATTTATATTAGATTCTCTCAGGTCCTCCACTTGCACATAATGAGTCTAAGTGTCCATATATTACTCATTTAAACACTGATAGAAAGGTAGCATTTGGATTTAAATTTAAGCATTTCTGACTTCTAAATTGTGTGTTTCCCTAAACTAGGGATGGGAAAATCTTATAAGCCTTCTGGAATTGATGCTTATGGTTTCAAATGATTCCGCCCTTTGCTTTGTTTAAATTTCAGGATGCTGATCTTAGAAGCCCTGTAGGTTGGGGGCTGTGTTTGCCTTTGCTTGAGAAGAAAAGAGGTGCATGAAAGGAATTTTGTTTTCCCTAATAACTTCAAACTATGCATACATAGTTTAGTCAGGTGTCTGTTTTTTTTTTTAATGTCTCCTCTATCTTTGTGAAGTGTACCCTTCAGATGCTTGTGGAAGCTTGGTTTAAAATCTGTCATTTCTGATGTGCACCAGAAATGAATAAGGGTTAGGTATCTGAAGCCATGCTCTGCTTCTTCTTCTTTTTTTTTCTTTTTTTGTCAGTCATGGGGCTTGAACTTTGGGTTGGGGCACTGTCTCTGCGCTCTTCAGCTCAAGGCAAGAGCTCTACTGCTTGAGCTACAGAGCCACTTCCGGTTTTCTGTTGGTTTATTGGAGATAAGAATCTCACGGACTTTCCTGCCTGGGCTGGCTTTAAACCACAATCCTCAGATCTCAGCCTCCTGAGTAGCTAGGATTACAGGTGTGAGCCACCGACACCTGGCTATGCTCTGCTTTCTTAAGTAATATTCTATTTCATTTAATAGAATTTAAATCTATTTCATTTAATAGATTTACAAACATTGAGGTATTTTTAGCAAATAAAATTTGTTCTGGAGATTGCCTAAAGTATAAGGTAAAATGAATAGTTCTGTTTTTTTCTTTATTGTTAATATTTTCTGAAGTCTCTAAAGTATTCACTGGGAAAAGTTGCATAAGGTGGGATACTACACTTGATATAAAAGCAAGTTGAGATTCGACTGAATGAGAAAAAGAAGAATGCAGTACAGGTGAGAAGTGTTAGTTGGGTAGGGACTAATGGAAAGTATTGTTTGGGTTTTTGTTACTGTGTTTTGGCCCCTATGTCTCTTGTGTTTTCAGAGCAGGATTATAAATATACGCACAGAGTGTAAATTACCTTCAGTTACAGGTTACTTACTCAAAGGTAGATGACCACAGATACCGCAAGAGCTGTACGTTACAGGAAAGACTGTTCAAGCCAGTTGGGCACTGTGGATGGTGAGCAGTGGGAGAGCCTGGGGGTCTGCATGCACTCTGTCTACTTGTCAAGCAGACCACTATGGACAGAGCGTGAGCTAGGCCTTTGTGCTGGGTCTTAGCAATCTTCATGTCTCTATAGACTCACACCTCTGTTCACGCCCCTTCACACCACAGACTCACACCTCTGTTCACGGCCCCTCACACCACAGACTCACACCTCTATTCATGCCCCCCACACCACAGACTCACACCTCTATTCATGCCCCCCACACCACAGACTCACACCTCTGTTCATACCCCCTCACACCACAGACTCACACCTGTGTTCATGCCCCTTCACAACACAGACTCACACTTCTGTTCACATCC